>NW_022990027.1:718709-1318709 GCF_902827175.1 Gymnodraco acuticeps | reverse complement strand
GTGTTTGTGCACAGTAAATTACTGTATACTATTTTAGAGTATAATATCGTGTTTCCAACCAAAAATTACAGTTCCTCTGGAGTTACTTTAAAAATATCAGTAGTAACGTCCCAACTGTATATAATCTCAGTAACCAACAATGTACTGTAGAAGATCACAGT
Source organism: Gymnodraco acuticeps (assembly GCF_902827175.1). Classification (NCBI taxonomy): domain Eukaryota; kingdom Metazoa; phylum Chordata; class Actinopteri; order Perciformes; family Bathydraconidae; genus Gymnodraco; species Gymnodraco acuticeps. The sequence goes on along the minus strand of NW_022990027.1, from coordinate 1,318,548 downwards.
AACCAACAATGTACTGTAGAAGATCACAGTAACCAACAATGTACTGTAGAAGATCACAGTAACCAACAATGTACTGTAGAAAATCACAGTAACCGACAATGTACTGTAGAAGATCACAGTAACCAACAATGTACTGTAGAAAATCACAGTAACCAACAATGTACTGTAGAAGATCACAGTAACCAACAATATACGATCACAGTAACCAAAAAAGAAAGAACCAACCGAAAAACCCCATTTCTAGAATAGCTAAAATATCTTAAATAAACCAACATATTTTCTTGATGCAATGTAATTACTAGTTTGGCTATACTAGATATTTTATATACTTTGTAGATATATGTTTTGAAGACCCTATGTCTTTGCAAACCGGAAGAACTACAACTGTGGTGCTGATTTGTACCAAGCTGCATAGCGTGGCTCTAGGGGATTGTAGTTTTTAAATATATTAGTGTTTTTCCTAAAATTGGAAGTTATAAATACTGAATTAAGAATACACTGAGGGTTTAAGGGGATGGTAAACACATGTGTGTAATCAGATTTTAAATATCAAATTGTGAAATGGGTGAAAATACATTTTAACCATATTTGACCCAAATGTGACAGTGCCCCCAGTTTTGACTATACTCACATGATAGCTGAGGTCAAGAGCTCTCTATAACAGTATGTCCCATGTCTGTAGTCCCTTTTGTTGCTTAATTATAAGCCTTCAAACATGCACCGAGGTCAAGGTTCAAAGGTCAGTATTTCAAAGCAGGAGCCATGTGAAATCTTCATACTGACATGTGTTACTCTCCAGGTCAAGACCTTTCCAACAATGTATTTGGTGTACCTCTACGGAAAAGTTTTCAATTTCTCATTCCATGGTCACAAGCCATCCCAGGCGTATAGTTTCAGAGAGCACTTTCAAGGCCCAATATATAGAAACTCACAACTGGATCTTCTGTAGACACAACCACACCCTCCTCCTCCGCCGTGCGCAAAGCATTGTGGGGATTTTAAGACCGCGGAGGATACACATGTGCAGCCACGAAATGTGCAGCCACGAAATGTCCCGCAACGAAGGACACTGGCCTCGGTAGGATTCCAAGCATCTTGGACATTGGAACAGTCCTTCGGCGGGACTCGATGATGAAGCATCCTTGAAATAGTGGCTCTGGAGCAGCCTTCCTCGACATTGAGAAACTCAATGTGAAACCACAACCAGGGAGAAACTCAATGTCGAGGAAAGCTGCTAACCAAAAGTCAGGGACCAAGCAGTAAGGCAACAGGACACAGGAGTGGTTTAAATAGACTGGGTTTTTTTATTTACCCAAAAGTCCACAGAAAACATCATAAATCAATAAATTCTAATAACTAGAGGAGGTTAGGTCCACCCCCCACCTAAAACATGTTCACATGGATAGGATACTCAATACATTTGCACACTTTTTATATCGTGGCCTATGTCCATATGTTTCTATTTTGGTGGTCGTGCCACAACCGTGCAGGTCATAGGTGCGCTATAAAATAGCACTACACCCCTGCAATGTGTGTGAAAGACAATAGACTTTACAGCATGTTTTTGTGTGCCCCCCCATTCGATTTGTTCTAGAGCCGACCCTGCCTACCAAGGCCTAACCATACCGTACTAAGCCGTGCTAGGCCCTGCAGTGGAAAAGCGCCATTAGACAACACAACAATCAAAAAAGATCAAAAGTAAGATACACTCAGGTGAGGATAAACAGTTCATTAATCTATGGGGATCAGGTAAAAGGATCGTTATTACATTACATTACATTACATTGCATTTAGCTGACGCTTTTATCCAAAGCGACTTACAATAAGTACATTCGACCAGGAAGACACAACCTTGAATAAAACAGAATCATATAAGTACATCAGGTTTCATAGAGCCAAACATTTCAAGTGCTACTCAACTGGCTTTAGGTAAGCCAGTCCTTTATTAGTATAAAAGTGCTTCGTTAATAGTTCTAACGCTCGAAGTGGAGTCGAAAGAGATGAGTTTTCAGTTTGCGCCGGAAGATGTGCAAGCTATCTGCCGTCCTGATGTCAATGGGGAGCTCATTCCACCATCTTGGAGCCAGGACAGCAAACCCACGTGTTTTCGCCGATGGGAACTTGGGTCCCCCTCGCAGCGAGGGCGCAACGAGTCGTTTGGCTGATGCAGAGCGTAGTGCACGCGCTGGGGTGTACGGTTTAACCATGTCCTGGATGTAGGAAGGGCCAGATCCATTCGCAGCATGGTACGCAAGTACCAGTGTCTTGAAGTGGATTCTAGCAGTTACCGGAAGCCAGTGAAGGGAGCGGAGGAGCAGAGTGGTGTGGGAGAATTTAGGAAGGTTGAAGACCAGACGAGCCGCTGCATTCTGGATGAGCTGCAGAGGTCGGATGGCACATGCAGGTAGACCAGCCAGGAGGGAGTTGCAGTAGTCTAGGCGTGAGATGACGAGAGCCTGGACCAGAACCTGAGTCGCTTTCTGAGTCAGCTGGGGACGTATCTTCCTGATGTTGTAAAGCGTGTATCTGCAGCAACGGGTTGTAGCAGCGATGTTTGCAGTGAAGGACAGGTTGTTATCTAGGGTCACACCCAGATTCCGTTATGTGCTTGTGATTTCCTTGTGGCCTGAGGCAGCAAGCTCATGGTAATACATTAAACTGCATCAGCATCATACAGTCTCACTCTACAGCACAGATGCAGGTAAGTAAAATAGTAAAATATGAATCCTTGTTTCAAACAGTACCGTCTATCTGATCCAAGCTATATTATTTATAATTTTGAAAGAGATAATTATTGAAAAGATAAGGAACTTGGAAGATAACACACAGGGCAGCAAACAACAAAATCATGATTAAGATAAATAACAGTAGGAATAATCATCAATCATATCTGATTAGCAATCAGTGAGGCTTGAGTGTGACTTCAGCTGTATCTTTTTCAAACACCCAGCTGTTTCTCCTCACTATACTATAAAAGAGTTCAATGGAAACTGATCAAGCGCACAGTAGTCGTCTACTCTCCATCTTATTGCTGCTGTAATCAAATGTCCCACATCACTGGAATAACAGATCACCCCCATTTCACATAAGCACAGTCTACTTCATCCGATTTACTGTGCCAGCATCTCACTACTGTGGGACTATCAAGGGATGAATGTCTATATGTGTGTGTTTGTGTATGCATGCCTTTTTATGCAAGCGGTTTAGAGTTAGCTGGTAGTATTACTCTTCTTTAGGATTCCTCCTGGAGTCTAAAATGCACTATTGATTTGTTGAGTTAATATATTTCTTCTCTCTTCTCGTCTTTCATATCTCAAGACGATGCCGTGTGCTGGCCTATCTGCACATGGATAAAACACCAGGGAGCAATGCAAACCTCTCCCACTGCGACACTACTGAAATCAGGTTGCCGTCTGATGAGCAGTTTGGTTCTTTTGGCAGCACAGAAAAGACAACAAACAAAATCTCCCGGTGTTTTTATAATCATGTTTGCTCTCAAGAAACAAAAGTGTCACATTCGCTTGGTCTCCAGTGAGCTACAATCAAGAGGAGATGGCGCTACAATATCAACTAACGTGTCATAGCTTGAAGCTTTCTGAGACTCTGTTGTCTTTTGAAAAAATCCTTAAAGAGTACATGAATCCGGAGCTGTCACCGTAGCTAAATCAAACACCCGATCCAACCCTCTCCCTCCCCGAGGGGGTGTGATGTAAAGGAAAGGTCGAGCCTGTGTTAATAGCTTACAAATCTCTGTCCTGGAACCTCGAGTTAAATATGGCCGAGCAGTATGTAACACAGGGAGTTTCTCATGGTTTTTCTCTGAGTTCTTTTTTTTAGGTCAGAAGAGTAAAAGTACATTGGACATCACCCACTCTAAATATAATCCCTCAAATGTTAAGTAAGTAGTAGTGACACACCATTATTCCAATGAGAACTCATTACTACCCGTATCTCCATTTACATCTGCATTGTACCAATTAGGGGAACTAAGTCAGTCTGCCACGTCCAAACCATGACAAATGAATTAAGATCTTCTGATTACACTGAAGCGTGTGGAAATATATACTGTCAATAGTTCCAATGAAATGAATACTAAGCATTAGTAAAGCCATACGAGCCAAGGAGACCTATTACTGAAAGAAATATGGAGTGGAATCGAATAATTATAATAAGCTAAGCAAAGGGAGCAACCACCAAGAACTATCTACGGTGGCCCTGAAGTGCAAGACACCACAGCATTTCACAAAACACAACAGTATTTCACAAAACACAACAGTATTTCACAAAACACCACAGCATTTCAGAAAACACCACAGCATTTCAGAAAACACTACAGCATTTCACAAAACACAACAGCATTTCACAAACACAACAGTATTTCACAAAACACCACAGCATTTCACAAAACACAACAGTATTTCACAAAACACCACAGCATTTCAGAAAACACTACAGCATTTCACAAAACACCACAGCATTTCAGAAAACACCACAGCATTTCAGAAAACACCACAGCATTTCAGAAAACACCACAGCATTTCAGAAAACACCACAGCATTTCACAAAACACCACAGCATTTCAGAAAACACCACAGCATTTCACAAAACACTACAGCATTTCACAAAACGCTACAGCATTTCAGAAAACACCACAGCATTTCACAAAACGCTACAGCATTTCAGAAAACACCACAGCATTTCAGAAAACACCACAGCATTTCACAAAACACCACAGCATTTCAGAAAACACCACAGGATTTCAGAAAACACTACAGCATTTCACAAAACACCACAGCATTTCAGAAAACGCCACAGCATTTCAGAAAACACCACAGCTTTTCAGAAAACGCCGCAGCATTTCAGAAAACACCACAGCTTTTCAGAAAACGCCGCAGCATTTCAGAAAACACCGCAGCTTTTCACATTGGACGAAAGGGTATTCCTTTAGGGAGAACACTTCTTGTTTGTGATTGGACAGAGCCAGCCAGAGAAGTACTGCTGTGATTGGTTGTTTTTGCTGCCAGTCAAGAAATGACGCTTCGTGATTGGTCAGCACCCAGCGCAACATGTCCCAACCCCCAACACATCAGCCGTTAGCTGTTAGCACACACTCACAGCTCCTATCACAGCTCATATCTGTTCAGAAACTGGACAAAAGTTAAACAAGTACAAAACACAGACTGTCTATGTCAGTGGTTCCCAAACGGTGATGTGCCGCGGCACACTGGTGTGCCGTGAGGCAAGTCCTGGTGTGCCGTGGGATTTTGTGACAACCATACGTTATTATTGCAATATACAACTACACAAAAATAATTATTTAATTTACTATATCAGTACTTTGTAGGTTTATATGTACGTAATCTGCGCGACTTGTGCGTCCACATCTCCACGTGCAGTGCTGCATAAACATGGCTGAGTCAGCGATAACTTTCGAGGGGTGGAGGTATGCCCATTATTTTGAGTTTGTCTGAAGAATAGACAGGAATGTGACGGTGAGGTGCAAACTGTGTCCAGGCCAGAAGCTGTTATCCACTGCTGTAAACACCACGTGGTCAAACCTCAACAAACACCTGCAAAGAACCAGTGCTGGAATTGGGCCGGTACTCACCGGTACGCAGTACCGGCACTTCTGGTTCTGACCCATGGAGTACCGGCACTTCTTGCTCAGTACCGGCATGCTGGCGGTACTCCGGTACTCATGCACCGTGCCAGTACTCAACACTCTCCCGCCGTTCTTATTATACATCCATATATATATATACAGCCGCCCGGTACTCAGTAGATGCGTCATGAGGTGCCGAACGGACATTCTCATCGCTCTAACCGCTGGAGTTTCACAGCGGCTGTCAGCTGTTTACTCCTGTCATTCAAACAGAACGTGCTGGAGAGGGGGCGGGGCTTATCTTCTCCATGTAAATACTGTGGTGGAAACGACTATGTCAAAATTAACCTATTTGACCGTGATTTAATAGTAATACACGTTTCAAAATAATAATAATAATAATAATAATAATGCCGAAGTAACAACATACTGAAAACTGTTAGTAAAACCATGTTTTAATGCTTTACAATTTACATACCTAGATGCACGTGTGTTGTGTTTATGCAGTGCAACTCCCACCCAGTGGGTGGCTATGTAGAGTGATAGAACAGAGCAGGCACGCCCCCGAGAGAAGGAAAGCAAGTCACGTCACAAATTAGCATTTCTAAAATGTTAGCGTGGATTAATAAAAGTGCAAAAAGACAGCGGTTGTCGCCGGAAGAAACTTCAAATACAGAGAATGCTGTACCTGTGTTGGAAATTGTGTCTGATGCGGAGCTTTCTTTGGTTGATCCTCCTGCTCCAAGTTCTAGTGCATTAGCATTAGCACTAGCTCCGCCGCCTCCTCCAGAGCCTCTAACGTTAGCTGCTGCTGGCGCAACTGCCACCACCAACACCGGGCAAAGCGATGCACCTGACTGCTGGACAACGGACCAGGTGCAATATTTTTGCAAGACCAATGCATGGCTCCTTCTTAAAGATAAGAAGCTAGGATGTCGGATATGCAGAGATGTCAAATCTTTGGGAATACACACTGGACAAGGACTGAAACTGTCAACTGAATGGGGTGAGTGTGCAGTGTCTCATTTCGGTGTTGACAAGGGCAAACAACAAGCTAGCCTGAGAAAAAAAATCAAAGAACATAAAGAATCACAAGCCCATGTAAAAGCTGCTGACATCCTTACATCTGCTTCACGTGAAACTATTCAACATCAAGTGCAGTCTATGCATAAATCTGAATTAGACACCACTATCAGAGTTTTTCGAACGGCATATAAAATTGGCAAACATAGCCGGCCATTCACAGACATGCCAATTGATTTGAATGTACAGAAACTGAATGGGCTGAACGTGGGCAGGGTTTTGCACTCCAATAAAACCTGTGGCGAAATCATCGACCACATAGCTCATGAGCTGAAGAAAAAAATGGCAAAAGACATTACAGAAAACCAAAGAAAACTCTGTGTTTTGGTCGATGAATCTACCACTATTAGTGGTAAAACGGTGCTTGTTGTGTGTCTACGCTCAGCATTAGCTGATGCTGAGCCCGAAACGTTTTTTTGGGAGCTGATCGAGTTGGATGGAACAACGGCTGATGACATCACAAAGGCGTTAATGGAGTGTCTTGGAAGAGATTTTAACGAGGACTTTTTAGGTCAGTGTTTCGTTTCTTTTGCATGTGATGGGGCTTCAGTCATGCTAGGGAAGAGAACAGGCGTTGCTACCCAGTTGTGTAGTAAATTCCCAAGCCTGTTTGTGTGGCACTGCTCCAATCATCGTCTAGAGCTGGCAGTTGGGGATGTGGTCAAGGAGGTCTCAGGGCTCAATCATTTCCAGATCTTTTTTGACAAACTCTATTCCTTGTTCCATGCCTCCCCCAAAAATCAGAGGCAGTTAGCGCAGTGTGCGCAAGCAGTCGGACAGCGTCTCCTGGTGATAGGGCGTGTTTTGTCCATCCGCTGGGTGGCTTCAAGTGAAAGGAGCGTCAGAGCAGTCTGGGAAAACTACCGAGTGCTTCATGATCACTTCACAAATGCTGCAAACGACACGAGCAGGGATTCCAGAGACAGAGCAAAGTACAAGGGCCTGGATGATGTTTTCACATCTGCAACGTTTGTCAGCAATCTGGGACTGATGTACGATGCGCTCACAGAGCTCAGCGACCTCTCTCGGCAACTCCAAAAAAGAGAGATGACACTGCCTACAGCAGATAGGCTCTTAACTCGAGAAATACGAGTTTTTGAATCCATGGTCACCATGCCTGGCCCACACATGACAGTTCATACAGCTCTAGCTGAGAAGTCCTTCAAGGGTGTTGCCCTGCGTGAGAATGGCAGGCTTGTACAGATCCATGCAGGTCAGTTTTTCCGCAGTATGGTAGAGAATCTGAGACACAGAATGACTTCCACAACCTCCTCTCATGTCAGCACAAGAGAAATTCCATTACATGGCCGGGAGGCCCGGGACAATCAGCTAATCCAGGACATGAAAGTGGAAGTTGGCCTGAAGAGGAGTTAGACGTACAGTATGGGGACGTAGAGGTGCTACGTTTGTGCGAAGTGCTGAAAGTGGACAGAAGAGAGACTGTTCAGGGCTTTCGCGAATACAAGGAAACCAGGGCATCCCGTACACCTGCTGCCATGGAGCCTCTACTGAAAGCAGTCCGAACCATCGCTGTCTCCACTAGTGAGTGTGAGCGGGCATTCAGCTGCATGAACGATATCCTTACTGCAAAAAGGAATGCTCTCTCTGTCAGCCGACTGTCCAGCCTGGTTTTCATTAAATGTAATGGACCATCACTAGGACAGTTCAATCCGGAACAGTATGTGAGGTCCTGGCTGGCAAAGGGAAGGAGAAGTGCTGATGAAAGAGCCTGTCCAGCTCCAGCCCCTGATACTGATGTCCCCAAGGCCTTCTGGAGCCTTTTCTAACAATGTGAAGTATATTGCAAAGCAGCTCACCCAGTGAGAAGACTTTTGGCATAATGTGCCGATTTGTACAGATCCTGGAGATAGAAGGACTTCAGACCAACCAGGGAGTTATCTGATCAGCTTGGTGTTCAATGTAACTCTTTACCATGGCTCAGACTTTGTTACTTGCAGTTACAGTTTCTCATTTTAGATTGTGCACATTTTGCATTTGTTTTTACATGTTCTTTGTTCATGCTCTTTATCATTTTTCTGAGTTGGAAAGTTAGATTGCATCATAGTTTACTTTATACATATGTGTATTCTTCAGTGGTGAAGTATATTGCAAAGCAGCTCAGCCATGTGAGAAGACTTTTGGCACTTTATCGTTTTTCGTTTTCTGAGTTGGAAAGTTAGATTGCATTCAAAATGTACAGAAATACTTAATTTTGTTAAAGCTTTTTATAAAAAATGCTTCTGACCAGAGCTTTGTTTCCTTGTCATTAATGTTGAACACCACCAGAGGGGCTCTCACCTGAAAGGTCTCTGCTTCATGTGTCTTCAGCAGAAGATCTAGACTTTGATTGCTATATTTTCAGTTAATATTGACCTTACTGAGCTTTAGCCATATCCGCTGCCTATCATAAAAAATGTTAAGTACAGTGAACCTTTCTAAAATATACAGTAGTAAAGAGACAAACCCACCAGCATTATAGTAGCCAAATTCTTGTTTGTGGGCTGTATATATAAAATTGACTTGAAAAAGTTGCTGATTTTAGAGTACTGGCACCTTTTTCATTCCAATTCAAGCACTGCAAAGAACACATGCTAAGGTGAAGCTACCGCACACGCTATTTGTTGTTTGTTGATATCACGTAGTCTGTTCTTCTTCTCTGTCTTCCGGTTGTTGCCTGTTTTGAATGACAAATACACACTACCGCCGCCTGCTGGTAAGGAAAGTTATTGCCACTCACGCATGCTCAGTTCGTACGTGCTCGGCGAGTAAAGTAACGAGTTACTTTATGTAGATAGTAACAAAGTAGTGTAATATATTACTTTTTTTAAAAAAAGTAATATGTAATATATTACATTTTTTAGTAACGACCCCATCTCTGGAGTTGGCGTTCTCTACTCTGGTTTACATGAAGAACAACAGGAGGTCACGGCTCTCTGTTGAACAGGACTTGTGAGTGGCCCTCTCCTCAGTGCCACCAAGGATTAAAAAATCTGCGCACCCCGACAGGCACATGTATCTCACTAATTTGTAAGTCGGCAAAATATTTACAATAGCACATGTTTCAATGCTGATTGCTGAAATGTTACATTTATAATTTGTAGTTCAGGACCATGGACAATGCAGCTTCCTTGCATTGACAGTTCTCTGTGCTGAATTTCTGCTGGGTTTCCTTTGCCTCATTTTTAATTGTGTGACCTGTCTGGTTTAAATGAGTGTGTTGCTGCTTTGATGAAGCCTAATTTGATAACGTTTCAAATTAATTTCTGAAATACTTCGTTAATAAATATTTCATGAGTAATATAGTTGTCTTTGTCACATTTTATTTGGCATTAGTAAATAATTATGCACATTTACAGATATTTTACATGATATGAGTGATAACACGTGTTATAAGGGCTATTTTGCACAATAGGTGTGCCTTGAGAATTTTACTTGTCCTTTGGTGTGCCTTGGGCACAAAAAGTTTGGGAACCACTGGTCTATGTCATGGCGAATACAGTCGCTGCTTTATATATGTCTGTATGACGTTGTTGTGAGTGTGGATGGAGCAGCTACAGGTTAATTTAGCCTGATCGATCCGATTCCGATAGGATTTACATGGAGATACGCCCCGCCCCCTCTCCAGTGCGTCTTGTTTGAATGACAGGAGTAAACACAACTGACAGCCGCGGTGAAACTCGAGCGATTAAAGCGATGCGAAAAAACCATGACTTAATGCTTTATTTATTCATGGTTTTTAAGGGGCTTATCTCCATGTAAATACTATGGTAGACTACCCAATATTCGCATCGCTCTAATAGCTGGAGTTTAACCGCGGCTGTCAGCTGTGTTTGCTCCTGTCATTCAAACAAGACGCGCTGGAGAGGTTGCTATGCTGTGGTGTTTTCTGAAATGCTGTGGTGTCTTGCACTTCAGGGCCACCGTAACTATCCCATTCCATCTCCAGAAGTTCAATAAATTAACTGTGAACTTTGACTAGTTTTTCCTGTCAGTCCGTGTTATGTAAAGACCACAAGTAGAAATATCCTTATTTCTTTAAACTTGAATCAATCTTCAGAAAAATCAATTTAGGAATGTTTATGTTATAGTCGAACTCTGGATAGCACCAGCAGAACATCTCTGCTCTCAAGATTTCCACCAAGAAGAAAGGGAAAGTGATGGCTGAAATAAAAAGTCCTCATTCATTTCATAGTGTCTTAGCTTATTAGCATCAAGTTGAGGACTTCCTCTGTGGCTGCTCAAATTAACCCGATAGGATAATGCGAGGAGGGGAGCCGTCACGGAGCCTTCAAGGAGGGTTGAGGAGGAGTGAAGAGGGTATCAGGTGGGTGAAAGCCCAGTGGAAGCAGCCGCGAGTGTGGAGTGGCCCGCTGACCTTCATTAACGTGTCTTCACAAGCTTTAGCGAGCACAGAACTGTGTGATAGTGTATGTTCGCCCACACCAGGGAAAGGGATGGTAACAAATTGCACCGAGGTAAGGACATAAGGCTGTTATTAGAGCTATTATAATCAAATGGGGAACAAGAGGAGGGAAGAATATTAAACACTAATGCAGAAACACATACATTTGTTTCACAACAAAAGTGAACTCATCTTCAGGTGATGTAAATGATCTATGACACAATATTGTGAGAACATTAAGGAACCAAATAAATGGTCTCACACAACAATTGAAGGTATCATCATGCAAAGAAAAATACATACATGGGAGAAAAACAGCTTTCAATCTCTCTACTGTCAAACATGGCAATGATAAGTAGTAGTAGTAGTAGAAGAGGTGAATGTTTGACTGTTTCAGTGGGTGCGTGTTCCACTATTGAGACTCCCCTGAGGCAAAAAGGTGTGAGTAGAGATCAAACTTCAGTGGATCCAAAAGCAGTGGGCCCTTTGTCGGGCCAAGTAGGCGAACAAAGCTATTATATCCCATAATTTTACATTCTACAGTATTGGTAACAGTTCTGCGAAACAGTACTGCTGGTGCTTTGAGCTAAATGTAACGACCCCATTGTCACAACTAACACACTTATGTTTAGCAAGTGCAATGACTTCTATTATTACTATTCAGTATTAGTGTTAACAAGTCAACCTTGACTTATTGGACCATAGCTGTGGCACGAACAACATGTTGACTTTATCATCCCTGGATCACAACGCTTGCATGGCTAAAACAATATCACCATTTAATCTCAACCTGATTGGGCTACTTCTAAATAGGGTGAAATGGAATTAGTCCTTTCAGGAAATGTTGAAATGTTCTTACTCTGTTGCCCTTGTAATGAATTGATTCATTCATTCTTTGAGAGAGGACTGTTGATTGTGAGTTCACTCACCTAACACAACTTGAAATACGTGGATTCAAGAGCGCAAACCTTTTCACAAGTGGTTGTCACAAGTGGTTGTCACTCAACACTAAATACATCAGCATACAAACGAGCTAGAGTGCTCCAAAATGCACAGTTTGAGGAATCTGCTAAACACACTGAGACAGCATTAGTTCCAAGATCTTCAAATTCACTCTGTGGAAGTTGAAATATGTGAAAAAAGTCACTGTACATCACTTTGAATATCATGGCGTATGTGTGTCAGCATGTAGTTTTGTATGCACACAGGGCTCTAAAAAACCTTTATGGGTGTCACAGAGACACGTGTTGAGACTAAGCCAGTACCCCAGCCAACACTAGCTATCTGATGGAGCTTTGCCCACAGCCTTGGCTTGCCCTCAGCCTTTCTGCCAGCCGGCAAAACTCTGATCAAAGTCTTTGAGCAGAGACGAAAAAGAGATGTCTTCCACCGATTACAATTTTTCTTTTCATTCCCAATTCTCGTCTGGCTAAGCTAAATTCATCTGGGCATTGACTCTGACAAAGCAATCTCATTTTATTATTCACAGCAATCTCTTGACTTTGAACACGTCTCATGTGAGGCCTTTACTTTTTAATACACACCGTGCAAGTGGTGGGGGATTCTGACAAACAGCCCGATTGGAAAACAAAGCACACGGAGCAATATACAGAATTTCTCCTCCTCACTACCATTGATCTGTCAAAGCAGCAAGCATCCCATGCTAAGTATTTCTCTCCATTAAGAAATCATGAACCATCTGCCTGCTCAGCTGAAACTGTACATGATGTGAGGGTTGCCTATCATGTAATGATTAATTAATGTAGCATTGTATACTTGCCAAGGTATCACACCAGCACATATTATTATGCAAATGTTCCTCGTTTTCGTGCAATGGAAACTTCAGGACAGTTGTGAATGCCAGGTATGCTTTAACTAGCTCAAATGTAAGCTGAGGTGTTCAGGCGCAAGACAAGATGGTGTTCAAACAACAGAGAAGGCGTTAGGAAGATATATGTCATGAAAATTGAAATATCTCTTGATTGATGATACGATTAGAGGATGACATTTAATCACACAGCAATGCAGCACCAATACCAATTAATCAGGAAGAAAACCTGCTAGAAACACATGGTTCTCCTCCAAGAAACCAGATGATCCATCATTTAGACTAGCAGGCACACCCAGTCAATCAAAACATGTTATAACTGAAGCAAAGTTAAGATTTTGTTCTGCAGGCTTATGATATATTTTCAGTTGTAAGTAATTAATAAGATCTTGGAGCTAATCTGATAACACTTTTGGACTTATTTTATCTAGGCTAGTTTCCATTCTCTATGATATGATGCTGAGAAATACAGATTTCACTATATACATTAAACAACCACGCACAACCCCCCCCCAATCTGAAGCGTCTCAAAGTCCTTTGTTTACTTCCGTGACATAGTGACATCACTATGTAACACTCACGTTTATATGGGCTAGCGCACATTGTACATGTGATAGGCTAAGGGGCAGGACAGCTCTTGACCAATCCCAACGGAGTCGGCCAGCTAACCAATCAGAGCAGACACTTTTTGAACATTAAAAGCATGTAAACATGCCAAAGTAGAGGCACAAAAAACAATTATGAAACCTGAAAATGAGCAAAATAGGGCGTCTTTAAATTGCTATTTTTATCAGTTTTTTTTTTTTTTGATGCTTTTGAAATCTCAGCAATCACTTTGGAGATTTATAAATCTTAAGAGCAGTTGGCCTGAGCAACAAAAAATAAAACCCAAGCTGTAAAAAAAGTAGACAGAAAAGTGACTGCTTGACCTGAATCTGATTGATGAGGCCCCGAGCTGAGCCATCAGACAAGAGTAGTCTGGACCAAACAATGCTTGCAACATATTAAGCTTATCCACAGTACCTAAATTGCACTATTTGAAAGCAAGGTGATCAATATAACTGCAAAACCACATACAGAAACCCACCACTATCAAACAACTTGCGGGATGGAAGGATTTTATCAATACAGGAAAAATCCATATAGAGCGAGAGGCAGAAAATTCATCAAAGGCGTATAGGTGGTGTTGCACACAGGATATCAAAGAGACTGGCAGAAACGTTTTACTTCTAACTCAGAGCAAAGCGCGATAACAAAGTTTTAAGAGCAATTGTTATAAACAAGTTCAAGGAAACAACTTATTTCCCCCTGTGCCCTCAGAACATGCAGGCAATACACTGACAGACAATCAGATTTCCTTCTACACACAGAAACACAAACACACACACACACGCACACACACACACAAACACGTCAAGTTAATGCAGACTGCAATGAGACCCTCAGAAAAGAAATTGTCAGCTCGGTGAGAAGCGATTAGAGCTCCCTTTGGTCGCCATGGTGTTACCGATGATTGATGTGATTAATAAAGCTGTTGTCATGGCGCCCTCTATGCTTCTGAATGCAGTCCAAAAGACATAGAGGAAGAGGAATAGGTAGAGATAGAGATTCCAAAGGCACTCATGTATCTTACCGCTGTGATCTATCTTTCTACAGCTGTTTGACAAACTACACTCGTCAAATTATTATTTTATCTTTTAAAAAAACACTATAAGATATAGTTGTCTTCAGAGTGAAAAACACTATCAATGTTGACTGTGGAAATAAGTCATGTTAATATGGCTTATCATTTTGTTCATTGGGTTTTTAATATTAACTTGAGGAATCCATTTAGAGTGCTTTTGCCTTTGGATATGAGGATTTCCCTGAACAATGAATCAATGTTGTCTCTTTTTAATGGAGGATGTCTGAGAAGCCATGCCATTCAGAATAACCTCACTTAAAGATTAAGTAATGCATCACTTTGGTTTCCACTAATGCATGTCTGAGTGCAAGAAATAGGGTAATAAGTTTGAACAGGATTCAAGTTAAGGCTTGTACTAATTATCATATAGAGAAAAGCTATGAACACCCACTGCATGAGCCCTCAATTTCTCTATTATGTTGCGTTTGGGTTAGAGTGGTATGAAAAGTGCCGCAATAGAGACTTAACCTCTTCTACACCGCACCCCCGATACCGGGGGGAAAAACGCGTCATATGCAGGAAACAGCGTCTGAGGGCATCTTAATATTCAATAAACTATGAATGTTTTATATCCATGTAACGGGAAGAAACTCAGCTAACTGATCTTTTTTTTTTAAACTCACAAAGCTAGCGCTGCCTGAGCCAATGAAGTAGCCACGAGTGAAAAATGCTAACGGGGTGTTGCACAGAAACTCACTCATAACCAGTGCTTGAATTGGAATAAAAAAGATGCCAGTACTCTAAATCAGCAACTGTTTCAAGTCAATTTATTTATACAGCCCAAAAACAAGTATTTGGCTCAAAGTCATATAGTATAGTATCCTATAATGCTGGTGGGTTTGTCTCTTTACTGTATATTTTAGAAAGGCTCACTAAACAAAATGACTCGGGGTGCATCTGAGATTAGAGGGGGTGCAGTGGTAAAGTGCTATTTTTATAAATGGGGAGTGGACCTGACTCCCTCTAGGGGGGTCCGGGGGCATGTTCCCCCGGGAAGATTTTTTTTTAAATATTGAATTTAGATGCATCAATCTGGTGCACTTTGAGAGCAAAATGAAGAGATATAGGGATACCTCTCAACATCCATATGAAACAACTGTAAACAGATTTACTTTTTCTTTATGGATATTTTACTAATCACTCCCCTTTAGTAAAGCCTGACTCCTACTGGCGGCTGGTTAAATGACTCCTCGTTCCTGAGTACACTCACCATCTTTCAGCAGAAAAGGAGAGAGAATCCTTGTCCGGCGACAACCGCTGTCTTTTCGCACTATTATTAAGCCACTTTAACATTTTCGAAATGCTAACGTTATGCGATGTATTTTCTGCTCTAGTCTATCGCTGCGGCGCGTCATAGATGCGTCATGAGATGCGTCATGCGATGCGTCATGAGATGCGTCATGAGATGCGTCATGAGATGCGTCATGAGATGCGTCATGCGATGCGTCATGCGATGCGTCATGCGATGCGTCATGAGATGCGTCATGCGATGCGTCATGCGATGCGTCATGCGATGCGTCATGAGATGCGTCATGCGATGCGTCATGCGATGCGTCATGAGATGCGTCATGAGATGCGTCATGAGATGCGTCATGAGATGCGTCATGCGATGCGTCATGAGATGCGTCATGAGATGCGTCATGAGATGCGTCATGAGATGCGTCATGAGATGCGTCATGAGATGCGTCATGAGATGCGTCATGCGATGCGTCATGAGATGCGTCATGCGATGCGTCATGCGATGCGTCATGAGATGCCGCCGGCTGGGCATATTTGTTATCATGCGACATGACGTGCCGCCGGCGGCCGGCGGCTGAGTACCGGCATTTTACTGAGCACCGGCACCTTTCCGGTACTCAGTAAGAAGTGCCGGTACCACATGGGTAAAAATCAGAAGTGCCGGTACTGCGTACCGGTGAGTACCGGCCCAATTCAAGCACTGCTCATAACACCCTTATTAGTTATCGTAGCTGCACGCCCAACCCATCGATTCGCATCGTGAGATGAGATGACACAGAATCGATCGGGACATACATCATCACTCCATGATAAGAACTCGCGAAGCTATTAAAGTATTGCCATCACCTTTTGGCCAAAAATTGTTCCACCAACTTTCACAAATCACTCAATATCTCTTAAGGAAATTATTTCAGTTGTCTTTCGGACAAATTACTTTTTGGTTTATTATCCATATTCATGAGCGAAACACTTGTACACTTATTAACAACACTAGATGAAACCTTTGATATGTAACCAATGCTTAACCTGCATTACATTGTTTGTGTCTTGGCTAATTGCGTAACAAGCTATAAACTCAATTATGCACACACTTGCTAATTTACAAATGCAGCTATACAGAGAAACATTGACATTAATTTAGAATTGTTCTCTGGCTAACTTGTGAAAATAAGTTCAATATTCATTTGAGTTTGCCATATCTTAAAGAATGTAACTTGCTTTTAAGCGGCTATTAACCTTTACTTGTTTTTGGTGTTGAGCAGATAGACCACAACTTTTCAGAACGTTGTCAATAAAAACGGCTGCTTACTGAAGCTGACAATGGTCAAGGCCAAAACAGTACATTTTCTGGTTGTAAAACCAAAACTCTAGGTCACAAAACGCACTGTAAGACGTTTTTGTGATGTACATGTCCTTTCTGTAGGTACATGTCCTTTCATGGGTAACCATAGTAGATTGGTCCATTGTTCATATAAAAGTAATACATTTTATGACCATAAAATATAGAAACACACATAGCCTACTCTTGTTACTTGTTTTCTCTAACTCTTTTCATTTTTCGAACTTATCGGTGGTAATCTATAGGGAGAATTGAACAATACTATAATTTTTTCCAAGGAAATTAATATACATTTTTCATTTCAATTATGTTTTATGACTTTTCAAATATAACCCATAAGTTGTATTTTCACTTTGGCTCTCTATAGAATAATTGTTTTCATAACGCACAAGTATGATTATTGATTTATTGTTTTTGGTCTCTAATACCGGCAAGGGGTTTGAGCTGTTATTATTGTATAATGGCGTTAAAGACAAAATCATTTAACCATGAAAAAAACAAGTCTAAAAGCAAATAGAAAGTCTTACTTCACTGAGCAGGGTGGAATACAAGAGGTTTTGTATGTTCTTTGACATTTAGAAAAACGGGCACTCTATTTTATTTTTCTTGTCTGCTACCTTTCAAAAGGCTGTGAAGACCTTGTCCTAATAACGTTTTTTTTCAAAGCGTCTCACCGTAAATACTTTGATTGATATTTGTTTGCCTTTGGGTCTCAACAGCAGAGATCCGAGGCAGATGACGTCATTATGTTCTAAATGTTATCACGCAGTGTAATTAAGTAGGAAATTACCCAAAGGTCAACTCACCAGGTGGAGCTGAAAAGAAAATAATTATAGGATTGTTTCGGCTTTTATCCCTGCATGATTTTTTTTGTGGTGGGTGGACCAAGTTGCTTTGTGGATTCAGTGAGCCAAAATGATTTTCCTGTAGTTTATCTAACGCTTTATGGCTCATCAGTGATCTCTCTATAGACAATAGTTTAATTAAATCACCGCTTGGAGGCCTCACATTGCCTTTAACCATATCACCTTTTCTTTTGAACATTTGCTCTCTCCAATTCATTAGGGTTTCTTCATGTGTTTTGTAGCATAAAACGAAGAAAGCCTTACCCAACGCATACACAGTTCCATTAGAAGCCACAATGGAGATGATTATGTGACTTGCTGAGCTGGGAAATGATCAAAGCTGTTATGTTGTATTGCTTAAGACAGTGGGTGGATATGATGCGTTTTTTCTCTCGCCTAACAACAGAGCTTGGAATGAAATATCCTCTACGACAGTGAAAAACCCAACAAGGTGTGAAAATATTATCTTTGCACAGTTTGTTGAATAAAACCTGCAGACATTCTCTATCCATTTGGTGCGTCATAAACCCAAATTACTTTGATAGCAGACATTTTACGGATGCTCTCTGGTATTAGATATTTTTATTGTATTACCATAGCAATGATAACTTACTGTGGAGCTCTAGGAAGACAGGAATATTGTAGCTGACACAAACCAAATCAGACATCGCCTCGGGGGAGGTGTTGGGAGGCCCGAGGTCTACCTGGCTGTGAATTTAGGCCACTGGGTGAGAAGGAGGGATATTCTCAGAGTGCTCTCCTCCTCCCAGTTCTAGAAGAGTCATAACCGTCGGCGATTATAACAGGCGGAGTGATAGGCTTTGCTCTGACATGTTAATATTACATGAAACTGTTAGGGATGACAATAGCCTGAGGCAAGAGGGAGACATTGAGAATGTTTTGGTCTCTCTGCGAGCATCACCCTTTGTTTCCCCTTCATCAGTGTGAGACAATGTGAGATTGTCTTTAAATAACTCCTGGCCTCATTATCCTAATGTAGGAATGCAGACAGTGGCATATAATGATATGAATTTCAGTGTATTTATTACCTGATTTGGTGCAATACACTTATTATTGTAGAGGGATGATTGTAGAGTACAATCTTTGTACATCTCTCAAGTGTGTCCATTAAATATACAGTAAGTATTTAAACAACACAGTGTAAGCCAGACAGCATTTTGCAGATGGAGCATCCCCACTTCTAAATAAGGGTGGGGAATGGAGAAGAATGCTATAATATGTCTTGTTTTTGTTTCGAGTATATAAAAGTTAATTTGTTATAAAAAGAGAGTTCAAAACAGCTCTTTGACTGTCTTAAACAGAAGTTGTATACATGGTAAAAGTGCATGCTTGTGTTCTGAAACCAACAGGAAGATAATAATTGTGTTTTGGTTGGTTTGCCAACAGTTTAATCAGTTAGAGCAGGGATGGGCAAATGGCGGCCCGGGGGCCGCATGCAGCCCCCACCTCCTCTTTTTGCGGCCCTCAGATTAATTTATAAACAACGTAATTAATAAAAAGAATATATATATTTTTGTTTTACTTGTAGTACTGATACCGTCCACTACACTACGTCGCGATCTGCGTACATGATTTCGTTCGGCAGCCAAATACCGCAAAAATAATCTGTGAAGCGTTGTATTGTGTACAAGAAACACCGGCTGTTGTTATGTCTGCTGTGACGTTAAATTACCGCTTGTAATTATGCCTTTACAAGCATAAACGTTGTATTTATCATCTGCATTTGGTGAAACAAGTTTAATATTCTAAAAACCAAGACTTTGTTTATTTGAAATCAGATGAAAACAAACTGTCACGGACCCTGCCGTGTTATCTATGATTACTACACGCTTTTCATTCATAATTTCAGCGGGAGGGAGGGGGGGCGGCGCTGAGGAACAGTGTCTTAGCTAATAATAATAATAATACATTTTATTTTTAGGCGCCTTTCATGACACCCAAGGACACCGTGCAATTTGTTAAAATAAATAAAAAATTAAAAAATTAAAAAACGCTAATAGACAACAGAACATGATAAAAACACAAACAGGAAATCATGGAGGAGAGAGTCAAGTGGACACAAATGAAACATATAATGGGGAGCACTACAGTGAGTAAGCAGATTTGAACAGGTGGGTTTTTAATTGGGATTTGAATATGGTGATTGTGTCTGACTGTCGGATGTGCGGGGGGAGCGAGTTCCAGAGTCTGGGAGCAGTGCAGCTAAAAGCCTGAGCACCCATGGTGACGAGGCGTGGGGTGGGGACGGTCAGCAGACCAGCAGAGGAGGAGCGGAGGGAGCGAGAGGGGGTGTACTCCTGAAGAAGGTCAGCCAGATAGGGGGGGGGCCAGGTTATGTAGGGCTTTGTAAGTGAGCAGTAGGTTTTTGAAGTTGATACAGGATAGAACAGGGAGCCAGTGGAGTTGGATGAGGATGGGGTGATGTGTTCGGAGGCCTTGGTGCTGGTGATGATCCGGGCTGCGGAGTTCTGTATGATTTGTAGTTTATTGATGAGCTTGGTGGGTATGCCTGAGAGGATGGCGTTACAGTAGTCGATGCGGGACGTGACAAATGCATTGACCAGGACTTCAGTGTTTGATTGAGAAAGAGATGGGCGGAGTCTGGAGATGTTGCATATGTGGAAGAAGGCAGTCCGGATGATCTTATTTATGTGAGGTGAAAATGAGAGGGAGCTGTCCAGGATGACACTAAGGCTCTTAACTTGGCCAGAGAAGGGGATGGAGTAGCCATCAATGATGAGCTTGGAGGCAGGGGAGGATGAGGTTTTGGAGAGGGTGGTTTTGGTGCCAACCAGCAGGGCTTCGGTTTTGCTGCCGTTGAGTTTTAGGAAGTTCCTGCTAGGTTCAAGTTAGACAACTAATGTATGGGTTAGTGTTCATGACTTCATGTTTATGTCATCTTAATGGTTAATCTCAATGCACACACATTTTCCGTGCTTTCCAATAGTTTAAAATTGTTTTATTCCACTGTTAATAACCTGTTCAATACAAACATGCCACTTGTAAAAATTAATTAACATTTCTGTGAACTGATATTTGTTTAGTGAGCTTATTAGAGGATGTTCCCTGAAAGATTGTAAAATGTCAATGAAGATGTCAGACTTCATTTGTAAATAATCACATATAATACTTGGCATTTGTGTGTGTTCCATGTGAATCTGCGGCCCCCTGGTGGCCAGTACATACATTATGTGGCCCACACCACCATCCAAGTTGCCCATCCCTGAGTTAGAGCTTCAGCTGAGAAACACAGCTAATAGAGACAATAAAGGTACTTTAAAACCCTTACAATTCTCAAAATTGCCAATGTCCGTTCATAAGCAACCATACATCCACTTAGAAGTCACAAAGAATATGCTACTTATAATTCCAGAACCTGTCTGAAAATCATTATCCAATCATCATGTTCTGTACATCCATGATAACAATGTGAAAAGGAACCGCTAATAGACAATTTGGCAGACCTTTACTCATGGCAATTGGCCAAATGGTCTCCATTATGCATTAAGTAAGGCCTACATTGTCGGAGCAATATTCCGATAGAATCCAACTGTTGCATTAACAAATCCCCAAAAGTGTGTTTCTATCCTCGGTGCTCTCTCCTACTCATTCAACATTCAGCAATTCCTACTTTCCAAACAACCTCTCTCTCTCCTTGTAGTTCTCTCCTGCATAATCTTCCCGCCATCCCTCTCCCCTCAGTTCCATCCCCCCAAGGACACAACCACCAGGTCATTATCTTCTCCCTGCTCGCATACATTTGAAACATATCTATACATAACATAAACGCCCCGATGCACTGTTATTTGGCCGAAAGGGAAGTCTTTGATGAAGTCAAGTGGAATTAAATTGATGGTAGTTTTCTCTCTCGTGACCCATGCATGTGGCTCTTTTTGCCAACACACACATGTTCACAAACTAATTCACATCTGTCCTTTTCACCACGCTGTCCACCTGAGAGAGCCTTTTGCCTCCCAGGCAGGCCCACAGAGCCCAGTGACAGCTGAAGGGGTGAGGCAGGAGGCGTCAGGGAGGTGACTTATGACAGCAACACAAAAGCACTAGTGTTTAGTGAGGGAGGTTGTATCATACATTAGGCTGCTGCTGCAACGGCCTGCCACTGAGCTGAGGTAACCATGGCAACAGGCTGCTGGGAGACAGTGGAGTGAGAGTCAGCAGGATGGAGTCAGTGGGCCTTCAAGCTTTTGAACACCAAGAGAGATTAGCTCAGAGCAAAAATCCTAAACCTCACACTACAAGCAGCTCTATGACGGGGTATTGATGTCGGAGGAAGTGGAAAGTAAGAGCAGTGGGGATACAAAAAGTTTATTCGGCAAAGATCCAACCAAATAGTTGACATCAAAGCACTTGCAAGCGCATCCTCTTAGAGCCAGCGCTCATGGCAGTATGAAATGTACAAATGATGCAGAAAGCATCAAGCAGTGGAGAGCATGCATAGTACAGGAATGAAGATAAAATATCCAGTGATATTTCAGCAATCAGTGTAAATTGCATCAGTGGATCAATCCAAGAGATTAACGCCATCGTTCGGAGATGTGAAACTCATTGCCATGATGTCTGTAGCAGATTGCCATGGCAATAGAAAACAATGAGCGCACGGAAGATAAAAGGAGAAGAGTGGCGCTTACATAACAAACCAAGGTCAAGATGCGAGGAGGCTTGATGAGCTACAGGGAGAGAAGGCACAAGAGTGAGAGGGCTGGAGGAAAAAAATCGATACGAAGAAATCTAGACGAGAGTTAGGAAAAGAGGAGATGAAGACGGATATCGGAAATGTACAGAAGTAAAAACAAGCCAGAGAGCGCTTGATATCTTATCCTTCGGAGAGCGTTTAACCAAGCTGAGGAGGTCAGGGATCCGATAAAGCATTATGAGATGTTTAGAACAGACACACCAGGCAGCACGGACAGGATGTTGTGGTGGTAAATACTGGAGGAGAGGAGACTATTTACTGAACGAATCGTGTCATGAAATATACATGAGGAATCATCAGAGGGGTTCTCTTTACTCTGCTCCTTAATCCACCTACTCAAGTAGGACATGACACTCTCTCTCCCCTCTCTTCACGTCTCTCTCTCACTTTATACAATTTGTGTACCCTCCTGGGGAGAAGCTAAGGCTGTGCCCACACTAATGGTGGTAAATCTGAAAACACCATTTACATGTACCAAGTTTTCCAGCCACATTATGCACAATGCTGCATAACTATCACCATCTGGTATCACTTCTTACGTTCTCACTCCCAACCCATCACATGTTGACAGACGGTCAGGGCCCCTCCCCGTCACTCTATTACGGACAGGGTACCCCTTGAGAGTCAGTTTTCAACGGGCAGGGCGTCCCATTGACTTGCATAGAGCTCCCTGAACGTTGGTAATAGGTAATAGACGAGTTGAGATCGCGGCGAAATGCTCTCCGCAGATCCATTCTCACAGCATTTATCAACCTTTTTCTTACTCAATATCAAGCCAAACTTATTGTTTTTACTTCTTTATTTTAATTGAATAATGTAGGACTTTTGTTGCCGTCAGTTATGGGGAGAGTAGGGGCTCAGAATACTGAAATCTGTATTGTTTTTTCCTTCTAATTTTTTATTCTTTTCTAAACCACACACTGTTATTTACTCAACAATAACACATAATTATCCTTGTGTTTATTTATTTGTTTGATTAATAAACACAAGTTGGAGTCCGTCAGGACCGAGGGTCAGAGCAGCTCATAGTAGTTGCTTTCGAGAATTTTACACCCGGAAGTAAGTATTCTCTCCGCTTCGCTTGACAAACCCCGTGATAGTCCTCAAGCTCTGTGATTGGATGTTTGAGTGTGCTCCGAGGGTTATGCCGAGCATCGAACAGCACTTGAAATGGGATGGAACCATGGCAGACTGTCCAAAACTGGATTTGAACGGTTCCACCCCGTCCCCCCCTCCCACACCCACACCCCGTCCCCAGAACTACACATGCTGGCTATTGTGTGTTTTGCAAAATGCTCTATGGCACGTCTACTGGGAATTGTAGTTTTAAAAGACGTTTTCGTATTTCCCATAATAAGAAGTTGCCAGTATTAAACTGTGTACATCCCTGGAAGTTTAGGGGATAGGAAACACTCACATTTAAAACATATAATTAATAAATGGGTGAAGATTGCTTGTGCCCATAATGGGCAGCATTATATACCCACATGACAGCTAAGGTCAGAAGAGCTTTATTTAACAGCTGGTCTTATGTCTGTGACCCCTCCTGTTGTTCATTGATAAGCCTGAAACAAGCACTTGTCAAGGTTCAGAGGCAAATATGGCAGTATAGCCATCGATCATCTTAAGATAAGATATACTTTATTGATCCTAAGTTGGAAACATTTGCGTTACATCAGCATGTGTAACAGTTGTAAATATGCAGTGGTGTTTATTTGTAAATTATTAATCACACAAATTCTGTGTTTTATATTTAATAATTCTGTGTTCTTTATTTATTGATTGTTCAATACCTGACAAGGTCGGAGATGAAAAACTTGGGTCGCAGGCTCCTCAACAGTGCATTACAAGACATCTATCAATATGTGTGTATACCTCCACCATTAAACTGTCGTATTCTGCACATTTCTTATACTATCTACATACATCTTATAAGAGTATAATACGTATAATATCAGTTAAAATAAGTGCTTAAACATAAAGTAGTTAACATTGCAGGAAAGCAATATATTAGTACTTTGTCAGGCTTCATATTTATTAGGGATGGTCCGATCGATCGGTCACCGATCGATATCGGCCGATACTCACTCTCTACCGATCGATCGGTGCTCTCTAAACATGCCGATCGCGAGAAACGATCGCATGACGTAAAATACATGACACTTTTCTCTGTGTGCGGCAAAACAAGCTCGCCAAAATGGCTTCACCGGTCTGGCATTATTTTAAGGTGTCCGAAAAAGACAGTAAAATAGCGGTATGCAACGTGTGTGAAGCAGAAATCCTGCAGCTCCGCCCGCCGGACCGGTAAGCGCAGCGAAACACACACACAGGGATAACCAGACCGCAGTTCATTTCCTCATATTCCAAACGAGAAACTACGGTAGCAAATCACCCGGTTCTTTACGACCAGAACTATTAAGGGGATACAAACTGGAGGAACCAGGCATGGAGGGAGGTGGCAGAGACAGTGGGTGAAACTGGTAAGTTTTCGCCTGTTTGGGGAGTTTATATATATATATATATATTGCTCGCATAAAATCCCCGGGGTTTTTTGCTTTGTATGTCGGGGGCGGGAGATTCATGTGATTGGTTGTTGGTCGCAAAAAATCCCCAAGCTTTCAGACACGCCCAGCTCCAAGATTTTCAAGATTTTTGAAAAGCTGCTGTGTGGACGTACCGTAAGAGTTAGACCTAACACACTTAGCT
This sequence comes from Gymnodraco acuticeps, assembly GCF_902827175.1. NCBI lineage: Eukaryota > Metazoa > Chordata > Actinopteri > Perciformes > Bathydraconidae > Gymnodraco > Gymnodraco acuticeps. Next base: position 1,293,085 of record NW_022990027.1, on the reverse strand, counting down.
ATTTTATCTACCTCTGGATCAAGCTAAACTAGTTATTATAAATATATTTATTCTTCATTGTCGGGTCACTCATTACTGGATCAGTGAGCTGCATGAGATACTGACAGGCTGTCAGGAGAGGGAGAGAGGGGGAAAAGAGAGCGCTTCTGCTAATTTCTCCCATGTTATTATCCAAAGTGAATGTAAACTTGAATTATGTACATCATTTGAATGTAATAATTAAGTTGATTGTTGTTTGTGGAAGCTCCAGTGAATGAGCCCCATTAACTGAGTTTTAAACATCACTTTAAATGGAAGATTTAAAGTGATGTTTAAATCTTCCATTTAGGCCCCGCCCACTCGATCGGATCGGCGATCGGTATCGGCCGATACTGATTCCGGCGATCGGTGATCGGCCCCGAAATTGGCGATCGGAGCATCCCTAATATTTATACCCCCAAAGCTTTTTTCTTATTCAAAATAAGACCTTAACCTAAGTATTCTTTAATGTTTAAATAAAGCCTTATTAGTTTGTCTGTCTGTGTCTCCTATTAATATCTATTAGATATTAATAATAAATAAAATAACCCTAACCCTAAATAAAAATTTCAATAACGTGCTTTAACCACCAGGTGTCCCTTTCTATCAGCTGTGCACCGTTATGGTGTAAATATACCAATATACCGATTGGATCAAATATAAAAGTCAGCCGAATTAGTATTGATACTGTAAGGAGACTTATATTGTGAAGAGAAATTGAAGATTTTGTTTAATTGCTCATATATTTATGATCCACGTCACATATTCAGTTCGGCGGCAGTTCTTCCTGTTTGTCTAGAAGTCTTCTCATCAGGGCTCTATAAATAGAGAACTACGGCAGATATGTAATATTTAATGCAGCCGAACCGTGTATTACAATGCCGTTATGTGATGACCTCCAAAGAGAAAAGCAAGCAAACTCGGAATAAAGTATTATTTTATTTTTAAAAAATGTTTTCGGATTTCACATCAACAGGAAGTCCGGTTAACTAAAATGTCCGTGCGGAACAATACCCCAACCCAGCGCCAACCCAACTCAGTCTCAGCGCCATATAGATAGTCTATATGTCTATAGTCTATATGGCGCTGCCCCAACCCATAGATCCGTGGGTGAATAATGTCAATCACCACATTACACACATCCCTTCACATTTAAATTTAAATTTGCATTAAAGTATTTCGTGAGGCCTTCTAAAATGTTTTTAAATATAATTAGGGTTGTAGTTGAAGAGTTTGTAACGGACGGTCCATTAATTCCACAACCACACACATGGATTAACGTTGATTTAATACATTAATGTAGCCTTTGTTTCTGCTAAAAGAGGTGTCGACCAGCTGGTGCAACAAGAAAATCTGCGAAATCGAGTGTGACTATTAAAAAATAAATAATTATTATATTAATATTGACAATAACAACCGTTGATAATATACGCCATGAGAGCGTTCTCATGGCGTCTATTATGAACGCTATGGGAGATATATGAAGGTCTATGGGACGCCCTGCCCGTTGAAAACTGACTCTCAAGGGGTACCCTGTCCGTAATAGAGTGACGGGGAGGGGCCCTGACCGTCTGTCAATGTGTGACGGGTTGGGAGTGAGAACGTGTTGTTTAATGAGGTGGCATGGGAAGATTTTGTAATGCGGGGGGACACCTTACTCCTCCTGTGCTTTTCTACACCATATTGAAATTAATTTAATCTCTAGCTTGTGTTGAGATTTCAAGGAGTGTTATGCTACTTGCTGGTGTAATAGATGTGACACAGCAGGAACACATTTTTAGCCACGCTATGCAGTGCCACCACTTTACAGTCTGAGATATCTTCACAAGAGTTGGATGGATTGCCATTACATTCTTGGCAGCCATTCATAACTCCCAAAGGATAACATTTACTAATTTTGGCACCATGATTATGTTTCCCCTCAGCCTCATCTTTACTTTTACTGTGTAAAGTGCCAATTTATAAATGTTATCATGCTAAACTAAGATGGTGACCATGGTAATACTACTTCAAGCATTTAGCTCAAAGCACTGCTATGCCAAAGTGAAGCCTTAAAGAGCTTCTAGCATAGCGGTTTGTATCTTGAAATTAGCACTGTGTGTTTTGTCTGTCACGTTTCTTGAATCTAAAGCAGCTACGTGTGCTGCTTCTGCTAGTTTCAGTTCATGGGTAGATGGAATAGTGGCTGCAAATAAATGTTTTACTTCTTTTAGTTATTGGGTTTTATCTTACAAACCCATTACTTGTCCGGTTATTTACGCTGTAGGAAGGTGAGTTTGAACTTTGTTGAACTTTATTGTTTGAGTTATCAGCGGCACAACAGTATTACCAGTGGCGACTGGTCATTAGGGGCAGGTGCAGGCACAGCCCCACCTAGTGTCAGCAGAAAGTATTAAAATAATGATTACAACAAAATGCAAAAAATAAATTAAAAAATATATAAAATATATTTAAAGATCATGTTTAATCATCTGATTCGTCTGTACATTGCTGTTTTAGTCTGTGTTCTTCTAATTAGTGTCTACAGTGTGTGCCTATTGAGCTGTTTAGAGCCATGTGGGACAAAACCAGATCCTGCCCCTCCATCTCACTGTCTAAGTCAGGGGTCTGCAACCTTTTTGACCAAAAGAGCCATTTTGCTCCTTTTTCCAAAAAATGTTTTTGTCTGGAGCCGCAAAACATATTTCATAGTTTTTTATTGTTATATCAGACAAAAACTACAGTTTTTTTGCATTTATTAGGCTATTTATTACATGATATAAAACTGTTAACCTCTAATAAGAAACTAATACACAGGCCTACTTTAAAATAAATTAAACACAGCACTTGGGGAGTCCTCTGCACATTTGAAGGAAAAAAAATATTATTAAAATGGGCCCACTTTGAAATAAATAAAACATATAGCTGCACCCTAAAAAGAGTTAAAGGTAGGGTAGGTAAGAAAGGAGAAACCAGCTCGAGTGCGCTAGAATTTGAAAGTACACAACCGGAAAAAATATGCCTCTTCCTTCAGACTTTCTTAAGTCCCTCCTCCAACACACACGAACGCGCACATGACCAATGAGGGCACGAGATAAGTTTGTGCACAGATGGAAGGCTGACAGGCAGGTAGGCCATCCAGTTACTTTAGCCGGGCCGGCTCAGATGATTGGTCGTGCTTTTTACAGCGCCACGGCTTCCAGAGATTAATTTGTGTATGTATTTATTGTCAAAGCATTTAATATATTCATTGCTATCGGGACGTTAAGAGCATTCCATGGAATATAACAAAAAGTGTTTTCTGAAACAAATGACATACCCCATTGAATTATGACTGAGGATCGTCAGCTGTCTTCCTCTCCCTTGTTGTTCCTCGATACGTAAAGGCTGCACCACCGTTGACAACTTCTCTCTACATATCAAACATACCGGTAAACCAGCATCGTTTGCTGTGAAATCATATAACTCTGTCCACACAGAATTAAATCCTGTGTTCCTCCGGTACTTTTCTTTGATTTATCCATAGCTCGCTCATCGAGCCGGGGGTCAGGTTATTCGCTTCCAAGAAAAGGCGCTCGCGCGGGACCGTAGCAGCAGGGCCGCCCCTGGCCAACTTGAGGCCCCAAGCGACATTGTGAGATGAGGCCCCCCCAACCGACAGGAGTGAACTTTTTTTTTTGGAAACAAAGTAGGCTACTTTGCAAATATAATTCCTGTTTATTATTATTATCAACGGTTACTTTTTTTATACAGTGAGGTAAATGGTAAATGTGCATGTATGTCGTTCAGTATGGGTTTACAGGTGAATTTTGCATTTCCTGCCAAATACTAGCCTCAAAAAGATAAAAATATAATTAATGCAAATAAACTACTTCTACTAATAATAATAATCATAATCAATTCAATAATATAAATACTATATTGTTTTATTATAATATAGTTGTAATATAGTCAAGACAAAACATGCTTATGACATGCTCAAAAACTGATATTTCTTAAATCTGTATTCAAACGTAGTTCCCTCTGTCAGCAATGTATCAACAACTACACACACATTTCAGTATTTCTCTGTGTTGTGGTTGACATGATGATGACTGTTAGGAGTTAAGGGGAGAGGCTGAGCATCACCATGAAATGTGCAAATTGACATAAAAATGAATAAAAGGGGAAAAAATGCTCCATGTTTTTTAGGCTGTAAACTTTAACTGTTATGTAAGCCAACTAGACAGACAGTGTATCACTCTTCCTCCTGTACATTAGCAGATAAAAGGCATCACATACTTGAATGAATGGTAAATAAAGAATGCTGGAAATAACTGCATCTCCATTAGCCTATATGCTCTGCAGAGACTGCCTTCTTCATGTCGTGAATTGCAGCTGATGTTTTAATATGGCAATTGGCAATTTGACTTATACACAGTGTTGTGCTAGTTACTGAAAACCAGTAACTAGTTACCATTACTAGTTACTTCATTTCAAAAGTAACTCAGTTACTTTACTAGTTACTTGCACCAATAAGTAATGCATTACTGTGCAAAGTAACGTTTTAGTTACTTACACAAAGGGCTCCCATTAATGCCCTTATAGCCTTCATTTCAGTACTGTTATTGCATTGGAGAATAATAAAATCTGTTGATCAACTTGACATGCATTATATGCAATCTGGATTGCTTCGATATTAGCTGGCTTTCCATTTTTGTATATTCTTTCTCCAGGTAGTTGGAAAAAGTTTTCCGTCCCATATGCCGTCCGGACATGCTATCATGCTAACTAGCTCCCTGAAAGCGGGTGACTCCACTGTAGCAATAGCCTGCATGTGTTCTACAACATACCGTGCAATGGCTTTATCGACTTTTCCCTGGCTAGCAGTCCCTCGGTTAAAATCCAGCCGCTGTTCCTTAGGTGGAGGTGGAGTGGCGTCGGCTGAGTCTCTGTGGTCTTAGCTACTAGCTTCGTCCCAGCATGTTGTTTTTTCAGATGTTTTAAGAGATTTGAATTACTGATTTGGGCAGTAGATAGGATCTTTGACCCGCCAAGACACAACTTACATTTAACTAAAACGTTCTTTTCTTTGTGCTCGACAAAAGTGAAATAGTGAGAATATCTCCAGGTGGAGAAACTAGACTTGAGCTCCGCCGCCGCCATGATAGTCTTGTTAGTAAACAACACAAACACGCCCACAGCCCGTCTCCGCATGTGACACAGGAAGTATCTAAGTACATTTACTCAAGTAGTACAGTACTCATCTCTGTTCGCCTGGCTGTTGACTATATAAAAAAAACAACGCAGTAACGGAGTAACGCACCATGTAGTAACGGTAACTGAGTTACTGAATTAAAAAAGTAATGCGTTAGAGTACTAGTTACTGCCTAAAATAACGGCGTTACAGTAACGCGTTACTTTGTAACGCGTTAGTTGCAACACTGCTTATACAACATTCGCAAGTTGTACATTTGACTCATACAATAACCCACCTTTGAGTGATGCTCTAGTTTCTTCATGGTTTGTTTTTTGCGCCGGACTGAAACTGTCTTTTCACCGACATCTCTTTACCTGCACTAGTGGCCGTATCAGAGCTGTGATTGGTCATATGTCGATTCATTGCAACGGTGTCGGGTTACAGACGTGCTCCCCTTGTCACCTCTCACTCTCGCGGGGGGTGCGCGGAGAACTGAGCGGAGAACTGCGCACAGCAGCTGAGGCCCTCTGGGCGGGGCCCCCTGCGCAAGGCGGGGCCCCCTGCGCAAGGCGGGGCCCCATGCAGCCTGCGTGATTGGCCTGTAGGGAGGGGCGGCCCTGCGTAGCAGGATGTGACGCATATTTTAGTTGACCTAATTAAAACCGTTTTGTTTTTTATTTATGTGTCACAATATCACCTCAAAATAAAAGATACGAAACATTTTCAACCGTGCAACAAAATAGAAATAGTCCTACAAATACTTTTATTTTATTTCCTTCTTATTTTTGTCTAAGCTCAAGGGAGCCAGAGCAGAGGGATTAAAGGGCCGCATGCGGCCCGTGGGCCGCGGGTTGCCGACCCCTGGGTTGCGTTCCGATAATCCAAAAATTAGCTCCTAAATTCTAACCCTATCTCCTATTCCTTGACCTCTGAGTGAAACGTCACGGGGTTAAGGGATAGTGGATAGGAGAATCCAAAAGGATTTAGGAGAAGAGACTGCGGTGCTTAGAGAATCCGAATGCACTTTCACTATCCGACGTGTTTATGATGCGCCAGCGGACGTCATGAATGTGCGTCTGCTGCTGTGGGGAAACTATGGAAACTACAGTTTTCTATACAGCGGACTACAACATGAATGTATAATAAGAACGAGGGACTACTGTAAACTCATCTAGAGACTCTGCACCGTGCTCTGATGCTGTTGTGTTATGCTTTATGAACGTGGACAACAGAGAAACATATTCTTCATGACCAAAGATGGAATTGAAATAAAAAAGGAAAGTGAAACTTATGCTCGTCACCCTCTGCCTCCGGTCCACATTAATACAAATGATCCCAATACGTATGATTGTATGAACTATTAAAAGATCTTAAAATAAATACAAATGGATTTATTATAAACGTTAGTCCTTAACATCTATCACTGTGTACATCACCATTCAAACATCTTTTAAAAGTTGAACAAACTCCACACAGCTCAGTAAAGACTGTGAAATGTTGACTTTATTTGATCATTTCAGTAAAAACTAACGTTCATATTTCTCTTTTTGATTATAATACTGATGAACGTTCAAAACAAAGCACTTTGGCAACTTACCACATACGTTTTAAAATGCGTAATAAGCACCGTAACTTTCATGATATCATTTCTCCCATTATCGTTTGTGTCCGTGAACGACTGTTGAGTGACGGCAAATGCTGCGGCTGCAATGCATTGTGGGGCAGCATTTTCTCCTCTCCTTTCGGTTAGGGAGGTCTAGTGGTTCCTAAGCTAAAGGAGGTTATAAAGGAAGTTTGAAACCTCCTTTCCTTTCATTTGGAGAATTGGAACGGCACTTATCATGGCTGCCAGTGACGTACTTCCGGGTCATTTCACTTGGTTAGGAAGGTTCCTAAGCTAAATGGACTATTGGAATGGGCCCCTGGTCTAAGTGAACGGTGACTGTAAAAACTACACTGCGCATGCTCAGAGTATTTTCCTATTTAATGTGTGTGGCAAAACATAATGACCATAGGGGCATTGAGCTACCATACGTCATATACGTCATATATTGAGCTGCCATACGTCATCTCAGATAATTTAGAGCTGATTGGCTGTAAGTACGTGTGCCGCGAAAAGTGTGGTGTGTGAAGAGGAGGTGAAGAGGAGGAGAGAGACGCGTCCTAAAACCAGGAAGTAAGCTGCGCATGGCTTCCCTCCACAAAAAAGCAATGAGATTTCTCCATAGGATTTTAGAAAATAGCTCAAAATAAGATCTGTGGGAAACGTAGCTGTTAAATAAATGTACGTTTTGTTCAGCCGGATAATATCCACATGTCTACCCTACTTTTATAATTTTCGAATCATAAATCCATCATTTAGATTTATGATAGACTTTTGAAACTACAAGAAGATAAGGAGGACTTTTACAAAAAAGTAATAGAGATTTTTGTTCAGAAGGATAGGCAAATGGACTTCATCTTCAAGTCAAGGTAAGACCGCAATTTTATTGAAAATGGGATCTTACTAAGATAGAACAATTAAATATTTAAATGATAAAAATTACATTTGTTGGGTATCCTTCTGTTGAACTGTCTGTTTAAAATTAATTGAAGCATCAGACTAAAGAGGCTTTTGAAAATAATATTATATTTTGATTTAGGTCAAAATACAATATTTGTAAACCTGAAGAGTAGTGCTGGGGGGAAACGATTATTTTGAAAACGATTAATCGGGCGATTATTTGATCGATTAGTCGACTAATCTAACGATTATTTTTCTGTTGTTCAATTCATAAAAAACGTAATGTAAAAAAAACGTAATGTAAACAAAAATTTTTTCACGATACTGTGTCTCAGGGGATCTTAATATTTAAGAACCTATTAATGTGTTATACCAGATTAACGGAAATAATCTCAGCTAACTGACGATACAAACCATGTTTACCAAAACAAAACACAAGTCTCATAAGAAGCATCTAAATGACCCCTGAGCGAAAAATGCTAACGGACATTGGCACAGAACTCAAGATAAAAGTACCCTTATTACTTATCGTAGCTGCACATACAATATATCCGATTAAAGCTGAGACTCCACAGATTATGTAGGTATATAGTATCATCACTGAGTGATCCGGACTCGCGACAGGGGAAGCAAATACAGTCATCACAACACGTACCTTCACAGAGCTTCTAGGGAGATCGTCTCACAAGTAGCTGTCAATCTGATCAAAAGACGTGTTCAATGGCAATAAAATGAGAAAAAACGCGGCTGAATCGGTTAATCCATAGGTTTTTAACGTCTATGTATACAAAAATGATTGAATTTATAATCCATAATTCCATTTTATGTAAAAATCGGAGAGCAAATGCTAGCTGCTAATGGTAGCCACCACAGCTAGCTGCTGCTTCTGCTAGGCTATGCAGCAGTCTCAGTGAGATATAAATATATAAATATCTTTGCGTTTTGGACTAACTTTAAAATATTCCCATGCTTTTGAAGACCTAGGGCGAGATGTTTTCGTTTGGGGGCTTCGTGCGCAATCCTGTGAGGAGGAGGTGGTAGCCGTTTCAGTCTCCATTGTGTTTGAAGTGCGATTGCGAACTGCTTGTTGCTTTGGGTGACCCACGTGTGTGTAGCGACGCGTCGACGCGGAAATATGTCGTCGACGATATTTTGAAGGATGTCGACGCGTCGCTACAGCACTAATGAACACCCAGACCTACACACACACACCCACCCCCACCCACACCCACATATACACACACACACACACACACACACACACACACACACACACACACACACACACACACACACACACACACACACACACACACACACACACACACACACACATACACATTTTGAGTACCTTTGAGGCTCACTCCAATGGGGATGCCAGAGGCTTTACCTACAGGCATGAGAACTGTGGTAAGGCAGACTGAATCTATAGCCTGGAGCTGTTTTCAACAATCCAAAACACTACCTGCACTTTCCCCAGCTAATTCCATGGGAAACCATATTATTTACCATGTGAAAAATTGAAATCCATTCCTATAATGCTGCTTTTTGAGATACAGGATCAAAGGGTATTTACTTAAATTATAAAAAAAAAGTTTAAAGACCTAGTGAAAAAAGTATTCAAACAAATACACCATATGTATACCTTTTTCTAATCAAGTTATTACTTTTGCAAGTGTCTAAATTGCTTTCTGAAGTATTGATTATTTAATTCATAATTGGCTTGTCTAACAGCGGTTTTTTTCACATTCTGCTCTGACCAAGTCTAGCTGAGAATTGTTTTAATTGGAAAGTTTTTTTTGCAAACTCCGGTACAGCCAAGCCCCCAAGGAGCTGTACTTTCCTCTTCCCAAATATCAATCACTTGAATGAGATTGTCCCATTAAAAGAGCTTTAATGGGCCTAATCACTGAGGCGGGAGACGCATAGTGAGTCAATTAAACAGATTTGTGTAAGAAGACACACTGATGTGATTTCTCATTTAATATGTGGAGACTTTTAAGATGATTGACAGGCTTTTGTTTATCGTCAAAGGTGTGCGGCAAGATTAGATTTCCGTCTAACCGCTAATAAAATGCCAAGTATAGACATAGATGTTGAGGAAACTTCTGTGTAGCTATGCAGTGGGAGTCACCGACTCAGGAAGGAGACACGGGAAGAGCAGTAGCTTTGATGTCAAACACATGATGGTTTATTTGGAGTTAACGGCCGGAGGATTCACATCACAAGTCCAAGAGTCAGAGGTTCTGACTTCACGGTAGAGTTGCCACGTCAATTCTGGAGAGCCTCTCTCTTGCCAGCCCATCTAACTGGTTTCGCAGAGAGTAAACAACATATTTGAGGAGATAGCCTAAACAGTGTGGGAACACAGAGCTACTTGCCTCGGACACTTATGACCTCGAAGATTTTACCTTGGAGTCCACAAATACAGAGAAGGAAGTGTCCCAGTGTACCCACAACACAGACCATCTGTGACCCAGTATTGACCGGTCACAGAATGGGAATAATAACATTATTGGCTAAGCAGCCTGTGTCCTTAAAGAAGGTAAACAGACATCAAGGTTTGTCCTGTATGTCACATCTTGGCGTCTATGACAATTATTTCCATAACAATAGATAACATGCCCATTCTGGTTTTGTCGAAAGTTTGAGTGCTATTTACAAAACATTCCATTAAGCTGTCATGTAGTTTCCCTGTTTGAGAACAAATATATATAGACAGATCTTCCACTCCTTTTCTGTCTTTACCTGTCATAGTTTAAAGCTCCTTGCGGACCCTTACCGTCTTGCTGACTTAACATCATTAACCTGCCTTTCTCATTGGCATAATGGCATTTACATTTTGGCATGGCTAATGCTTACTTTGTCCATCCATCCATCCATCTTCTCCCGCTTATCCGTGGTCGGGTCGCGGGGGTAGCAGTTCCAGCAGAGAGCCCCAAACTTTCTTTTCCCTGGCGACATCAACCAGCTCTGACTGGGGGATCCCAAGGCGCTCCCAGGCCAGCGAAGAGATATAATCCCTCCACCTGGTCCTAGGTCTACCCCTTGGTCTCTTCCCAGCTGGACGTGCCTGGAACACCTCCCTAGGGAGGCGCCCAGGTGGCATCCTAACTAGGTGCCCGAACCACCTCAACTGGCTCCTTTCGACGCGAAGGAGGAGCGGCTCAACTCCGAGTCCCTCCCGGATGACCGAACTTCTCACCTTATCCCTAAGGGAGACACCAGCCACCCTGCGGAGAAAACCCATCTTGGCCGCTTGTATCTGCAATCTCGTTCTTTCGGTCATGACCCATCCTTCATGACCATAGGTGAGGGTAGGAAGGAAAATGGCCCGGTAGACAGAGAGCTTTGCCTTCTGGCTCAGCTCCCTTTTCATCACAACGGTGCGGTAAAGCGACTGCAGTACCGCTCCCGCTGCTCCGATTCTCCGGCCCATCTCACGCTCCATTGTTCCCTCACTCGAGAACAAGACCCCGAGATACTTGAACTCCTTCACTTGGGGTAAGGACTCATTCCCTACTTGGAGTGGACAGTCCATCGGTTTCCTGCTGAGAACCATGGTCTCAGATTTGGAGGTGCTGATCCTCATCCCAGCCGCTTCACACTCGGTTGCGAACCGATCCAGTGAGTGCTGAAGGTCGCAGACCGATGAAGCCATTAGAACCACATCATCTGCCAAAAGCAGTGGTGCAATCCTTAGTCCACCGAACTGCAGACCCCCTCCCCCATGACTATGCCTCGAAATCCGATCCATGTATATTACAAACAGGATTGGTGACAAAACGCAGCCCTGGCGGAGGCCAACCCTCACCGGAAATGGGTCCGACTTACTGCCGAGGACCCGGACACAGCTCTCGCTTTGGGAGTACAGAGATTGGATGGCCCTGAGTAGAGACCCCCTCACCCCATACTCCCGCAGCACCTCCCACAGTAACTCCCTGGGAACTCGGTCATACGCCTTCTCCAAGTCTACAAAACACATGTAGACCGGATAAGCGTACTCCCAGGCTCCCTCCAGGATCCTTGCGAGAGTAAAAAGCTGATCCGTCGTTCCACGACCAGGACGGAATCCGCATTGTTCCTCCTCAATCTGAGGTTCGACAATGCTTACTTTGTATAAACAGAAATTATTAAAGAGGAAAGATTATGCACATTTTCTTGTGATATGTTCAAAAAGTGCTTTATTTTTCTCAAACTGCCTGAGTCTGCTCTGATTGGTTAGCTGGCCGACTCTGATGTGATTGGTAAAACGCTGAGATATGTCCTGCCCCTTAGCGAATCTCTTATAATGTGTTGGATTGCTAGCCAATAAAAGTGTTGTTGTTACAAAGGAGTCCAATTTAGGTGTTTCAGGCACGGGGGTGTGTGTGGGAGAGAAACACCCTCTGGCGTCAACTAGGCAAAATAGGACCCCTTTAACCACAGTTATAATAATCCATAACATCTAGATCTGATCACCCTGAAAATAAATACAGTTAAATCAGAAGATACAATGTATCTCACACTTGTCAATGTTGGATTTACCAGGTTTTCACCGTTAAAAAACAGTCTGTCAGATTTATGCAGGCCACAGGAGATGTTGTATGCTCATCCACGTCTGCTTACACCTCAGTCTGTATTTTTGTCACTTGTCAACACTGTGAATAATGATTTGAGGAAGGCACACCTGACTGAGGTAAGAGATCCCCGGTGCTTCAAGATTGCATGGCTGACTGTCTGCTGACAACTTCACCTGGCATTGGTCTAGTTTTCTGCTCGGCCATGGGTGGAAGGGGGAGGACAGAAAAACAGTGGGAGTCAGTGGAGACAGCTGATGCATATTTCATCTGGTATTGTGCAAAGTGCAGGTAGCCTCCTGGGGGATGGGGTAGTAAGAGAGGTGGATAGTATTGTGGCCTTTAAACATGCTTTTCTTCTTTCCCACTAACCATACATGCATTAAAACTATCAGTAAATGGGTTTTCTCTCTAATTACAGTCGGCACTCATCCCTGAGGCAGACTTTGGCATTACTGCTGTTGCCAAATTTGAACAATAGTTTATATCTAACTCACCAGCACAAATATGCTCCATTTGCTGGCAGGAAGGCACACACACAGCATTATGAATTATACAGCAGTCATGTAGTCACCAGGTGAGGGTGGCGGAATGTGTGTAAAGCGAGCCACTCAACACGACGCAACATAATATAGAAAAATCATTTTAAGGCAGGTTGCTTGAACAATGTCATCAATGTTCAACACAGTTTCACAGCATTTCGTGTTATAGTCACGAAATGAAACTATTGATTCGTTTTGACCAACACGATTTCGCAATTTTTTTCGTGTCACACAGAACGATTTTAAAAGCAATGTAAATAATAACAAATTAGAAGGGAATAAAGATGACAAAAAATACAGATTTCAGTATTCTGAGGGTCTGAGCCCCATTTCTTTTCCACGCAGACGGCAAAATAACTCAGACATTATACAATTTAAAATAAAAACAATAATCGTCGCTTGATATTGAGTAAGAACATGTTTTTATGAACCACACAGCTTCTGGTATTCCAAGACCCGACCGGACAAAAAGACGTGGTGCAGGCACGAAACACACTACCAATAGAAATACATTGCTTTTAAAATCATTGTGTGACATGAAAAAAATGCGAAAATCGTGTTGGTGAACACGAATCAATAGATTAAATTAGTTTCGTGACTATAACACAAAATGCCGTGAGACTGGGTTGCAATGTTCATATTTATAGTAATTGCATTGCTTTACTTATTACTCAAGTCATCAGTGCATTATTTTTGTTACTTAGGGTCATCCTCCATACATTTCATTCGAAACATATTCTGCGTATATAAATATTAAATGTAGTGATTAACAAAGCTGTAAGCCGTAGTTTGGAAGCATCTACTGACCAACGATAGCTAGCTTAGCATTAGCAATGGTCACCAGGTGAATTCCTGAATGAAGGCTAATGAATAACTAATGCTAGTGACCAAACAAAAAAAGGCAACTTTGGAGATAGCAGTAGGCACATTTCTCCAGATGGTAGTTGCGGTTCCCCTCTGTTTGTAGAAGAGAGCAGTCTTTACCGACCGTACCCCTGCGCTAAGCTAACATTTACCAGTGTATCAACTGAATGCACATGTTTATGGTCTCCAAAACATAAACAGTCTTGATAGCTGTATAAAATGTGATAATGGACCCCACTTTCTTTCTCCTGTCTGCAAAGAATACAAAAAAAAGATGGCATTCTCGTTGTTCACTTGTCACCCAATGCTGAGTTTGGTTGTGAGTTGCTCGTTTGGCTCGTTGTTTGATGGCCTCAGGTACTGGCTATGATGTTGCCAAGTGATAAAAACAGGCTTCAAAAAGTCCCTTCAGCTACCTACAGGGTGGCATCAACTGTCTACCCTTTGTGCTGACAATCACATTTTATTTACATCTTCCGTAAGTGGACCTTTGGCATTTCTTGTCAGAGCATAAGGACGGCTACACCTCGGTGCCACTGAGCAGCAAAAAGTTTTGGTTCTGGTTCACATGCCCCGTCCTCTGCTCCTCAGTGGGATTATGATCACTCTGTGAGAGTAAACAGGAGGTAATGAATATATATATGAATATCCCCTTTCCCAAAGCCTGGGTAATCCTGCCTACAAAATGCCCCCTCATTGATAAGATCAACCATAATACCAAGAGGGAGACCACTGGCATCCAGCTCTCAAACACGTTTGTTCACGCTTTGATGCCTAAGCCGCATTCCTTTATTTCTTTATTTTGTAACACTGAAATTGGGTGCAGTTATTGTTTATTGGGGGATTTGTTGCTGGTGGTGGCAATGAAATGGTCTACCTCCTGCTTAATCTACCCACAGTCTACTTGCACTGTTTTTGTCTCATTTGATCAGTGTTCCTTTCTCCCACTCTCTTTCTCTTTTGTTCTCTCTTTCTCTGATCTCCTTTTTATAATCCTTTGGTGGTGGGAACATGATTTTTTTTAAATACAAAATGTGAATTTGCATCTTAGAACACTCTGTTCATTTCCCCCAAATGTTGGGGACCAGGAACTTTTATCTACTGTGAATTTTGTGTTTAAGACTTAAGTCCTGTGCTACTGACCTGACTAGCTCAATTATATCTTTTTGAATCAGTATGGCAACTGCACAGCAGATGAATCATGTCTACAAGTTTGCTAATTGTATGTTATATAAATATACACACCCGTCACGTAAAAATACCCTTATGAACGAATATTTACTAAATGGGGATGCCAAATCCCAAACTAATACATGCTCTGAAGCAAAATATAGTGATTTATCACTTGTCCTATATTTACATATTACATCAATGACCAGAACACGGCTGAAAAACAGTCTCAGAATATCAAAAATGCCAAATGAATTAGTGCTGTCAGTAACTGTGATTATTTTTTACCTACAGGCAGCAATGTTTCTCAACTCCTACATTTTCCTTTTAAAAGAATATAAAATGGAGAAAAACAGCAAATGCTCACATCTCTACATAGATGAAAAAAGCTCTCAGTCCATCTTCCAAAGTATTTTTTCTGTCAGCATAACGTGTGGGTTCTACATGTAGTGCACAACTCTTTTGTATAGTTAGTTAACAAGAAAACAATAGAATACTGTATAGTGCTATAGGCAGATAAAACTAAAAATAAGGTTTCTAAAAGTGATTCAAAAGGACCAAGAGAAATTGCTGCCCTGATATTCTAAGGAGAGTCAATTAAAAGTCTAGGAGCCCTATCTAAACAGTTCTGTAACCTTTGTGTGTGAGCCTAGAGCCGAACAAGAAGAGAAGCATCTGAGGATCTCACGGATGGAGAGGGAACATGAGGCATTGAAAAGTCATTAATATAACTTGGGGCTAGGCTAGGCCCCTGAAAGCTTCAAACGTAATCAGTTAGATTGCATCAATTGGAAAAGCAATTGGTAGCCAGACCAGGGACTCTGGACTCTGTAAAACATGGTCTTGTCTTTTTGTTGTAGTTAAACTGTGATGCCAGAATTTTCTGGGAGTTGTCTGGGGGGTACTATTGTACTGCAAGAAACAATAATACAGTTGACATGTGATGAAGTTATGAGAAACTAATTTATTTTTCTTGTGCACGAAGTCCCTTTTTAAAACAATGACATCCTCCGTTCATTTACAAAACGCTGCTGCAGCTGCTTCAGTAAAATATATCACTTCTTGTTTGCCACATGTTTTTTAAGGAATATGTGGCTTTTGCCTAAATTATTTGTTTCAGCAGAGAAAAACCTTCGCTGAACTAGAGACTGCCACCGATATCAACATGTTTCCTCACGCACAAGATGATATAGTCAGGCCATGACAACTGTATTGTCGCTCTTTGTAAAGTTAGCATGGTGGTTAAACAAACCTTTAAAGACCATCCTGTCTAAGCTCAGTGTGTGTTCCAGTAGGTCATTAAGCATAAGGCTTGACCCTGTTGCAGTTCACTTCATCTCATGGACGTGAATCTGCTTAAAGCGATAGTGGAAATCCGCGAATTTTGGGTTTAACTTATGTATTTTTATTAAAAATAAGCATAATAAACAATTTTTTTTTTATTTCATGCGCCTAGTTTCATTTTATTTTCAATTTTACTGCGCCCTCTCAATGAAACGAAATACTTCGGGAATCTTCGGGTGATGACGAGAGCATAGGAAGACGGGCACAAACAATGGCGGACATTCAATAGCATTTGCATGTGAATAGCCGACCTTTATTATGGTGAATAGATGTGTCAATACTTTATACCGAGTATATTGCCATAAATATGATGATTGATTATCAGTAAAAAATTCTACGTGACACAACGACATTGGATTAACCTTGAGATGCGTTTTTATTCCGTTGAACACAACTTTTGATCACAAATCAAAAAAGGTAAGACGTAATTATTGTAATATTTTTGGAACCGGATGTTGTTTACTTTCTCTTTTCTGGCTGATAGCTATAGGAATTCGAGGTCTTACAGTGATGACATTACATGTGTGGAATCTGTAGAGTCTCAGCTTTAAATCGTATATCTTGTTTGTGCAGTTAAGATAGTAATAAGGGCATTTCTACCGTGTGTTGTGTGTAAAAAAGCGTTAGCATTAGTTAGCATTGTTTCGCTCAATGCTAATTCAAAGGCTTGGTATCACTCTTGTGTTTTTTTTAGCTAACAATTGTTCTTATTGTCAGTTAGCGGAGTTTCTTACCTTTAAAAGGGTATGAAACATTAATAGTTTCATAAATGTTAAGAAGCCCTGAGACATGTGAGAGAAAAAAAACGGTGGGAGGGGTCCACTGGGGGGACCTTCGGCCTTAACTGGTTAACAATGATTAATATTTGTAAAGGCTACAGGTGATCTTAAGATGCGTGAGCTATGCTTAGGGACCTACCAGTCACGATTATTTGTGCGTAGGGGTGCATCATCTGGTGCCTGGTCCTGGTCATCCTCGCCATTGCCCATGCCGTGAACCATCACCTCGGGCTCGGGCTCGAACAAATAAGGACGTAATGGTCCATCGTCTGGCTCAATATTGTCACCATCGTCGCTTACTGAACCGGATTCAGATTCAGTTCCTAAAACGACATTTTCGTAGGAAAGCCGAGAGGATGTTTCTGACTCGCTATCATCACTGGATACCTCGTACAATCCTTCTTCTTTGTCTGGTATATTTGCCCTTCCACGTTCATTCTGCATAGACGCCATGGTTTGTTATCGTATCGTCTTCCTAAGTTTTCGTCACTTCCGGTTAGGCTGAGAAACATTTCGTTTCTAAAAAACTTCGGGGAAGCTGCAATAAAGTGCTTCTAACATGCGTAAGGCAATTATTATATTTTATTAAATCAGGTGTGATTGTTTTGGTACGTAATTATGCTTGTATATAAGTTAAAACGAAACTATTTGAGGTTCCATTTCCACTATCCCTTTAACATTAGCATCAGCAAGTCTGCCTCGCTCTGTGTTATTGATCCCAGGTCTACATTTTATCCTTTAAGTGTCATTTTGTCAATTAAATCACCTTTTAAGCAGGCACTAATGTCTATGATTGCAAATCAATTGTCATTGACATTCTGTATTAGTGCTCCATAGGTTGTTAAATACTACATTTAGGCAGCTTTTAGACTGGGATAAGTAATTAGTCCACACTGCTCTTGACATATTGTCACAGACAGAATTAGACTTTCATCTATCTTGTCGTTTAAAAAGCTTCCTGGCTTTGGCGTGCATTGAATCAATCATAGTATGTGATTTAATAACACCCGATCTAGAAAAAAGGAGAAAGTTATTTTGTTTCTGAAATTAGTGACAGTTTTTTGGGGGGGAATTAATAGTGTGTCTAATTTCCATGATGTTTAATTTGATATCGAGGATGTGTTTCATTGAACATAATTTCAATCCATTGTTTGGACCAAGAAAGATGCATGGCCATTCACTGGTTTTAGCACATAATCAGTAATGTGTAATTAGTGTAATCAATATAAGTGAAATAAATCCTCCCCATGTGGTGCCTGTGGGCTCCCTGAGCAATAGCGAAGCCAGCAAACCAAAAACATAATGCTTAACCATTTCCACTCTGACATGCATGGAAAATAACATTCTCAGATGTGCTGAAGAATACAGTGTTAATCTTTTTTCTTTCGCATCAAGTCAACTATCTGTTTCCTAATAATTTGTGTCCAATTCATCCTCCGCTCTCCCGTGTGGTTTCATCTTATCCTAAATAGGACAAAAGCTTGTTACATTTAAAAGCGCTTGTCATTACTATGTGCTTCCTGTCATCGCTGATGCCACAGTGGGAGTGATCTGAGTTGAGCATTGTCTGATCTGGCGTAGGCTGGTTTTCATCTGTCAGTAATAGCGTGTGACCAGAGAGACATTTCCAGTTTCTTCCCCCGCCTCTCACATCTAGTGCTAGCTCATTGGCAATTTGATTGGGAACATCTCAGCACAAATTGTTTGCTCGCTTGTAGTTTCGCCCGATGCATTCTTGCTTTTAAGATGCATCAGAGATTGGCTTGGTATTAAAGAAGATGGTTCCTCTCTGAGTGTCTTGTTAACCTTGTTACCTTTTGCTGTTGAAGTTCAAGGTTACTTGAATTCTGTAAAATACCCTGTGAAGTAAGACCTACGTTAAACATTAGGAATCTCTTGTTATTTCTCGCTGGATTTTGTAAGTGGTTTCTGAGAAACATTGAACTAATTCATTCAATCCAAGATGCAAACAGAATAAAAAATGTCACGCATGAGAAGAAGACAGAATTAATTGGGGCAAGGCGAACAAGAATTGGACAAATACCATAGCTGAGTAGGTTTTTACCAATGGTGTGGAATGTTCTTCGCGAATACATGAAAATCTCACCTCGAATCAGTCATACCCTGACTGACAACTGGAGATGTTCCTTATGTAACAAGAAGTGTTGCCTTTTCCAGGGCCTTGGCAGCTAAGAGCGAGGGAGGCAATCTGAGAAACGGCTTGTTATACCCTTATCTGAGAGCATGGGCCAGAGACAGGCGACACCTCCCTAACATGAAACCTACTGATTGCAACAGCTCTTTATCTCTCCACAGCCCAACAGCCCCAGAGAACCAGACAGCAGAACAAGCCCCCCCCCTGACAGAAACCAAGCCTGACAACAAATGTTCAATGTTAGATCTGGTCCTCGGCATTGAGAGAAAATAACAACACTCCTTAGGACACTCAAGAAAGGATATAAAGTGTGCACACAGAAACATTCATGCTGGAGGGTTAAAGCGTGTTCTTAAAGTCAAACTGAAATCACTGGACCGGACCGGAGGACATAACAGCACGATACAGCTCTGCAAACGCTGATGCGATAAGTCCTGATCATGTTTTTTTTTCAACCAAGGTACCCATCAGCCTTCTGTCTGACGACGATAAGACTCTCAGAGCAAGAGGCTATATTTCTCCGGTTCCGGTGTAGCCAGCAGATATCTCTGCAAGGACTTGATTTTTAACGCCCCGGCCAATTGTTTCTCAGTCCGATAAGCTACGTGAGATACGAGACTGGAGTTGGAGTTAAGCGAAGACATCTTTGACCATATTGTTTAACAAGTAGCCAGTTTACAAGCTTGTAAAAAGCTAAATGATTTTCAGACAATAGCAGAAGGTTTCCATGATTGCCTAACCCACTCAATCAAACTTGAATGGCCAATACGAATCTACAAACAGACACAAAAATGTCTTCCGATACCGACATTATCATTTTTAATACACACATATCCATTTATAGAGGTTATACGTTGAATGATATATTCCGATCTAGATCCCATAACATTTCTTACATTAACCTTGAACTTGTTTGAATATTTATCTGACACTGAAAACTTCCTTTATACATTAGTATATCTATAATCCTATACTAATTAACTATTAGTAACTAGTCATTACTACATACTAGAAGAAGAAGAAGAAGACCCTTAATTAATCCCCAAGGGGAAATAATGGATTTCTGCTATTCGTCTTGGTTTACTGTTTTAGCAGTAAGTATATAAAATATTAAGCTAAAGTGAAAACTCAGATATCTAGCAAATGTGACTATGAAATGTCCCTGCAAGTCAAATTGTGCAAATAGAAAACAAAATGACTTGACAATGATGGTTTAAGCTCAAAATAACTCAAACGACCCCAATGTTTCAGTCTGATTGTGTTTATTCCCACCCACGTGTGTTTTTTGGTGAGGGAATATGAAGGGAAGCTCGAATCAATTAATTCCCACACACTGCGCCTCACACCTTGTTTATGAAATTGACACTTGTCTCGGAGAGACATTTTGTAAGGAGATGGAGACAGTCCTGATGTTTGTGCAGGTGTATGTAACTAAAGAGTGACAGGCTTTTACTTGGTTTTCAGTGCACATTTTTCTATTCAAATTACACTCACTGCCCACAGTATGATCCACAAATCCCGCTGCATACACACATAGTATAAAGATACAAATAAAACCCTAACCGAGGAAAGTGTTGTGACAGAGGTAAAACCGGACAAGGGTGTTAAACCTGTTTGTATCCTAGGTAAATGTGTTGACATGAGGTGTTTTATTTTCTGATAGCTGAGAAGCATGCCACGGCATCTGGACCAAAAGCTTTGACACCTATCATCATATTTCATTAGTAGCTGGCTGTGTTTGTATAACCCCAGAGCATAATTCAAGCAGAGGAGTTAGCGGTCAAAACAAATGTTAACCAGATGGCCGAGAGTGAAGGAAGAAAAAATAGCTTTCAGGATGTTTCTGACAGCGGACGTAATTAATTAATATGTTGTTTCCTTCCTCTGCTTTTTCTTTTACCGTGTGTTATACTCAGAGCAGTCTGGATCAATGGAGAACAGAAACGGGCACATTGGTCAATTAATTCAAACAATGTAGCTAGAATTGGGTTTCTGCCTAATAGCTAAAAATACTCGGATTGGTGTGTTGGTTGCTTGATGCGAGAGAAAAAAAGTTCCTAGAGCTCTTTGTTCAGCTCTGTTTCATGATTAAAGCCAATGCATGGGTGAAATGTGGTGCAGTCAGAGTTAATATGTTCTTTTGAAACAGCCATGCAATACAGAGTGGTCATTATTTTTTGCCCATAAAATGTCAAAGAAAGCTGATCAAGGTCAAATGGATGAATAAAACATATTCGTGTTAAAACTTCAGATTAACTTCTTCTCTGGTTAATCACATTTGGTAAAAGACAACAGAATGAATATATGTATGTATTTATTTGTTAAAGTGGAATTACTTAACAGTAAGCTAATGTAACGGTTAAATAGTTGAGAGTAAGCTAAAAGTAAGGAAATAAAGGTGAGAAATGTTTCAGTAATGGGTTTACTATCTTGAAAAAATGCTTGAATAGTTATTGGAAAATATAAGATGAATGGTTGAAATAGATAGTTAATTAATGGCTAAATGGTTCTAGCATACAGATTCTGTCACTGCTGGTTGCAGTAGAAGGCAAAATATTGAACCGAAATTACCTAAAAACTGACACTTAAATTATATGAAAAGAAAATTGCAATGATACCAACTTATATATAATGTATGGTAAGAATGGTATTTGACTTAAATTGACACATTTTGAACATGACAGTTGGTGGCGATAAGGGGGTACTTGAGTTCGTCTGACAGGCTGTTTGGGTAAATAATACAAAATAAGGGTGGAACCGTTTATATAAGCAACCTTGACGCAAAGGCTTGTAGTGAAATATATTATTTAGCTGTAATGTCAAACATACTGCTACTTTGTTAACTTTTAACTTTGTGATGCTGTCTTTTTTCAGGGAGGGAGTAAACCTGCATACATCACAAAACGTTCAAATGCCTCTCAGAAACTCCCATGGACATGACAGTCCAAATGGACATGTCACCATGTCAGCATTACCGCAGTGTCAAGCATGCTGGGACAGAATTAGTGTACGAATGAATGCCCAAATGACAACCTAGCCAAAAGTGAAGAAGACATCTGTCCACCACAAACAGGAAGAGTGTTGTAGTCAAACATACAGCAGTTTCAGTTTCCTTAACTTTACTCCCCATTCACTTTTAGGATGTATAACAGCTTGCTGACTCTCTCCGCTCCATCACCAATGACTCCGCCTGTTCCACCTCTGCTCTTTAGCTCTCTTTCACTTTCCCATCACTCCATATATTCCCCTCTTCTCCTCCCTCAATCTGTATGAAGCTGTTCCAGAGTGTGATCAAAGCACAGTGTGCCAGAGTTCTTTCCTCCCTCTGTCAGAGGCAAAGAGACGAGGGAAACAAAGGCCCCACAGTAGTCTGCCACAAATAACCTCTTCACAGCACAACATACCGACTCAGCCAATGGCAGTGGTACCAAAAGTGAGTAAGGCAGATCTGTCTGAGAGTGTATGCTGGCACTTGTTGGGTCTCTGTAGTGATCCACAGCATAAAAGGATGCAGCTTCTAATTATCTCCTATTCACCAACCCGACACGACACATAGAGTAAGACTTGACTGATAGGGGAGTCGGATGCTGGCTTTGAGGTGCAGAACGGGAATTTTAAATGTGTCGCAGTCTAAATAATATCACGAGCTACAAAGACCAGAATGCAGCTATGCGATTGTACTAGACAGTGAAGTATAAAGTCACAGCAGAGAAAACTATTTCCATTTTCCTTGGGTTTTTTCACAAGCGTTAAGGTCATTGACCATCTTTTCTTTGTTGTGCATTTCTTTTAAAAAGGCCATTGAGGGAAAGTGTGAGTTATATTCCAATTTCCACTGGAGATATAGGCTCCATATAGGATGGGTTATTTGAAGCAGCTACAGTGCATATCTGCTGTAGAGTAGAGTTTTTTGTTCTGAACTTATTCTCTGTCTATCTCTCTCTGCACTCGCATCCATTAGCACTCCAGTTGAAACTCTTCAAACTCCCCTTCACACTGCAAGCTGCCAGTGGCTGGATTTTACATAATGAAATGTTTTTGCATTAATCAGCGGATGAATACAGTCTTTCGGATCAGTAGCCTTGCTAAAAATCTCCTGACTGATGTTAGATCTCAGTTTGATGTTACTTGTTCCAATTTGGCCTGGAGCTGGATGAGACCTGTCAGTTTTTCTGTGTGGATCTTTCCTAGATGTTGCGGCCAATAATGAGGGTTTGTTTATTACTGGTTCCTGGGAGGGGGATGGTACTCAACTGCAGTGTGTAGCTACGGGTTTAACAAATATCTACAAAGTGGTGTGTGTCAGGTGCACAGCAGAAACATGAAACATGGACTAGCAATTTAAACATGTTTATTTTCTGCTTTTTCCTCCATAACAGGTGATTGTCAAAGATTGTGGCACTGTGACTCTGTGGTTACCGAGTCCCTGCTTGATGTCTGGTCGGCAGCGGGGGGAAACTGTGTGGCTCATTATCCCCCATTAGGGTTTTAGGCTGAATCGGTGTGGAGGCAGCTCAGGGCCGTATAATGAGCGAGTATGAAATCTCAGAGGACAGAGCTAACAGCCTCGCTGAGCAGGTGCTGCGCCGACACAAAGCACACTGCACCCTGCATCTCTGAAAATGCCGCATCAAAACATTTGACTGTAAGTTGCTGTAAACACATGCATATCTGTGCCCTCTCACGCATCTCTCTGCACAGACATGCACAGACAAAAATATGTAGTGTTTCATGCCTGCATATAAAAAGCTTTAGTCATGTGTTGAGGCAAAAAGACCTCCGTCTGACTGTAATAAACAGAGCCAGGCTCAATGTTAACATGAGGCTGATGCCACCTGACCAGTGAGGACTGTCTTCTTTTGCTTTTTATCTTTACTTTTAGAAAAACACTGGCGCCACAGAGATCTCTCTTTCTCACAGTAAACACTTGTGTCACATAATAAACCGATCACAAAGCTTTCTCGGCTATACAGAGGACACCAGTTCATCCGTCTTGATTTCAGTTTTTTTGTTTCAGTCTTTCTGCTATTCAGGCAGAGGTTGCACTGAGCTTCATGGGTACACGGTACGTCCATGCAAATTAAGTGATATTGATGCGAATTTCATGCCTGTAGTTTATTTTTGTGTTGCTCAGAAATGAATGTAGGAGCAGTTTTCTCGCAGTCCCTCTCGTTCAGTTTATCTCTCCGCTCACACCAACAAATGGGCTGTTTGTCTCGACTCCAAATACACCTTTTGCCAGATTGGAATTCTATCGCACATTATCACACCTTCGACAGCGGAGATTTAGCTCCATTAACCTTATCACTTTGTAAAAGTGTAAGAGTAAATTGTTTTCAAACTGCGGATTAATCTGCCGGTTGGTTCATAATTGTTTTTTTATCTCGTCCATGTCTGTTTGAACAGCTACTTGGAAGCATCTATGGATATGGTTGAACAGTGAATGATGAGTGCAGTAGTGTTTGAGCTGCACATAATTGACAGTGAAACATGAAATTAACAGTTCACTAAACTTCCTAGTGACTGCCAAATCACAGTTTAGCAAAAGTAACCAGGCAGGGCTGTTCTGTCAAGCTTTTTGATTTTTAATCAACATCTTATGTGTATATAAAGTGTTTGGATCATGTTTCTTTTCATTTTGGACATTTCAAAGAAAAACATGTTGTTTTTCTCATATTGGCTTTCTGAATAAACCTGAAATGCTCCATTTTAGCATGTCTTCCTTAGCCCACCTTCTGAAAAAGCCTTGTCTGCTTTGACTGGGGAATAACTGTCAGGGCACTGTAGAGAAAGACACATTCTACCTTTACTGTATATGTATCATTGTGACATCACAAACTTAGAGAAGTTCAGACGGGCTTGTTTCAAAGTCCCATTTTCTGAATATGGGCCATTTCTCATGGATTGAGCAAGTGGCTCTTTTACAGTGTTACGATAACAATGGGACATCTTTATACTATGACACCTTAAATGCCTAGTATGTATCCTACATGGAGGCACATTCAGCCTCACTCTTTTAGCACAATAGTTTGAACTATATCTATCTATAAAGGGTTCTTGTTAAGACTGCTTACTAATAATTTTTGAATTTGAAAGAAAAAAGACTGGGAATGCAGTATTTGGCTAACTTTTCGACGTTACTTTTTTTACCAACTCAAAAAGCTAAGATGAGTTTAATTAGCTAGCTTTGGAGACGATTGCTGGCAAGAAATAAGTTGCATTTCTACTGTGTCCGAAACAAGAGACCCATTGTTGCAAAGGGGTGGTAAACAGTAAAGGGAAGCACTGGCAGGAATCATTGAATATACTTTTTGCCATAAGGGAAAATTGGGTCGTTTAGTTGTATAACATTTTGCATTAAGGTTTAGAGAATGTGTGCTTACTACCGAAAGCATCTGCTATAGGGCAGATATGTATGGTTCACATGGTACCCAGAATATTTCAGAACGATGGACACTACATCCTCTTAGTGACTGCTGCCGCCGCCGCAGCCCATTGCCCTGCAGCTCCTTCACTGTGGCAGAAAACCGATCATGCATTGTGATCCCTTCTCTTTGTTGGCTATAGGCTTACAGACTGAGGCAGAGACTGGGGCACTCTGTGGAGAAGCTTAGACTGAGATCTGCTCACTAGCTCAGCCATCTAAGCGCTACAAATGACCCACAATATGCTAGAGTGCCCGCAGGGGAAATAAAGCTTCCAGACATGAGACTCCATCACCACTGCGCTCAAGTGAGGGAAATCGAGGGGCAGAGAGCGTTTAACCATGCTTGCTTCACTGGCCTCTCGCGTCTTGTTAAAAGCCGATGGCCACTTATGACAGGAGGGATAGCGGAGATGATGAAATGTAATGGGCCAAGAGGAAAGGGGCTTGGCTGAAGAGGGCTGGTAAGTGAGGGGGAAGAAGATATGATAGCAGATACCAGATCTGAATGGTTTTAAAAGAAAGACGTGGAAGTTATGCTGCGCCCACACGTAGCGCGTATGTACATTTATTTACGTGTGTAAAGAGTGCTTTCTAAAAGGCTTTGTTGTAAGAATTAGAAACAGTAGATTTTTCGCTCGTTCTATCAAAACATGTCAATTTCCTGTTGTACAATTTGGGATTCATTACAATCATCAAGTGATGTACTTACTGGTGAGCCATAACTTTAAAAGCTTTAGTTACTTTTTTTATTTGTACTAATATTTTCATCTCAAAATAATATAACAGTGATATCCAATGTGTTTGTTTTGTGACCATGAGATTTAAGCAGTTCCGCCAAATAAAAATGTGTCCTCTGAGCATCCCCTTTTATCTTGTGTAAGTATTTATGTCACACAAAATATGTTTTATTCTTCTCTGCAATGTAAAATAATCCTCAGATTCATCCCCATCCATAATACTACTGGACATTAACTTAAGGCCCTGTCACACTGTCCCGAAATTGACACCCGATGGACACACGATAAAGGAAATGTTCAAATTCGGCTGTGATCGTAGCAACATCGGGCCATTCGTGAGGGCATCTAAGCCATCGTATGACCGCCGGTGGAGTTTCTCAGGCTCCGGCAGCAACTTCGTGAGCGGCAACTTCGTAAGGCACATCTTGTCAAATCGTGTCATCTTCGTGTTATCATCGGTGCATTCGCCCTCACTCTGATCGGGGCGAATGCCCGATGGCACCGATGATAACACGATGCCCTCACGATGGCCTTACGAAGGGCACAATTGACACACGAATTCAACACGAAAATGAACCTTCGCAAGGTCCTTCGGCAATTTTTTGGCATGCCAAAGATTTTGCCACCGCTCACGAAGTTGCTGCCGGAGCCTGAGAAACTCCACCGGCGATCATACGAAGGCTTAAGATGCCCTCACTAATGGCCCGATGTTGTTACGATCACAGCCGAATTTGAACATTTCCTTTATCGTGTGTCCATCGGGTTGTTTTATTGCACAACAAAATCATGTAAATATATTATGTAAATAACCCAATTTGTGTTCTGTGAAACTAAAAAGGATATAATATATTATTTTGAAGGACAGTTGACAGGAAGTTGTTGTTGTTATGGAAACAACATTACGGAGAAAACGTAATATGTTCTACATTACATTACATTACATTACATTTAGCTGACGCTTTTATCCAAAGCGACTTACAATAAGTACATTCGACCAGGAAGACACAACCTTGAAGAAAACAGAATCGTATAAGTACATCAGGTTTCATAGAGCCAAACATTTCAAGTGCTACTCAACTGGCTTTAGGTAAGCCAGTCCTTTATTAGTATAAAAGTGCTTCGTTAATAGTTCTAACGCTCGAAGTGGAGTCGAAAGAGATGAGTTTTCAGTTTCCGCCGGAAGATGTGCAAGCTATCTGCCGTCCTGATGTCAATGGGGAGCTCATTCCACCATCTTGGAGCCAGGACAGCAAACCCACGTGTTTTCGCTGATGGGAACTTGGGTCCCCCTCGCAGCGAGGGCGCAACGAGTCGTTTGGCTGATGCAGAGCGTAGTGCACGCGCTGGGGTGTACGGTTTAACCATGTCCTGGATGTAGGAAGGGCCAGATCCATTCGCAGCATGGTAAGCAAGTACCAGTGTCTTGAAGTGGATTCTAGCAGTTACCGGAAGCCAGTGAAGGGAGCGGAGGAGCGGAGTGGTGTGGGAGAATTTAGGAAGGTTGAAGACCAGACGAGCCGCTGCATTCTGGATGAACTGCAGAGGTCGAATGGCACATGCAGGTAGACCAGCCAGGAGGGAGTTGCAGTAGTCTAGGCGTGAGATGACGAGAGCCTGGACCAGAATCTGAGTCGCTTTCTGAGTCAGCTGGTGACGTATCTTCCTGATGTTGTAAAGTGTGTATCTGCAGCAACGGGTTGTAGCAGCGATGTTTGCAGTGAAGGACAGGTTGTTATCTAGGGTCACACCCAGATTCCTTGCAGTCTGAGTCGGGGAAACAACTGAGGTGCCGATGTTGATTATTAGGTCAAGAGTGGTACAATCTTTTCCCGGGAGGAAGAGCAGCTCAGTCTTGTCAAGGTTGAGCTTGAGGTGGTGAGCAGACATCCACTGAGAGATGTCAGCTAGACAAGCAGAGATGCGTGCAACGACCTGGGTCTCTGAGCGGGGAAAGGACAGAATTAATTGGGTGTCATCAGCGTAGCAGTGGTAAGAAAAACCATGCGGGCTAATGACTGATCCGAGCGATTTTGTGTACAGGGAGAAGAGGAGGGGACCAAGAACAGAGCCCTGAGGGACCCCCGTAGTTAATTGACAAGGGTCGGACTCAGACCCTCTCCAAGTCACCCTGTAGGTACGGTCTTTCAGGTATGAGGTGAGGAGGGAAAGTGCAGAGCCTGAAACTCCAAGTTTTTGGAGAGTGCGAAGGAGGATCTGATGATTGTGTCGAATGCAGCAGACAGGTCCAACAGGATGATGACAGAGGAGAGGGATGCAGTTTTGGCAGTGTGCAGTTCCTCCGTGACAGCAATGAGAGCAGTTTCTGTGGAGTGACCTGCCTTGAAACCAGACTGGTGCGGATCCAGAAGGTTGTTCTGATGGAGATAACAGGAGAGTTGTTTAAAGACAGCACGTTCAAGTGTTTTAGACAGGAACGGGAGGAGAGAGACAGGCCTGTAGTTTATAACATCAGACGGGTTGAGAGTGGGTTTCTTTAGGAGAGGGTTTACTCTTGCCTCCTTGAGACTGTTTGGAAAGTGACCAGAAGTTAGAGAAGTGTTGATGAAATGGGTGAGAAACGGTAGAATATCAGGAGCGATAGTCTGAAGGAGGTTTGAAGGGATAGGGTCCAGAGGACAGGTGGTAGGGCGGGCAGAGGTAATGAGGGTAAGAACCTCACTTGGAGAGAGAGGGGAAAAGGAGGTAAGTGTGTTGGTGGAAGGAGGGTCTGGTGACCCAGCGGTGAGTAAAGGTGAGTCAGAAAAAGAAGAGCGAATATCATCAACCTTTTTTTCAAAGTGGGTAACAAAGTCGCTTGACAGAAGTGAGGAGGGGGGAGGAGCTTTTGGAGGGTCCAAGAGGGTGGAGAAGATGGAAAATAGTTTTTTAGGATTGGAATAGGAAGATTGGATCTAATAAAAACCTGTCTGAAAATGAGATTTTGACAACTTTATGATGTCAACACCCGCCCACCTTATCACCTGAATCTCCTCCTAGAGCACCATTGTGTGCTTTTTAACCAAATATCTCTCAGAGGGGCGTGGGGAGTGGCTCCTTATTGTCATCTAAAGTAACAGCACTTTTGAAACAGGGCTGAAACAGAGGGGATTATGGGATGCTGCAATGATCTGTTTGGTGTTTGGACCAAACACTTCAGAGACATGTTTTGTATATAACTGGGAACTATAATATTTTGATGAAAAACAGTATAATAGGGGACCTTTAAGCAGTTTATACTTGCAGTTGAGTACTTTTACATTGCTGTAGTGCTACTTTTACTTAAGTAAAATATCTTCATACTTCTTCCACCCCTGCCTTCTTTGGAGAAACATTGGTGGCTATGTTATGTATCATGTTATTGTGCTCTCTGTGAACATAGCTGGTTCCCATCAAGTTCCACGTGGGTTTCATGCAGTCAGAGTGTCAGAGTACACATGTTGGCTGGGCATTGTTGGCCGTCACCCTCCTGTGAGAAGGTCAGCACCTCGCTGTTGCAGAGCGCTGTGTAACCTACTCTGGACGCCGTCCTGTCCTTATCAACCTGCTTAATGGCTACCATTTGTGACACGAGGATTCTTACAGATGTATCCTGCTGGCCGATGGAATTTCTGGTATAGAGTGCCCTCTAACTGAATGTTGATGAGAGGTTTATTTGCTGCTTTTTTGTTCTGTTGAAATAAACATGCACATCTCCTCTAGTTTCAACCAGTGGCGTAGCTGTGGGTGGGCCCGGGTGGGCCTGGGCCCCACGCTTAATATGTCTCCCCCTGGCCCACCTACATTTCTCCAGGCCCACCCACACAATAATTCCTGGCTACGCCACTGGTTTCAACCAGGTATGAAATTGGCAAATACCAATTTGTGTGTGAGGGGAATGTAAAAAACAAAGATTTAGGCAAATTATATGTGATTTTCTACCAAAGTATATACCTACAAATGCACTGCTTTGTGTAATATGCTAACCTTTTGTCCAACTAGTCATCGCTCTCCTCCACTACTCCAGCATCAAAAGGGAAATTACATTTGTGAAATGGAAGATATCTTCCGGCGGAATAAATCTTCCAGCCAGCCTTTGACCTTAACTTTGTTACCTCAAAGAAAGATATGAGACAGTCAATGTAGTGCTTGCAGGATATGTTCATTTTCACTTTGTTTATTTGAACAGGGACAGTGCACATTGATGAGCACTTTAAACAAATAATGCTTCAAATGTAAATATGCCGGATTTTAGCTTTGAGCAAATTTCCATCCGCAGTCCCTCACATACAACATTTAAGAACATGACATTTATAAACATAGCAAAAATAAATACATGATATGCGGAAAGAGCATGAGCAGCATACACAAGCATTTACCACATGGCAGTACAATGTAGCAGCTATGACATATAAAGTCCAAGAGAAGATAAAAGAGCTACATCAAGTGCAAGAGGAGATACCCCTGTATTAAAGTGCATTTAGCGGTGATTGCACATCTGTTTGTTTCTCAACCATTCTTTGAGTTGACCTTTAAAACTATTGAGAGAGGGACAATCCTGTATCTCAGTTGGGAGGCTATTCCAGAAAGAGCTGCCTTTAATGGAGAGGACATTTTGTCCAAAAGTGGTCCGTCTACGGTGGACCTGACAGTCTCCTCTGGTTTCTGACCTCGTGCAGCGTCCAGTGTGTTTTTTGTGGATGAATTCCCCTAAGGGAGGGGTGGGCCAGTCCATGTAAACATTTATAAATAAAAAAACATACTTTTAAAATACTTAAAATTGTCAAAAATGGGGCGAAGTCTGCGAGCTAGTTCAGGCAGTCAACTCGAGCACTTATGCTGCATTCATACATAACGCCCCTTGCCACTCCACAACCAACCAAACAGAGTCTCCTTAATATGGCGCTCTATTTAACCTGCCAGATCTCTCTCTATGCATTGCTTGCTGCTGCTTGCCTGCCCCACCACCAACCCAGCTTCCACCTGTAGGCTCGGGGGGTTAGTTATTTAATCATCACTCATCGTGTTATGTATATCCGTGGAGTGATGAGACCCGAGCCTAGACGCCAAACTCAACTATATGCTGCTTCTAATAAACATGTTAAAGAAACACGTGAGTTGTCTGACTGAACTCAAGAAATTGTGTTTTTCAAAGATGGTACAGTGGTGGTATGAATGTGTCTTTCTGTCAGACACCTTGATAGCTCTCTTGTACAGCTGTTCTATCGGTTTAAGGTTTGTGGCACAAGCAAACGACCAGTTTGTCAAACAGTATTCAATGTGGAATCATACAGTGGAGGTATGACTTTGCAGCATTGACAGTTAAGAAAGGTCTAATTTGTTTAACATTTTGCAAGTTGAATTTAACGGTATTGGATACTTTCTTAATATGTTTCTTAAAAGTCAAGTTTGAGTCCAATATGTCTCCAAGATACTTGAACTGGGAGACTAGTTCTATGTCAGCTCCTTTTAAAAACACATTGGATCCTTCGATTTTGACTGGTCGTTTACTGAACATCATGCATACTGTTTTTTTTACGTTTAACTGTAAATGTTGTTCAGCCAGTGAACCTTGTCCAAAGCATTTGAGAGACAACATGAGATCATTGCAATGTTCTTCCCGTGTACAAAGATGACCACATCATCGGCATACATTTGCACATTCAACTCAGGACATACATTAGGCAAGTCATTAATGTACAGAGAAAACAGTAACGGTCCAAGAATGGAACCTTGTGGAACCCCAACAGGGTTGACAACGTAGGGGGATTTCGCACCGTTGACCAAAACACACTGTTTTCTGTTTGATAAGTCAGACTTAAACCAATATATAGAAAGTTAAACTGCAGAAAAATTTAAATTAGTCAGCTTTGTAAGGAGCACTTGGTGGTCAACAGTATCAAATGCTTCAAGGAAGACAGCACCTACATATGGGCTCATGTCCAACATACATTTTCCACAAAGACACAGTTAGCTGTCTCAGTGGAGTGGTGAGCATGAAAACCAAACTGCATTGGGTGGAGTGGAGCGAAACCTTTGTCTAAATGTTTGGTGATTAGTTTTGATGTAAAAAAAGTGCAACCATTCACCCCTGGGACTTATTTCATTGGCAGATCTCTGTGACGAACATCCAACATATTTATCCTATGTTAAATCATCTTTTTCTTTTGAGGAGATGTTCATTATTGCAATAATCCGGCGGAGGAGGGCTTTATCAAAGTCAATTAAATCGATGGATATACAGCTCTGGAAAATTAAGAGACCACTTCACAATTGTCTTCAATCTCAATCTCTACATGTATGGCAACCAGTCCATTCCAGTGTATGTTGAATTCCAACACAGAGAAATGTTGTCAGTAGTTTATAGAATAAAATAAAAAAGTGATTTTACTCAAACAAATACCTATAAGTAGTAAAACAAGAGGAACTGATAATTTTGCAGTGGTTACTTATTTTTTACCAGAACTATATATTGATGCATTTTCTGTCATCATAACTTTGCTAAATATTTCAAATGGGGTCCTCAGGAAGAGCAGCTTCTATTGAAATACATTA
The DNA here is from genome assembly GCF_902827175.1 of Gymnodraco acuticeps. Classification (NCBI taxonomy): domain Eukaryota; kingdom Metazoa; phylum Chordata; class Actinopteri; order Perciformes; family Bathydraconidae; genus Gymnodraco; species Gymnodraco acuticeps. The sequence goes on along the minus strand of NW_022990027.1, from coordinate 1,260,298 downwards.
TTGTAATCTAAATAGTTAAGAAAAACTCTTACAGCTTGCTGTGTCAGAGTAAGTAACTTACATCAAATCAATGTTTCATTTGAATGAATCCAGCCATCTGTAAACATATGGACTCTTAAGTGTGAGTGTGTCATGGTTTTTTCCATGTATGTGTGTGCGAAGTAGTGTGCCTGTAAGTGTATGTCAGCACAAAAGCGCAGCAGGGGGGGTTCGAAAAAAAAACCTGGAGCTTGTGAATGCGCTCATCCAAAATACTTTTACTTCCCATGAGCAATGCATGGTTGTAATTTCAAGCCTCTCAGGGAGTCATCATGTGGCGCATTGACTGGGAGGAGATAACTGTCCGAACATATGTATCCTCACTCTATTCACCCTTCCAGCCCACGGCTGCTCTCTGTGTGTGTGTGCGTGTGTGTGTGTGTGTGTGTGTGTGTGTGTGTGTGTGTGTGTGTGTGTGTGTGTGTGTGTGTGTGTGTGTGTGTGTGTGTGTGTGTGTGTGTGTGTGTGTGTGTGTGTGTGTGTGTGTGTGTGTGTGTGTGTGTGTGTGTGTGTGTTGTGATTGCACGTTCGAAGACAACAAAACCGAGCAAAAACAGGAGCTTATTGCTGCAAATGTTTTATGCATTGCACATAATGACAGTGTCATATCTCCTCCACCCCCTAGTGCAGGGGTCTGCAACCTTTTTGACCAAAAGAGCCATTTTGCTCCTTTTTCCAAAAAAACATATTTCATAGTTTTTTATTGTTATATCAGACAAAAACTACAGTTTTTTAGCATTTATTAGGCTATTTATTACATGATATAAAACTGTTAACCTCTAATAAGAAACAAAGAACTCTTATAAGGAGAATTAAAAATAATACACAGGCCTACTTTAAAATAAATTAAACACAGCACTTGGGGAGTCCTCTGCACATTTGAAGGAAACATTTTTTTTATTAAAATGGACCCACTTTGAAATAAATAAAACATATAGCTGCACCCTAAAAAGAGTTAAAGGTAAGAATGGAAAACCAGCTCGAGTGCGCTAGAATTTGAAAATACACAACCGGAAAAAATCTGCCTCTTCCTTCAGACTTCCTTACAGAGTCCCTCCTCCAACACACATGAACGCGCACATGACCAATGAGGGCACGAGATAAGTGTGTGCACAGATGGAAGGCTGACAGGCAGGTAGGCCATCCAGTTATTTTAGCCGGGCCGGCTCAGATGATTGGTCGTGCTTTTTACAGCGCTACGGCTTCCAGAGATTAATTTTTGTATGTCTTTATTGTCAAAGCATTTAATATATTCATTGCTATCGGGACGTTAAGAGCATTCCATGGAATATAACAAAAAGTGTTTTCTGAAATAAATTACATACCCCATTGAATTATGACTGAAGATCGTCAGCTGTCTTCCTCTGCCTTGTTGTTCCTCGATACGTAAAGGCTGCACCACCGTTGACAACTTCTCTTTACATATCAGACATACCGGTAAACCAGCATCGTTTGCTGTGAAAGCAGATAACTCTGTCCACACAGAATTAAATCCTGTGTTCCTCCGGTACTTTTCTTTGATTTATCCATAGTTCGCTCATCGAGCCGGGGGTCAGGTTATTTGCCTCCAAGAAAAGGCGCTCGCGCGGGACCGTAGTAGGATGTGACGCATATTTGAGTTGACCTAATTAAAACCGTTTTGTTTTTTATTTATGTGTCACAGTTTCACCTCAAAATACAAGATACGAAACATTTTCAATCGTGCAACAAAATATAAATAGTCCTACAAATACTTTTATTTTATTTCCTTCTTATTTTTGTCTAAGCTCAAGGGAGCCAGCGCAGAGGGCTTAAAGGGCCGCATGCGGCCCGTGGGCCGCCGACCCCTGCCCTAGTGGATACCTGCTGTCACATCTTCAGAGTGAACACACTGCTATTCCCAGAGCAAAACCAGCTAAGCCATGTGCCTTTGCTCCAAAAAGATAAACCCCCGGAGCTTGAATGGCAGCACTTTTATCCATACACACATGCATGCGCAAACTCTCACACACACATATTTTCTCTCTATCTATTTATCTATGAGACTCTTCCCTTCCTTGCTGGACTCAGCTGGGTCCATTTTGAGTCTTTTAATGCAGCAGAAGCACAGATGTCGTCCTGTCACAACATTTGTCTGCGGATTTTTGGCATATTCATGACCAACAGCTGGTATTTTACCCTCACATGTAAATCATTTGAGGATTTGAAACAATATATAATTAAAATGTGAATGCCACCGGGAACATCAAAGTTTTCTTCAAGCCATTAAACCGTTTGCAGGACAACAAGGTTATGAGACTGTCCCTTGGTGTCTGAGGGGGGGCGGTGGAATAGGAGGAATTGCTAAGAAACCCGCTGATGTGGGTAGTGGCTATCTCTTCTGTGAGTAATAACAAAGAAGAGATAGCCAGGTCTTGTAAGCGTTATCAGGATAGAGTTTAAATTGGGTTAAAGGGACGTGAGCTTCTGGATGAATTTTAAATCATGCGGTCGTGCGTAGCTGGCTGATCGTATTGATGGTTACACACAGGTTAGACTCTTGGTTAATTACTTGGATGGGATATACAAAGTAATGTGAAAACTTTATGGATTATTCCATAACATATCAAATCCATTATGTTCTGTAGGGAAAGAAATGTGTTTGTTTGAGTAATAAAAGAAGGCATGAGAGTGCATACACCGGCAACGCTATGGACATTTACAAAAAATAGATATCCTCATAATGCACAGTGCGGTCAAAAGCAAATATTTGTTTTACCACCAATAGTAGACAGAGTTAGAAAATAAACATTTGGCTCCAAAATGAAGAAAATTAAAGCAAACAGCAGTCGGTTAATGAGATCAGGACAGAACCCTTTAGAAAGTCTAAAAAAAATAGCTAAATAAAAACAATTGATGCTACCTACCAAACAAATGAGTAATCAAGTCATCTGCATTGATGATCAAGTTAACTCCATACTGCATGTTGCAAATGCTGACAAAATCCGAGTAATGGGAAATCTTCTGACATCTCTACCCTGTTGGTTTCACAACAATTCACACATCCATTCATGTGAATTTGATGACTCTTTTACATGAGTCCCATGTGGCCACAATGATTCTCATGATTATCAAGAAGGAGCCAATCAACCACATTAAATGATCATCCAACAGTCAACAGAAAGGCTTCTTGATCTACACAACGTGTTCAGCCAAGTATCGAGAGGAATTACTGTCAACTTCAGGATTTACGCCCAATGTCAACATTCGGTATCCCTAAGTTGTATATGCCTTTTACTGCCTTTTAGTTTGAGAAAATTCTGACTGAGAAAATGTGTTAAAAATAAACAGCGGACTGCAATGTTGTTGGTGTGTTGCCATGCTCATGGTAAGAAGATGGCAATACAGGATGTCCAGTTCTATACCTCAATGACTTTTAAAGACTGTGTTACCAAAACCAAATCAATTAATAATACAGTACTATGCCATTTTATTTCTGATGACATATGACATTTTCAGGAATATACTGATCCAATACCAATGAAGATACCTCAATTCAGAATACGAAGCATCCTGGCATTGGGCTGAATCAATATCATTGGAAGCGTTGAATTTTATAATGATATTGACATTGTTTCTTTTCATTATGGCTGACATCCGGACCACCAATGGGACCATTAACATCGCCAACAGCGTCTAAATATCTATATATAATAATAATCTCAGCAAATCTATTCACAACGTTTCAGCATTATAATAATAAGAGAACGAAAATACCCTAAAAACTCAATCGTGACACCTGGAATGCTGTGAGCCAGCCAGAATGGCAGAGGAGACAGAGGGATGTAGGAGACCTGAGAGGAATGGGACGTGACCCGTGTTGTGGGTCAAGCATGGACTCACACCCCATAGCATTGGCCAGAGAAAACACTGCTAATCGGATCGGAGTAGGTCAGGTCAAATACAGTAGATGTGCACACTCTTAGGGGCAGTCACAGGCAGGTACACTCCAACAGTCACATGCACAGCACACAAACCCACACACAGCTTACTCATAGCTTTGGTGCACAGGCTGCTTACAGTATTGGCGAAATGACGTACTCAAAGGAGTGTGGAAACACAGGGGGAGTTGGGGAGGTGGGGGGTATCAACGGATCATTTGGAAACATCTCGGTCCACAATCAGTATCTCCCTCCCTCTAATTAATTCCCCTGCACCCTAATTCTTCTTCTCCATCTTGCAAGTTTCCAGCAACAGATTTCACCACCCTCCTCCCATCTTCTTCTCTTTCGATGCACCAAGGGGCCCATATTTCCCCTTCTAATGGAACCGTTTCAAATGCAGCAAGCGCAAAGACATGGAAAAAACGCAACAGGAAGACACAGATATACACACGCATGGTTTGATACAAGGTTGGTTTCTAATGCCATCGTCATGGTAACGCTCCCTCGCTGCTTTTGCTCGCACAACAGAAAACCGTCCCCAGGAATCTGTGTGGATTGTTATGTAACCGCACAACCCCTACGCACTTTACAAAGAGACAGACAGAGAGTAAGACAGATAGAGAGCTGGGGGGTGAGTCAGTGCTAGACCACATAGTGAGAGCATCTGTCATCGACGTTATACCTTTCACTGTGACAGGAACAGTATGTACCCCCGTGTTACTTCAGCCTCATTATAAGACACGCGCACCCCCACACACGCGCACATCAGAGGCTTCTCCCGTGCTTCGGTGGAAATAGCTGTTTAACTAGTTATGGTACCACCACTGGCTCATGTATCAGCATACTAATTACTAGTTTTCTTCCCTGAGGGCGTTGTACACGGAGATGGTGCTGGGTAGGTGGGGAGAGGAGGGCTAGAGAGATGAGAATGGGGTCAGTAGAGGCATCGCTATAGATGTACAGTAATGAATTGACTTGCTGCGGAGCAACTTGGGAGGGAATCACGAAGGAAACAACACAAGAGATAATGACATGTGCCGGCCTATGAATACGCAGTGTACGGGTTAAAGAGAGAAGGAATGAGCAAGTGTGAAAGCACATGAGTGCATCAGACTGTTTGGTAAAAAGGGAAGGCGGGTGGAGTGTTGCAGGACGCTGCGCTCCACATCCTCGGCTGCTTGTTTACGTTATGGATGGAGTGCTTCGTAGGTTGTTTTTATTTGGCCTTGGCGCTGCAATGCAACATTTGTAAGTGTGGTTGGGTGATGCATTGCCCTCGCTGGCGCTTAATATATCAGTTGCCTGGTGTATGATTTATAGATCAAAGAAGGATGAACAGGTCTAGAAAGGTTTTGATTCAAGGATCATGTTAATATAGTGGCCGAGCTTCCACAAGGATTTCTTTAAAAAGGGCCGAGGTCAGTTGTTTTTATTCAGCACATTTGGGGCAGACAGACAAAACTCTTACTTACTGTGGAGGTTAACAAGTCTATTTGTACCTAAATGAACTGGCTTTTAAACAGGAACCCCTCAGAGAGGGTAAGGTTGTGGCTGACTGGGAAACACTAAATATTAGTTGTGAAGAACGTGTAAGAAAGTATTCTTGATGCCACTTCTAAACTTGTTTAGAAATGACAACACATGTCCAAACTGTAGCTGACATTACTTTCCATGCCTGTAAATCGTCAACATGTATTTGATTATATTTAAAGTTAAAAACTGCTGCTGTTTTTCTATCACTACATGGCGAAGAACTACATTATAATTCATTAGATGTCATTTAGATAACGCTTTTATCCAAATCGACTCACATACACTAAATATTCTAATAGCTATGGGAGCAATTTGGGGTTGAGTATCTTGCCCAAAGACCCCTCGACATGTTGACTGTGGGAGCTGGGGATCGTACCATCGACCCTCCAATTGGTAGATGCCCATTATTCCTCTGAGCCATAGCTTTCTGTATCTGAAACCTCAGATATTTCAGCTTGGTGGATGAATGATAAACTGGACCTTTTGCTCTGCATCATAAAACAGTGTCCTTGTCACTGAAACACTCATTTTCTCTCCTTGTTTAAGTGTGACAGCTAGTGGCTGTTGTGTGGCTGAAACTCAAGCAGCATAGACACTCAGCAAGTGCTTTCATGTCCAAACAAAACAGTCTGCTATTTATACCAACCTGATCTCACCAGAATGCGTGACTCCACCACGACTCCTTAACACTGCATTGCGTGGTGGACTCACGAACTTTGTTACATTTACGTGTCTGCACCACGCAAACAACCCCAATGTAAAGTGAATGAGGCTCTTTTGTCGTGGTGCACACACGCATTTCTACAACGTCCTGCAGTGAGTTTTCTATTCTATAAAACGTTTTTAAATCTACTTTATAGCTTGTAGTAACTCGCGGGAGGCTTCTTTTATTTTATTTGTATTCATAATAATTTAAATTTTTCATCAGCATGTATTATGGTGCATTATTTACGATTTTTTGTTCTAAAAAAACAGTGCATTGTATGTAATACAACTGTGATTTTTATTAAATTAGTTAGTTTTTAAGGAAGGCCAGAGCTTCAGCGGTGTCCAATAGATTGTTCCCTTTTAGTTAACGTTTTTTAAAAGAACATTATATTCCGATTTGATCCTGTCCCCTTTATTGTATTACGGAGAGCAATGTGAGCATCCATTCCCATTGGATAACGGAGGATTTTACACCCGGAAGTAAGTATTCTCTTTACTGTTGATTGATTTTACAGTGATATCTGCACTACTCATCAACTCAAAAACACCAGATTATCCTTGTTGATTACACAACATTGATTGGTTTAAATTGTGTACAATGCTTTTGTAATTTTCCCCTTCGATTCGGAGAAACAAATATGTGTTCAGTTTAGGATGGCCGAAGACACTACACTACCCAGAATCCTCAGCTATTGTTCCGCGTTGCCTCAAGCTCTGTGATTGGTTGACCTCCAACTGCATTCCATATGAAAAAACAAGCGGCAAACTGTGGGGTAGAGCCATGGATGTATAATAAGAACTGGATACAGCGTGGGAGGCGGGGCCTCATTCATTCCTATGAGAGCTGCTCATTAGCGCATGATGATAAAATGGTCCAACTTTTGAGAGAGTGAAACGTCACAGATTACCCAGCATGCCTGAGAAGTACCCGTATGTGCACTCATAGAGCATGCGCAACTTTAACCAAAATGCTCGTTCACATCAAGCACGTCAATTTGCGTACACGTAACAGCACCGCGCGTTCATGACAGCATGGTAATAGATTGTTGTTATCATGGATTTGATATGAACGAGGCGGCAGTTAGCGGCTAGCTAGTAATGATGCTAATGTACACATCAATCGTTATGTACTTATATTACGCTGTAACAGGATCTAGTGATATCCAACAGAGCTTCATTTAGCATGAAATAATTATTGCACTGTATATATATATATTTATATACAGTGCAATAAGCTTCTTAGTGCAATACGAAGCTACAGGGACGTTAATAATGTCGGTAATATTAACTTTATTTAATACAACATTTACGGTACAAGATTTAATCATACAGCCCATGTATGATAATGAATTACAGCAAACATGTGCAATATATCCATTATTACAGCTCCGTGGGGTGGCAGTAAGACGATATGGATCCGTTCTTATTGTGCATCCATGGGTAAAGATAAACGCAACTCACATTGGTTTCTCATACAGCATCTCTGTAAACTACGTGTATTCACTGAATTTCACTCTGCCTTTAACGGCTCGTTGTAGCTCCAATAGCTCCAGCCCCACCCTCCCTGTGAGCACAGTGTGCTCTGATTGGTCGGGACACGTAACATGAACGTGCCGGGCGGCGCGGTCCCGTGGGTTAGATGCGCGTTCATAATGCAGAGGGAAATAACTCTCAGAATAACGTTATTAGCAAATTTTTACAACTTGAGGAACTAATGTTTTTAATAAGGGCTATACAAGTGTTCATATTGGGTAGTTTATTTAGTTTAAAAAAAATTATCCAACGAGTTACAGACCACTCTTTCCCCATGTAAGTCAATGGGAAAAAGTGTTTCCGGGCCTGGCAACCAAACGGAAGTGTAGTACCGCCGTTTGGCCAGCACGAATATTTTCATCTGAGTCCGGCGCACTTCCTGGGGCCTTGGGTAGAGCCGGGAAGCCAATACGGAAGTGCCACACACTGCAGTTCATATATTGGCCGATAGGCGATGGCTGCAGAAAGGAGCAATTTCCATAGACCCCCATGTTAAAATGCCCAATTTTACAGCAGAAAAAAACATGTTTCTACCCCTGGCTCCATACATTTTATTATCGATATAGTTAGATTCCACCTTCATGATTATGGATCTGTGAGTGAATTGTTTTCTAACGCGATCCAGGGTTTCCCACACATAGACTATACTTGGGCGGGCCGCCCAGTTATATTAACGGCCGCCCAAGTATATTTCGCGACCCATTCTTTTTTTATTTATTTTTTTTATAATTTTTTTTAGTATTTTTTTTTAATTTATTCGTCCGTGACCACGACGCCATCTGCGATCGATTAACTTGTGGACAATGATCCCTCGCTCCCTTGCTCTGATCTCGCCTCGTTAAGTGGCCTGCCTCACACAGGGTGACTGGCTGTCTACATGATGTGGCCTGCCAACATGGCCACTGTCATACAGATCATAAATCAAAGCCCTTGATTGGTCTCTGTGTGTCATTCAAGCTCGGGATAACCTCAGCTCAGGTGAGGTAAAGGACTCTCTGAGTGTTTAGATAGTTAACTTAGTTTAAGTTCTCAGTGGATCTCAAACAGTGTGGTCACCATTTATGTAAACACATATTTCCATTTGAGAGGGTAGTGATTGGTCTAATGGATAGTGAGGTGGGCTGAAGATCGGAAGGCTGTGAGTTCAAATCCCGCCAGGAACACCTCCACTAGTGTGCCCTTGAGTGCCATCTTTACGCAAAATGATTATACAAAATGAAAACTTTTTTTTTTTTTGCGCACCCCTCACTCCTCACAGCAGTGAACTTCAGCTCAGGTACAAAGACTCTTTTTTCATACTGTACAAAGAATCAAGAAAGATATTGGTTTAAATGAATGAAGTATTGACTTGAATACACTGATATACATTCCATTAAACAATACTAAATATTAGATCACCTACACATCAGTTAAGTTGAGGGTTTTTTCCATGCAAAAAGTTACATTTAGATATTTAGCAATATGACTTTGTCAGCTTTCTAATTTAATGTATTGAAGGCAAAGATATTTAACACATAGTGAGAACTGCTACTATTTATCTCTCAATATTGTCTGTAAAAAACGTGGTAAAAGTTATTTTTTCAGTGAGACAACAGAGCAAGCTTCTACAGTTGCACTACGTTTTGATAACAGTTAAATATTATTTTGATAATAACTAGTGCTGTCAAAATTATCGCGTTAACGGCGGTAATTAATTTTTTGAATTAATTGCGTTAAAATATTTAACGCATTTAACGCATGTGCAGAATGGCCCGCCCCATACGTGCCACCAGTGGCAGCGCCAGGGTATGGCTGGGGTAGGCTACACCCATACCAAGAAATGGCTTAGCCCCACCATGAAAAATGATGTTAAAGGAAGCAAAATAAAGTCTGCCAACTCGCGCGGAGTAAATTGCACAGACAGCAGTTAGTAAGATTGATTTCAGTAGCCACGGTTTTGAAAACTTTTGTCACGTAGTGATCGTCTTCTCAATAGAACATCTTTGATAACGGCGTGGTGTTGTTGCAGGAAGTCCCGACGGAGAATACTTTTGCTGTAGTACAGGGGTGCACATAACTGGTACGCAGGTTATGTGCGTAATCTCTTTGAAATGCGTACCGTCACTTGTGTCATAAAGCGCATTTGCGTACCGACGTACTTGTGAAGCTTTTCCAGAAGGCGGTTAGATCACCGGACGACAGAGTCGGTCTCCGTGTGCACAGACAGGGCTGCTGTTAACGTCGGTCTGTACAACGGAATTGTGCCAAAACTACGCCAACTGGCTACGGAGGGAGACTCCCCCCCCCCCCTTCACTGGAGAACTGCGCTAAAACAGCTGATCACAACGTTCACACTCTGTGGTCACGAAGTACTCCACTAGCCGCCCCCCCCCCGTCGACTTTCCTGAAGTACTCCCCCGTTGATAGAAATCAACACGTAATGAATTAAGACCCCACGGTTTGATGATTGATAGGTGTGTGGGTTGTCTTTCATTTTGACACGCAGAAAAATGTTATAATAAACATAGATACTGTATGTTAAATGGATATATCCGCCTTATTTCATTTATCTTTCCATTCCCACAACAATATACATAAATAAATGGCATATTTTGGACATAGTTCGAATGGTGATTAATCATGATTAATTCATTTTTAAGCTGTGATTAATCTGATTAAAAATTGTAATCGTTTGACAGCCCTAATAATAACATATATTTCAATGTTGATGAACTTCATACTGTTCATTCATAATCTGATTGTCTTTGTAGCTCACTGTTAAAATAAAATAAAAACATTACAATTACAAAATAATTATATCTACAGCCCCTAAACACACCACTTTCATAAATAACACACTTGTTCTGCAATAATATGTTTTATGTTTCCTGTCATTTTTGTTAGGAAAGGACATGCCTGAAAGACACGACATTTTCTCCTTCTCTGAGGGTCAAGAAAAACATCCAAGAGGAACATTAAAAGCTGATGTTATGAGATTTTAAGACCAGTAGGCTACAGGACATTCACTAAGAAACTACTTTTATTGTAAAAACAGTCAGCTGATCGAATGCAGCTATTTCCACATCTACACTCCATCTGCTGATTATTTCTATTTGCCTCACTTTATGAGCTTCACATCACTTGTGCCTTGTACCGCAGAGTTTGCAACGTCACAAATAAATGGGGCCAATCTTCAGTCAGATGTGAATGTGTAATCTAACATTTTCAGTAAGAATAATGGACAAAAGGAGTGTAAATACAAATACAATTTATTGAAATGTGAACCAAAAGTTAATCAAATGTTTTAAATAAAAAGCACATATGGACAGAAGGTGTAAACCTATTAAATGTATAAGTAAACACATTTAGTCAAATAAAGTGACAGACTAGGCCTGTGCAGTTGGTATCAGCTTTGCCCAGCATGGGCTCCTCCATCAGGCCTGGTCCTCCTCGCAGAGGAAAGACCCTCAGTCCTCCTCGCAGAGGAAATACCCTCAGTCCTCTCCAAACCAACAGACAGGACGTCCATCACACGGAGGTTTCTCCCTGAAGTCTCTGCTGCTCTCTGGACACCATGCTGTCTCAATCCGTCCACACTGAATATGAGAGGGGGGAAATGAAAATAATAAATGCTTTAGACAATAAGAAACATAAAGTTGACTGTTGAGTTGCTCAGATTTTTTAGATTGTCAATACTATTACTGTATAACTAATATCTCAGGTTAAGAGGCACATTCAAATAAAGATTGGTCTTTAAATACATTTTGTCTTTTGAATTGTTTGTCTAAAGTCAAGGATCTAGAACTAGTACTTAGTTTTAATGATAGAGTCTGGTTATTATGCTGTTTGGAGGAGGCCTCAAAGGTAAGAGCACTAACTAGCTACCATCACATGTACCTTAGCTTGACTTAAATGTATTAAACGTATAGTTAAGTGATATCAAAATATAAATAACTAATGTCATGCAAACATATTAATATTTGCTTGATTCCAGTGTTGAATTTAGCACAATTGCATACAAACGTTAAGGGGTTTTAAGATTCTGAAGTATTATGCTAAAAGCTCAATAACTTAGATTATTATTTATAGTTTTGCTGAATAGTTTCATGTCCGCTTACCTTAGAAACGTAAAATGCGACGGCAGCGTGCAGATGGGGAGCATGTTAGCTTAGATTGGTAGCTTCAGCTAGCTCTGGAACTTCCAGCTCGGTGGCAGCAGGTCCCGCCTCGGCTCCGCCTCTTTGCCCTTATTTGGAGCAGGCTGGAGAAGGCGGGAGTTGAACTCTGACGTCACTGTTGAGCCGTTAGTGGCCGACTCCGCCTACTAAGGGCTTCACGGCAACTCTGCAGAATCCTATGGGTGACGTCACGGACCATAGGTCCATTTATATATACAGTCTATGGGTTTTTTGCGTGGTGCAGACACGTAAATGTAACAAAGTTCGTGACTCCACCACGCAATGCGGTGTTAAGGAGTCGTGGTGGAGTCACGCATTCTGGTGAGATCAGGTTGATTTATACTCAACAGGGTGAAATTTCGCAGCGCAATCTTTGCTTCAAGTTGCTACAATGAGGCGAGGAGCTATGGTAATCTGTGGCCAGTGGCTCACTCACAATTGGCTCTTCGAAATCACCAGGTTTGTGATAGCCTCCCGTAAAAGCCTCGGGCGAATCATTTATTCTACTCGACGACAGAGCATGTGTGTTTGTGGCGCAGCCCGTGGTGGTGCATGAAATCGGACTGTCAATCTGACGCACCTGCCCGCAGCAACACACTGACGCATTCCCACACCAACTGAAGCTGTTAATTGGGCTAATAAAGCCATAGGACGAGAACAGCTAAATCCCAACTCCTGTTTTTGTGAGTGTTTTTTTCCTGTGCTGCAGTTCAAATGCTTAGCACTCTCGCTCTCCCTCCAAAAATCAGGCAATTTCCTGCGAGGCCATTGGACTGTGACAGCAGCAGGTGCCTAATGGGCAAAGCTTAGGAAACAGGGCATTACCAAAATCCAGCAAACTCAATTGTATTAATCCTCGGGATTAGCAGTCTTAATTCTCAACACATTTTCAAAAGTCTTATTTCCTTACTGAAAATGGGAGCAGCACGTGAAGTGAATATTTTAACAAGCAGAGGAGTTTTACTTCTTCTTTTACTTGGAAAAAGGTTGCTTGAAATGTAAAAGGAACAGCTGGAGATGACCACAAGTCAAATCAAAATCTCCTTTAGCGCGTTTTCCACATCTACCTTTAAAACTTCTGGTTTACCTGTCAGTTTCATGATTAGTGTAGTTCTTGCTAATTAACCCTTCGATCAATCCCTTGCTACCAAAGTCCTTTTATTTTAACCCCACTCTGCACATTTCCCCTCAGACCACTGAAAACTGTCAGCTATAATCTGCCTGCCGCCGCCGTCCTCCCGTCTCTCTTTCACACACACAGCTTTCAAATAAGGGATTTAGATTACAGTGAACAGTGCTAGCTTCACGATGATGAAGTGTGTGTACTCCGAGGGTGAGCCTTATTGGAATTCATATGACGTTTGTTGACTCCCCTCATATAAACAGGTGGCTGTGCGGAGATAACGTTCAGCATATTGTGCCGAAGATGATGCGCCCCGCACACACACACATCTGGTTGTTTTTTTCTAAATCCTGAAGCAGTCACAGGGACATTTATTAATCTTTCTATTTCAGAAGAAGAGCGGCCAAGCCTTTCAGGTGTATGAGCAGGGATTCCTGAACATATGTCACCTCGTATCCACCCAGTGTGAAGCTGCAACAACAAAACAAAACTGGTTTTGTTTTGTCATCACTACTGGAGGGTGTATAAATCCCATCCTCTGCTCTCCTTGATTCCTGTTTATTTTCATGGCTCAATTTCACCGATTTAAATGACTCAGAAAGTCACATGAGTAGTTTTGATGTTTCCGACAGAAAATATAAATACTTTTTGTTGAACTGTGTGTATGGGGTGATATGAAGGAAATAATATATCACAACAATTTTGATCAAATACCCCAAAATCAAAACTGCAACTATAGGGTTGATTGATTGGTGCTTTCAGAAAATATTTTTTAAGTGAGATTTTTGATGAGTAATCAGCAGTAGTGTTGAAATAATATAAGTGGGTAAAAGCAAATAACTTAACACCTAGGTGAGGTCTGGACATCAGAATGAAATGTAGCATTTAAAGGGGCCTTATTATGGTAATTTTCATGTTCCATAATTGTATATTGTGCCTCTACTGTGACATGTTTACATGCTTTAATGTTGAACTAAATGTAAATTGCTTGAATTCATCACATACTGCCTCTTTTCACCCTCTGTCTGAAACCAGAGCCCAGTCTGCTCTGATTGGTTAGCTGGCTGGCTCTCCCTTAGCTTTTCACGTGCAATGTGTTGGGAGCTAGCCAAGAGGCTCGAGTATTAGGTAGAGATGTCACTATGCTACAGAAGTAAACAAAGGACTATGATCGAGGCGTTTCAGGCAGGGGGGGAGTGTGTGGGAGAGAAACTCCAGAAGGGAGGGAACTTTGGGTGTTAGCCTTTGCAGACAACTTACATGCACAAACACACACACTACAGTAAAGGAAAAAACCCAATAAGCTAATAGAGGCCCTTTATAAGCAGGAAAATAATATGTATGCCATATTACAATATCCAAAATGTAAGATGATACGTATGTCTTATATCACGATATTGGCACAATATTAATACATTTCTCAGCCTTAGAAGTGTTGTGTTTTTTAAACGTTAAAAGCATACTTTCACCGCTATTCACCTTTTATTCGTCTCCTCATTGTCAAGGCAACCAGTAACCGACTGTCACCTCAGTGATCTGCAGTTCCTCTCATCTCAGTGTGTGTGTGTGTGTGTGTGTGTGTGTGTGTGTGTGTGTGTGTGTGTGTGTGTGTGTGTGTGTGTGTGTGTGTGTGTGTGTGTGTGTGTAGCACCGTCTCGTACTGTGCAAAGTCTCCATCCTTTGATCCTAATAGAAGATGAGGCCTCTTCTGTCGATGTCTTAGCGTTAACAATACGTCTGCATGCTGACCTTGCTACTTCACATCCGGTGCCAAGCCAACCTCTGTATTGATTTCTCATTGCAAAGGCTCAGAAACACCGGCTGACAGCGCTGACAAAGCCATTACAATTCATCACGGCTGAATCAAATAGCCTTCAGAATGTGCTGGAATGACTTAGGGCACTTGTTAAAAGGTGCTTTAAATACTTTTTATCATAAATAAATGAGATTGGGGATTTTTAATACTGTACTTGCATTTTCCAATAATCAAAGATAGGGTAGTAACGGTAGGAGATTTTCGCAGTACGATAACCGCCTCAGAAAATATGTCAGCTTCAGTTGAGTATACTATTATTATTATCGATATTAATATTATTATCAGTTTCAATGGCCCCTAAAGGAAAAGGAATACATTTTATTAGAAGCAACATGATCATAAACCTGAGGAAAATAGCATGATACTGTAAGTACAACTAAAGCATGACTAACTACGAAATGAAAAAAACATTATTATTTTTTAACAATGTCCTGTAAAATAAACTCTGTTATCATGCGAGTGCTTCTTTCTCTCTATGTTTAACTTACACACACACTCTATTTTTTAAATACCGTGGATAAGAAAATGGACACTTTATGATAACCGTCACCTTTAATACTTTGGTAAACCATGACAATGGTATAGCGTTACAAACCTAGTCCAATTTCAAATGTGGTGATAGCGGTTGAACCCTGATATAATTACTCTGCAGTAAATGTTACTTCTGGGTGTCAGATTATTATACAAAATTGATTTAATTATGTCCACTACAGACCACCGTAGGCTGTGCCAGAGGCTCAGAGGTTGAAATGTTACGGTTTCTTGGTCACTATTGGACGTTTGTATTACAGTTATAAATACCAAAATGCTCCTTTAACAATTCATCCTTGCTTTGAAAGCAGCTATGACTCACTCAGCCCACACAGCTTTCCTATCAGAGTTACAGTCAACACTAATAGCCCTCTTACTGTAGAGGATCACAAGGGATAACATCATAGTTCGCTATTCACAGAGAGTGAACAAGTTAAGATGAAATGCTATACCACTGTAATATTAAAGATAGAAGGTAACTTAATAACAACATTTATTTTCTTTTGAAATGTACCACAAATGTGTCTGTAAATTGACTGGAATGCATTGTGTACTACATTTTGTATGTTTGAGAATGGCTCTCCAATGTATTTTTAGACTTTTACACTTGAGAAATAATCCACAACAGTCCTACTTTAGCATTAGAAGCATGAAATACAGCACAACCATGGCAAGATAGTGCCAAGACTAAAGAAACATTAAACAATGTATGCAAAATACATTTTAACAGCAGGCTTGTAGTGTACATTTTCAATACAACTTTACTGAGCATTTTTGGCAGATTATTAAAAATGCTCAACCTTTTGTCGAAAGCAAAACAAAACACATTTGCAAATATGAGAGACTAAAGACACATGGCATTAAACATTCATGCATGTGATGAAAGGTTTATAAGATGAAAATAAAATGAATTTATGTTCTGCGACACATCAAAGTCACATAGTTGTTGCCACAAGCTAGAAATCAGAGAACACTTTGACTATGCATTAATATTTCATACATTATTTATTTTGAATTTAGAAACAACAATGGCTACTTGCAAACATACCACTTCATCTCTACTAAAGAGGTGAAGTATGGAGACACAATAGGGATTTCTATAAAGGGAGTTTAAGTGGACTAATTGGCTTACAGTAGAAGGGACAAATGTCACGGTATGGCTAGGAGATGGGGCACTTATTATTTTCCTTTTTTCTCTTTTACATAAATTGTTATTCTAGAATCCAGACGTCTCTGCTTATATATGTCAGATGTGTTTTTCTCTTAGCTGGTGTTGAAAAGGTGTCATTTCAGCTCCCTCTTCTGTTCATTCACATGTCCTTGTGATTGTGTATAAATCATGCAAAGATGCCATAGAACTGGATATACACTTCTTCCAACATAAACAAATGGGACCAACGTCCCGAAATATAAATCATTAACCAAGATAAGCAAATCAAGCCACCATCTACTGATGAAGAAACATTCAACGACATAATCTCTCTAAAGTCCTGCTTATCTGAAATACTACACACATGGCAGACAGACACAAACATTAGATCGATAGATTGTGAACAATTACACCAAGCAATAACAGTACGGCCATATATAGAAATCCGAGATTCTTCCCGTAAGTTCAGGAACTCAGTCAAATCTGTTCTTTTCAATTGATAAATGCCCATTTTTTTCCATCTATTTTCAAGACTTTGGTTCCTTGTTTAAGAAATCCTTATTATTCAGGGTTTATAAAGCTGAATTACTGTGACGTTTAGTAACTAATTTTCATTTCAATTGCCAGTGATGAAACATTTCCAAAACACTCAATGCATTTCTCCTTAAGGCAAGAGATAATACTGCCCAGCTTTTACTTTTAACAAATGAGTATATTGTGCTGTCACTTCATTTGTTCATTGAATTCACTGATTGATAATTAGGTTTAATCCATTCAAGCCTTGAGTTGTGTGCATGCTTTAATGTAATGCATGTATCCTTGAGAGAAAGTAGAGGAGAGAGGAATGTTGAAAGATGCATAGAGGATATTTACTTTGATGTCTTCACAAACAAAGCACAAGCTCACCCTAAATGCGTAGATATTTCATGAAGAGTGATGTTACACAAACACTGCTAACAACACCGTGAACGCACGCTGACCATAATGGGCCTCACATTCACAGCCATCACTTCTTTGTACCTGATACATGTTTTGTTTTTATAGCAGCACCCTTATCTTCCATCTATCTCTTCCTCTCTCTTGGTTCCTCATCTCTCATCCCTTTCTCCTCTCCTCTCTCTGCTATGTTCCTTCTCCTCTTTTCATCTCTGTCTCTGTCCTCCAGCTGGCTAGGTGAGATAACTCCTCCACACCGAGATACTCTCAGCTCATTGGTCGGGTGATGGAACACAGGGCACCAATCAGACGCTGCATCATTAGTTGTGGAGATCATGAGCTGAGGCAGTGTGCTTATCTGTCCTTTCTGATCCTAATGCATCCTAAAACATCCCACAACTCTGCTGAAACACACCCCAGTCTGGTGTGGCTGCAGCTCGATTTAGTTAATTCCTCTTTAAGTGTGGAGTAATCAGATTTATTTCAGAGATAAGTTAACTATTACAAGGACTGACAAAGTAATAAGAAGATCTGCATATCTGAGTTAAAGTCATTCCGTTGGTTCAATAACGCTGATAAAAGAAACGCCATGGCAGCATTACATTTGTGTGAATGTGGTTGATAATTACATTTTATTCATTGCTTATACTTAATCTCATCTCTCATCTAACTGGGATGATAAAAGTAACTTGACCTGTGTGAGAACAGGAATGTGTGTTTTCTCTTCATGTTAACATTGAGTGCTGAGAAACCACAAGCCACTACTTTACCTAAGCTTTAGAGAGCACAATAGTAGCTGGCTAACATATGAACAGGACCACAAGTAAATCAACCAGGAGGTAAGAAGGATGAGGAGTCTGTTGGTAGAAGGATGAGAGTGAAATGTAACAAACACAAGTCTACAGACATGCTAACAGCTTTGTGGTGCTTTAGCTAAATGCTAATGTCAGCATACCATCCATAAACCGGAAGATGACTTAGCATTTTGGCTCTTCTCACAGTCAATGGTTTGTGAATAATGTTTTTTGGTTAGATAGCTAAAATAAGGTAAGATATTTTCCGCTCTTTTTTACAACTTAAAATATGTCAGTAAACACCTCACTGGTTAATGTCTTGATGTATCATAAAAAAAGGTGGTTGCTAACAAATGTCTAAAACGGAACTACTAAACGTTGTCATGGCAAACATTAGCGATGGTAATGTAAAGTCATGTGACCATGTTATAGTTTGTTCAAAGCCCAGTGTTAGCTATTTACTTCTGGTGATTGTATTTACGCTTTGACTTTTATAAAAGTGTTGTTAAATGTTATCCTGCTGAACAAAATATCTAAGAATCCTAAATGTTTGTTAGCCACATAGCATTATGCTCTGCTCAAACCAAGTGGAAAATGATGATTAGAATTGTTCAAGGCAGCCCTTGCAATGCTAACTTGATGGTTATCAGACAAAAATAACTGCAGCACTCTGGAAGCTCCCAACGACAATGCTAACATGTTAAAACATGCTTATGATATGATTTCTAAACTAAACAAAAGTGGTGTGCTGCCTAGTTGCTATGCCAAACTGTACAGTAAACACAGATCATACAGACTGCTTGCACAGCCCCGATGTAAACCCATTAACTCACTTCGATATGTTGAGGAATGCATTCCATCTTAACCCCCGTTACCTGAAAGTCACAGAAAACAAACACAACAAATCCCCACAAAATAGAACTGCATTGGATTATGCCTTATTTGCTTGTTTGCAATATTCTTTAAAGTAAATGCTTGACTGCTGAATTGACAATAATTTCTCCTTTTCCAATCAGTTGAATCATCTCCTGTTCTCTCTGAGTGTGATGCAAAACCACTGAGCTATCTGGCTTAAAGCTGTATGAGCAAGAGTGGAAAAGACTGTTTGGAAAAGCGTAAAGAGTTTTTTCTTTTATCACATCAGTGTCATTAGGATTCAAGCTGCTACAAGCTCTTATGCTGCAGAGCTGAGGGATAAGTGCACCCTGGTGGGCCATCATAGACTCTTCATCTCGGTGCATCAAAGATCTTAAAGTGTCCTGTGCTGCCATCCTGTGTTCACACCATATATGACGTCATTGGTTACTATGCATAAACAAATCATTCCTCTATTTTTTGAATATTGCTAAATAAATAGATAGATATTCAATTCAGTACAGCTATCCATACACTGAACCATCTTAAGTTGCATGTGGTTGCTTTCCTTCTGGCTCTTTCTATGAGTTCCTCTCTGATATCTGATATTTGACAAACAGGGCCGAGACAGACTTGATCCCAGGAAAGGTTTGCTGGTCTATTACCCTGTAAGTCAGCCAGACAACAGGCAGAGACGCCCTTACTGTTCTGACAGGTCATTTGGCTGCCAAGTCTGACCTTTGTCAGTTGGCCTCGCATCTCCAAGCTTCAAATAGGATAACATTTCAAACAGAAAGGTTAATATGAGGGCTCGGGCATATTTAGAGAAGGTCAAAGATCTTCCCCTCTCACACTGTCCCACAGTGTCCTAAAGCAGCAAACAACTCATTATGAACAAACATCTGAAAGGCTAAACCAGTACGTGTTTTGAAGAGCACTGACGTATAATTAGCTCCACAGGGCTATCACATAGGTTAGACTGGATTATGAGGCATTGTTTGTTGTATTCAGCAATTAATAGAGAGGGGAAGTGTAACAAGCATGTTACTAGGGTCTGCTCGCTGACAACATCTTTGTCAAATGAGCCTATTGGAATTTAATTATTATTTTCTCCAACAAATTGTATTTTTGAGAGCCTTAAATTGCTTAGAAATGTGGTTAATCATCACTAAAATATCCGCCATGTTGAATATTCATGTAAAATATTGGTCTTGTGCATGAGTGGGGAATAATGGCCGAACAGCTTCACAAATAGAGCAGTCCCTGACATGTATTGATCCTACTTGTATGGACATTTGGTAGGTATATGTCACATGTGGAGAGTCTTTAGAGGTATACCATAAACCCAACAGGAAGTCGGCCATTTTGACATTCATTCCAGGGTTTTTTTTGTTCAGCATTTGAGAGCTGTGCTTTAACAACCTCCTCCTCCTCCTTCCAGGAATTGTGATTGAATGACTCTTGTTAAATGAAGCAGTTCCACACATCAGCCAGTAGATGGTGGCACAGCCTCCTAATAAAGCCCCCATAGGTATGTACAGTATACGACCTCATTGTGATCCAGTAAAGCCATCCAGGAACATGATGTCACACATTATGCTCCCCAGATCTCAAGGCCTGGCTCATCGTATCATTTCATAAGGTTGAGGTCACGTTGACTCATCATGGCGATGCTATTCTGAGTTGAGACGTCTGCTCGGAGAGAGATGCCCTCTCTGTAACTGTAGCTCTGGCAGGATTAAGGACAGGCAGCTTTCATGATGTCAGCAAAGGGCCATGAGCTCTGAACGTCATGGCCTTGTTAGAGCCTGATGTAATCATGAGCTGTTTGATCTGTGTGTTTGGTCACAAAATAAAGCATGTGACAAGAAATGCTCAAATAATGCGTTCAGGTATGATAACAAGCGGTCTGCTGTAGGCCATAACCAGTTAAAAAAAATGTTGTATCATAAAATGGAATTTGGTGAGATGAGTTACTGACAGTGTATTCATATAATGAGTATGTATGGGGGAAATTAAGGATTACTTTTGTCATTGTTTACTGTTTGTTTATGAATTAATGAGTTTGTCTTTAAAATGTCTTAGAGTAGTGAAGAAAATTGAAAATAGCCATATTCATTTCCATAAAGGAGAAAACGGCTGTTTTCAAAATGAATGTTATTGATATGGTCTTGGACTACTAAAAATGGTCTCTCAAATCCAAAACTAGAGTGCTAAACCTCAAATGTATGATGTCATCATGTATAAAGTATCTGAAGACAATGAATTTGGAAAGATGTGAGAGCTCAATTTTTGTGATTATATGGGATATTTTTACATTTCAGAACTGAAACACTAAGCATATCGTGGTAAACACAAAAATAAGAGAATTTCTGTTCCCCTTTAAGGCTAAAGTGACGACTTAACATTTTTTGTTTTTTGACCAACACTGCAAAATGTAAATATATAGTTAACTATAAGGGCATTAATAAAACTAGAAATATTTACATTTGAGATGTTACTTTAATGTGACTTATATTGATTATTATCTAAATAGTTGCCGATTCATTTTCAGTCAATCAGCTCTAATTGTGTGGGGGATATAGTCAGGAATAATCTGCTGTTTGCCATTGCGTTTTATGGTCATTTTATTGCATCATTGTTTAGTATTTCACACTTATATTTTTATGTTGATTTTCTGTATTTGTATAAAAGTCCTTTTAAGGATGGTTGTTTTAAATTAGCTTGGTCTATAAATGCTGTGTGGCACTGGTCCACAATGTCTCCCTATAAATATAAACAATAAATATATAAATATGGCTTTTTACAGGGCCTTAGTTTGGCAGCGTGAACGAATTGGCATGGTCATATGTTCATAATTCTATTAATACTAATAACTCAATATATAATTAAGTTGTATACAAGAATTGTAAGAGCACATGGACCATTATGATTAACCAGAGTTGTATGGCAAATGTAATATATGATTCTGTGAAGTGTGTTGTGCTTTTTAAATGTTGTTTGGTCTGGATCTTTGTGTATTTAAACAAGGACTATCTATGGACAGGTCTTGCAAACTAGCTTCAGCTATAAATACTATGCGGCACCGGTTCATTTTATAGCATGACTTGCAATGTTATTAATACTCATCACGCTCAGCATGACATGAATAGTATAGAAGTATTCAGAGTACACACTGGTAGCCACAAATCATCTTTCCACCATCACAGTGTGTCCCTAACCTACTCAGGGAACTGTATCATAAAATCCATAATACACAATGTAATACATAAATAATGTATCATAATCTATCCCAGATAAGCATCCACAGCTGTTCCCTATCAGTCCTCTCGTCTTTTCCCAAGAGGACATGGTGACGAGGAGGAAGGCTGACCAAGCTCTCAGTCACTCTCTCTCCACCATTTCTCCCTCTCTCCCTCCCTCCCTCTTAAACCCACACCCTTGATGCAGGCAGGCGTGCACACACCGGCAGATTGAGTCAGCTTCCGCATCGCTCTCCCTTCTCTCCATCTCTGCTGCCTCTATCCTTCCACTGGTGGATTTCTAGCCCACTTCTGACAAACACCGGTAAGAACGAATCATCCCTGCTTCAGTGTGTTTCTCAATGTGTCTGTGTCGCTGTGTCTTTTTCTGCTTCTGTTTTAGAGACAAACAAAGGACCGGGGTGTGGCTGGATGAGCAGGGGCTGTTGGAAGTGATGTGAAAACAGGGATGTTGGAGGATGACGAGGGAACAATGGAGATAATGCTTGAATCGTTAGGTTTACTGATTGAATTGAAGAACAGTGAGATTAGGACTGTTACGGCTGTTGGTAAGATTAAGAAACAATGTGTTGCTAGAGGGTAATCCAGAAAAGATTGTTTCAAGAGATCATTCAAATCATGGCCTTGTTTCCAGTATGTCTTTTTCTATGTCCAAGGGATTGTATTAGGCCTCCTCTTCTGAATACAGACTAGTGATTTTACAGTAGCTAGGTTTGCAAATGGCTGCAGGCTGATGTGTCACATTTCAGCAGCAGATTCTGAGCAGACTGTGGAAAATAGATTAGTCAGACCTGCGGCTAGGTCAGGAATATGACTGCAGTGGAGGATCGCCTGAATCCACCACACTGCAGGGGTGGATGCAGAGGCAGAGTGAGAGAGGAAGAGAGGATGTGGAGGAAAGAGAACAAAGACATCTGGCTCTGAGAGGAGGAAAACAAAGACAAAGAAAGGAGCAGACAGCTAGGTAAAACAAAAAAGGACCCATGTTCGCCAAAAAGGTATTGTGGAATATCAAGAGAGAGCATGTGCTAGACTGCCCCCGCTCACTGGCAGCCATGTCTGCACAGAAAGGTGTGGCTACGACACGTGCTGCTCAGTCAGTTACAGAACATTATCTTCAACATCAGACAAAGGCATTTCGATTTTAGACAGCTATTGTGATGACTTGTTATTGCTCTTACATTACAGAATAGATCTAATACAATGTGCTGCTGCATTGTCAGTGTGATGACTGACAGGAAAGGGGGAAATCTGTGTGCTCAGGTGTTTTTCTTTCTATCTCCTCTTTCACAGCCAATATGTCTGACAAGCCTGATATGACGGAGATTGCCCGTTTCGACAAGGCAAAGCTGAAGAAGACAGAAACACAAGAGAAAAACCCTCTGCCCACCAAAGAGAGTGAGTGCCCCTTGTGTGTGTTCTGGGCAGAAGCCTTGTTCCCCCTGCAACACTTTTCCTGGCAGTAGCTACTCATCACTTTCACTGCCGTCAGAAGACTATACGCTTAGCAAGCAGAGCGGAAGGAAAACAATTTGCTGCAACATCAGCACATCATTCATATACAGATAATGAACACGCAGCACTCTCCCTGTTACATATTCACTAAACACAAGCCTGCTGACCTAAACTATCTTCTTTTCCCCTCCTCCAGCCATCGAGCAAGAGAGGAAAGGCGATGCCACACCTTGACTTCGAGCACATGAAGAAATGATGCTGAGATGCCACAGCAAAAAGCACTTTTTTTTTATCATCACAGTATTTCAATCTCTTGCTTTGTCTTCAGAAAAGGTTGCTTTTGAGCATCGCGGGGTGCCGTAAAGTGTTTAAGGCATCCCCTCATTGGGGGTTCTCTTACCACATGGGTGGAAAAACGTTAGCTTGGGTGCCTGTCTTGCACTGTTAGCCTATAGCTAACATGTCTCCAATATTGCCAAACTGGGGAGTGGTGTAGTGATGTAGCACAGAGAGAGGCAGGCATCCATGCTAGTGGGAGGGAGAGGGGGGGGTGTCTAAAGATGGGAGCAATCGGAGTCGAATCATGTGGGATGTTTTCTTATTCAACTTTTTACTTTTATTTATGAAATAAATATGAAGACGTGAAACCAGTCAGTCCTGTGCCTTTTGCTGTCTCCTTTATGTCTGTGTAACACACACACCCATGGGTGCTCAGACATGGAATAAATACACTAATAAAAATGAGTTATCTAGATTACGGATTGGTCAGTACTGTATATTTAAGTATACAATTATGATTCACACCTTTCATGTGAGTATATACGGAGCCATATTAGAGTAATGATATTTTACAACTACATTACTTTGAGTTCTTTGTACAAAAAGGGGCAAAACATATTGTACTGTTAATAATTTAAGAATAAGTGTTGGCTATATACTAATAAGAAGAAGAATCCTAATAACCTCCTAGGCTAAACACACACTGGTATAACAGAACACTGAATAAACACAATAAATCAACTGCAAAACTCTAATATGAATGAATAAATTATTTAAACAGAACTCCTTATATCCTCTCTTTTTAACTGGCAACAATAAGGCAACCAGCCTGGGGACATTTCAAGCTATTTAACACTATAAATTGATTAATGGACCAAAAAAACCCTACAAACATTCTGATAATCAGCTAACTAAAAGCTTAATAATTCTGCCTTCTCAAATGTGTTTTTTGTGTGTTGCCTTACCCTTCTATGACAATATATGTAAAAGGTTTTAGACTTTTGAATGTGCCAAGAAAACTATTTGAAGACCTCACACACTCTGGGGCTATTTAAAAAAAATATTTGACCAAATGATGAATGTGCAAATGATGAATGAATAAAAACACATTTAGATTAAATATATACGAAAGATGACATGAGTTCCATCCCTACTTGTTATCATTCAGTGTTGTACAGCAAGATCATAAAGACACTCCAAAAGCAGTGCTGCTGGATGGTGTAGCTAGCAGTATAGATGATGCATTCCTCTGATAGGCTGGATTATGGTTGATTAAAAAGAGAGGAAGGAGGGATTGGTGACAACAATATTGTCATGGAGACGGACACCATAAACAAACGCAGCAGTGTAAAAATACCACATGGACGTTTGGAAAGGGCTATTTAAGATAATATATCAATCATTACATCTGAATAGGAATTACACTGCAGAACGAAAGATATTTCATTCAGTCAACAGACTATTGGATTTACTTCACCAATCAACAGTTTACACCATCTCGAACTGTGCAATATTAACAATACCCAATCTCAGTAAAACCTGTGCCATTATTAAACTGTGCAATAACATTTAGGATTATTACTGTACAATGTATATTTGTTATCAACAATCTGGTGTGCATTATTTACATGATTTATACACCCCTGTATATATTTGTATACACATTTTTGTTGAAATATATTGTAGTAGAACAGGCACATTGTTTCTTAATTTAATATGTAAATGTAAATAGGTGGATTTCATTTTATGTAATCTTCTATTTGCACATTTTTACTCCATATAAATCTTTTAATTATCTTTTATCTTGTTATATTACTGACACATATCGAATTTCCCCATGTGATAAATAAAGCATTCTGATTTCAAAACAAATTATGTTTCTCACTTTAAGGGATTTTTACTAAACCTTTTTGCAGTTATTGATATGTTGTTAATGCCGCCTAGTTTAGATGTAGTATACATTTGTATTTTGTTTCCCATGACACCCTCCTGCTACAATGTTAATCTACAGCCCGATCTGTGCCCTGACTGAAGTCTCTGGCTGGCGTCAGCAGTCCTGCCACCCTCCCTCGGCCTGTGAAGCCCGTCACCTCCTGAGCCTTTATTGCTCCATTTCTCTCACCTTGCACTGCCGTAAATCTCCCGTCAACACTCTGTTGAAGGCCTAATGTGTCTGAAATGTCTGTTAGAACAATTTAATTAGTGCGCATTTTTACTTGATGTTATTCCAAGCATGGCGTAATTAAAAAAGGTCCTGACCCTTCCGTCTCCCTCTTGAGCTGGAATACACAAAGATGCGTTGAAATACATTCCGAAATGAATAGGGAGCTTTTAAGGTGCTATTATTCTAATGGTATTGTTTTGCTTGTAATATATAATTAATAGTAAAACACCGTTGAATAAATTGTATTAATATAGTTACCAAATTGTACATTTGACAGCTGCCAAAAAGTCGGATTATTAATGTAGCCTATTAATAGTACATTAATTAAATATATGTATTTTAATGACACTTAATCCGCGTGATTTGTCCTTGAAAGTTTCGGTGTTTAAGAGACATCTCGCACCCACGCTGCAACACGCCCATCTGGATAGATTGCTATTGTTTGCAGGTTATTAACCCATTCAAAACCCTAAATGAGCCTTCGGTTAGGGACAAATTGTGAAGCATCACAGATTGATTTTGTATCGCTCGGTATTATTTCCCAACAAGGTGATGAGGGGCTCGAGGTTTCAGTTTTATTGCAGTATGAATGTGGGCCATATCTAATTAGTAGGGATTATCCTCACCTACACCTCCTCGCTATTGTGCGGAGGAGCTCGCTCAGCCCTCTGCATATTGCCCGATGCGCAGAGTGTATTGTTGTTTTAGGTGATTTTGAGTGGTTTAGAGGGGATTTGAGAAGTATAAGCGATTCAATGTAAAAACTGTAATGTTAATCAATAACTCGTCTCGCATTAAATCACGGTATGAGTATGAAATGACAGAAACTGGTATGATGACTTTTGACTAAATCAAGGATGATCAGCTAAATGAAATCTAATACTGGACTGGACTGGATAATCCCAGATTTGATTAATGAATGATCAACTTCATCGATCTTTAAATTTAAAACTACAAATCAGCAACAACAAAAAAGATGTCCCAAGCAAAACATTTACAATTTTATGGTTAGGAGGACATTAAAGCTGTTATTTGTTTATACTCTTGTAAATTCCAGACTGTTTTCACACCGAGTTGTTTTCCAGGAAAACATCTATTATCCTATTATCAGGACGATGCCAATGTCGCCGATGTGTGAGGGAGTATTTACATGACTATATACCATCAGCTCCTGAAAGACTTTATGACTTTGTAGTCGCAGTCTTTCTCCCTGGGGAACTGGTGCCATTTCCCAAACGTTTCCAAGTACACATTTAAGCCTCAGGACGGCATGTTGTCCTGTTTTTCCTTAACGTATAACTGGAGACATATTTAATGTCTTACTGTCTAACAAAGTTGATTATGAAATATGGCAGGCCTCAGTGCAACAGTCAGCCTCTATTAAAAAACAAAACAATAAATCCTTGAATTCCAATGGTTTATGTCTCAAGATAGTTTTACAGTGATCTTACATATGTTTCGACTATTCGTCTTCTCGCAACATTTCAATATCCCCCACTTGATTTATATTATTGTAAACATATAATCAATTAACTATGTTATTGATATTTGGTTCAATGTGTCCAATCATACTGGATATGCGTCCACTGAGCCTGGGAACGACAGGTGAATGAATAGGGGAGAGAGCGGGGGGGTGGGGGCTGATTTATTTGAAGGGCACTTATGCACCGAAGGCTCCTATTTGTCAAAAGGAATGGGCAATCAATGTCGTCGTGGACGCATTTTCACAGTCGACCGTTACCTGCAGGAAAAATCTGTCAAGGGGCCGGACCATATAAATATCATCAGCATGGCTTGAGCTAAATCATCAATTGCCTCGCCTCTCTCTCGGCAATAACATCTGGGATTAACACAAACAAAGTTCTCCGTTTAGAATACAGCTGTTATGGGACCTTTTTATTTCCTAGCCATGGTTCTATCCATGTGCTCTCATGCTCATCTTGCATTGGCTTGGTATGTGACCTACTTTTGGATTAATACGTTTATAACATACTTCAGTGTATATGTGTTTACTGGTGGTAAAGTGGCAAGGGACTAACATGGCTTTCTTGTTTTCTTTCTATAGGACGGTGAATAATTTCCTCATGACTGGACCTAAGGTAAATACATGTTGATCCAACTTTCTGTGCACGTTTTTGCGTTAAAACACTCCCGAAAATGCAAATATGTTAGCCGATTTTTTTTTTTAATTAAAAACCTATTCTGAATGATTGAATGCAACAATGACTAACTTTACATTTTATTTTTCTCTCCCTAGGCTTTTCTGACATATGCCGATAGTGTGCAAGTTGGCGCACAGAGTGGAATACACGAGTGCAAACACCAGTTCGCGTGGGAGCGCTGGAACTGCCCAGAAAACACGCTCCAATTATCCACACACAACGGCCTCCGCAGTGGTAAGACATGTAGGTCCATATTCATATCCTTGCATGACTTGCATAAGTGGAGTGGTGGAGTTGTGGCGAGTTCAACTCCAACAATTGTTCTTTTGCACAAAGTGAATTATTCAACACGAGGGGCTGATGTGGTCTGACCTCCATTGAGAAGAGACACAAACCCAAAGTATAAATTAATTACTGGGACCACAGCGATGAAACACCATACATGCACAACAGTATTGCACCCTTACGCACAACAATATGCCTTTACGCATGGTTTACGCACAGTAGTAAACTGCAGCCATTGCTCATTTATCGTTCCCAATTGGAATAAAAACTAATCGACTCTATTTCACTTGTTATAGCAACAAGACAAACGTCTTTCGTCCATGGCATCAGCGCTGCCGGAGTGATGTACACGCTCACCAAGAACTGCAGTATGGGAGACTTTGACAACTGCGGCTGTGATGACTCCAGAATTGGACAAACAGGTAAATATCTATTTTATGCATAATCTATTTAGGTTACCATTAGATTAATTATGTAATATTTGTTTTATCATTATGATAACTGAATAACAATGTGTGTATTTGATTCACCAGGTGGTAGAGGGTGGATTTGGGGAGGCTGCAGTGATAACGTGGCGTTTGGAGAGAAGATCTCAAAACAGTTCGTGGACGCGCTGGAAGGTGGGCAGGACTCACGCGCAGCAATCAACCTGCATAACAACGAGGCAGGCCGACTGGTAAGATATGATTTTTCTTTACTCACTAGATTTTATTATCACTTGTTATGGACAGTGGAATAAGTGTTCTGGCTTTTAACCTGAGTAAAAGTAGCAATTCTACATTGAAAAAGCCCTCTGGCACAAGTGAATGAAAAAGTACCTTTTGTGCGTAATAGGCATTCCAGATTCATATATGTGGAACTCATTTTAATAACTTCATATACTGCAACCGAAAAACATATCGTTTATTATGACCTGTATTCGTTAATAATCTCTATCTGTGAATTAAATAGTAACTCAATTCGTTATATAAATGTAGTGGAGTTAAGTATAAAGTAGCATTTGTTGTAGTAAAGTAGATTAGTAAAGTAGTGCAAGTAAGTACTTACTAGTAAATATACTTTATTATACAATACCACTATTTATTGACTAAATTCCATTATGTGCAATAAACTGAGGCCAGGGGAGGAAACTTGATGTTTTTTGGGGACATTTACGCGTGGGATGCAATCCAAGAAGGAGAAAGTAGTGCATGTGTTGTGAATAAATAACCAACTAACACGGTCCCTCTCTTTGCAGGCAATCAAAGCTACCATGAGGAGAGCCTGTAAGTGCCACGGGGTGTCCGGGAGCTGCAGCATCCAAACCTGCTGGATGCAGCTGGCCGACTTCAGAGAGGTGGGGAACTACCTGAAGATGAAGTACGAACACGCAAAGAAGCTGGAGATGGACAAGAAGCCGACAAGGTCTGGGAACAGCGCGGACAACCGAGCAGCCATTGCACTAGCTTTTAGGAGCATCGCTCGCACTGAGCTCGTCTACCTGGAGGATTCCCCGGATTACTGCGTCAAGAACCGGAGCCTGGGATTCCAGGGCCTCGAGGGGCGGGAATGTCTGAAGGGAAACAAGAACATGTCTCTGTGGGAGAGAAAGAGCTGCCGCAGGCTGTGCTATGAATGCGGCCTCAAAGTGGTGGAGAAGCGCATTGAGGTCGTCAGCAGCTGCAACTGCAAATTCCACTGGTGCTGCACGGTCAAGTGTGACAAATGTACGCAAGTTGTTACGAAATATTACTGCGCGCGTAAACAAGGTGGCAGGAAGCCACATAATAAAGCCAAGCGCAGGAACCGTGCGCAACGCCACTGACTACTATTTGTTGCATTGGATCTCTATTTCTATTGTGGACATTAACAAACATTATTCAGTATTACAAGAATGTAACTTTAATTTTCAACTTGACATATCAACTGACACCTTTTAATGCACTTGTTCTTTTGATTTGATTCTGACAAAACTCTCCATTCATGCTCACTCGTTTGTGTTGGGTTTCAGGGATAACTGGTTTATTGCGTCTGTAAATTGTCTTGTATTTTATATGTATTCTTAATTGAAATTATAATAAATATTTTTCTACAATACGCATGTCTCAATCCGATTTGTCACTGGCAGTCTTTTGTATATTGGTGCCCTGGTGTCAAACAGCCTTGGGCAAGAAAATAAACTGTCTCCTAATGCCATCCTTTGAAGTGCGCATATAGGCGTTTCCTTAACTCGTCATCCAATCAGCTTCCTCTGACCTGGGGGACAAAGAACAAGAGTTCCATTTGTTATTCATTCATTTAAGAGAGAAAGTGGCAGCACACAGGGCCAACATAACGAGGTTTCTACTTTGAGGGCTGAAAGGTGCAGGAGAAAATGGTGCACTTATTATTTTGGCTCCTGACTCTTTTATACAAAATGTGTCCGGGACATGCTTGGTAAGAAATGTTTTTCTACTTTGCCTGAATCGTTTCAATTTGTGAAGAACTAGATGGCTTTATTGATCTAATTGTTTATCCTCTATCTTGTTCTCAGGGTGGCGAGTAACTTTCTTATGACGGGACCCAAGGTAAAAAGATAACACTAAGTTTAGGATAACATTTCAAAAATGTGAATCAGGCTGAATATAATTGATGTTGCCTCTTCTGCAGACATATCTCACCTATTCAAGAAGCGTGCAGGAGGGCGCAATGAGTGGGATTGAGGAGTGCAGACACCAGTTTGCGTGGGACAGATGGAACTGCCCCGAAAGCGCAACTCAGTTTAAAGGACTGAGACGAGGTAGGTCGAGATTGTAAATGCAATTCCTGTAAAATACAAGTTGTGTGTGACTCTAAACGAAAAAAACGTACAGGCGTATGTGTGAAGAGTTACACAATTATTGAAGAAATATGTAGGGGCCCATAAATAAATACGAATGTTGGTCTTATAGTTAAACAAGTTGCATTGGTTTTAATTATGCCTTATCATGCATAAGCCCAATCGATTGTTTTAATATAAAAAGTTATAGTGACCAAGTATTGTTTGTATCATTATTGATTACGCAATTCTCACGTTATCCTATTTCCAGCCACCAGAGAGACCTCTTTCGTCCATGCCATCAGCGCAGCGGGGGTCATGTACACTCTGACCAGGAACTGTAGTCTGGGAGACCTCGAAAACTGCGGCTGTGATGTCTCCAAGAACGGTAAAATTGGTAAGGTTTGCACCAAAATATAATCATTGTTTTATTATAACATGCACACAAAATGAATTATATATAATTGTTATGTTGTGTGCAGGTGGTAGTGGCTGGCTGTGGGGTGGCTGTAGTGATAACGTGGATTTCGGAGAGAGGATTTCCAAACAGTACGTGGACGCGCAGGAGACAGGTCAGGACTCCAGGGCTGCAGTCAACCTGCACAACAACGCGGCTGGGCGCCTGGTGAGTGCTTTTCCCACAACAAACATGTATCTGAAATTAAATCATTATGAGTGGTTTGTAACTTTCCCATGTTTCCAACAGGCAGTGAAGGCAACGATGAGGCGCATCTGTAGATGTCACGGCATGTCTGAGAGCTGCAGTGTCCAAACCTGCTGGACGCAGCTATCAGATCTCAGAGACATCGGCAACTACCTGAAGTTGAAGCACAGCCAAGCGCAGAAACTGGACATCAACAAGAAGCGCATGCGTGCTGGAAACAGCGCAGACAACCGAGGAGCCATCGTGGACGCGTTCGGCAGCGTGGCCCAGACTGAGCTCATCTACCTGGAGGACTCCCCGGACTACTGCAGGAGGAACACCAGCGTGGGCC
Organism: Gymnodraco acuticeps; assembly: GCF_902827175.1. Taxonomy (NCBI): domain Eukaryota; kingdom Metazoa; phylum Chordata; class Actinopteri; order Perciformes; family Bathydraconidae; genus Gymnodraco; species Gymnodraco acuticeps. The sequence continues at coordinate 1,227,842 of NW_022990027.1, read as the reverse complement.
TGTACGGCACCGAGGGCCGGGAGTGCCTGCAGCACGGGGAGGGGCTGACCCAGTGGGAGAGGCGCAGCTGCCGCAGGTTGTGTCATGAATGCGGCCTGAAGGTGGAGGAGAGGCGCACGGAGGTAGTAAGCAGCTGCAACTGCAAATTCCAATGGTGCTGCACGGTGAACTGCGAGGACTGTTCTCAGGTGATAGTCAAACACGTGTGCGCCAGGAGGGAAGCGGCTGATGGGCACGGCTACAGACGGAGGTACCGTGGACCCAAGTGAAACAAAATGGCGTCGTGGTAAACTCTGTTAAAAAAAATGGCCCATGAGCATGTTAAATGTCTCTTTGCACTTTTTTGTATCCTTGTATAAAAACGTACATGTCTATATTTATAAATATTTTCTTAAAATAAAATAAAAAAGTTTAAAATACCTCTGAATGTGGTTTCATTTCGGTCAATACACATTAGAATGTTTCACCTAATACATCCCAGGGTCATTGGATTTTAAGTGAGGGCACACAAGTGTCTATTAGAATAAGAATGCGGCGAATACACTCAGCCCAGGATTACATGGATAACATGGTGCAGCTCGCACCTATAGCCAATACGTTGATCCACTGCCACTTTGATGTCAACGTGTATTGATTTCACTCAAAGAGCAGCAATGCTTTGTAAGATAAATTAGAGGAAGCATTTCCACCACTATAAATTACTTTTAGGGTTGATAATCCGGGACACTACACTACAGCCTGTAGTCTTTTGTAACATCCCACAGGCAATGCAAATGAATCACAATGCATCAAAGGGAGGACAGTGTAACTGCAAATGTGACCCAACTTTACTGTTTAAGCTAATTGGGTTCCAGATATTGCACTGAATCAATCCCACATTGAAAACAATAAACCATTTATAATCCTTTAATTTGCAAGTAATTAGTTCTAAGAGAAGCCTGGTCTCCGCCCCCTGACCTATCTGTGTCTGAAGAGCCATTCATCCACCTCCTCCTCTCCTCTACCCCCTGCATCTCCAAAAATCTTCCTCCCAGCTGGACATGTCATAAATCTGCCACTGTGTCAGCTCAGTGAGTGATGGCATGGATATTACCTGCATGGGGGGGGGGGGGGGGGGGCATGCCTGGGGGACAAGAGAGGGGGACGAGGCTGTTTCAGGCAGTTAGTGAGGAGATAAGTGAGAAGTTACAGGATTAGCATTGCATTATACAGTTGATCAACTGGTGTCAGTTAGGGTTAGGCTGAGACGATATGAATATTTCATTTTAAGATTATCCTGAAAAAAGGTAGTGTGACTCCCGTTGTTATCCTGATAATATGCTTTAAATGTCACTCAAACATACCGGAAACTACATTTTGTTGAGAATTAAATATTATTTACTGAAGTTAGGACACACCTTTTAATCAAACGAAAAACAAATCTCGTATAGCACAATCATAAATCATAAGGTCCCACTGGTTAAACGATTAACACCATTTTTTTAAAGCAACATTATATAAGTCAAGATAACTCCAGTATTTCTTTTATAAATCGGACTCAAATTTGAAAACAAATCGCGACAGATCTGATATTTGAAATTCAATACTAATGACTTATTGGGTTTATATTGCAAATCCTGATCCAATCCTATGTTGCCAAATCCCTTATATTGATCTCTCCACTCTCATTGGAGTCAGAAAGTGCACAGTTTGTGAAAAGTAGACGAATAAGCCCGTAGGCACTGATAAAATAACGTAGCATAATTGCAAATATACCTTTTTAGGGCAAAAAGTAATTGAAGCATATGGACAGAAACAACCAGAGGGAAAGTAACACTCCCTCCCATCCTTCCCATTTGCCTGTTTTGCTACTGGGGATGTCCTGTATTTCCCATGATGCCCTGCTGTGCATTAATGAAGGTTTCGCCCCACTGGAGGCCCTCACCGACCCGCCTCTCCTCTCTGCTCTCCGTCGAGGACATTATTGCTTCCATGTTGTTCCCATACGATTGTGGTTGCTCGATAGTGATTTACAAACTACTGGTAAACTCCCTTAACGGTGTCCTTTACCGGCTCAGTGACTCATCCTACAATATGAATATGAAAAGAGGGAGCAGCATAAGATAAGAAGTACTTTATTGATCCCAAATTAGGAAACGTTTCATTGCAGCAGCATAACAACAAACAAGACATTGCACATAATTAGAAATGAGATAAACAATTGTAAAATAGAAACATCTCAAAATAGAAATAAACCGGCATTCGAGAGTTTAGGAAATAGATAATATAAAATAGACTGAAGTTAAAAAAAATCTATAAACCATCTGACAAAATAACAACACTACTGAAGGGCCAATCTTCAGTTAACCCAATATAAAGCAGGATATTATTTACATTACGTGTGCAGTGATCTTATTCTATCTTTTATGTATATATTTGTCTTACTTTGCACTATTGTGTCTACTGTACTATTTCATGTATTTGAGTTTCTATGTTAAGTATGTTGCATTGTAGGAAGAGTCTAAAATCTAAGGTTTTCCTTGATAACACTTTGCTATTGTGCACATGACAAATACATCTGAAGGTTTTGCCCGCTTGCTTTATAGTTATACCCCGTTACATGCCTCCTCCACAGTGGCATGTCTTTCATTGGGGGGGGGGGGGGGGGGGGGACAGAGGAGGAAAACAGGGGAGGTGATCTCCCGCAGGGACCCCCCAGGAGGACTCATGTATTCACCCAGACAAGCCTGGGGGTCTGAGCGTGATTGATCATCCCCTCTCTCTGCTGCCCTCCTCTCTCACCTGGGTGTGAGATACCATGAGGCCTGTGGCTGGGATACAACAGGACTCAGCTGATATCTCTTCGCAGCAACTTGAATCAGCGCCTTTAAAGGAAGCTAGAAGAACATGTGAACAGAAACTACAACACAGGCTGTTTAGATCTCACCATATCTCAAAATGTTTACAGAATCTGCATCTCACAATTATGTCCATGTGAAAAATCTGACACATTAGTTAGCAGAAACTAAAATGATAAGCTGCAAACTTGTGGTGGCGTACTTAGGTGTGTGAAAGGAAACCAGCAGGCTCTAAGTTTAGAGTGAGACACGCTGCAGTGTGTGCATAGCGATACGTTTGAGTGCTTTCAAACCACGGAGAGCTACTTTTACACGAGAAGACAGAAAGTCTAAAGACATAACAAAACAATTTACTGGAAGAGAGGTCATTTTCGAATTTCCTTTTATAGGTAGGTGGAGTTTGTTCAAGACTTTAAATGAAACCAGTCTGTGAAGCCGCTGCAACACATGAAGCTCTGGTTGTGATTAAAGTGTTTATTTGTAAGTGGATGTGATTAATAAAAGGGACGAGGATGAGCTGTAACAACGTGCCCTCTAAAGTGGACGTGATGGGATGGAACCAGCAGAGTCTCGCTGACTACATGAGGAAGGTGAGTATCAACGAGCAGCAATACAAGTGTTTTCATATGTTCAATAACAGTAGGAAGTGCAGTTTCTTGTATGTGATATGGGAAGGAATGTATCATGGAAGCTAGGTAAACACTATAAAACAATGCAAGTGGCTTGAGTAATGTATAAAATAGTTCAATGTTTACAGTTATATTTTTTTCATTATTCCTATATATTTATATGCTATAACACTAAACTTTACATCTATTCAAAGACTGTGTTCCATTTTAAAAAACGTGTTATTTCTTATCAGCTCAAGTTATCTGGCTGTGACAAATTAGTGATGAGGAACAGCATGACTGGAGCACATTTCCTGGTCAGTACATCTCTGGAGGCCTTTGCACTTGTTTTATTATTCTGAAATACTAATTATTTTACACATCCTATATCATACAGCAAATGGCATCGTGTGAGCTCCAAGTGTTCCCCAGCCTGTATGTCCCGTGAGTCAGACTTCAAAATATAACTTGATGGCCACCAAGCAGTTTCATATGGAATAAAAAATGGTTTTGTGTCTTCATAGAATAATAACTAAGATCCAGAGTGACATCAACAAGGGGGAACAGAAGAGGGCTTTTGGTCAAATGTAAGAAAACAGATTTGAGTTTATAACTTTTGCTGAATGTGAAACTGAAAAACAATTCATAACTTTCATATTTATTTATTTATTGCGCAGATCAAAGGCACAAAAGTACCCAAAGCAAGGTAAATAACACATGGATTCACCTATTCCACAGATATCATAAAGGTAGACCAATGCTTGATGCTATACTTTTTTTCCTTATCTTCAGTCTTACCTGCACAACAGGAAGAAGTTTGGGACTCCGATTTGTTTGTGAGTAACAAGCTATGAGATCATTCAACCCAGTCTCACGGCATTTCGTGTTCACCAACACGATTTTTAATCTATTGATTCGTGTTCACCAACACGATTTGCCCCTTTTTTTCGTGTTGCACAGCACGATTTTAAAAGCAATGTATTTCTACTGCCTGCAGCACGTCTTTTTCTCCGGTCGGGTCGTGGGAGACCGGAAGCTGTGTGGTTCATAAAAACATGTTCTTACTCAATATCAAGCCACAATTATTGCTTTTATTTTAAATCGTATCATTTCAGATTTTTGTTGCCGTCTGTGAGGAAAATAAATGGGGCTCAGAGCCTCAGAATACGGAAATCTGTATTTTTAAATATTTTTTTCCTTCTAATTCGTTATTCTTTTCAAAATAACACACTGTTATTTACTCACCAATAACACACAATTATCCTTGCTTTTATTTATTGGTTTAATTCCATAATCTCGGGCTTTTTTGGCGTCCGTCAGGAACTGAATTTCAAAATAAAAATAACCGGAAACAGAGGTAGGCATTTCGAGCAATTACCCAAGATCCTCAGCTATGGTTTTAAGCTCGCTTATTGGATGTTTTAGCCGCAATGCATGCTGGGATTTGGTGTTTATATGATATGAAATCCGGAAAACATTTTAAAATAATACTTAATTCCGAGCACTCTTGCTTTTCTCTTTGAAAGTCATCACATAACGGAATTGTAATACGCGGTTCGGCTTCATTACATATTACAGATCTGCCATAGTTCTTTATTTATAGAGCCCTGATGAGAAGACCTTTGGAAAAATTGAGAAAATGCCGCCGAAACTGAATACTTGACGTGGATCATAAATATATTCAACAATTAAACAACATCTTCAATTTCTCTTCCCACAATACGTCTCCTTGCAGTATCAACACTAATTCGGCTGACTTTTACATTTGATCTAATTCACAGATAGGTTATATTTACACCATAACGGTGCACAGCTGATATAAAAGGACTGTAGTTTTTAAAGATATTACTGATTTTCTTTGAATGTAAGAATGTAAATACTGAGTCTGAAATAGTATAGCAATATGCTGTAAAATTATATGAAAGCATGCATAAAACTACACATCTTCAGATGTTGTACGAAAACATAAGTGTCCTAATGTGACGTAATGTAGGCCTATAAGGGACATTTCGAGCATCATTGCGATTGTCAACATTTCTGAGTTTAGGATGGCCAAAGACACTACACTACCCATAATCCCCAGCTATTGTTTAGGACTACAGTCCCCGTAAGGTTACGCAGAGCGTCAAACAGCTGTGTGAAATGGAACGAAACCACGCCAGACTATCCAAAACTGGAATCGAACGCCCCCCCAGAACTACACATGCTGGCTATTGTGTTTCGCAAAATGTTCTATGGGACGTCTCTACTGAACGTTTTCGTTTTTCCCACAATTAGAAGTTGTCAGTATTAAACACATTGGTGTTATCAAATGTAAAACATATAATTAATAAATGGGTGAAAATCGCTTGTGTCCATAATGCGCAGCATTAATACCCACATGACAGCTCATTGTTACTTTGTAATTCTACTCCACTACAATTCAGAGGTTAACCTGGTATTTTTACTCCACTGCATTTATTTGAGTTACTTTGCAGATTCTGATTAATTATGTGAAATATAAACAACCCTTAAATCAGACTTTAGTTACACCCGAGTAAAATTCAGGTAAGGTGATTGTCAAGTGCCAACAATCAGGAGAGATATTTGATAGTTGGCGCTTGAGAAGACTAAACATGTATCTGCAATTGACATGAATGGAAACGAGTAATAAAGTATATTCATTACTCGTTATTCTCTACTAATAGTTAATTAAAGACTGTATAAGGGCTATTTTGCACATCCCTTTCAAGATTTTCAAAGGTTTATTGACATATCATATACACAACTACGGTGTAGTTATGCAATGAATGAAACACTTGGGTCACAGGTTCCTCAACAGCGCATTACAAGACATCTATCAATATGTGTGTACCTCCACCATTAAACTGTCATATTCTGCACATTTCTTATTCTATCTACATACATAAGTGTATAATTCATGTGTATAATATCAGTTAAAATAAGTGCTTCAACATAGTTAACATTGCAGGAAAGCAATATATTAGACGTTAAGTACTTTGTCAGGCTTAATATTTATCTGTAGATAGATACCCCCAAAGTTTTTTTCTTATTTAAAAGAAGACCTTAATCTGTTATTTAATGTTTAAATAAAAGTTAATTCGTTTTTCTGTTTTGCACCTGCTCCTATTAATATCTTTGTACATTCTGCACTAAACTGTTTTATTGTAGAGATCACTTAGAGTATCTTCTTGATATTTTATATTCTATATTTATACTTTCCCCCTATGAAAGTATGTACTCTTAATATTTTTTTAATCAAATAAAACACAATAATTCAATAACGTGCTTTAACCACAAGGTACACACAGCCATAATAACTTTGTATTATTAGTGTAGGACACTTATGTTTTCGTACAACATCTGAAGATGTGTAGTTTTATGCATGCTTTCATATAATTTTACAGCATATTGCTATACTATTTCAGACTCAGTATTTACATTCTTACATTCAAAGAAAATCAGTAATATCTTTAAAAACTACAGTCCTTTTATATCAGCTGTGCACCGTTATGGTGTAAATATAACCTATCTGTGAATTAGATCAAATGTAAAAGTCAGCCGAATTAGTGTTGATACTGCAAGGAGACGTATTGTGGGAAGAGAAATTGAAGATGTTGTTTAATTGTTGAATATATTTATGATCCACGTCAAGTATTCAGTTTCGGCGGCATTTTCTCAATTTTTCCAAAGGTCTTCTCATCAGGGCTCTATAAATAAAGAACTATGGCAGATCTGTAATATGTAATGAAGCCGAACCGCGTATTACAATTCCGTTATGTGATGACTTTCAAAGAGAAAAGCAAGAGCGCTCGGAATTAAGTATTATTTTAAAATGTTTTCCGGATTTCATATCATATAAACACCAAATCCCAGCATGCATTGCGGCTAAAACATCCAATAAGCGAGCTTAAAACCATAGCTGAGGATCTTGGGTAATTGCTCGAAATGCCTACCTCTGTTTCCGGTTATTTTTATTTTGAAATTCAGTTCCTGACGGACGCCAAAAAAGCCCGAGATTATGGAATTAAACCAATAAATAAAAGCAAGGATAATTGTGTGTTATTGGTGAGTAAATAACAGTGTGTTATTTTGAAAAGAATAGAAGGAAAACATTTTTTTAAAAATACAGATTTCAGTATCCTGAGGCTCTGAGCCCCATTTATTTTCCTCACAGACGGCAACAAAAGTCCGAAATTATACGATTTCAAATAAAAGCAGTGGCTTGATATTGAGAAAGAACATGTTTTTATGAACCACACAGCTTCCGGTCTTCCTCGACCCGACCAGAGAAAAAGACGTGCTGCAGGCAGTATAAATACATTGCTTTTAAAATCGTGCTGTGCAACACGAAAAAAAGGGGCAAATCGTAACGAATCAATAGATTAAAAATCGTGTTGGTGAAAACGAAATGCCGTGAGACTGGGTTGGATCATTAGTTTATAAGTTAAGCCACTTTAAATGATAAAAACGTCAGGGTCTTCATTGTGTCCTTCTCTCCTCTAACCCTTGTTAAGTGACACATTTACCAACAGCTACTGTAACAAGTTAAAGTACACAGAACAGTGTTCAGTGATCTGAAGTGCACATGTGCTCACTACATGTCTGGGCCGGGGTCAGGACTATGACAGTGATCCTGACAATGGAGGCGGTGTCCAGGAGGAGGACGGCTACATCTGTGCTCTGAGTGAGCCTCAAGACGCAGACGACACGTACGAGGAGAGCTACGAGGCGGCGCCCTCTGCAGACACACTGAAGCCCCCCCCACCTCCCAGAGTGCAGCACAGTCATAACACAGGTAACAGAAAGCATCCTGACAAGCACTGTACACAAAGAAAGGCATCAGACGTGAAAACATATCGAGCTAGCTTTGAGATGTTCTGCTTTTAAAGTCAAATTGGTTTCAAATTGTATTTACTTTAAGTAAAAATGTGTGATTAGTGAGTGGTTGAATGTGACAAAGTTAATTCTCAAGTATTGCTCTTACTGTATAGGTAGAATGTTTAGGTATCCTTTAGTTGAGTATTTCCATTATATTGTACACACTGTATACATCTCAGTCAAAATGTGTACTTGTTTTACTCCACTACGTTCATTTAAAACTTTACAGATTGTGATTACATCGACAGATGAAAAAAAAAAAGAATATATTAAACTACCCAGCAGTATATACGCAATTAAAATAAACGCACTAATGCAGAAATATAATACAATAGTAAAGGTTATTTTTTAAATGGGACAGTTTAATGTTTTGGTACCTTGATATATGAAAACGTTTTACTCGAGTATGATTTTGCACTTTGAACACTATTGCTAAAAATAAAGAGTATTTCTTCCATGACTGCATGCGAGCAGATGCTGTTCCAGAGCCGATCCCTGCTGAAAGGAAGTCAAAGGCTGCATACCCTCGGACCACAAGCAACAGCCTTATTCCTCAAAGACCTGTCAATGCGCTCCGTAAGTGTACATTTCAAAACTCCACGATCACCGGACATATCGATGATGATGCTCCAAGCATTCTGTCAAAATATGTCTCCCTTTTCTGAACCCCAGCCCCCCAACCCAATCTACCTGTGGACAGGAGCAAGAAGCCCTCCCAGATCGACGTTGCAAAATCAAGTATGTACTGATTACTGTGTAAAAGTTAAACAGCAACATGTGGTCATCGTGTGACAATACTACACTTTTCTGTTTTGCACTATCACTCATGTCCACTAGATGGCAGTGCTGTCAAGGCTCCCGGCTCATTCACAGGCAGGATCCAAAAACCCAGAATCCCCAGAGCTACAGATGTGTGCAACAGGTAGTTTTCAGATTCATTCATTTCAATCATCAGGACACAAAGTATAATTGAACTAATAGTGAATGACTTTAAACAGCCTAATCCGAATTTGGGCTTTATTCTGATTGATGTCAGTTGCCTTGTTTTATAGGCGTTACGTGTTAATGGCACACATATTTGTATACATGTCTAATAATCTTTTTAATACATTGATCTTGTGTTGTTAAACATAATTGACAAAAAACGGCTACATCAAATTATCCACAGGGGCATACATGAGGGGTCCCTTGAATAAATGGTATTGTAAGGGGTCTGCCAAACAACTAAAAGTGTATGCTCTGGGTAATGAGCTATTGTGGTTTTCTCATTGATGTTCCATTTAACCTCTCCCCCCCAGAATAAGTAAACGCTATCAAGTTCCTTCAGCGCCCACACAGCCTGCTCCGGTTAAATCAATTCAAGAACCAACACAGGTGAGAATCAAAGTGGAATCACACATGAGCCATGTTCTACTGTCCAAGCTTTAGAACACCACAGTACTTTGGGAACTCGACCAGCAGATGGCGCTGTTGTAAAAAGGAACACAACGGTGCAACCCTTATGTCTGCTGAACTCTACAGACTTGCATTTAATTCAAAAGCTTGGTTACATGGAAATATCTGTTACATTTGTGCTTCAACAACAATAATGTCCAACACATGTTTGTAACTGCAAAAAGAGAAAGAAGAGGAAATGATTTATAAAGCCGACTGTCTTTGTATGGTGCATTGAGGGTTTGGATCCCAGTTGGTATGGAGGGAAGGTGACCAGACGTGAAGCTGAAGCTGCTCTCAGAGAGATGAACAAGGTCAGGGGCTGCCTCTCACATATCTCATCCTCCTCTTTCTTGAAAACACACACACGCACACACACACACACACACACACACACACACACACACAAAATCATGTTATACTGACTGAAAGTATACGCCGAGTGCATTTGTCCACATTTGTGTCATTAGGACGGAGCGTTTGTGGTGAGGGACAGCTCACAGGGCGCACTTGAGCAGCCTTACACCCTGATGCTGCTGAAACAAGGCAAGGTTTACAACATTATGATCCGTAACCAAGGCAACTCCTACTCCCTGGGCACCGGCATCAAAACCACCAAGGTAAACTGAGAGTGATGTTAGAATGAGAGGGAAAATGCCAGACCGAAAAGTGTCCCCATCTTGTGGCACGCCTCGGGCTGTGTTTGATGCTGACTCGTGCTGCGTCATCAGGTCCCTGTCATCTTTTCTTGTGTGCCGCTCTGCTGCAGAGTTTCCCCGGGGTGAAGGAGATGATTACCCATCACACACACACCCCTCTGCTGCTCATTGATGCCACAGACCGGAGCTCTGAAGCACAGAACCAGTGCCGTCTGCTGCACCCTGCGGGACTCGGACCACCACCAACCTAATGGGGCTGTTTACCTTGGTTTCTGTATGCTAATGTGTGCACATCAATCAACAACCCAAAACAAATGTCACCATTTTCACAATCACCAAGGTCAATGTTATGCAACTCCTCTTTTGCATTTAGACGAAGCAGAACGGGGAAAAAGGGAATATTTCAACATGGCTGGTGGTTTGTATATTTCATTAAACCATGTTTTCCCAGACACACAGCATTACCTCTGTTCTTCATGTTTCAAGTTGTCATGCTGGGGGCTGCTGCTTCAGCGCCTCGTGGATTCCCAGAGGAAGCTTCTTGTCAGGGTGGCCAACACACACGATCAGATCACATTGCCTCAGCTGGGTCTGCACTGCAGGAGGAAAACAAATACCTCCTTTTAGAAGAAGAGCCTCGGGTCAACACAGTTCTTAGATGGTCCAAAAGTCACGTTTCAACATATATAGAAAGTTCTACACCAAGGATGGAAGAACATAAAAAGGGAGATACCTGAGAGATAAAATAGCATACATTGCTCTCTATTTTGTCATCGTATTATTAGTCAGTTCTGGTATTCACTGTACCGACACAAAGATACATTACTCATCAGGAGTGACTAGCAGTCAACTTGAAATTGCAATTCAATTGCTTGACGTATCGCATCTTTTCAGCATGCCAATCGTTACCAGGTTTTGATTATGTTTCGCAATCACACTGAACTCAAAGTGTGCATACTAAATGAGGTAGATATCTGAGTGATACGCAGAATTATTGTACGATTGACAATGAAAATAGAGGAGCAACTCACAGCTGGAACAATCAAAGCTATTCCTGGGTGAAACAGCACAGACAAACTAAATGTCATCGTTGCTCAAAATCTTTCTGTTTTTTAGGCGAAGTAGGTTTTCTGTTTTAAAACGGGCACCAGCTCCCTGAAGTAACAGGTTATCTGTTGTTTAGTACACACTGGTGTATTCAGGTCTTGCTTTAAAGCCAGAACAATGTTTTTATTCAAAGAAACAACCTCTGACACTTGTTTGCAGGCATTAAAAGTATAAAGTAAGAATATATGTCCCTAACACAGTAAGCAGAGAACTTTGACTGCCTTTACTCTTTGCAAAAAAGATAAACTCAAACATCAAATAGCATAATAGACAACCATGTGTGTGAATTCCATCCGTTACTCATATCTACCCATCAGCAGAGCGATCTGACAGACGTCATGTAACATTGTGTAACTTTGCACCACTGACATTCACAAGGCAAATGTGAGCAGCAGTTGGAGTACAATATAATCTAATTCTTGCGATCACATTTCAGATCTAGGATAAGTTACATGAAGCGATTTGCATATTTGCAAATCGATCATCAAGGTCATCATACTTGCCGTCAGCAAGCCTCAATTATTATTTTGTGTAAAAGGAGCAGACTGAGGGAAAACTGTCAGACTTACATGCCATTTGATCTACGCAGTAAGATAAGGAGTCCAGCCTTTTCATTATGTTTACCAGATCGATGCAGGCAGTTGAGGGAGCTTGCTCTGGGTTTGTGTCTGCGTTATCCATCTGAAAAACAGTTGTATAACAACGAAACAAGATTTGTCAGTATGGTATTCATTTCATGTGTATGGTATTAATACATACCATACACAAGATCTTACACATTTGAAATGTAATTCTTATTGCTGGTGTTACATCGAAACTAAAATATAAGCTATAATGAAAGCAATACAATACAAAAGTAGGTGCCAGGCATGTCGGTCTGTCTATTAAAAAAAACACCGGAGAACTTATTTTCTTTTTCTTTTTTTATTGTTCAACTCAGGAGAAACAGGACACTCCATCACCACCGAAACATGAATTGTGCAGGACATGCAACAATACAAACACACTCAAAGAGCTCAGTATGAGCATTAGTGAATATGAAATCCTGTTTTAAAGACAAAAAGGCAGAACCATCGGTCCAAATACACATTCTCCATAGCAACGTATAAAAACGACTTTTACAAGCGTTCCACTTACTCAGTGTAATGTCAACTAAAAACTCTGATATAACATCTGAGTAGGTGCTATGGTGGTGGGCTCAGGTCAAATGCTACTTTCTGACTCGGGCTCTTGTCGGTCTCCACAGATAATAGCTCTGCATTTATTATATGCTTCTTCCAGTTTCTGCATAGAAGTCCCCAGCTCGGGACTGGTCCGCAGTGCCACCATGTCATAACCCATCCAGGTCAACTGCACTGCAGGTGCACAGAAACAGTACATGTATGTTAGCTAACACAGCTCCACAACAAACGATCAATTACTGTGTCTGTAAGCGGATGAATTGGAAATGGGGGACCCTGATGTAAACAAGACGAAAGTCTTTCTCTGGTCTGCATCCCCTTAACAATTGTATGTTTTGAGCTGTACTGTACTGTACCCAATACACAAGCTGTTAATACACTTTTCAATCAATCAATTAATAAAGTAACTTACCGGATATATCTTCCACGGCTTCTATAACTCTCTCCAAATCCTTGTTCACCTGCAAGGCGTCGTTGATGCTTTCTTGTGGAAGCTCGGGCAGCGCAGATGAATCGGCCATCTAAATAATAAACCGGCATACGAACTGTATCAGCTGTCGGTTTGTTAAACAGTAACAATACACTACCTCCGCAAATAAAACGGATTTTAGCGAACGCCAGCAAGCTGTTGCTGACGCTAGCTTGTCCCGGCTGAAAAGCCTAATTTTAGTTAATGTTAGCTAATGTTTGCTAATCGTAGCTAATGTTTGTTTATGGTAGCTAATATGTTTAGAGCTAGCTATCTCACGAACCAGTTAGTAAGGTCAAGTTAACATCGTAGGTTCTTAAGTAAGTTAGGTTTGACATATTTCCAATTGTCAACAGCAACACAAACACTTTCAAATATCAGCTTAAGTTTTATTCTGTTAGTGTATGGGTTGAAGATGTACTAACTAGTTTATAAATGCAAAAACTTACGATTGAGTGCTGTTCTTCGGCAAGTTGGTTTGAACTCAAAACAAAGGTCTCGTGCTAACCCAAAAAAACCGACGCAGTGCGCCTTTTCATTTGAAAACATGATGACGTAACTTCCTACGTTATCCGGAATCGTAGGATATATATATATAGTTGTATATGTTGTATATGTTTATTGCTAATGTTAAGGTTCCCCTTTCATATAATTATTTTATATACTTTTTTACATGTTTGCATTTGTAGACTAAACTGTGTAAGAATGGATATGACCTGCTTAATGTCTGCTTGCTCCCAATTTAATAGGGAGACGAGAAGAAATATAAAACGCAACAGCATGATATAATGATAACATGCCATTTAACACCAACACTGTGGCCAATTATAAAAAGTGATCATTTAATTTGTGAAATTCTAGATTACAAAAGGATATGGGCAATGTCCCCTAGAATTTCGTATTCATTTAAATGATATCAAAATACTATGTATTCAAAATTAAACTATATATCGCTACCGATATTCTAACACTGTTAGTTACTAGTAATAGTTGATGCTTTCATGGTCTACTTATCATCATTTATGATTATAATTCTACATCTTAACCTGGGAGCAAGAGGCTATTGCTTTTATGCTATATCACCATTTTCGAGTGTGGTCAATCTTTACAGTTAATACAAATACTTTATAATATATAATTAAATACTATCTATATAGAACAAGAACATAGTCACAAAATTGTCTTCGGGATGGTAGTTTATCTTCATAATAACTACTCTGTTCAGTGTTTACTCAAGAAATGCTTATTAAAATGTAGAATTTAAATAGGGCAAACTTTGAAGTCAATTTACATTTTCATCATTATCATCAAAAAGTTACAGAGGAGTGAACTTAATCAATGTTGTAGCAGCAGCTTGAGTGGAAAAATATTTAATTGAGGTAATAAAAAAAACCTGGAGACCAACAAGCTGACAGAATGAAAAAAAAAGTGGGAGGAAACAGGATAAAGGTCTCACCTGAGAAAAGAACCAATCACATGAGGCAGGGAAACAGATAAAGCAGGTAAGGCAGGTGAGGAGGGGACAACAGACAAGAAGAGAGTGGAGAAGAGCCTACGACTTTGAAGTGTAGACACCATCATTTGGATCAACTCACATTCAAATACCTGCCAACGTCTAAAGAAGAAAAGGACTTCGGGACTTCTGACAATACCGCTCCACAAAGAACATTGGCACAGAAAGGAGAAAGGCAAAAGGAGATTTAAAGAGGTGAGAATACATTTCATATGTCTTCATTTGAGACTCAGGGCCAGTCTCCACCTCGGTGTGGCCCGCAGTTCCCCAGCCTGGGTCAGGAGCCCCCTGAGATCAGCATGTACAGTGACTGTTACTACCCCCCTCCCTCACTGCCGAGTCCTCAGCGCACTGCTCCGACTTCCTACGACCTGAGCGACTACACCTCCACCCCAAACCCTTACCTCTGGTTCAACGGCACCGGGATCAACACACCGCCGTACTTGGCTACAACGGGCCCACCTGGTAACCCAGGCCCCCCCTTTGTCCCCCAGCACTACGGCATGCAGAGGCCCTACCTGGGTCCTGCTGGAGCTGGGGGCCCAGGAGGGGAGCTGAGCTGGTTCTCTCTCCCCTCACAAGAAGACCTGATGAAGCTGGTCAGACCTCCCTACTCGTACTCCGCTCTCATCGCCATGGCTATCCACGGAGCACCTGACAGGAGACTGACATTGAGCCAGATTTATCAGTACGTGGCTGACAATTTCCCCTTCTACAATAAAAGTAAAGCTGGATGGCAGAATTCAATCCGACACAATCTGTCACTCAACGACTGCTTCAAAAAAGTACCAAGAGATGAGGATGATCCAGGTAATATTTGCTTTTTGATTTCCTTATGGCTCTATTTTAAAATGTCACCCCAACAAGGGCATATGTTGTATGGACCATCGTGTTTTATTGGTGTGTTGTATAAAGCCTTTTTTCAAATTCAAATTGAACCTCACTAATTCTGCATTCTTGCATCACAGGCAAGGGCAACTACTGGACACTCGACCCAAACTGTGAGAAGATGTTCGACAATGGAAACTTCCGCCGCAAAAGGAAGAGGAAGTCTGATTCCCTCTCCGGTGGAGATGGCTCAGGGGCTCCGGAGTCAGGAGACAGCGAAAGGGGAAGCCCCAAACACTCAACTGCCCTCAACATGTCTCCCACGGCAGACCGGATCCCCTCCCCTTCATCGTCGGGCCCCGCTCCTTGCCTCAGCAGCTTCTTATCCGAGATGTCTGGAGTGACAGTAGCTAATGAGGTGGGG
The DNA here is from genome assembly GCF_902827175.1 of Gymnodraco acuticeps. Lineage (NCBI taxonomy): Eukaryota > Metazoa > Chordata > Actinopteri > Perciformes > Bathydraconidae > Gymnodraco > Gymnodraco acuticeps. The sequence goes on along the minus strand of NW_022990027.1, from coordinate 1,211,901 downwards.
GGTGATGGGTTAAGTCGGCCACTGCAGATCAACCTAGATGGGCCTCATAGACCTGGAACCTTTATTAACTATTCGCCCAACTCAGGAGGACAAGAGTGGGGACCCCAAGTATCAGCTCCCACTGTGCTCTCCTCTTCACCCACCCACTCTTCCCTAGGCTACACCAGCCCCATCCTCAGCCAGTACAATGCGTCCAGTGGGCATTTCTACCCAACACTTGGCTCGACAGGAATCATCTATCATCGTGAGGGCACAGAAGTTTAATAAGACATTAAAGAGGGGTTGGGGGGGGGGGAGAGAATGTTTGGTTTCTGGTAAAGACTTTCCACAGGAAGTGTTACCTGTCTGGTCACTTCAGTTTGTTCGGTTGTGAAAAACACAGAGTTTGCGCTGACTGAGGCAGTTGAAGATCACTATAGCGTGTGACATCAGAGTAAAAAGGCTTTGATTCCCACAGAAACAGCTGAGTCAGTAGCAATGGACTAGAAGTGTCCCTCCCTTAAAACCGCAGTCAGCCTCTCTATCAGATCCTCAGTCAGCTTTTATTCGAAGTAAAGCAGGTCTCTATCAGATCTGACTCATTACTAACAGATCCTGGATCCTATCTGCTGACATCAGGCCATTCCACACTGCTATCTGAGATTCTTTGATGGTATCACCCATACAGCGCTCAGGCAGCACATTTAGAGTAGTAGTTGAATTACACCATTGTCTACTAAGTCTGTGTAGGAATGAACTAAAGGTAGAATTTCTTTCATGTTTTTTTCGTAGGCCTAGTAGTAAAGCTTAACATCTGATGACGTTAGAGTCCTGGAGTCTGAACATGTAATTTTATCTTGTAAATATGTCAATGTGTTATGTAATGTTATGCATTTGTATTGTTGGTTTGTTGGTTATTGTAAACAAAATATCATTCCTAATGTATGGTATGCTATCTATGTTGTGTTTTTGATATGAATAAAAGGAATACACTCTACACTTTATTTCTAATTTTTTGTTCATGAAGGATGATATTTTATTCAAATGAAAGAGCCATAAGATTTCTCTCAAACATCCAACCCATTCAAAAAGAAAGTTAGGACAGAAAGTGAGCGTTCACTGACAGAAAACTGTCAAAAAAGCGATGACCAGTAGAGTGGAACCTGCATGTCGGTGAAACCCGATCTTTGTGTGATGGATTGTTAACTGATTCTACTAAACAAACGGTGAAAATCCACATTCCCATGCTGTCCCTCTTTGCTACACCAAACACTGAAAAGTCAGTCACACCATCTACACAGATACTGCTGACTGGATGCAAGCAGCTCTATCTGTGGAGAGGGACCAACTGTAAAACGCTGTAAAGATGCTGAGGCGTGAATTAACGGCTAAATAAACACTGTCACTCAACATAACAATTGCAGTCTGTGTATTAAAACTACGATCATCACATATAGTTGAGAGTCTTATGAAAGTAAATCAAGAACCTCTTGTGTGTATCAAGTCAAAGTTAGGAGATGTATTCACAAAGAAAGAGGTTAGTGCTGTACAAAGACATTCAGGTTAGTTTCTCCAGTGACTCATATTCATGGAAAGGTACTCAAAATATACATACAGCAATGTGTGGTATACATAACACATGTAGTAATATAAAGAATAATGTATTTATCACAGGAGAGTAGTGTGACAGTTTGGAAGGAATACAAAGAGAAAATAAAGTAAAATAGAATACAGTCTTAAACATCAGAAGTCAAAGTAAAACTCTGCAATTTCAGGACAAAATAAAATAGAATACAAATATTTATATTAACATAAGAAGTTAAGCAAAGCAGTGCAAATGTGCTTAAATATTCCACACCAATTAACATGTACAATTGTGTAAATTGCAACATATAGTGGTGTATAAGTATTAATACATACATTAATGATGAAAAACAGATTGCTCTTAATGTAGAGTACAAAACAGTAATAATAAACGTACACTTGCTAATATGTTAATATCTGTTATATGTCTGATACAACAAACTGTAATTTAAACACTAATATAATAGGATATTATACATTGTACATTTCAAACACATTATACTCTATGCGTCTGTGGTTCCCTCTGCAAAATGTTAATTTTGGCTTTACATAATCATTACATACAATATTATTAGTGTTATAGTTGATAAACTGTGACAAATAGAATCATTTTACCAGTTGTATTCCTGTTCTCTAGTTGTCCTGCACCCTTGTTATTAAAATAAATATAAACCCTTTGATCGGTGTGAGCCTTAGGCCTTTATTTACCCCGAAACACAGGCAGCATGACAGTCATTTATACTAAACACAGAAAGAAAGACACCCACACTTCTAACCGAGAACCAGTGGAATTTAACATCCTGGCGCAATTGGCAAAGTGTGTAAGTGGTTGGAGGTTAGACGGTCAACCTGTCAACATTTGCATAACTGATTTTAAAGGGCTGAGGTTCCATTTGGATGGATCATAAAGTTCAGTTTATTAGCTGTGTCAAGACTTTAAGGCATATCTGATTTAAAACGTGTGAAATATCCTGCCTCACACTAAGCCATAGACCTCATTCGGAGAAACATGGCTGTGCCAAATTCATATGCAAATAGATGATCTCTTCCTGCAGATTGGTAGCTTACAGAGGGGATCATGAGCTTTCCGGGTGTAACTAAAAGTGCAGTAAATATTAGTATATCACTGTCCCAACATGCCACACTTGTATCCCAAAATGTCTTAGCACATGGATAGCTGGTGCAGACAATTAGCTTGTTCTTTAGCTTGTTCAGACTCCGGGCTGGCAGTTGAATGATGTGGCATCAAGAACTTTGGTGGCCCTTTTTTTTATATGACAAATATCAGGCTTTTGTTTAAGAGACTTCAATAACAACCAATGCAAATTTGTAGCCGTTAATCACACCAAGAATGGAGATGACAGGGTCAGAAGGAGAGCAGTGTTCCAGATGAAGCTGCCCAGATAAGAAACGGAAAAACCTGAGGGATCTACCTTAACGACTTGATGAAACTAAAGTCAACTTGCCTTTATCATATCTCACAATACTTATGTTGATACATAACATCCTTTGTCTGGTTCTTTCAAATTTTTCATTTTGGACAGTAAGCCTCAAACTCAGATTACACACTTGCCTAACTTGGAACAACATTCAGTTATTATACTGTTTTCCTCCTGGCAGTTTCTCTTTCCTTTCTAGTTGAAAAAAAAATCAGCTGCTGGTTTTTCTGCTTTCTTTCCAAATAGGCAAGGCAGTTTTATTTAATAAGCATCCTTTATGCAGATGGGATTTGAATGTGCTGTACAGAGAAGTCAAATCAATACAAATAAAATGAGTAAAACATTTAAAGGTTAAGGCAATATAGTTTGACTTAAAATATAAAAAATAAGATACAAGAGAAAGAAATGATGATCTTAATTAAATTATAACAAGGCCTTTGACAATTGCATTGTATAGCAACCTGTATCCAAACCAAAACTATGAAGCATTGGTGCACAAGCCACTAGAAATGGAATTTGTCACAGTTTCTCTAGGTGCAGGGATTCCCAACACAGCATCCATCACATGTTACTGTAGCTATGGACCTTCCTTGCCTCAAGCAGTAGAAGTATTGCTCAACAGAGTTATACGATTAAAATCTGTAAATCCTCATCGACACCTGCTGCCCTGTTTCCTGGCTCGTGTCTTCCACACACCTGTTGAATAACGGAACGCACACCCCCTCACGCTCACTGTTGATGTGTGTGCGTGTGTGTACGTGTCCTTGCAGTGCGAGTTTGTGATGTTTATAATATAAACTCAAGACAAAGAATGATTACACTGTGAGGTTCTTGCGAGAGATGAGAGATTTGTGTGTGTAAGAACTGTCCTGATTATTTTGCAGAAATAAATAATCCACACCTCACTGCACGGTGGATAAAGAGTGTTGAAAGTCTGACAGCTCATAAATCTCCTCAACTTCATTCCCTCAAAAGTGAGGAGATTTTTGTATAACTGCTACCTGCAGAAATCTAACTGTCCTGGTACCAAGTCAACCCAAAACACACACAAGGACACACACGCACCTTCTGTATTTACTAAAACAGTCCCGTCCTATCGAGGCTGTTTGGTAAACGGTAGCAGAGAACGTGAAGCCTGGAGACATGTCGTCATGCCCATTGCCTCAGCTCTGCGTTAGCTGCTTGTGTTTAGTATAAACATCCACACACTCCAGACACACGCATACAGGTGATGAAAGAAGCCTTTATCTACTTGTCCTTTATCTTGAAGTCATTGAATAACCTTTCGTTTTTTGTGCCCGTTAAAGGTCAATAGAAAACCAAGAATCCGTACAATTTCCACCACAGCTTGTATCCAACTGCTGATTGCAGAAAATGCTCTTACTTGGACAATTCTCAATTTGTCCTTAAATTCTTTTTGCAAAATTGGATTCCAGAAACATTGCCTGACAATAAAACTCTTAACAAGATTGCCTAAATATGCCATTGCCATCACCAACGTCCCGCAGCCTACTCCCAGTTAAGAAAAAGTAGAAGTCCCAATTTGCCCAAGGGGGATTAACAATCTCCAATAAAAGGCATGTAAATACAGCGGCTCCTTCTTGGAAAAACTAGGTGCTTCCAGGTGTCCAAGACTCCAGAGAATAGAGCAGCGAGTGATCATCCCTTCCTAAACATGGCTTATATACAGTATTTGGGGAAAAGTGAAGTTTAAAGACAAACACAGAGTGCAGTGAGACAGTGTGTATATATGAATCATTGCTATTTCACCCTAAAATATTTTTCATGTCAACATGCAGTAAACATGGCGATATGGACAGGGCTCTGCCGGGGAGGGAGGGAGAAGGGGAGAATGTGTCCTCTATCTACAGGTGATCTAAGAAATTAGAGGCTTTGTGTAATGTTATTCTGTCTTTTTTGACTAATAGCACACTGATAATAAAAACATTGGGTTGATAAAGGCATGCTGTACTGGAAACAGACAGCCACAGTGAAGATTTAAGGTCCATACATTCATTTTTTTCAGGGACACTCTAGTGATGTAGGTCAACCACTTAAGTACAGACTTAAATAATTCAACAGATTAAAAAGATAAATCATGAAGGAACATGCTTGGGAATTATACAGTAAGGGAAAGTCTTCCTTCTGGTTATATTTTAAGTAACTGCCTCTGATAGCTCCCCGGAAAAAAATGGCAAAGCTGATAAAGGCGAAGAAGAAATGTAATATAACAAGAGTCATTATTATTGCTTTTGTATCTAATGTTCCTTCTGGATGGAACAAGGAATAAACCAACTTTCTGAACATGACGCCCATCTGAATCCATTTGGGTCGTGTACATGCCAGCTGAATCCCTCAGACTTTACGGGGCTGGGTTTTAGTATGCAAGGAGGGGACTGCTTCTGTTCAGTAAGCATTTATTTCCATTAGCCAGCTTTGAAACCTTACCAGAAAGCATGAATGCTATCCAAACAGAAGGCAAATTGCTTACCAGAAAGCCAAACCAAAGAAAGGAAGGAGAATAAACTGCCTTGGTTTCCAGTTTGCAAATGTGTTCATTAACCTTTAGACACCAGTAATCTCACCCCAGGCAGATGTCAGCGTAATAATGGCCATGCTTATTATAAAAGTATTCAATTTGGAATATAGACATGAACTAAAGCTGTATTTCTTGAACATGTAACTACTGTACATTGATGCACGGTAACTATGTTGCCAATAGTAACCAGTGGAGGAAAGTAACTAAGTACATGTATTCAAGTACTGTACTTAAGTACAATTTTGTGAGACTTGTACCTTACTTGAGTATTTCAATGTTTTGCTACTTTGTACTTTTACTCCACTACAATTCAGAAGTAAATCATGTACTTTTACTTCTCAACATTTATTTAAAACCTTCAGTTACTTTGCAGATTTTGATTAATGATGTGAAATATAATCAACACTTAAATCAACCTTTAGTTACACCTTGAGTAAATTCACAAGCTTCCCTGCAGTATACAAATGAATTATAACTAACTTTGATAAACACTTTCATGCATCAATAATTATAATCAAAACATATAATATTATTCTGAAATGGGCCAATCTGCATAATGAGTACATTTAGTTTTGGTATTTTACGTATATTTTGATGCTAATACTTTTGTACTTTTACTTGAGTACCCTTTTTTAAGGCACCATTTTTACTTGTAACAGAGTATTCCTACACTAAGGTTGTTCTACTTTCACTTTAGTTCAAGATCTGAGTACTTCTTCCACCTCTGCTGCTAACTATTCCAGTTGTATATATTTGCATGCTGAACCATTATTGACTGGGGAAGCAGGATTGGGACAGGTAATCAAAAAATCAAACGACTGACCAAAGTGTGCCGGCTCAATAGGTCTCAAGAAGAGATTGACACCATTAAGCAACAAGTGTAGGAGGACAGGCTGCCATTAAGATGTAAACGCGTGGGGAAGCTCTTAGCAGCATAGACATCCATACAAACTCTGGGGAAGCTCCCAGAAGCCTTTATACTTGTGTACATGGAGTGGTGGAAGAAGTATTGAGATTCTTTAAAATTACTTATACTAAACTGTAAATCCTCTCCATTAAAAAAGTTAAATTACTGCATTGACAATGGTACTAAGTGTGATGGTAAAAAATGTACTTAAAGTACTTTACTTAGTAAAATCATACTTTATTAAAATATAAATTGAAATATTTGAGAGAAAAAGCTTCATTGTATTTGTGTGTTGTGTTTATGAAATCTGAATCTATAATGTAACTAGTAAATAAAGCTTCAAAGTAAACGTAGTAAATTAAAAAGTAAAATATGTCCCTTGGAGTAGTATACAGTGGCACAGAAAAATATACTCTGGTAAAGTCCAAGTACCTGAAATGTGTACTTAAATACAGAAAATGAGTAAATATACTAAGTCAGTGGTTCCCACAGTGGGGGTCGCGAGATGATGACGTGTGCATAGACATTTTTCAGGGGCAGACTGGCCATCCCCCCCGTTGACAAATCACTAGCACCCCCCCCCCCCCCCGCAGGCTGAAAAGTTTGGGAACGCCTGTACTAAGTTATTTTCCACCTACTGTGTAAGCCAATAAGTTCCAATTACATTTTTGAAGGAATGTCAAAACAACAGAATAACCGTCACAAAACCTGTCTTACATATTCAGATTTAAGAAGCCAGAACAAGTGAGTATGTGTCAGAGACAATAAAGCTCAGACAGAGGGCGTCACTAACGATCATACAGCTTTCATTATAGTCGGGGCCTGGAGGTCACCTCAGCTGGATCAGATGCAACACCTCCTGTGTGAGCAACAGTAAACGTCTGGATGAAACAGTCCCTCATAACAAACCCTCATAAGCTGTGTGTTGTGACACACTGCTGTGACTCTGACGACAAAAACAAGGTTCCTGACTCCACTGGTTAGATCCCTACTGATAGGGGATTCTCACAACTATTTAGTGTCTTTAAATAAAAAACAACGCTAATAAACCGGATCTAAATCTTGTCAGATGAGTAGTTTTCCATATAACTCCAGATGTTATGTTACGTTGTTGTAACTGATTATGTACATTGTTTCATCAGCGTGTTGGTTCTACTTATTGTGAACGAAATATGATTTATACATTTTCCAAAAATGAGTTGTATATGAGTTCCAAAGTTTTAGTTAAAGAAATTAATGAAACGAACAAAACCAAAACGCTTAAAGAGGAACTGGCCTTTGACCTCAACTGACACAACAAAGTCATGTAGTAGGCTACATTTATCGGATTTGCTTTTAACCTATGAGCTCTCTAGAACCCTCAGATCTTCTGGTGCTGTGAAAACAAAGACCCACGGTGAGCCGTCTCTTTATTATTACGGCCCACGACTGTGGAACAGCCTGAGGGCAGCAGAGAGCGTATTTTTTTAAGAGCAAACTCAAGACCCACCTTTTAAATTGAGTTTTTAACTGAATTGTATTTTATTCTTCTCATTTTGATTGTGTATGTATGTATGTATTTATGTATGTATGTATTTATGTATGTACATAGAGTATGTATGCATATATACAGATACATGTATATATTTTAGTTTTTAAATCGAAAAGCTATGTGTTACATTTATTATTATTCCGGGAAGAGCAGGATATTATTGTTTCTATTTATGAATTGTCTATGGTTTTCGTGAAGCACTTTGTGTTACCACTGTGTATGAAAGGTGCTATATAAATAAAGCTTGATTTAATTTATAATTTTAGTATTAAATGCAGAACTGGTTGCCAGTATACATGTTATACACCTGCAGTGGTTTGTTTTAACTCAGTTAAGGATGTAGATGTTACCAAACAGTAGCAGACAGTGAGGATATAGCACATCCAAACTACTTATCTTTCCAAGGGTGTGGAGCAACCTGAGCGAGTGTGACAAGCAGTAACAGGAATCCTATACGAGTCTGTTTATTGGTGTATACACATGCAGTGATGTGTGTATGTTTGTGTGGTTGTGCTTTAATTCTATAGGTCTATTAATGAAGACACAAAAGCCATTACACCCTCAGTTGCTTTTTGTCATACTTTGCAGACCTCTGGGGGTTAGGGTGACGATCGATGGCAAATGAATTGCCTGTTTTGAGAGTTGTGAGCATCAGAGAAGATAATTAATCCACTGGAAGACTGGACCCCTTATATGGTGACCATTCATCAAAAGGCGGAACACAGAACAAATGCAAGCGTGGTTCATATTGTATTTGTGATTTACTGTGCGTGATGAAGAATATATGATCCATACAGCGCCATTTCTGAGATGTTATGTGCTTTTATTCTGTGTATTGGTACAGTGCCTCACAGCAGGATCAAATAATGAATTGCAACTTTCTTGACTGGAGATGTAAGATCGTACTTTTCGGGTACGCTTATTGATTTTAATAATTTAAAATGGATTCATTTTGCAAAGCTTGTCGCTGAATGGTTAGTCCAAATAAGAATCACATAGCTGCATATTGTACATACCTGCTATTACCATCCTCACCCTTTCATATTGACTCATTTCCATATAAATAAGACACACTAGAGTGGAGGTGAAGGGGTGAGAAGGCAACAGGAAGAGGAGGCTGGAGGAATAACAAGCAAGTTGGTGGAGGAATGAGTGAATTATTCACAAAAGTCTGATAAAATGCTGGATAGGGGGCAACAAAAAATGAAAGACAAATATGAAACCAAGGGAATTTGTATTTAGAAAAAAAGCCATTGAAGTGTGACCACACTCAGAAAACACCAGGGAGCATGAGAAGATCCCAAAGCAGGAATAAATGAATTTACTTTCCACATATCAATCATTAGAACAGAATTTTTTTTTCCCAACACGCTAGTCCTGAGTAGAATGCCAGCCAATATCGTGTTTGAATAGCACACTGACGCCCAAAAGTGGTATTTACCAAGGCAAGGCAAGTTTATTTATATAGCACCTTTGAACACAAGGCAATTCAAGGTGCTTTACAAAAATGAAAGACATTCAGCCAAAGGCATTTAAAAACAGTCATTAAAAAGAAAAGATAATAAAAGAAACAATTAAAGAAAAAGTACATGAATACAAAGTTACAGTGCAGTTTAAGATATGAATAGTTCACACAGAAGTTCCATTTTACTGATGCCTTTTTTTAAGGTTTCTCCGAACATGAGCTGTGTACGCTTGTATGGCACATACGCAGCATACACAGAAAAAACCAGACACTGATTCCCTGGGGTTACTTGCCCCAAATGTTCATTAACCAAAAACGAAACACAACCGCTCAGTTTCAATTAAAAGCAGCGGGAAAAATAATAGTCTTCACTCAGCCTGGATTTAAAAGTAGTAAGAGTTGTAGCGGACCTGCAGGTTTCTGGGAGTTTGTTCCAGATATTTGGAGCAAAATAACTGAACGCTGCTTTTCCATGTTTAGTTCTGACTCTGGGGACAGAAAGCTGACCAGTCCCTGAAGACCTGAGAGATCTGGATGGTTCATAATTTAGCAGGAGATCAGAAATGTATTTTGGGCCTAAACCATTCAGTGCTTTATAAACCAGCAGCAGTATTTTGAAATCTATTCTTTGACACACAGGAAGCCAGTGTAAAGACTTCAGAACAGGAGTGATGTGATCCACTTTCTTAGTGTTAGTGAGGACTCGAGCAGCAGCGTTCTGAATCAGCTGCAGCTTCCTAATAGATTTTTTAGTGAGACCTGTGAAGACACCATTGCAGTAGTCCAGTCTACTGAAGATAAAAGCATGGACAAGTTTTTCCAAATCCTGCTGTGACATTAGTCTTTTAATCCTAGATATATTCTTTAGGTGATAGTAGGCTGATTTAGTAACTGTTTTAATGTGACTGTTGAAACTCAGGTCAGAGTCCATGACTACACCTAGATTTCTGGCTCTCTGTTGTTTTGAACATTGCAGACTGAAGCTCAGCGCTAACTGTTATACGTTCTGCCAGCCTAGGCTACCAAGCCTAACATCTTTATATTCAGCCAATACACTTGAGGAAGTATTCACACATGTTGCTTATTTATACGGGCTTAGTTAAATGTAAGAAATTCTGTACAAGCTTTCTATCATATTGGACCGGATGTTCAATAACATAAAAAATGACAAAAGGAATTGCATATATAATATTCCTCACAGAATATTTTGAAACACTATCCCAAAACCTTGTACATCTTGACACAAGTCTAATACATTTAATGAAACTACCTAAATATTTCATTTGCAGAGAGAAAATAGCATTTCCCAATGGAAAAATCCTGAGAAAAAAAATGAGTACGAAAATAAAACTGTCCAGGTTAATCCCTGAAAAGCTAGCACGTTGTCCACATATGGGATAATGCATCAAGCGCATGACATGGCATTTACATATTCAGCACATTGATGCAGCAGAACCAGCAAGGGAACATGTGCTCTGTACATCTGAACCATTGATCTTCATGAAAAGGGATTGTGGTCATAAAGAGGACGGAGCCACAACAGCGACCGCAAGCTTTAATGCTCATTACCCAGTAATTGGCTATGTGGTTGGAATTCCCTCAAATGTCATTACACATCCAGGAAACCACTGTGTGCTAATCACTCTTACTGCAATGTAACTGTAATGTTTGCACAGGCAAGTCGCAGAGCCTCAGCATTATGAACCTTCATTTTCCCAATAGGCTTTTCTCCATTTCCTAATAAAATCTACTGGTGCATACTAATTGGTGTGGCTCTATCCCCGTGGCAAAATTAGAAGCAACATATATGGGTGTGTGGACTCTACTGGACCATGCAGATGAGTTGGATCCTTTGTTTGACAGTTTACATCAGTACAGTGAATCTATGTGGACACTGTCCCCTCATGCACACACACAGTCACGCTCCAAGAAAATAAATACCGCGTTCTTCCCAATGTGAATCCTAATTTGGCCTACCATCCACACTTACTAATTAAAAACAACAACCTTTGGTTTGAATAGTGACAGTTTTCACACTTAAGACAGGACATAGTATTTCATAAAACTGACAGATCATTTTTTGGTAGGCAATTTTCCATCGTTACTGTTGAACCTGGGCGTGCCAGCAGTCCAGAGAAACCCACTATGAGTGTCTTCCAACTCTCTTTCATCACTTGCATTGTGTTTAAAGCCAATAACAAAAGGCAGCTGTTGTTGAAGACATTATCTGTCTCCTCAGGGCGCCACATGCAACAACCCAGAAATGATCATTAACTGTCAGTTGGATGTACCACTTATAAAATAACATCAAGCTATTATCTGTGCCAACAGCTGTATTTTGTGAGTGGCTAGATCGAAACTCAAATGACATCATCAGATATGTTTGCAAATCAACTTGGAATATGTAAGACATGAACTTCTCTTAAGAGAGACATTTTGATTTGTATTGATTTGAGTTAATAAAAAGAGAATACACTGATACAACAGAGACATTGCTGTTGCAATTTCATCTTAACAATGACAATGTTTTTGTGAATCACCAAATTCCCCAAAAATTATAGTTTAATTATAAAAAATCGAAACAATAATGTTAGTTTATTTAACATTTAGTTGAAACTAAATCAATAAGCAAGACAGCAGAGTTAGCTTGTCTACGTTTTCATAACTTCATGTTATCCTTCTTCACAGGACTTTTGGCCTGTCATAGCCGAAAGGCTGAAGGTGACAAGGGAACACATTCCTTGTCCACCTCTCCTTCCTCCAGTGGAATTTAATGAGATGCTACCCCAGGTCCAGACGATAACTACTACTGACACTGCACTCATCTGAATTTCAAGTCGAAGGCATGACAAGACTTGCTCCGGGGGGAGCCTGGGCTATTCTGCACGGTGACACCATGGGTCAGTAGACTGAAAATATAAAGGTATGAAGTGATATTATAAACTAAATACTGCCACAAAAAAACACTGAAGAAAAAGGGAATCATAACGAGTCAAAACGTAATTAACATAAAGGTATTACAATAAGCAGACATAAACACCATCATTGCAGTTATTTGAAGCACAAACTGGGACTTTTTACGTCCTTTATCCCAGTTTTTCCAAAGTTATGGCTGATTAAATTACCTGGACCTTCATGAGCTCTTGGGAGGATGGCTACTTGTTGGATTTAAACTGTTAGCTAATCAATAAAAACAGACCAGTGGAATAAAAAAAGGTATCAATCCATCTGACTGATAGATTGAGACAACTAAGACAGAGGAACAGTGAGACAAAGAGGGAGATTGGAAGCTTTAAAAAGAGGTAGATACACTATGACTATGTGAAGCTATTGCTAGCAGTTTGTTAGCTTGGCGCTAAAAAGAATAGAGAAGAAAAAGGGAAAACGGCTAGCCTGGTTCTGTCGGAATATAACAAACACAACACTATTAGAATGTGTTATAGTTAAATTACTTTCAGAGGTGCTTGTAGGTACATTGTATTACATTCGGAAAGGGACACTTCAGCCTAAGCTAATCCTAAACTAATCGGAGTCTTCTCATCTAAATAAAGCAAGAAAATGAGCTAATAGTCTAAACCTATTCGATTAACCTTTTAAGAGTTTTGTCACATTGGATTTCATAGCAATGTTGGGAAAAAGCGCAGACTATAAAGCCTGTTAGAAGACCACAACGGTGCTAACAAATTAAAAAGAAAATAAAACAGGAAGAAAAATAGAAGTACAATCAATGAAGTCAGAGGAAACCAATGTTGTTAATGACCAAGAATACTCAGCATGGGACTGTATCATCTTTGTTCTATGTTTTCCTAGTTTAATATCTTCCTCATGACACATAACCAGATATTCAAAGGGTTCTTAGCAATGTTTTCCCTTGGTCAACGACCTATATTGAAACCACCCACAGCTTATAGCCTAATTACATGTTACTGCTCCAAACTTTCCCTTTAGACATGGATATCTTCACAATAGCTGAACCCATTTTCCCCATTCAAACCCATTGAAACATCCTCCTTTCAGTTTTTTGAACAGCGAAGAAAGCCCCTTCCAATCTCTCACTATGTTAGTAGTAGGCCTATCAAAATACATAAGGACTTTGGAATATAAAGTACATGAATGATCCCCACCATGGCAACACATGATGTAAATGTTTCTTTTTTCCGAAGCCCCAGTCTCTGATCAGGCAGTTCTCCGATAGGCGCTCCATTCCTTGGAGTTTATGCTCATACTATCTTACCCTCTGTACCTCTCTTTCCGTACTGCATCTACAGGCAGTTAACTAGTCCCACTGGTGCCTTACTTAACATTCACATGTGCATTTAAAACACTTCCCTGCTAATGTAAAAACCCATCTATATTACATTATACCAGCATCCCATGTTTGCAGAAAAAAAACGTTTATTAAATGAAAGATTGCAAACTGTAATTGGTGCTGAAATGGATTCCCAAGTGGTTGGCTTTTTTGACAGCTGAGGCGAATATCTAATCCCCCAGCTAGTGGAAGGTACAAATTAAATTTCTGATATGATAGGAAACCTTTCCTTCCTAGGTATATGTATCCTATTCCTAGAGAAGCTCTCAGTCTTCTCTGTAGCTGACAGCTCTAACAGGAGCCTGAGTGGACCCGAGGGCAGACAAGGCAAGAGATACATGGCAAGGAGAATGTGGCTCTTACGTTTTTACTTACCCTGAATATGCACTTGGCCCAAATTACTGTAATGCCGTGTAAAATCTACATTATAGTATCAACACTAAATTAGCCTATAACACAATGTGTAAATTAATCCCAGAGGATAAAGGGTTCAATGTTAGTTTGATAAAGGAAAGGATTGGAGGCAGATGGGGTAATTGGGTGTTATTATGTTGAGACTAAGATGAACAGTCTGTTAACATCATGCAAATTCTCTGAGCCCTACCAGCTATATCCCAGATCAAAGAGTCAACGACTAAATTACTTACTCTGGAGTAAGCCTTTTCTGAAGATAATTATCATTGGTTACTCTACCAAAAGTACGTTGTTTTCAATACTTCAGCCTTGAGGTTTTTATGTTTTGGGGATCCAAGGGTTTTTTAATAAACCTGCCGGCCCTTTTAAACGGCAGATGGCCTAAGACAGAACAATTATATGTTAACATCAAGGGAGTAAGCTGCTTATTTCTCGCAGGATTCTTATATTTTCACCCCCTTTGGGTTTGGGTACAGCACCCAAAGTCCTCATGAGAAAGCTGTGAAGCAGCTGCTCTTTTAGGGAATCCATGAGGATGGTAGTGTGGCTCTGGCTGCCAACAACATTTGTCCCAACAGGACATTTTATACTCTCTTTAGAGCTTTGGATCTCTCTGAATACCAAACTCTTCAGTGTATTGTCAATGCTATTAATAAAACTGATAATGAATTAATGGCGAACAAGAGAAAACATTAGGTGACCTTTCAATAATTAATTCAGAGGCTGAGCTCTGGTATTTGTTCTCTGTGGGCCAATCAGAGGATTTACATGTTCAACAGACACCTTAACATACAATATGCTTTGTAAAGTCCTCTTTAGGGGATGAGCCTAGAGTTTAACATACTAAAATTGTTACTAATGATGTCTGATTTTAAAAATAATACACCGAATATGTTGTGTAATATCGCATCTGCTTTGTTAGCAAGTTAATTTAGATTGTTCTATAAGGGGAAATCCTTTAAAATACTTCAAAACATATTGACAAGCTCTTATTTATTGGGACATCTCACATAACTGGTCCTTAATCACAAACCAGTCCACAAACAAAAATACGTTACAAGGGTTAAAAGAGACAGAGAGCAGACTTCAAACATGTTATTTATTTCCTGAAGTGGAGTAAAGGAGATCCATACATACCTGTATTGATTAAAAAATGTAATATTGTGCTAAATTGTAGACAATGCTAGTTTATTGTTTCTCTAATAATGTGGACTTATACTTATCAATTCAAACCACCAGGCGATGTCTAGAGCAAGGCAAGGCAAGTTTATTTATATAGCACCTTTCAACACAAGGCAATTCAAGGTGCTTTACAAAAATGAAAGACATTCAGACAAAGGCATTTAAAAACAGACTATTTGTTTGTTGTTTCTAATTCCTCTAAGGGTTTGTACTTTTAATAAGGTACTGTATGTCCCTGGTGCACCAAGTGCAGTTGTGGTTAGTAGACCTGCAGGTTGATTTCTGCTCCCAGTCCCAAACAGAATGCTGTGGCATGCTCTGTGAACATTGTCTTCACAGCATTTTAATTATACTTTTGTGAATATGTTGTTCTTGAGGGACAAGGCTGCTAATGCCATTCATTTGATCATATGCAGAGATGGGAGAAAAAGTATTCACCAAAACATTGACTACAAAGAGATGAAAAGAGGAATGATGTGTAGGGAACTATAATAAATGTGCCTGACAGGAACTTAAAACTCTACATTTCTAAAGTGTGAAATAAATAAAAAGGATTGAAAACAGTTGAGACTCAGGGATCAACAAGTGGAATGACAGGAACAAGGCTGAGAACAGATACAACTGCCTTAAGAGGACTGCCTCAAGCTCTTCCTTGCATAAAGCTTACGAGCCAGCAGAGCCTGAGAGAGTAGAGCCTTTGGGAAAACTAGGCTATTAAGAGGAATGTTAAATTGCAATTTCATGTCCACTTCTACTTCTAGTGCACACAAAATTCACGGGGTAACGTGGCGGTTGGTTCCGAGTAGTGACTAGCCTCGCCGCAGGGCAAACGGTCTACGTCATATTAACTCATACATGTTGCTCCTGGACATGGCAGCCGTCACAGTCATTTAGGAGAGATTTATCACTGTCTGTCTTATGAGGAGTCCTTTGACATCTCCATTTGTCACATGACAGCAAATCACCGGGCCAATGCATGAGCCGTTGTGACGTTTTCATTTTCTGGTGCCACTGTGGACGTGAACATAACTTGAATCATGGTGTCGTAGAAATGGTTATTCATTGTGATAAGGAAACAGAGAAAGATGCACAGACAGTGAAATATAAATCAAATTGAAACAGAAAGACGAGAAAATATTCTGAGAAAGTTGGTTGTGCAACAGGGGACTGATGGGAATGAAACCAATGTGCAGCATAATGCGTTGTTGCCTGAACACATTGGATTTCTTAGGAGAAACTGGATTGATGGATTGATGGGAGGGTAGGTCAACAACTGGGTGCTTTGGATGGGATTAGATGTGAGAGGAGCAAGAAGAAGAGTGACTCACAACTAGAAGGTCTACTTGCTATGGGGAGTTGTAAACCAAGGATAACTGATTGCGTTTTATATGGAAATTGAAATAAGGGGTTGGTCAAAAGGGACCAGGTATTAAAGAGCCTGTGACAGCATCCCAACAACTGTTGTGCAATGAAATATTGGGCTACTAGTAATCTCGAACCGTCAGTTTAAAAAAGAAAAAGCGATACCGTTCCGTTAAATATCAATAATTTCGATCATCGCGGGGAAATTCCTTCGACTCATTTTGAAGTTTTGGGGGAAGCCGGAAGTGACGTCAATGCGGGAACGCTTCACTGTGTTGTCATGCGTAGAAATGGTGAATTACTGAGTTTAGTCACGTTAATAACGTTTTAATGAAGTTGACTACAGTATATTCATATTTGTCAGTGCTTTCATGTCAATTCGGTGAACATAAACATAAATGATCGTGGTGAAGATGATGATTAAATTAGGATTAAAAATCGGTAGTGAGAGCTGCTGAATTTCCTCCCGTATGTGATATAAAAACAAATCGATTATTTTTGTAGTTGTAAACTCAAGTGGATGAAACTACATGAATTAGTGCTTTCATGTCAATTCGGCGAACATATGATAGATTAAATGATCGTGAGAATGATGATTAAAAATCGTTTGTTTGTGCCGGTCTGCATTTCCTGATGAGAAAACAAACCGATGCTTTTTGTAGTCTAGTTGTAGTAGGCTACACCAACATGGATTAAACGTGTGGTTTTTTCACCACAATGTTGGGGAAATTAATGGATAAAATGCACGGATTATTATTATTATTACTCCCACTCCGATCGGGACACTAGGTCCACCGTTTCCCCGCAGCGACAGTTTACGTGGGCTGGGTGCAGTGGCGGACTGGCCATCGGGACAAATCCCGATGGGCCGGTACCGAAGTGGGCCGGTCGGATAAGTCACTAGTACATCCCCCATAGGCGGCGCGTGAGGCTCAGGTTTGGGAAGGCTAAATAACTTTTTTTACGCCTCCGGCGTCTATAGAAAAGAGATCAACTCAGTGTGCGGAGTTTAAATCTCTCAAGTCATATTACAGGATAAAGGAAATACAGTTTAAACTGCCGTATGCAGAGAAGACGCCGACGTGTCGCACTTATCATTCATATTACATCATCAATCAGATCATCGATCATATAATATCATAATATATCATATCTTTCCTTATCTGAGTCAGCTTCTCCAGCCGTATCTGGCCGTGCAACACTTACAGTGTCACATACTGTATGCAGAAGTATTATTTAACACATTATGTTGACGAAACACTCGAGTCAAATGTAATTAAAGTCAGATCCACTCGTGTCTTAGACGTGAACGCGCTCTCAACTGGAGAGAGAAACCCTGGCTTGATTTACCGAGTTGATAACCAGCGTCGTAGGACCGCTTAGCGAGATCTCGTTTGTTAGTTTGTTGTTGTTAGTTTGTTTGTTACTCAAACATATCCAGGGTCTGTTGAACTGGCTTCGTAGTACAGGGCACAGGTGGCTAGCAGCGCTAATGTCAAAGACACAGACATTGCATTATATTTGTATTTTACGAGGATGCAGTGACACAAATATTTACATATTTACATTTACTATCTACAGCACCCGCCGCCCCTGACATCCCCCACTCCCCCTGTTGACAATTTACTAGCGGTACCGAAGTGGGCCGGTCGAGAGTCCCGGGATGATTTTTAGTCTCAGTCCACCACTGGCTACATGACCGTATGATCGCCCATATTGACGCACCTAATTCCTAAACTTCTAACAGATACAACATAAACCGATCCTTCAGCCTCATATGAGCTCTCAGACACGTTCAAAATGAAACTGTCTGAGCTGTCTGAGCTTGCTGCTGTGTGCGCCATCGTGCGTTTACATGCAGATGCTGGGATCCTGAACGGTGCAGATGGAGCGCTGTGCTCGCAATGACGTCACACATAATTTGGCGGGACTTGAAGAATCCCCGAGAAGATCCAGAAAATGGTCAACATTGAAGGGCAGATTAATGGTTATCAAAGTACAAATATCCAAAATCAGTTCAGTAACGGTTTTCAAGGGGACAATATTTACTCAAATTGATGGGTTTGGATGATGGGGGAAACTCGTGTCACAGGCTCTTTAAATGAATGAGGCTGTGACTGGAAGGCTATTGCCCAGCAGAGTAGAATTTAACACACAGCAAATACATAGACACACATCTAGTGCTGCGGATTAGGTTGTACCATTATTGAGAAGCAAGGATTTGTCAACCAATGAATTAGCTGATCAACAGAAAAACAACCAGTCGATTGATCCTTCAAAAATATGTTTCAAGCATGCAGGTGAAAAGCAGTTTTCAGCTTTATAAATACGGAGCATTCCTGCTTTTCTGTTTGTATCATATTAAGGTGTACATATCAATAATGTTATATGTTTTCTCCCCCAAGTTAGTTTTTGACTTAACACAAATATGTTACTTATCATTGACCTTGTAAATCTGTATAGAGGAGAATATTGGAGTATATGGATGGGTCAAATTAAAATGTAACCTTCACACAGGTGACCGATGTTCGTGTCCTATATGAAACACAAGACAATATTGGCTCATTTTAACTTCCGTAGGTTACCTTATCGACATAACATTGCACTTAATTCTCAGCCAAACCATGATACTTTACTCAATTTAACCATGTAAAGCTTTTATTGATTTTGTTTCAGTTTACAGCTTTACCATGTGTCTGAAGCGGCTACATTATTACAGGAGAAAATATGTTTCTTTTGAACCATAATTGAAAATGCAATTTTCGGAACCTAATTTATGGTTGACATGGACAGAAAGTGAATAAGATAATAACCATGAGGACACGGGACATACAAATTTCATGTGTTGACTAACACATCTATATCTATTCACTAAGGTAATCACAGAGGAACAAAATTGTTGTGGAACAAAATTACTAAAATAAATGGTGTGAATAATACATGAAAAGAATGCATACCCAGGAGAATAAGCGTATTGGTGTGCTATGCCCTATAAACATTCAAATAAAAATATAATGGACATTTGAGTATATGATGCATCTGTGATTTTTTAAAAGACATTAAAGTTGAATTCACCAAGAGAGGCAGCCATGCAGGAACATTAAAGTGGCCGATAAATCTTGGGGGGATGCAAGGAAATATGAAAAGTGGGAACGATAATAAAAGCAATAGAGAAATGGACAAGCGTACGAATATGGATAAACAGGGAGCCTTTAAGTGGTGAAGTACAAAGAAAAACAGTCAGTCACACACAGATATATGCAGGCAGGTATAGACAGAGGCAGCCAGGTGGACGCTGACTTACACTGAGTTGTCTGACATCGCTGGTTTGACTAGAATTATTCTGACATAACCCCCCTCAGGTGCTTCAAAAATGTCTCTATTTGTCTCGTTCACTGTCAGCAAATGCTACTGGTGTGTCTACTTTGATTCACAAAGTAGATGCAAATTAGATCATCCTCTGTTCATTCAAATATAATCAACACCATGTAAAAAAAAAGGCTGTTAATCCAAGAATACAGCACCACCGGAGCATGAAATTAAGAATAAGAGAGCTTTACGTCTGCAGTGAGTTACTGATGCGCAAAGTAGTCCATGACAGGGACATGTAAGCTTGTTAGCGACCAGTTAACATCAATAGCAGTACTGGGGGGAGCAGGCTGGGAAAGCAATGGCTGCAGCAGGTTGATCGCATGTGCTGAAATCTCATTAGGCATTATTAGGCTGCCCTGAAGGCTTTCTCCCACATGCTGGAACTCCTACCAACGGGCCCTCGCAGGTCAGGATATATAATTAGAGCTGTATCTCGGAGAGCACATTTAGATTGATCACAGCGAGATTGGAGCCCAGTTGTCGACTGCTGTGTGTGGATATGTCATCACCATCACTATCATCATTAGGGTTTAACATTATCATTAAGCAGAATGTGGACAGCAGAAGCTTTTTGTAGACGGGGTTGGAGGCTGCAGGAGGGAAGTTTTAGGAGCAGCATAAAGTAAAAATGAGTCTCACATAGGGGAGCCACATGGGTATTTTATGAAAGTGAAGATAAGGAGGAAAGTTATTTGGGTGATGACACTGATGCAAGGTAGCAGAGCTTGAGGTGAGGAGACGGCAAAGAGGAAGGAGACAGAGGAGTACTTCGAAGCCCAGAAGGAGGTGTGGTGTCAGTGTAAATTGGAAGGGAAGGGTAGAAGATTAAAGGCAAAGAGAAAAACAACGTGTAGGAGGAGAATTAGGATGTCAATGTGTGTGCGTAAAGTACATGTATGTGCTTATGTGTGGAGGTGTGGGGGCTGTGAAGGAAACAGGGGAGAGATGCAGTGCAAATGAGAGGGTGAGGGGCATAAGAGGGAGAGAGAGGTAGGGAGGGGGGTGCACAAAGGCTCTGGGTGAGATGAATACAGCTGTGCAGAGAGATGGGGAGATGCACAAACAACAAAACAACCAACACCAGCCCACGCATCAGGACCAAATGATAGGAGAGACCGGGGTTTGTATTTAGATGGTAGAGATTCTAAGATATCTTTATTAAGGAAGGAGCGAAATCTCAGACTCTCATAACATTTGGGACGGAGGAAGAGAGAAGAGTGGGGGAGGAACCAAAGAGAGAAAGTGACCTGAGGTGGAAAAAGGACGCCAGAAGACTGCAACAGGTAAGAAAAAGATGGAGACATGATAAGAAGTCTGTAAAAATAAAAATTGTCAAATAGTTTTCATTGTGATCAAATGTTAAGGAAGAAATTATTTATATGGATGTGCAGGAACAGACTGAGCAACAAATTAAATATATAGAATATTCTGTAGTAAGTCGATACATGGCAGAAGGGAAATAGATAATAAGAAGTGTTGGCTTAAAGAAATTGAAAAAAGGAGCATGCATAATCCGACATAAATAGTATTTTAGAGAATTTAGAGAAAAAAATATGTAAGCCTATAAGCTACAAACAATAAACAATAAATTAAATAAAAATATTTTGGCATGATTTAATCATCAACTGGCTTATGTCAAATAAACAGCTTAATACCATCTATGGCTCTTTAACTTTCATTATGGCCATTAGAAAAGGAAACAGTCGTGTTCACATGCATCATGATTTATAACTGCAGGGCTGTGTGAATGAAAAACTAAATATTTAATGCTATGCTGAGGTGACATTATAATTGGAAAAATAGGAAACACAAACACATGAATGATGGTTTTATATAGTGTGTATAAAAGTAAGACTTAAGGAGGGCTGAAGTCTATTACTGCCAGTTAGATTTATCTGCAAGAAGAGGAGCGTGGCATGTGAAAACTAGACAATGGGAGGCTTTGATGAGTGAGAGACAGGATTAGTTGTAAGAGAGGTGATGAATAAACCATGAGGTTGCAGCCACATAAATCAGCATGTGACAGGCTACATTTACCTGCAAGAAAGGCGCAGAAACGAACATGTAAATAAGTCGGAAGGGCTTCATCGCTCTTTATTTTCAAGCCGCAACAAATTAACTCATTGACCAGGAAGTTCCACCTTTTTTTAAGTAAGAGGGCAATGTTTTATAACATCAAAGCCTGAGGATGGCTGCTGTTTAAAACATGTTCCCTTAGCTGTGGGATCAGATTTGGTCATGTGCTGCCACCCTATGGTGAAACAATGCTATTCCATGACATGTAGAAGAATGATTTGTGATCTGTTTTTGTTTCCCCGAGCACAGCCGCTGACCTCTGGCCTGTCAATCCACAATGTCCGCCCTGCTGCACACGCTACTGACCCTCTGCCTGACCTTCACACAGGGGTGAGAGTCCAAAGGCCGAACACTCATGTATAGGGTTAACAACACGTGCTGTCAATGATATTCATATCGGTTGAAAATGCAATTTCTTAGCTTAGTCCCCAATGTTATGGTCCATCTCGTGTCTCATTTATCTCTTGATTGCTGTCAGTGGTTGTACGTACTCTGGCAATCACTGGGACGAATGGAGCGACTCTCAGCTGCAGCCGACAATTCAGAAGCTGATGAAAGGATACAACCGCTACCTCAGGCCTAATTTCAATGGTAGGGATGAGCGTGATTGTTTGATTTATTTGAGTTTGATTGTTTCAATTTGGATGCTTGTGTATCCCCGAAAAAAAAAGCCTGATGATTTTCAATTCCTGTGGTCTGTCTTTGATAGAGGGTCCTGTGGAAATTGGAATGAGTCTAGACATCGCCAGCATTGACGCCATCTCTGAAATCAACATGGTACATCACTATTCTTACTTATTTTTGTCAGTAGGTGAATGAAGATATGAATGAATAAGTATTCCTTACATATTTTTTTAGGACTACACTGCAACCATCTTCCTCCGTCAGCGCTGGCGTGACTCCCGCCTGGTGTTCCCGGGGAATGAGAGCGTCAGCGTGGACGGGCGCCTTGTGTCCCTGCTGTGGATCCCTGACACCTTCATCCCCGACTCCAAGCGCTCCTTCCTGCATGACGTCACAGTGGAAAACCGCCTCATCCGCATCTTCAGCAACGGGACCGTTCTCTACGCCCTACGGTACAGGTTTAAGTTCATTGATTTGACATTTAGTGACATTTTTTACACAAAAGTACACATTCTGCAGAGCCAGTATGTGTACAAATGACCTGAGAGAAAAATGAAAGGGGGACACTTACAGAAAAGAGCAGGAAATGAAGGGAAGGCACACAAAAACAATTTCATGTTGTTTGCCGTGGTAATCAACCGTGAATTGGCCTTGGGTTCTACAAGAAAAAGCAACAAAACACACTTATTTATCATCACTTATAAGTCATATCACCTAAGGGCAATGCCCCTGAATATCTGTATTTTGAAAGCTCTTCAAACTAATCAAATTGTGTTAGGGAAGATTCCCCTTTAGCCACAGTCCAAATTCATTCTGACATCTTATCAGACATGTCAGACTGATAGAGAATTTCATGCAGCTTTACTGAGCACAGAAATGCAAGGACATTCCTTACTCTTTTTGAATAGAAGAACACATTTTGATTCAACTGTTTTAATTAAATCTGTTTATTTGAAGCTGATTAAGCTGTGCATTTATAGTTGCATTGTACTTCAGATCAATATTGTCCGTGTCCATGTCTACCAATTACAAATCTACAATGTTTTCCTACGCAATTAGTAGATTTGACTATACAGACTGAGAACACTCTTTAGGTTAGCAATATATCAACAGGAGATTTTCAACATGCCAAGTCAGCAATTTATGATTGGATACATAATAATCTGACACTTCAGATACAAGACTCTGTTCTTTTGATCGATGCATAAAGGGGAGAGTTCTTTGATTTCACTAGTTATTAACCTCCCTGTCGTCAAAGGAGTACCAGTGATTCAGGGGAGTTATTCTAATGATCTTGCCACTGTATGAATAAACAACAGCATCACAGCTACCATCGCCTGCAACATGGACCTGACCAAGTACCCCATGGACAGACAGGTGTGCACCCTGCAGCTGGAGAGCTGTGAGTATCTGAGAACTCCATCATCACCATCATCATCATCATCGAACGACAACATCTGGGTAGTGAGCACCACACTGAAATGTTATTTGTGGCAGATAATTAAAACTGTACAGTTGTGCAATAATATTTTCATAGTGGTGTTTCTTTTTATGGCTGACCCAGAAGTTAGCATCACATAGGCTACCATGACAAAAAGCAATGGGATTTTTTTCATTGGATTTCCAATTTTTTTATGAAGTAATATCTGTGGCCAACACAAATGTATGATGATTACACATTATGTTCAGCAAGTGTCCACATATTACGGAGCCCCTAAAGGGACATGGAAAAAAAAAAAAGAGAGAGAAAAAAAAAAAGTCAGGATAACGGGTAAGTATCTCGTGCGCACGAGAAAGTTTCTCGTTCTTCTTTCTTTTCATTCAAAAGCGTTATCGATTTCAGCATTAAGCGCAACAAAACTGCATTTCATATCAAAGGTTTTTACACTGTATGCAGCAATCCATCACCAGACTCTCTCTGAGTACACTATACTGTGTGCAGTTCACACAATAATATCAGTGTAGCTTATGTCAACACTCGTTCTAAAGCTGCGAGGTCTGACATGTAAGCCAGGTAAGCTCCAGGCTTTCTCTCCCACAGTCTTTATTTTTCACATACTCATACTGGCTGACACGCACTCATACTGGCTGACACGCACTCATACTGGCTGACACACACTCATACTGGCTGACACGCACACACCCGTGCACACACACACACACACACCCACCCACCCACCCACCCACACACACACACACACACACACACACACACACACACACACACACACAACACACACACACACACACACACACACACACACACACACACACACACACACACACACACACACACACACACATGCACCTCTACACACATCGAACTGCCTGATTACTCCCCCTTTTATTAGTTTTATGAAGGAGATGTCCGGTCACCAGGGTGCATGATTGATGTGAATCTGTTTGTGCTCCGTGTGCATGTGTTTTGAGTGTTTATTTCCCTTTAAACCAGCTGAGGGCAGCAGGTACTTTGATGCCCCGGCCACACGAGAACGAAAACGGTCGTTTGCGTTACTGTTTAGTGTCATATAGACCGTTCGGCCACACGAGGACGACCGAATACGGCACTAAACGACTAAACGATAACGATAAACGATAACGGGTCCCAAGGTGGATAGAACGGCATACGCAACGCTCTGGGGGGTCCAACGGCTCCATGTGTGCGCCCTATACGATCATTTTCTGATAATGATGAGGCAATAGCCCCGCCTCTCCCCACCTCTGCTGCTCACCCCCGCATCAAAGTAAACTGCACACTGACTTCAGATTATTTATCTTTCTCTCGATATGGACATACACGCGAGTGAAGTCTAATCTGACAGGACGGAGACACCTCTCAAACTACCTAAACTAGTTATAAATATGTTTATTTTGACTGTCGGCCGGGTCACTCATTACTGGACCAGCTGCTGCATGAGACAGACACTGACGCTGGAGGAGAAGAGGGAGGAAAAAGAGAGGCTCCGTGTATTTTATTATTATATTATATAGAGTCGTTATTCATTTGTTTTAAAGCTCAATAAATAACAAAGAAGACCTTTGACCGGCACTTTTATAATTTTGTGGGAAGGTTTAAACTTTAATACACGTTGACTGGCGAAAAACTCTGCCCGGTTCCCTCGGCCGCGGAGAATAAAAAGAAGGGCAACCATGACAACCATGCTTCTTCGCTGCTTTTGTGGAGGAAGTTACAGCGCCACGTACAGGCTCCTGCATATGTACTGCAGCTTCTCCAGCGGTTGGAGCTAAACGGAGCTGTCTCGTGTGGACAGACACTATCCGGATGACTATTGTGTGTGGACGGAAGTTTTCTTGCGATTGCGTTTGCGTTAATCCTATGCGTTTAGCCGTTTTCGTCCTCGTGTGGCCGGGGCATGAGAGTCACGGACATTAATCAGGGTTGCCAACTTTGGGTACCTGGCTGGAGTGAGATTTTGATATCATGGGTTTAATTACACATATGCGCACTAAATGACTGCTATCGTGTCAGTAGCGGGACCTTAGCATATATATAGGATATGTATACAATATATACACAATATTGGACACAGAATATAAAGGGCACAAAGTTTCATTCACTAATGAAAGTCAAACACATGTTTGTTTCCACAATTTTATTGTGTGCCTGTCGCGATAAGCAATTCATTGATTTATCGTACGATAAATAAAAATGAACTCGATAAATTGCCATTTACATGAGGATGTGACTAGCAGTTTGAAAGGATGTACTTGAATTATTATTATTATATATTATCATTATGTCAGTGGTCTAAAATGGTCATACAACGGTGCCGACAATATTATCGTTTATCGCAATAATTTCCGGGAAAATGTATCCAACTAAATTAATTATCGTGAGAGGCCTATACATGAAACACCCACACACAAACAAATCTACAGACTTACTCCAAACTGCCAAATATATTAATTAACACACTCTCACTCTCATATACTCTTTGACTCCATTTTGGCCTAATAGAACAATAAGCAGCAGACTTTACTTTTTATCATTTCTACTGGATCTTAGATCTGCGCATGCGCAATACGGGTCGGGGATTGACCAACCGGCTCCCACTGCTCTGGGGTGGGGGCGGGGAGGGAGCGGATCGACAGATTGAGCAGCGGTCAACTCAACATTGTAAATAACCAACCAAAAACGATTGCCGGTTCATCTTGTTTTTGGCATGAGAATAGTTTGGGCAGCGTGAGAGCGTGAGATTGAGAGTGAAAGCGTGTGTCACACGCCAGATGCGTGAGAGTTGGCAACCCTGCATTAATTCATAGATCAAAGCAGACTGGTTTACAGACTCTCCTGTTTTGCCAATCTGGTGCTTAAACAAATACCTCTACACCCCTGGCCGAAATGCCCATAAAATTAAGTCGGAGTTCGAAATATATCTCAAATAATGTATATGCACTGTCATTTCCCCACGTAAACATAACAGTATGCAATTAAATGGTTGTCTCCTGTGTGCTCCACTTCCTCCTTGGCGCACCGGTAAGTTTCTCAAAAAAATAAAATAAAGTCAGGATAGTCAGGATTAGTTTCTCTTTTTTTTTTCTCTCTCTCTCTTTTTTCTTCTTCTTCCATGTCCCTTTAGGGCTCCGTAACATATTAAGACCACTGTTATAATAGTGTAACGATCACAAAGGGAGTCGGAAACAGGCTTCCAGTTATTAGGCTTTAATAACTCTTCTTATTCACAGATGATCACAGGTTCATGTACAGCTTGTGGGTTCAACCTCACACTAACTCTAACTCCCACACATACCCATATATATAACAGTGTCTACGTCACAACTTCCCGCCCTCCCCCGTCTGCTCCCCCAACCACGGGCCCGCACCTCAACCAGCATCACCGTGCAGCTCTATGATTGGCAGAGAGACGGGGGATGCCTGAGTGACACCCTCAGCATCCTATACAGGGTCGCTACAATAGTAAATGAAATAGCTAAAGTAAATAGCTAACGTCAGGCTATAAACAAACTACATCACGGTAGTATGACTGCGCGTGACCACCGCTACGCTAACGGTGGCTAATGTTTGGCGCTATGAAGTTTAGTAGTCTCATTTAGTCCCTTGTTAGCAACCGTTTGTGGCATATTTAATGAAGTGTTTTATGTCATAGAACACAATGTACAAATATATTAAGTAGTGTTAACCACAGTCCGTATTTCAGGACCAAAAACATTGACATTGGGACGAGGGAACCCCAACGTGCCAAAATGCTAACTCATTTCCTGATGTAGTACTCATTCCTGGACCACTAACTTATCAGACATTTTGTATGTGTGTGTTTCCAGGGGGCTACAACCTGCAGGACGTGGTGTTCTATTGGACCAGAGGGAATGATTCGGTGAAGGGTCTCGACATACTGAGGCTAGCTCAGTACAGCGTAGAGAGCTACTATACCTCAGTGTCCGAGGCTGTGTATGAGACAGGTAGGATACTTCAACCCCCAGAAGCCCCTAACAAATGAGTAGCCTATATATGAGAGCAGAAATGATACATCATTACAATATGTACCTTGTCTTTTTTACAGGACAATACCCTAAGCTGGTGTTGCATTTCGCACTGCGTAGAAACGTGCTGTTCTTTATCCTGGAGACGTACGTCCCCTCCATCCTGCTGGTGGTCCTCTCCTGGGTCTCATTCTGGATCAGCCAGTCCTCTGTCCCAGCCAGGACCTGCATCGGTCAGTACTGGATATCTAACTGGGTTTATCTAAAGGTCAAAGTATCATGGAGTTAAGAGCCTAAGTGCATCAATTCTTCATATCCTGTTTATCTAAAGGTCAAAGTATCATGGAGTTAAGAGCCTAAGTGCATAAATTCTTCATATATTGAATCACTTTTATAGACTTTATATATGGTCCGACAGATATGACCAAAGCAGAGAAAACATATTATAACACAATATAGTCAAATGTTATAGTGGTGCTATTTAAAATATAAAAGCAGAAAAGTAAATGTTCACAATGCTGACAGATTTGTGTGCATCGGCGGTTAGGTATCCTAGATTTGAAAGAAAAACGACAAATATACACTCATTTAACCCTTATGTTGTGTTCGGGTCTCCCGTGACCCGTTTCAAGTTAAAATTATATAATAACTACACTCTAGTTTTTTTTATCGGAACAAGGCTTCATGATATCCTCCACAACAGCTATATAAACACTACAAAACTGATTTTGACAATTTTTGACAAGTCTGAAGGTCTCTAAAAAAAAAGTGTATAATTTGGTGTTCGGGTTTGGGGAGACCCAGCAGCATTGTTTTGGGTGACTCGAGGTCAAATTTGGCCCAATCAAGATTCATCTTTGACTTTAGACACTCCAGCCCCACCCCCTTCATACACTGTAACAATAATTTTTCGCAACATGCACCTGGTCTCCCCTCCCTCTGCCCCTTCCCTCCATGGGAACTCCACTTTTCTCAAAGAATATGTACACTAACACTTGAACCTGAACACACACATGCACGTTGGCAATATGTGGTGTAATGTGTTTTGGGCCATAACATTAAATTACAACAGGATTGTACGGTTATGAATGCATTATAAGTTAGTTATGATGTTGTTAAAACAATATTGGATGATAGTTATTTTTGTGTGTGTTTTGGACTGAGATAAATCATGGGTCAAAATTGACACACGAACACCATGAAAGGTAACAGCTTTTGAACACAACACAAGGGTTAAAACACACTCCATTGTGGCAAAGATGTTAAATATTGTAGATGATAGGACTATCAGTACATACAATTACAAACATTCGAATTGAACACAACTGTATTCATCTTTAAGAGTTTTGTAGGTGGATAAAAATAGCATTAATACAATATACACATGTTGGCTTTACATGGTGATCCAACATGTAGGAAATAGACGCAGTGGATTGCACCAATTTCCTTAAAGCATTATAATTGTCCTGCATTCATAAGGATAGTATAAATTAGGGCTGTCAAGTTAACGCGTTAATAACGCGTTAACGCAAAAAAAAATTAACGCCACTAATTATTTTAACGCGATTAACGCATGTGTATTTTTTTTTCCTCGGCCGCCCCGTAGTTTCAGAGTTTTGAATTGATTGATTGAAAAGTTTATTAACAGCTTGTATATTGGGTACAGTACAGTACAGCTCAAAACATACAATTGTTAAGGGGATGCAGACCAGAGAAAGTCTTTCGTCTTGTTTACATCAGGGTCCCCCATTTCCAATTCATCATGTCATTTAAGACATATAAGACATATTTGACATACAGATGGCTTATTTACAATTTACATACAGGTGGTTTTTTTACATACAGATTGCTTGTTTACAATTTTCATTTTAGATTTCATTCTAATACATCCTAACCGGACATTTAAGACATACCAAATCTACAGATATACAGTTAGTAACAGAGTCTAAAATGCGAGTATATACATAGATGGGGGGGGGAAGCTGTCCATTGAACGACAGGTTGAGATTTGTACCATTACCGGGGCCAGTTTTGCAATGCTCTCCCCCGAAGGTGCTCTTTAAGAGAGGTTTTGAAGGTAAGTATAGTTTTACTTTCCTTTACAGTTGTGGGAAGAGCGTTCCACCTTGATGTGGCATAGTTGCGAAACGTGTATTCCCCCTTTTTTGTGCCAAATCTGGGTTTCACATGATTTGTGGAGCTCCCTCTGGTGTTATGATCATGGTATTCCTTGACCTTTGGGAAGAATTTTTACATGTACATGGGTACCATAGAGGTGTAGTGGATCTTGTAGACCAGGCCCATTGCAAGTAGCTGTACTCTGTCGTCTACTCTAAGCCGTCCTAGGTTGTCAAAGTGGGCAGAGGTGAGGTGGGTTCTAGATGAAAGGTCAAGCAGTAGTCTGACCAGTTTATTTTGCGATGTTTGAAGTTTTATTTTTAGCGCCTTGGAGGTGCTATGGTACCATGACGTGCAAGCATAGTCATAGTACCCTTGAATGAGTGCTCCTGCCAGAGTTTTCAGGGTGTTTTTGTTTACCAGAGAGGAGATCCGGTATAGGAATCTAGTTCTTTGATTGACTTTTTTTATTACATTGGATGCCATTTTGTCACAGGAGAGGTTTGCCTCAAGAATAGATCCTAGGTATGTAATTTCCTTCTTACTTGTGACAATAATGTCGCCCACTGCAACTGAGAAGTCGTCGGATTTGCTGAGATTATGTTTCGAACCGAAGAGAATGGACTCTGTTTTACCCAGGTGTAATGATAATTTATTATCGGCGAGCCAGGTGCAGATTCTGCCGAGCTCGGAGCTGAGGGTTTTTTCAACCTGCAACCTGTTCCTGTCAGAGACCAGCAGGGCTGAGTCGTCCGCGAACAGGAACAAGTTGCAGTCACATGCTGATGACATGTCATTTACATAAATTAGGAACAGTAACGGACCTAATATGCTTCCTTGTGGAACACCACAGCTCACTGGGAGGGGGGGGGACAGAGTACCGTTTACCTCCACCATCTGTTCTCTCCCTTCCAGGTAGGATTGCATCCAGCTCACCGATAGTTTATCAAAACCAATTGCTTTTAGCTTGTCAATCAGAATGGGGTGATTGACAGTGTCGAAAGCCTTTTGTAGGTCCAGCATCACCATGCCGCAGTACTTGCCCTCGTCCACCTCTTGTTTGATGTGGTCGCTCAAATAAAGAAGGCATGTGTCAGTGGAGTGGGATGTTCTAAAGCCAGATTGAAATTCATAGATTAGTTTCTTTTCCGCGAGGTACTTTTCGACCTGTTCATATACTATTTTTTCCATGACTTTCGAGATGGAGGTAAGTATAGAAACAGGGCGGTAGTTGCCTGGGTCCAATTTGCTGCCCTTTTTGTGCAGGGGGGTTACTCTTGCAATTTTGAAGTCTTTGGGTACTTTTCCCTGTTTTATGGAGAGGTTAATTATGTGAGTTATGACTGGTGAGATGGCGGTTGCTGAGTCTCTGAGGAATTTGGAGGGGATATTGTCGTGGCCAGTGGCCTTGTTAGGTTGGAGGGCGCTCAGTTTAATGAGTACCTCTGCTGTTGTTACCCTTGCTAGACTGAAATCATCTTTGCGTACCCCTAGGTTTTTGTAGTAGGTCATGATGTGATCTACTCCAAAAAGCCCTGAGTGGGAGAGCATCGAGTTTAAAATACCATCTACAAGCTGATGCTGACAGCCCCGCTCCTGCCGCCCGCTTGTGGCAGACCACACTTCCACGCTCACCGGCAGGCACCGACTGGTTGTTGGGAGGACCGGGAGGGTGTGTGTATGTGTGGCCCGAGCGAGCGAGAGAGAGACCTTACGTGCATTGTTGTTGTTAGCATCTGGTGCTAGCTAGCTGCGCTAACGGATATGGAGCTGTTTAAATGAAAACAGAGGAGCGACATTTCGCCACAACTGCGCCGAGCACTTGACTTTATGCAGGAAGCCAGACAGTGGGACATTGTACGAAAAGTCAGCACACTCAGCACGGATAGTGCAACATGATTGCAGCGTCCAGGCAGCTCCCGTTCGAGCATATGCCTTGAGTTGCACATAGCTCCAACGATCACACACACACACACACACACACACACACACACACACACACACACACACACACACACACACACACACACACACACACACACACACACACACACACACATACACACACACACACACACACACACACACACACACACACACACACACACACACACACACATACACACACACACACACCATTTGTATTGTATTATTGTATGAGAGAGGTTCCAGGTTGAATTGAGGCGAATATTTGTAATGTTCAGAGGTTGTTGTGTTTAATATTCATGAGAATTTTTGTCATTGTTCAAATGATAATAAACATTAGCATAAAGCATATTTGTCCACTCATATGTTGATAACAGTATTAAAAACTTGAAAAATATTCCTCTAAGGTACATTTAGAACAGATCAAAAATGTGCGATTAATTTGCGATTAATCGCGATTAACTATGGACAATCATGCGATTAATCGCGATTAAATATTTTAATCGACTGACAGCCCTAGTATAAATACATCATCATCACTTTGGCTCCAGCTAAAGGAACAACTGTACCCTTAAATGGTTTACTTACACCAGTACCCATTTAGATAAAAGAGCATAGAAAAAGCAAATTACAAAAAAATGATACATGAAGTAGAGTTTCATCCTATCTTGCATCATGAAAACAACACTGTGATGTTTTTCCCAGGAGTGACAACAGTCCTGACCATGACCACACTGATGATGGGTGCCCGCACATCCCTGCCCAATGCCAACTGCTTCATCAAGGCCATCGATGTGTACCTGGGCATCTGCTTCACCTTCATCTTTGGTGCTCTGGTGGAGTACGCCTGTGCACACTTCTATACCATGCAGAACCAGACTATAGAGGAATTACACAGGGTGAGGATATGTTCATATTTAAATATGAGGTGAAAAACTATAGTGGAACGAAACATCCAGAATATACCGTAAAGTGTTTATTATACTAAACTGTGTCTAGTGGGGTCTTTAGATTCCTCAGAAAGTAGGCATAAGATATTACCTCATTTGCATATTTATACATGTAAGATAAACCTAATCAACTGGGGAAGTTTTAGGGTGATACATATTGACTTAAATTTATTAAATATTCACCTGTAGTGTCTTGCAAAATGTTACATTTTACAAAACGTATCCTTAAGGCCGTTTTCTCCAAATATTGTTCTCTTTTTCTGAAAGGGAGATTTTCACTTCAGTAGCTCTTACATAAGCAAATACATATTTAAGGATTTTTCAGAGGGGTTTGGTCATAAATCATTCAAAGTACGATTTATATTACATTGAATTCCTATATACATTATTTAAAACCTTTGATTACTTTTGACAGTATTCAGATTTATTGACAAAAACACATATCCCGAGAGATCCATCTTGAAACTTTTGAGTCCAACTTGTCAACAAATTCCCACAAATTAAATCGAAGAATGCCTTTTCGTGTTTTTTAACATTACATTTCAGAAGACTTGTTTACGAAAAATAATTGTATTATTTGAATTCATCGACATGGTAAGCTTCAAAGTGATTTCTATGAGTTCAAATTAACTTTATTCACCCACCCTTAACCTGTTAAGCCCTGAGCCTGTTTTTCAGGTCTCAGGCTCGAAAATGACATTCCCAGAACAAATGACCTTAACTACACTTCTAAAAGGGTTACATTAATAATCTTGTTTCTCAAAGTAATGATAAACCTGTGAGTTGGATGTTCAAAAGTCAGAATCAATATAGATGTTTTTTATTTTAAAGAAAATTCAGATTGAACATCGTAAAAAACTGTAAATTATAGTTTCCGTCCAAAAATTATGTTTTACTTATAGTGAAAAACTACCCTTGGATAATGGTAAGGTAGACTAAAAGCTTTAGGAATCCAAAGTACAACATATAATAAGTACACTGTATCAAGATTGATACAAAATAAGTGACATTTGACCTTTTTAGAGAGGTTTAGCAAAAAAAACTCCACCTCTGAGTTGATTTGGGTGGAAATGGCCATTTTTTACCGTTTCTCTGGAACCCATTGGTCGATTTTGGTGAATGACATCTCTTTTTGACCGTTAGAGCCAATAGAATCAAAGGGGAATTTCCCCGTACACACACATGGTAAATAAAAAAGGTGGGGGCTTTGCGCATGCAGGTTTGCATCAGAGTGAACCTATCTCTCATCTGGAAACGGAAAAGCAGGTTTATTGCTTATGGATTATCAGAAATCATTTCAAAGGGACACAGACACATTGGATTAACCTATGGATTAAGTTCAGCAGCGTTTTTATCGTTTTAATCCCATTGAAGACCACTTTTGACCAGACAACGACCAAGGTAGGCCATGTTGCCGGTTTTAGCTACCTATAGCGCCACATGTTTTGATGTCTGTTCTTGTTAATAGCTTCGCGAGTTGTTATCATGGAGTGATGATGTATGTACCCATCGATTCTGTGTCATCGCACCATCAGATCGATGGGTTGGACGTGCAGCTACGATAAGTAATAAGGGTGTTATGAGTGAGTTTCTGTGCAACACCCCGTTATTATCTTTCGCTCGTGGCTAATTCATAGGCTCAGCGCTAGCTTTGTGGGTTTTTTGAAAATAAAAATAAAAATGATCAGTTAGCTGAGTTTCTTCCCATTACATGGATATAAAACATTCATAGTTTATTGAATATTAAGATGCCCTCAGACGCTGTTTCCTGCAGATGACGCATTTTTCCCCCCGGTATCCAACCCAGTCTCACGGCATTTCGTGTTATAGTCACGACATTTAATCTATAATTGATTCGTGTTCACCAACACGATTTTCCCCTTTTTTTCCTGTCACACAGAACGATTTTAAAAGCAATGTATTTCTATTGGTAGTATGTTTCGTGCCTGCAGCACGTCTTTTTGTCCGTTCGGGTCTTGGAAGACCGGAAGCTGTGGGGTTCATAAAAACATGTTCTTACTCAATATCAAGCCACGATTATTGTTTTTCTTTTAAATCGTATAATGTCTGACTTTTTTTGTCATCTGTGAGGAAAATAAATGGGGCTCAGAGCCTCAAAATACTGAAATCTGTATTTTTTAAAATCTTTTTTTCCTTCTAATTTGTTATTCTTTTCTAAATAACACACTGTTATTTACTCACCAATAACACACAATTATCCTTGTTTTTATTTATTTGTTTGATTTCATAATCTCTGGCTTTTTTAGCGTCCGTCAGGAACTGAATTTCAAAATGAAAATAACCGGAAACAGACGTAGGCCTACAAGGGACATTTCGAGCATCATCGCGATACACAGCCACTGAACTGATTACCCAAGATCCTCAGCTATGGTTTAAGCTCGCTGATTGGATGTTTTAGCCGCAATGCATTCAGGGATATGGTGTTAATACGATATGAAATCCGAAAAAAAAATGTAACGAAAAAATAATACTTTATTCCGAGTGTTCTTGCTTTTCTCTTTGAAAGTCATCACATAACGGCATTGCAATACACGGTTCGGCTTCATTACATATTACAGATCTGCCGTAGTTCTTTATTTATAGAGCCCTGATGAGAAGACCTTTGGAAAAAATGGAAGAAATGCCGCCGAAACGGAATACTTGACGTGGATCATAATTTAAATATATCACCAATTAAAGCTGTTAACATCTTCAATTTCTCTTCACACAATACGTCTCTTTGCAGTATCAACACTAATTCGGCTGACTTTTACATTTGATCTAATTCGTAGATAGGTTATATTGACACCATAACGGTGCACAGCTGATATAAAAGGACTTGTAGTTTTTAAAGATATTACTGATTTTCTTTGAATGTAAGAATGTAAATACTGAGTCTGAAATAATATAGCAATATGCTGTAAAATTATGTGAAAACATGAATAAAACTACACATCTGCAGATGTTGTACATACATAAGTGTCCTACACTAATAATACAAAGTTATTATGGCTGTGTGTACCTTGTGTGCACCGCCTAGTGGTTAAAGCACGTTATTGAATTATTGTTTTTATGTGTTATATTTGATGAACAAAATATTAGAGTACATACTTTCATAGGGGGAAAGTAGAAGGTCTGTGATAGAAATATAGAATATAAAAAATCAAGAAGATACTATAAGTGATCTCTACAATAAAACAGTTTAGTGCAGGATGTACAGTACAAAGATATTAATAGGAGGAGGTGCAAAACAGAAAAACGAATTAACCTTTATTTAAACATTAAATAATACTTTAGATTAAGGTCTTCTTTTAAATAAGAAAAAAGCTTTGGGGGTATCAACAGATAAATATTAAGCCTGACAAAGTACTTAACGTCTAATATATTGCTTTCCTGCAATGTTAACTATGTTGAAGCACTTATTTTAACTGATATTATACATATGAATTATACTCTTATGTATGTAGATAGTATAAGAAATGTGCAGAATATGACAGTTTAATGGTGGAGGTACACACATGATAGATGTCTTGTAATGCACTGTTGAGGAACCTCAGCTGCGACTCAAGTTTTTCATTCATTGCATAACTACACCATAGTTGTGTATATGATATGTCAATAAACCTTAGAAAATCTTGAAATCTTGAAAGGGATGTGCAAAATAGCCATTATACAGTCTTTAATTAACTATTAGTAGAGAATAACGAGTAATGAATATACTTTATTACTCGTTTCCATTCATGTCAATTGCAGATAAATGTTTAGTCTTCTCAAGCACCAACAATCAAATATCTCTCCTGATTGTTGGCACTTGAAAATCACCTTACCTGAATTTTACTCAGGTGTAACTAAAGTCTGATTTAAGGGTTGTTTATATTTTACATCATTAATCAGAATCTGCAAAGTAACTCAAATAAATGCAGTGGAGTAAAAATACCAGGTTAACCTCTGAATTGTAGTGGAGTAGAATTACAAAGTAACAATGAGCTGTCATGTGGGTATACATTAATGTTGCGCATTATGGACACAAGCGATTTTCACCCATTTATTAATTATATGTTTTACATTTGATAACACCCATGTGTTTAATACTGGCAACTTCTAATTGTGGGAAAAACGAAAACGTTCAGTCGAGACGTCCCATAGTAAATGTTGCGAAACACAATAGCCAGCATGTGTAGTTCTGGGGGGGCGTTCGATTCCAGTTTTGGATATCTGGCGTGGTTTCGTTCCATTTCAAACAGCTGTTTGACACTCAGCGTAAACTTGGCGCACTGCAAGTCCAACATCCAATCCCAGAGCTTAAAGATTAATCACGGGGACAGTAGTCCTAAACGATAGCTGGGGATTATGGGTAGTGTAGTGTCTTCGGCCATCCTATTTCATATCGCATTAACACCATATCCCTACATGCATTGCGGCTAAAACATCCAATCAGCGAGCTTAAACCATAGCTGAGGATCTTGGGTAATCAGTTCAGTGGCTGTGTATCACAATGATGCTCGAAATGTCCCTTATAGGCCTACGTCTGTTTCCGGTTATTTCTATTTTGAAATTCAGTTCCTGATGGAAGCCAAAAAAGCCCAAGATTATGGAATCAAACAAATAAATAAAAACAAGGATAATTGTGTGTTATTGTTGAGTAAATAACAGTGTGATATTTAGAAAAGAATAACAAATTAGAAGGAAAAAAAGATTTAAAAAAATACAGATTTCAGTATTTTGAGGCTCTGAGCCCCATTTCTTTTCCTCACAGACGACAAAAAAAGTCCGACATTATACGATTTAAAATAAAAACAATAATCGTGGCTTGATATTGAGTAAGAACATGTTTTTATGAACCCCACAGCTTCCGGTCTTCCAAGACCCGAACGGCCAAAAAGACGTGCTGCAGGCACGAAACATACTACCAATAGAAATACATTGCTTTTAAAATCGTTCTGTGTGACACGAAAAAAAGGGGAAAATCGTGTTGGTGAACACGAATCAATAGATTAAATGTCGTGACTATAACACGAAATGCCGTGAGACTGGGTTGCGGTATCGGGGGTGCGGTGTAGAAGAGGTTAAAGCATGTTGGATAACAACAACACTGTTATTGTCTGTCTATCAGGAGCTTCTGAGGGATTTCAATGAATCCAACGGAAATGGCTCCATCCCCATCTTCCGCTACACCCAGCCGAAACACACTGTGCAGATGAGCTCCACTGCAGAGGAGCCCCTGGAGCAGGCAGCGGACTGCGACACGAGGAACCATGCTGGGGCCAGAGAGAAGCTGTCTGATCAGGGCTGCGGTCTGTCCTCAGTGAGGAGCGCTTCACGCAGAGCCGCGGCCGCCTTCACGGTGGAAAATCCACACAACATCGATCGCCACTCTCGCACCGCTTTCCCCATGGCGTTCCTCTGTGTCAATATCCTCTACTGGCTTTACTATCTGTTCCTCTGAGCTGCTGCATTGTTCATTTCACCATCCTTGATGCTATGCTGCTCCATCTCCTCATTTGAGACCCAATACCATTTGCCACTGGATCTAAACTGATCATACATGCTTTTTTGTGTCACATAATGTATTCAACCCGGTATCACGGCAAGACGTGAACATGTGACGACTTACCTTGCTGGGAGACGTGAAGATGTCACGATTTCGTCCCTTCAAACGTGACAGTTACACGGTATTGTTAACATGGCCCAACCAGTGGAGATATAGGCCTACCCGGAAATGCCAAGCAAATGCTACCCGACGGTCGGTTGTTATTGTCAATATTAATATAATAATGATTTTTTTTTTTATAGTCACACTCGATTTCGCCGATTTTCTCGTAGCCCCAGCTGGTCGACACCTCTTTTAGCAGAAACAAAGGCTACATTAATGTATTAAATCGATGTTAATCCATGTGTGTGAATGTGGAATTAACGGACGTGACGATGTGCGATTGCGTTACCAGGCAACAGCTTCGGTTCATGTTAATTTACAAACTCTTCAACTAGAACCGTAGTTATATTTAAAAACATGTTAGAAGGCCTCACGAAATACTTTAATGTAAATTAAAATTTAAATGTGAAGGAATGTGTGTATAACAAAATACATCCGTCATAAAAAATACCGGAAACAGACGTAGGCAAGGTCCTCAGCTCGGTGATTCGATGGTTTAGCCCCAATGCACGTTGGGAAATGGTGTTAATGCGATGTGAAATCCGATTTAAAAAATAAATAATAATAATACTTTATTCCGTGTGCTTGCTTTTCTCTTTGAAAGTCATCACATAACGGCATTGTAATACACGGTTCGGCTGCATTAAATATTACATATCTGCCGTAGTTCTCTATTTATAGAGCCCTGATGAGAAGACTTCTCGACAAACAGGAAGAACTTCCGCCAAAACTGAAAACTCCTTGCAGTATCAACACTAATTCGGCTGACTTTTATATTTGATCCAATTGGTAGATAGGCTGTATTTACACCATAACGGTGCACAGCTGATAGAAAGGGACACCTAGTGGTTAAAAAATAAATAAATGTATATGACGGATTATCCTGTTAAACAGCAGTATAAGTGTTGACTCGTGCAGAGAGACTCACTTCCAGCTGCCAGCAGCAGCAGAGCTACAGAGAACATGATGATGATGATGATGATGATGATGATGATGATGATGATGATGATGATGATGATGATGATGATGATGATGATGATGATGATGATGATGATGATGATGATGATGATGATGATGATGATGATGATGATGATGATGATGATGATGATGATGATGATGATAAGACGTGAGCTCCTGTGCTTGGCATTTCCGGGTATATCTCCACTGGTTGGGCCATGTTAACAATACCGTGTAACTGTCACGTTTGAAGGGACGAAATCTCCCAGCATGGTAAATCGTCACATGTTCACGTCTTGCCGTGATACCGGGTTGAATGTATTACCTTTTTGTCCCTCAAACAGGGCTAGAAAATGATGAATTCGAAACTCCTATTCATCATTAGAAATTCTTCTGTGCATTTTACCATTTTGAAAGCTTTATTAATAATTTTTAAATAGATGGCTACTAACATCTTAACATACAAATAAAGCCTGTCTTTGTCTATTTCCTGACAAGTCTTGTTAAAAAAAAACTAGTAAAACTAGTTATAAACGATAGGCTGCCTGAGCTGCATCACACTATACTGTGTTGCATTGAATTGCCTTTATTAAGTGACTTGTTCAGCCGCAATGCACGTTGGGATATGGTGTTAATGCGATATGAAATCCGAAAAACATTTAAAAAAAGAAAATAATACTTTATTCCGACTGTGCTTGCTTTTCTCTTTAGAAGTCATCACATAACGGCATTGTAATACAAGGTTTGGCTGCATTAAATATTACATATCTGCCGTAGTTCTTTATTTATTGAGCCCTGATTAGAAGACTTCTGGACAAACAGGAAGAACTGCCGCCGAAACTGAATACGTGATGTGGATCACCCCCCCTGTCGACTTTCCTGAAGTACTCCCCCGTTGATAGAAATCAACACGTAATGAATTAAAACCCCACGGTTTGATGATTGATAGGTGTGTGTGCTGTCTTTCATTTTGACACGCAGAAAAACGTTATAATAAACATAGATACTGTATGTTAAATGGATATATCCGCCTTCTTTCATTTATTTTCCATTAACCCTAACCCTAACCATAAAGAAATGGCATATTTTGGACATAGTTCGAATGGTGATTAATCATGATTAATTAATTTTTAAACTGTGATTAATCTGATTAAAATGTTTATTCGTTTGACAGCCCTAGTAAAAACATGAATAAAACTACATATTTTCAGATGTTATACATACATAAGTGTCCTACACTAATAATACAAAGTTATTATTAGTATGCTGTGTGTACCTTGTGTGCACCGCCTAGTGGTTAAAGCACATTATTGAATTATTTTTGTTGAATAATGTTATTTTTGTTGAATAATGTTATTTGATAAAAAAAATATTAAGAGTACATACTTTCATAGGGGGAAAGTAGAAGGTCAATGATAGAAATATAGAATATAAAAAATCAAGAAGATACTGTAAGTGATCTCTACAATAAAACAGTTTAGTGCCGGATGTACAAAGATATTAATATGAGGATGTGCAAAACAGACAAACTAATTAACCTTTATTGCCACATTAAAGAATACTTTAGGTTAAGGTCTTCTTTTAAATAAGAAACAAGCTTTGGGTGTACCCTACACATACATATTAAGCCTGACAAAGTACTTAACGTCTAATATATTGCTTTCCTGCAATGTTAACTATGTTGAAGCATTTATTTTAACTGATATTATACACATTAATTATACTCTTATGTATGTAGATAGTATAAGAAATGTGCAGAATTTGACAGTTTAATGGTGGAGGTACACACATATTGATAGATGTCTTGTAATGCACTGTTGAGGAACCTGTGACCCAAGTTTTTCATTCATGTGTGTATGTATATGATATGTCAATAAACCTTTGAAAATCTTGAAATGGATGTGCAAAATAGTCATTATATACAGTCTTTAATTAACTATTAGTAGAGAATAACGAGTAATGAATATACTTTATAGGGATCCTATTAATATCTAATAATAAAAATAATACAATTCAATAACGTGCTTTAACCACTAGCTGACATCCTCGTGGATTCATCTTCTTTCAGACACATGCATTTCCTAACATTCGGTCTATATGCTGTAAAATGTATTATCTCTTCGATTTACACACGGCATCTATTGCACGTCTGTCCGTCCTGGGAGAGGGATCCCTCCTCTGTTGCTCTCCCTGAGGTTTCTCCCATTTTTTCCCCTTAAACTGTGGGTTTTCTCTGGAAGTTTTTTCTTGTACGATGTGAGGGTCTAAGGATAGAGGGTGTCGTTTTTCTCATACTGATATTCTGAACAATCTGTGCTGTTGTATTTGCTGTAAAGTCTCTCTACTGTAGGCTATTTGCATTTTATGTACAGCACTTTGGCTCGACCAAAAATCGTTTATAAATGTGCTATATAAATAAAACTTGATTTGAGGTGTCCCTTTCTATCAGCTGTGCACCGTTATGGTGTAAATACAGCCTATCTACCAATTGGATCAAATATAAAAGTCAGCCGAATTAGTGTCGATACTGCAAGGAGACGTATTGTGTGAAAAGAAATGTAAGATGTTGTTTAATTGCTGATATATTTATGAACCACGTCACGTTTTCAGTTTTGGTGGCAGTTCTTCCTGTTTGTCTAGAAGTCTTTTCATCAGGGCTCTATAAATAGAGAACTACGGCAGATATGTAATATTTAATGCAGCCGAACCGTGTATTACAATGCCGTCATCAGATGACGGCATTGTAATACACGGTTCGGTTCGGTCATCTGATGACTTTCAAAGAGAAAAGCAAGCACACTCGGAATAAAGTTTTTTTTAAAAATGTTTTCGGATTTCACATCGCATAAACACCATATCCCAACGTGCATTGCGGCTAAACCATCCAATCAGCAAGCTGAGGATCTTGCCTACGTCTATTTCCGGTATTGTTTATGACGGGTGTATTTTGTTATACACACATTCCTTCACATTTAAACTGAATTCCCATTAAGGCGAGACACCCCAGGTGAATAGGGTATCTTTTTTTAACTTGAAGGTATCAGCTAGAAATTTCTCCAGTTAATTACTTACAATAAGGCAATTGTCTTTTGTATTACAAGTTTTCTGAAATAGCATGTTTAAATATGCAAATTACCCATTATCTCATTAAATATGCACATATTTTAACACATTTCAGGAATCGAAATCTGAACTTTGGATAAAGCCAGGTTCAAAATTATTGTTTCATTTCGTAGTCATATTAGTATCTAAGGCTTTTACAGAAGGGATATTGGATATCTCTTTTTATCACTCCATAAATCAGGCCCTAAAATATCAATTTTCGCCATGTTTTTAGGTATACAATGTTGTATAATTCAGGCTATGAATGATATATGAACAAACCCTTCTGTAAAAGCCTTCATAATATTGATAGGAATATAACTGGAAGGTTTGGTGTATGTACGTGCTACTGAAGTTGAAAT
Organism: Gymnodraco acuticeps; assembly: GCF_902827175.1. Lineage (NCBI taxonomy): Eukaryota > Metazoa > Chordata > Actinopteri > Perciformes > Bathydraconidae > Gymnodraco > Gymnodraco acuticeps. The sequence continues at coordinate 1,168,587 of NW_022990027.1, read as the reverse complement.
TTCGAACTCAGAGTAGGAGAAAAAACTCATTTTGAGAAAACGACCTTTAAAGAATGCAGTGAGGCGCTAGCTAAACCCTCCTGTTCTTTGGATGACAGCTTGCACATCGACGCACTCCGTGAAGGTATTTCATGTTCGGGGTCATTTGTTTTTTGTATAACCTTGCTTCGTGCAAGTGACAATTGTTGTCGTCTTCTCTGTGAAAGTTTTTTTCGCTGTTCTTTTGCCATTTTGAGATTTCAATTTCTAGCGGAAAGCTAACCAGGAAGTGTTTTAGCACACCACGTGATGCATCTGAACGAATCACGTTGTCAGAAATTGACATCAGCCAATGAGATTTTGTTTCTTGGTTTAAGACCCCTGTGCTTTCACGATTGGTTGCTGATACAAAGGAAATGACCATATTTGGATCTGATGAGATTGTGCAGGAGAGACGGAGCTTTCCAACGATATCTCTGTTGACATGGTGCACACAGCGGTCGCGGTACTTTATGTTACGTTAGAATGCTAATTTTTGGTGAATTTTGGAGAAATCTACAGACGCAAATAGACAAACTATAGTCAAATAAACACTTAAATGTGTATTTTGTACGTTTTCCTTCCAAAAGCCTGAAAGAAAACATGTTATAGAATCAAAATAGCACAATCTCAAAATTGACCAGTACTTGAAAAACGATGTTTTTGCCTGCCGTGTCTCCTCTTAAAGTATGTCGTGAGGCCTTCTAAAATGTTTTTAAATATAACTACGGTTCTAGTTGAAGAGTTTGTAAATTAACATGAACCGAAGCTGTTGCCTGGTAACGCAATCGCACATCGTCACGTCCGTTAATTCCACATCCACAGCCCTGGTTGGGCACCGTGTAACTGTCACTTTTGAAGGGACGAAGTCGTGACATCTTCACGTCTCCCAGCTTGGTAAATCATCACATGTTCACGTCTTTTGCCGTGATACCGGGTTGGTTTTTTGAGAACAACATTTCGTAACTAATGCACCATAATACATTCTGACGAAAAATAAAAATAATTATGAATACAAATAAAATAAAAGAAGCCTCCCGTGAGTTACTACAAGCTATAAAGTAGATTTAAAAAAAAAAAACGTTTCATAGAATAAAAGATCACTGCGGGACGTTGTAGAAATGCGTGTGTGCACCACGACAAAGGAGCCTCATTCACTTTATATTGGGGTTTTTTCCGTGGTGCAGACACGTAAATGTAGCAGAGTCCGTGACTCCACCACGTACTGCGGCGTTAAGGAGTCGTGGTGGAGTCACGTATTCTGGTGAGACCAGGTTGCTCCGACGCATCTCTGAAGCACAGTTTACTGGTAAAGCATCACTGTAGATATTCTGTTTCTTTTTGCTGGAGGCCTGCACAGAAAGTAAAGGCAAATAATTAAATATACCACGTTTAACATGTGTTTGTGCGTCCTTACACATGAAGCAAGATATATACCTTAAGTGGGGGTTTAGCCTCAACAGGCACACCCAGAGCTCCACCAGCAAGGCTCTTCTTCAGGTTCTCTGTGACCCGAGTCAGCCTCAGCTCCAGGTCCACCCTCTCCGCCTCTTTTCTTAATGACTATTTCTGCTTTTTCTACTTTTTCCTTAAAGGTAATTATTTTACATGTAGTGTGCTACCTTTTTCAGATTTAAGATCTGAATATTTCTTCAACATGCTATGTGGAAATACAGGAAATTAATTTGATTCGAAAAAGATTTCACAGCCATGTTTTTGGTTTAATTATCAAAAGCAATTAGTTGTTTTAGTCGTCCCTGTAGGAAAACATTAGCCTACGTCCATGATAAATTGCCATAGCTAAACCTTGAGCTAACTTATCCATTAGCCACCACCTTAGTTAACTATTTGTTTTTTGGCTTTTGGCTAAGCTCTGTAAACTAGAGGCACTGGCAGTTTAGGCAAGGTAAGGCAAGACAAGGCAAGTTTATTTATATAACACCTTTCAACACAAGGCAATTCAAGGTGCTTTACAAAAATGAAAGACATTCAGACAAAGGCATTTAAAAACAGTCATTAAAAAGAAAAGATAATAAAAGAAACTTTAAATAAAAAATACATTAATAAAAAGTACATGAATAAAAAGTTACAGTGCAGTTTAAGATATGAATAGTTCACACAGAAGTTCCATTTTACTGATGCCTTTCTTTAAAGTTTCTCCGAACATGAGCTGTACATACGCAGTATACACAGAGAAAACCAGCCAGGACAAAGTCCCCAGACACTGATTCCCTGGGTTACTAGCCCCAAATGTTCATTAACAAAAAACGAAACACAACCGCTCAGTTTCAATTAAAAGCAGCGGCAAACTGTGAACTGGCCAAGAAAAGCCGGCATAACATGGGACTTTGAGGTGGGGAAGTTTTATGGTGATACATATTAGCTTAAATGTATTAAATATTCACCTGTAGTGTCTTGCAAAATGTTACATTTTACAAAACCTATCTTTAAGGCCGTGTTCTCCAAATATTGTTCTCTTTTTCTGAAAGGGAGATTTTCACTTCAGTAGCTCTTACATAAGTAAATACATATTTAAGGATTTTTCAGAGGGTTTTGGTCATAAATCATTCAAAGCACGATTTATATTACATTTAATTCCTATATATAGTATTTAAAACCTTTGATTACTTTTGACAGTATTTTCAGATTTATTGACAAAAACACTATTTGCTTTTATGGCTTTTGGCTAAGCTCTGTAAACTAGAGGCACTGGCAGTTTAGTCATTTGTTCATCACCACTCACCTTCAAACAAGCCAAGAAAAGCCGGCATAACATGGGATTGTGAGGTGGGAGGTGCTGCTACCTGTATGTCTGAGGTGACTGCCGATGACTGTCCGCAACGCTGTGCGCGAGACGTGGAGAGGGGAGGGAGGGTAGAGAGAGAGCATCGGAACTTGACAGTCTAATTTCCCGACCTGATATATATTTTTTTTATTCAATCAATTTATTTTTGGAAACGGAAACTGTGCGCTAACTGGAGTAGATATATATTAATTTATTAAAAATAAATATTTTAAAAAATTTAAAAAAACATTTCTCTGGAGGAAGAAAAAGGGCAGGGGCTCAAGCCCACTTTGAGGTCTATGTGTGCACGTGCCTGGTCTCGACATACTGCGGCTGGCTCAGTACAGCGTAGAGAGCTATACCTCAGTGTCCGAGGCTGTGTAAGAGACAGGTAGGATACTTCAACCCCCAGAAGCCCCTTCTAACAAATGAGTAGCCATATATGAGAGCAGAAATGATACATCATTACAATATGTACCTTGTCTTTTTTACAGGACAATACCCTAAGCTGGTGTTCTATTTCGTCCCTACTGACCGCCAGAGGCGGTGCTTTAAGCACTGGATATGTCCATCGCGCGCATGCGCAGCTCGAGTACCAATAACAACAAAGTCACCTGTGACCCACGTGACACCGGCTATATCGGCCGGTGTCGTCAGAGGATCTGTTCCTTTCATCTTCTCGCTGCGCGAGGGTACCGTGGCTACATTTTTGTAGCCTACAGCGTTCAGGTTTGAACGTTTGATCTGAGGGATTTCTCTGCAAGCAGCTGGCCGCGTGCAGCTTCACGACTTACGGCCCGTCCACACAGCGGCGTGCGTTGAAGCTTCCAACGCTTCTGCCCATTCACTTTGAATGGGGTGACGTCACTTTTAGCCGAACTGTATTTTGGGAAGCTACGTGGAGTGTTGCTGGCGTTGCTCGCTTCAAAAGTTGAGCAATGTTCAACTTTTGGCGCCTCGGCAGAAGCGTCAGCCAATGAAATCCCGTTTATGCAAATCTGCCAGTACAAGCGCTAGCCAATCAAACCGCGTATATGCTGGGAGAGACTACGCAGGTCATTTCCTCATATTCCAAAAAATGGAGGGAAAATTCATTATAGCGGTAGTGAATCACCCGGTGCTGTATGATCAGTCTCTGTTCATCTCCCGGGATACAAACTAGAGGAGCGAGGCATGGAGGGAGGTGGCAGAGACAGTGGATGAAACTGGTAGGTTTTCGCCTGTTTGGGGATTTTATATCCAGTTTACTTCGTTTTAACATTGCTATTGCTTTGCATGTCGGGGGTGGGAGATTCATGTGATTGGTTGTTGGTCGCGTTGCTCGCAAAAAATCCCCAAGCTTCAGATACGCCCACCTCCAAGCGTCAACGCACGCCGCTGTGTGGACGGGCCGTAACGGCCCGTCCACACAGCGGCGTGCGTTGAAGCTTCCAACGCTTCTGCCCATTCACTTTGAATGGGGTGACGTCACTTTTAGCCGAACTGCATTTTGGGAAGCGACGTGGAGCGTTGCTGGCTTCAAAAGTGGAGCAATGTTCAACTTTTGACGTCTCGACGGAGGCGTCAGCCAATGAAATCCGTTTATGCAAATCTGCCAGTACAAGCGCTAGCCAATCAAACCGCGTGTATGCTGGGAGAGACTACGCAGGTCATTTCCTCATATTCCAAAAAATGGAGATAAAATTCATTATAGCGGTAGTGAATCACCCGGTGCTGTATGATCAGTCTCTGTTCATCTACCGGGATACAAACCGGAGGAGCGACGCATGGAGGGAGGTGGCAGAGACAGTGGATAAAACTGGTAGGTTTTCGCCTGTTTGGGGATTTTATATCTAGTTTACTTCGTTTTAACATTGCTATTGCTTTGTATGTCGGGGGCGGGAGATTCATGTGATTGGTTGTTGGTTGCAAAAAATCCCCAAGCTTCAGACACGCCCACCGCCAACACACACCGCTGTGTGGACGGGCCGTGACAGTCGGAGCTACGGGTCGTTAACTCGTCCTCCAGGAGCTGTGGCCGGCTGCACGCTGTGCAGAGCCTCGACGGACAGGTTTGTGTCAGCTTGTTGCTGGTGATGGCTGTCCCCGCACCCTCTCCCAGCCAAGTTGTCCTGATTGCCGTCTTATTTTTTGTTTGGCTTAGACTTTCTGGTGACGACAGTGTTCCCGCTTCCTCCCCCCTAAAGTTTCCCTTATGCTCTTTTGAAAGTTCTGCTTGTGGCGTTGTGCCCGAGCTATCATTAGCATTTGAGTCCCAGCTTTGGCTGCGTCCCTCATTCAGTTTAGTATGGAAAGCCCAGAGTGTCATATTTTAAACCCGTTTTTCATTTAGATGGAGAGAGTAAGGTAAGTACTTTCTATTTCATAGAAGCTAATTATCTGGTCTTAATCTTTGTGTTCTGACTTGGTCGCTTGATTGTTAGCAGCAGCCGCTTTGCTAACACCTTGCTGTTAAGCTTAATTATTTAACTCAGGGCAGTGCTCCCGCTCCCGGTAACATAGGGTTTGATTGCAGTAGCGCTATATCGTTGTAGTACTGTCTGCTCCTAGTACTAGACTCCTAGCACTAGGATGATATGCAGAGAACATCTTCACTGCGGTTGCTGTGTGCTCTGCATGTGATTGGGTTAAAAAATAACCCAATCATAACCCAGCTGCTGAGTCACTATAGAACAGAACACACGCTGGGTTGTCTTTAGGGATGCTCCGATCGCCAATTTCGGGTTTGATCGCCGGAATCAGTATCGGCCGATACCGATCGCCGATCCGATCGAGTGGGCGGGGCCTAAATGGAAGATTTAAACATCACTTTAAATCTTCCATTTAAAGTGATGTTTAAACTCAGTTAATGGGGCTCATTCACTGGAGCTTTCACAAACAACAATCAACTTAATTATTACATTCAAATGATGTACATTATTCAAGTTTACATTCACTTTGGATAATAACACGGGAGAAATGAGCGGAAGCGCTCTCTTTTCCTCTCTCCCCCTCCTGACAGCCTGTCAGTATCTCATGCAGCTCACTGATCTAGTAATGAGTGACCCGACAGTGAAGAATACATATATTTATAATAACTAGTTTAGCTTGTTCCAGAGGTAGATAACATAGCTAAGTGTGTTAGGTCTAACTCTTGTGTGTTTCGTCCCGCTTACCGGTCCGACGGGCGGAGCTGCAGGATTTCTGCTTCACACACACGTTGCATACAGCTATTTTACTGTCTTTTTCGGACACCTTAAAATAATGCCAGACCGGTGAAGCCATTTTGGCGAGCTTGTTTTGCCGCACACAGAGAAAAGTGTCATGTATTTTACGTCATGCGATCGGCTCTCGCGATCGGCATGTTTAGAGAGCACCGATCGATCGGTAGAGAGTGAGTATCGGCCGATATCGATCGGTGACCGATCGATCGGAGCTTCCCTAGTTGTCTTAACCCATATGCTGGGCTGGATAATTTTAACCCATGTGCGGGGTTGTTTATTTGACCCAAGCTAGTGATTGAAATTAACTACATCACTGGGTTAAATATAAACCATACATTGGGTTGTTTATTTGACCCAAGCTATTGATTGAAATTAACTATATTGTTGGGCTAAATAGAATATAATAATAATGTATAATAGTGTAATGAATTATCTCCAAACACACCGTGTATATATATATATAAAAATGCATTTATTGATAATTTGAACAGCTTTGGCAAATCGCCAACATTCCATTCCATTTCCACTATAAAAGAACAATGCATTTTAGCACAATTCAAATTCAATATATTTAACTCTTAAATAAATAAAAAAACACCTTAAAAACAGTGCTAGGGCCTTGAGAAATATCTGTGTGTATTTTAACCATCACTTATGAGCAGTGTTGGGACTAACGCGTTACTGTAACGCCGTTATTTTTGGCAGTAACTAGTACTCTAACGCATTACTTTTTAAATGCAGTAACTCAGTTACCGTTACTACATGGTGCGTTACTCCGTTACTGCGTTAGTTTTTTTATATAGTCAACAGCCAGGCGAACAGAGATGAATGACTTAGATACTTCCTGTGTCACATGCGGAGACACGCTGTGGGCGTGTTTGTGTTGTTTACTAACAAGACTATCATGGCGGCGGCAGAGCTCAAGTCTAGTTTCTCCACCTAGAGATATTCTCACTATTTCACTTTTGTCGAGCACAAAGAAAAGAACGTTTTAGTTAAATGTAAGTTGTGTCTTGGCGGGTCAAAGATCCTATCTACTGCCCAAACCAGTCATTCAAATCTCTTAAAACATCTGCAAAAACAACATGCTGGGACGAAGCTAGTAGCTAAGACCACAGAGACTCAGCCGACGCCACTCCACCTCCACCAAAGCAACAGCGGCTGGATTTTAACCGAGGGACTGCTAGGGATAAAGCCATTGCACGGTATGTTGTAGAACACATGCAGGCTATTGCTACAGTGGAGTCACCCGCTTTCAGGGAGCTAGTTAGCATGATACCATGTCCGGGCGGCACACGGCATATGGGACGGAAAACTTTTTCCAACTACCTGGAGAAAGAATATATAAAACTGGAAAGCCAGCTAATATCGATGCAATCCAGATTGCATATAATGCATGTCAAGTTGATCAACAGATTGTATTATTCTCCAATGCAATAACAGTACTGAAAGGAAGGCTATAAGGGCATTAATGGGAGCCCTTTTTTCAAGTAACGAAACGTTACTTTTCACAGTAACGCATTACTTTTGGGTGTAAGTAACTAGTAAAGTAACTTAGTTACTTTTGAAATGAAGTAACTAGTAATGGTAACTAGTTACTGGTTTTCAGTAACTAGCACAACACTGCTTATGAGTGAACACAATTTTCAGGAACAGTTCTGCGTATTAACTTAACACATGGACCATAAAGACCCAATACATATAAAAGTATAAAACAACATCTACGAACAGTCCTTCAACTTGAAGCTGAACAGTAACAAATCTGTCAATGAACACAACAGAACACAGATGTAAAGCAGCAGGATGTAAACAGAGGAGAAAAGTGTGTGTGTGTGTGTGTGTGTGTGTGTGTGTGTGTGTGTGTGTGTGTGTGTGTGTGTGTGAGTGTGTGTGTGTGTGTGTGTGTGTGTGTGTGTGTGTGTGTGTGTGTGTGTGTGTGTGTGTGTGTGTGTGTGTGTGTGTGTGTGTGTGTGTGTGTGTGTGTGTGTGTGTGTGTGTGTGTGTGTGTGTGTGTGTGTGTGTGTGTGTGTGTGTGTGTGTTGTGTGTGTGTGTGTGTGTGTGTGTGGTGTGTGTGTGTGTGTGTGTGTGTGTGTGTGTGTGTGTGTGTGTGTGTGTGTGTGTGTGTGTGGTGATTGTTAAAGTGCAACTTTGTTGGTAGGATTAAACTTCCAAAAGCTTTTTCAGGCTCAACACCCTGGGCTTCAAGTTCAAGAAAGTGTTGGCCAAGTCTTTTGGGTAGCTCAGATGCAGGGCAAAGGTCAGTGCAAAAAGCAGGATGAATGCGTCAGCCAGTGTGGGAGTTCGATAACTCCGTTACCCTAAATGACAACAGCGATCCTCTCTGGGCAGAAGAGCGTGGTATCTGTTGACCTGGCACTGATCATGAGAAGTCCGACCGCGATGCCCTGTGTCTGGATCATCAGACTGCTCCACTTGATGACAAGAACAGATAAACGTTACCCAAATTGCCTCTCTCAGAAATGTGTTTTCTGAAAAATACATCAGTGACATATCACATCAAATAACCTTATGTTTTGTGCATAATGTGGGTTTAAGGAAACGCCTATTAGCATTGCACAACATAATGTTACAGCACTAGAAACGTCAGCCTCCAAAATAACCAATCAGTTGACATAAATGCTTTCAACAAAAAAACATGTATAACCTTCATAAGGGTAGGATTTATTTTATCACTGTATTAGACTGTTACTATTAGCTAGTTGTACCTAATAAACTGGCAACTGAATATATATTTACAGTATAATCTCTCCCTACTACACATACAAAAAAATATGGGGAACACTAGAGATTATTTTGTATTGAACACTGATGCTGCAGGAAAGAAAGCCCTCTCTTGATTGTGTATTTTATTAAATCACCTGAGCCCATTTTTTTACACTGAAACCTAGAGCTTAATTTTAAATAAATCCTAAAGTAGAAATCATATTCAACACTTCTGAAGTGTTGAAGTAAAGGGAGATTATGTTCAACATGTCCATTGTGTACCTTACAATAATTACAATTCTTATAGCAATATTCAAATGTTGGAACTAGAACCTGAATGGGATGTGAGCAACACAAGAGATCATTTTTGATTAACAACACCTCAGTGACAGAATCAAGCTTTGATGACACCAGGACAGTTCATACTTTTTCAAATTAAATCTATCATTTATTATAATTTTTTCACTATAAAAATTCAAATAATTGTCTACCTGCGATAGAGCTCCTGAAACAATGTAACAAGATAAACTATATTTGTGGATGATCCGTCACATACATTCAAAACAGTTATTATGCTGACTTACATGCCACAGCCTCAGAAACGTGGAGTCATCTTCATGCAGATATGCAGGCAGAGCACGGAGGACAGCAGCACGTCGGACATGGACGTCACCTTGCTCCTTGAGTGTGAGAACATATATTTGTTTTACTTTGGATGCTAAACAGTAGGGGTGCACCGAATGGGAAATTCTTGGCCGAAACCCATACCGAAAATAGGAAACAGTTGGCCGAAAACCGAATGCCGAAAGGCCGAAAATGATTAATAGAAATATATATATATATATAATGTATACATTTTTTACCAATGTTGTTCAGCTACCTGATTATGGAAATAGACATGATTATGGCAAAACTTAACTTAAATAATAATCACTATTATGGGTCCATAAAACATTTATTCAGCACTTTTGAATGCATACAGTACATTTATATATGTCATGTATTATTGCTAAAAAAACATGATATCGCAGTCTTAGTGTCGCCAACTCGTTTCTAATATGCAAAGACAACAAATGCGTCTATGATGTATTTTCGATCAGACGAGATCTCTCTCCCCCGTCTGTGTGCGAGGGGGCGGGGAAGTTTACACACACGCAGCTGCTACATGCAGCAGAGCACACTGCGGAGATGGCGGAGAGAACGCGCTCCGAGGTGTGGTTAAACTTTACCCGTCTCGATGTGGAGAATACTTGTTACCATAAGTGCAATAAGAGTTTAGCATGTAAGCACGAGCAATTTGTCTAAACATTTAGCAAAAGTGCACCGCATGCAGACGGAGGAATGTACCGGGTTCGACCGTCTTTCTAGCAGCTCTGTAGCCCCATCCACGAGTAACGTTTCCACGTCAGGTGTTATGTATGCTAGCAGCAACACACGGAGTTAACTACATGATACAAACATGGGTTAATGATTAGAGGTAACTGAGTTATTTAGTTTGTTAAAATGTCAGCTATTCTGTTTACAGTCTGTCATCAGATTATTTAATACGATTTGTTAAAGGCTCAGGGCAATCTCGATGACAAAGGTCAATGTCTGTGAGCCAGCCGCGAGCATGGTCGCCGCGTCTTTATTACGTCATCACAACAACACGTTAGGTTACCAACGTAAGCCTGTTCTGACATTCGGTGATATTTTTTCGGTGCTAAAACCCTTTCGGCCGAAAGCCGAAAGGGCCTTTTTAACCATTTTCGGCCGATAATTTTCGGTGGCCGAATATTCGGTGCATCCCTACTAAACAGTATAGCCACACAACAATTGATATCACAAGGAAGGGCTCTTCCATGACTGAAGAGATTAACATTTTGACAAAGATAATCCACTCTAGTATGAGAATAAAACACCAAGAGGCATAACAGACTCACCTGGAGGTCATAGGAGGCGAATAGCTGATCCAGAAGTTCAGCTTCCTTTCCATGCTTGCCGCCTTCTTCCTGAACAGGCTCTGAAGACAGGGGGGACATGTCTATCCAACTACGCATAGAAGTGGTTCTTCAGGTTGAGGTTTGTTATCCTGCGAAACTCTGCTAAAATATATAATGACTATTTAATTCACAGTACAATGTATATGTGGACTGAAGGCAGCAGAGATAAACAGAAACATAACATGCTAAATCTGAGTAAACATGTCAAAGTGTCAAAGGGACACAAAATAATTATATAGTTGTAATAAATAAAATATTTTCACCTGTGACTCCATTTTCAAGGCAGGTCAGCGTTCCAGGATCTCTCCAACAGGTAGCTCATCATTGATGATCTCATTGCGCCGCAGGGCAAAGGTAGTCTGCATTAACTTTTAAATCAAGGGAATAATAATGTTATAATGTTCAAGTAACTCTGCCCTTGTATCAAAGACAGCAGCACAAAGTTTGCATCTCCAAGCCATTGGAAAACGTAACAATATTCACAGGCACCAACACAAATATAATTTCAGTGTTGAGCACTAAATATTCATTCACATTTTAGTAACCATGTGGAATAAACATGGACGCGGGAAGGGGCTGCAGCACCCCCAAACGCGGCGCACCTACAGTGTAACAGCCCCTACAAACGGCGGCAAGCCGCGGGCATGTCTGAAGCTAGACCAACAACCAATCACATGAAAGCTACGCTTTGCTCCCACAATGCAGTTCGGCTAAGCGTGACGTCACCCCATTCAAAGTGAATGGGCAGAAGCGTCAACGCACGCCACTGTGTGTAGGGGCCGTAACATCACTCCATTCATTTTGAATGGAGTGACGTCACGCTATTCACTTTGAATGGAGTGACGTCACGCTATGCCAAACTGCATTGTGACAATCAAATCATATGCCAGTACAAGCTCTAGCCAATCAAACCGCGTGCTTGTGTGTCCTGGGCGGGATATTCATGTGAGTGGTTGTTGGTCGAGCTTCAGACAAGCCCGCCGCTGTGTGTGTAGGGGCAGTAAGCATGCCACAGTTGCGCCGCTGCGAGGCTCCACTCGCACCCCACCCCCCAGCGCGTCAGTTTCTCCACTGTGAGTCTTACCAGATTGAAGAAGCCATATATCTGCCAGTTGCTTCAGTTTCCTTAAGAGAGAAAACATTGAAGGTTAGCTGGGTTGCAAAGTTTTCACAAAATGATCTGAGAAACACTATTTTCGAACCTAAAATGGCGGCAGGCGGCGCGCTTTTCTTCTTTTTTGTTACAGCATGCATGTCTGTGCATGTTTTATTAACTTAGACTAGAGGCATAGAGGATGTACGTTCATTTTATCCACTAACGTTATACCATAACCGTGCGTTCTGCATGTTTGTAAAAGCAAGCTAACTTGAAACACTAGACTATTAATCTGTTAAATCCGGCAGCCGTCGGTACCGAGGGGTTCTTGTTCACGAAACTTTGTCTCAGGGCTTCTTAACATTTAAAAACCAAGATAAGACATCAGATTAAAGCTGAAAGTCCACATATTATAGAAGTATTAGTATCATCACTGTGCGATCGTTACCTTTGCTGAGTTAATGTATTTGAAAACGCTGGGGTAGTGCTGGGGGGAAACGATTATTTTGAAAACGATTAATCGGGCGATTATTTTATCGATTAGTCGACTAATCTAACGATTATTTTTCTGTTGTTCGATTAATAAAAAATGTAATGTATCTCAAATAAATACCAAAAAATTCTTAATAGTTTTTTTTTTCAATGAGCGCCCCAAAAAACAACACAGCCGTTAGCTCTTAGCACTCAGAGCTCACAGCTCTTCATATCTGTTCAGAAACTAGACAAAAGTTAAACAAGTACAAACCACAGACTGCCTGTGTCATGGCGATTACAGTCGCTGGTTTGTTTGACAACCTGTGCAGCCCATGTATTGATTCCATCCGATAGCGGTTATAATACAAAACGTCTGCCTCTCTCCACAATGATCAATAACAATGAACGGATGGTCAAAGTAAGGTACAAATAAACAGAATCACACGAAGCCTGGTTAGTGTTGCCTGACTTTATAAAGTATGTTTATAAGCACTACTGCTTGTAGGCAGGCATGACAGTCGACCCATGTTCAGGGGAGGAGGGTTTAGTTTCCTGCACGCCTCGACGTAAGAGAGACGTAAGCGACGCCACCTCTTAGCTCCGAAGCTCTTGCCTCTAGACCGACAATTTTTTGGAGCTGGAAGTGAACCCGATTCCGGAGCTAAGAGCCGGCGCCGCTGCGGTGTGAACAGGAAAAACCGGCGCTTTTCAGGCTCCAGCTCCGAGCCGGAGCTGAAAAAGCGCTGGTGTGAAAGGGGCATTTGAGATATAACTTAAAACAATATAAAAATACTGTCTTACACGTAAGTTAAATCGTTTTTCAAGTGAGGCAGATATTAAATGTAGGCTAGCTAACAAGAGCTCAAATCAAACTAACACACCATGCGACACAAAGTGCATTAGATGCAGAATTGAATAACACACAATTTAAATACTGTGCAAAGGCAAGACGTAACTCACCAGAGTAGTGTGGCCAAAAAAGGATCACGATTCCGGCAGTGAGAGCACAGTGAGCAAAGTATTCTTAAAAGTCTGAGCGATTTCAACAGAGGCGAGGAGATAATGCCGGGCGGACTCTGGTGCAGTGTTGCCATGCCAAGTTGGCAACACTGCTCTGGTGAAGGCCAGAGCCGTATAATAGAAGAGTTACGACAACGGAAGTCCAAAAACGGTTATCGTGACGTGGTTCATGTAGACGAGGATCGTTCCCCGGAAGTTCATGGCGGGCAATGTGAATGCACTGATAACAGGAGATAGAACTACGATTTTTGGTAATTATTAGTGAATAAAGGTTTTGCTTTGCAATATTTATACAACAAATCGATATGTGTATGTATTTACATCAATATGTTTTAAAAAATAAAATAGAATTTGCTAATATTAAGTGATAATATTAGGATTAGTGTGAACAACTAGTTTACATGGTAGGCTAACAGTGCCTTGGTTAAAGAGCCTGTTGCTGTTTATTTATAGCTTTGAATTCTTTAAAACCAATATTATCTTCTTAAACTTGTATGGTAGTCAGGAGCATCACTTTCTAATGTTTATTGATATATTTAGAGGGAGGGGATCTAAAGTAATGCTTTAAAATTCAGATTAGATTAATTTCTACCATTTTCTTAAATTCATGGTAGTTTCAGTAATTCCATGGTAATTGAGGACACAAGTTATCTAAATGACTAATGTCATCTTTATGGCTTTCAGAAAGGACAGGAGACCGACAGGTGACTATCAAAGGACTAGCAGCAGCAGCATGATGATGATGATGTTAAATGTGTTGTTTTAGGAACATCCATTGCAAATACATGGAATTCAATAAACATTGAATAGCATATCATGCAGTTTGTCTTTGCCTTTTCCTCCGTGTTGTCCTGGTTTGCTGTGCTGCCTCCCAGTCGCCACCATGGTTTGCTGTGCTGCCTGGGGATGCTCAAATCGCTCCGAGAAAGGAGTACGAATGTACGGCTTCCCCACTGACACAGAGCGGAGGAAAAAATGGCTGGCTCAAGTCAGCAGGAGCAATTTCACGACCAACAGCAAAAAAATATGTGAGGCAATTATATACAAACACTGCATTTGCACTTTTTCACAAAACGAAAACCACACCATTGGGAAAGCTTAATGTTTTGTTTAATACAAAAAAACAGGGAAAGGCTTGAAAAACACAGAATTGAGACTCAGGGTGCAGGGTGAGGGTCTCAGTGCAGGTATTCAGGCTCCATTGAATCCCCCTCTGGTTCTTGTGCTGAAAGAGGGATAAACAGACAGGAGAAAGGGTTATACACACCTATATAGCACACCTATTGGATGGGAATTTGCCTTGGGGAGATAAGGTGTGGTCTTTGTTCCCAACTGAAGTTATGGAACTTTATTATTTGTGAATTTAATAAAGTATGACAAATGGCATCAGTAACAGATGTGATATGAATTTCTATAAAGTTGTCTCACATTCTTGGTCATATTTTATATACAGTATGTAATGAGTATAACATGTCCAGTAAGTATAAAGTGTTTCCTAATACTGTGTATTCAACCACTATGGAATATGTATGTGGGCAGACAAGATTCAGACACAGTTGTTCTGTATGTGAAGTAACCTCAAGTCACTCCGCAGGCACATTTTGATGCAGACCAGTTTGTCAAGACAAAAAAGGGCAAGACTAGGCTGAGAGCAGAGGCTATACCCACCATCTTCGTGCATCGCCCTGTGGTCAAAAAGAGAAGGGCCCCTGCACCACGATTCACCCCGGGACCTGTATCTACAAAGCCCATAGCTCATGATCACAGCTATAGTGTGAAAGGTGACACAGGTATAATAAGTATGAACTCTTAGTAACAAAAGTAATATTTCTTATTTTTAAGTGGTATAATATTTTAAATGTTCGAACATTTACAGTGCCATGTCTTCTACTTACATTAGTCTCAAAGATTGAGGGAAGAAGGGATGAGGAGACTGAGAGAAAGGAAAGTGAGGGTGAAGAAAGAGAGGACATGGCTAGTGAGGAGAGACAGGGAGGGCGGACACCACCCACTCAGCCAGCAGCCAGTCAGCATACGAGGGAACCAGCAGCCAGTCAGCATACGAGGGAACCAGCAGCCAGTCAGCATATGAGGGAATCAGCAGCCAGTCAGCATACGAGGGAACCAGCAGCCAGTCAGCATACGAGGGAACCAGCAGCCATTCAAACAGATCTATGACAACAATTAAAGAGAAAATTAAAGAGCCAAGAAGGAATCACCAAAAAAGCAAAGGCTGCACTAAGAAAAATCAGGAAGGAAAATGCAGCTCTCAAGAAAACAATGAAAATTAGGGACAAGAAATATAAGAAAACGTTTTCAAAAGACCAACTGAAGGCATTAGGCAGACTCGCCACAAAGGGGATGAAATGGAGCAATGAGACAATTAAGAAGGCTTTAAAAATTCGCTTTGCGAGCGGACCAACGGGTTACAAAACTCTGCAGGAATTGAAGATTCCCCTTCCAGGAATAAGGACACTGCAAAGAAGGATGCAATGTGTTAAGTTTGAGCCTGGTGTGTTGACAGAGGTCTTTGATTTCCTAAAATTGGAGGCAGATAAATTGACAGACCTTGAAAGGGAGTGTGTGTTGACCTTAGATGAAATGGCAATCACACCAAGTGTGGAGTTAGACATGATTACAGGCAAACTGTACGGTGATGTGACTTTACCAGGTCACACAGGGGTGGCAACACATGCTTGTGTGTTTATGTTGGCTGGAAACACAACACGGTGGAAGCAAGTAGTGGCATATCATTACACTGGCAATTCTACCAATGGAGCAGAGTACAGGCCAATCATTATTGAGATAATACAGAGGGCAGCATCCATAGGGCTACATGTGCTTGATGTCACCACCGACATGGGTAGCCCTAACCGAGCCATGTGGAAATCCTTTGGGGTGGACCAAAATAAAACATCGGTGCCACATCCAGCAAAACCAGACAGGCAGCTCTATTTCATGCCCGATGTCCCAAATCTGGTAAAAAATTTAAAAAGTGCCCTTGTCCGTGGGCAGGTCTTCATAATTCCTGAGAATGTTGTTAACAGAGAGAACCTCCCCTCTAACGAGGTTTCTGTGGTCCCCATTAAGGACTTATTGACCTTTCAGGAAGGGATGGCCTTAAAAATAGCTCCCCATCTTTCAGCTGCAGCCATCGAGCCAAGTCACTTTGATAAGATGAAGGTTGGTCTTGCTCTAAATGTGTTCAGTAAGGCTACAAGTGCTGGGCTGAAATACATGGTGCAGCAAGAAAACCGCCCTCTGTCATACCTGACGACAGCGTGATTCCTGGAGAAGGTTGATCGTTGGTTTGATCTGATGTCATCTCGCCATCCAATTACAGCCCTGAGCAGGCTCAAGATGGAGGAGTACCAAAAGGCCATCACCTTCCTCCAGAACATCGTCCATCTGTTTCGTGGGATAAAGATAGGTCAAAAGGGAGGTTGGAAGCCTGTTCAAACAGGGGTGATAATGGCAACAACATCAATTTTGGCCATACAAGAGGAGATGCTTACACAAGGACACAGGTTTGTGTTAACGTCAAGGTTCACACAAGACTGCCTTGAAAATACATTCAGCTGTGTGAGGTCTAAAAATCCTGTCCCAACTCCAGTGGAATTCCATCATGCACTGAGAATCATATCTGTGGGGCAGTTCCTCACCACCATCAGCTCTGGGAGCTACCAGGAAGACCACAGTAGCTTTTTGGCAGACTTCCTGGACACAGGGGAGCCAAAAATCACTCCATCAGTCAGAGTGGAACAGCTGATGGCGGTGAACAGAGCAGCAGCACCTGACCTCACAAAAACTGAGAAATGTATTCTCTTCCATCTTGCAGGCTACATCGTCCACAAAATCATCAAGTTTGCCAGCATCTGTGAAAAATGCAAAATTGCAACAGAGCACCATGATGAGAGTCCTTCTGGTGACAACAGCTTGTTAGTGGACTTGAAAGACTTCAAGGCAGGTGCTCTTTGTCGTCCCTCCCAAGAAGCCTTTGACTTCATTCACCAAATTGAGGAACTATTTAGGACCAAGACTGGTTGCTCCCTCATGCAGCTCTCCAACGCAGTGGGTGTCTTGGAGAAAGAAGCTCAGGCCCACTCCAGCAGGCTTCCGTCATGCTGTGGAGTACAACAAAAACTCGTAAAAAGATGTATACGGCTGAGGCTGAGAATTGAGGCAAAACAAATCAGAAATGACAGAAAAAAAATAAAATTAAAAGATGGCCATTTTGGAAGCAAGAGCCAATCCAAAAAGGTGAAAAGGAACAACAGCAGCCAAGCTCCAACATCCAGCAACCCCCAAACAGATCCACAGCTGCAATCATTTCCATTAGCCGTTGCAATGGAAATATTTGGACTAAACATTGCTCTTCCACCTGCCAGCACCCAGCTAACATCACTGCCCCTCCACCCGTAACATCACTGCCTCTCCACCCGTAACATCACTGCCCCTCCACCTGCCAACATCACTGCCCTCCACCTGCCAGCACCCAGCCAGAGGAGAGCAAACAACAAAAACAAGCAAGGTGTCCCGTCATGTACCTGGAAGTTTGGGTTGGCAAAATGGAGTAAGAGAGGGACTTGAAAAACCTTGGTGGCTCTCTACTCCTGTTGTTACAGTTGTCTTGGTTACAGCTCTCACGTGTTTTTTTGTTGCCATTTCCACATCTTTAGAAAATATGAAATAAAAAATTGAAGTGAAATCAACCTCTTCTCTGGAGAACAAACTTTGATTTCTCTGTCTTGTGAGTTTGCAGTCTTGCTCCTCCACCTGTAACATCACTGCCCCTCCACCTGCCATACAGTAGGTTACTAACAAGATTACTTATATAATACAGTGATAGAATACATGTTTAGTATGCTTACTTATATAAAACAGTAGTATTAAACTTACCTTGTGTTTTCACACTCACTTAAGTCCCTCTCCCTTTGCCATCAATCCAAAATCAGCTGAGCTGCAACATTATACAGGCAGGTAATAATCAACATAATCACAAGGACACAATATGGCTCTGCTAAAAACACTCACTCTTACGCACCAAAGTTATATTTATCTAATATTTAACTCCCTCCACCCCCGCATACAATCCCGTTTAGAAGCCCCTCTTCTCTAATTCAACAACGTTGGACCAAATGACATTAAGAGAACGGAATTTACAATTAAAAGGTTGTTCAACGTCTGTTGCTAACTTGCTTCGGTATCCTAGCTTGATCTGTTATCTGTAAACGTTCCCTAAATCAGTAGATTTAGGGATAATCCACTGACATCCTTTAATACACATGTTCATTTGAATCAGATGTACTGATAATATCCGCAATATAAATCTTTAAACTTCTTCTTACCTTTAAAAGTCCGTCACGAACGGTTATTATGCTGCAACTCTACCGCTCTGCTAGCCTTGGCGCTAACTTTCGGGGAACGAATGAGAGGCTCCACGATCCGCCATTGCTGTAAAAAAGTGGTCCATTGGAGTGAACGGAGATGTCATAACTCTTCTATTATACGGCTCTGGTGAAGGCATGTGTGATAGAACGTCTAGGCACGTCGGGGGCGGAGCACATAAGTGATGACGTCAGACCAGCGTCAGACAGATTCAGTAAAAATGTTTGAGTACTATTACCAATATGACCCAAAGTGGTTGAACAATAAATCAGTTCATAGTCATCAGAAAATTAGCGGTGAATTAACTTTTTTAAATGTTTGAGTTAAAACAATCAATTTTCTTTCAGAAGCTTGTAATGTTCGGTCGTACAGTGTGTAAGAACACTGGTGATTTTGTGAAATCACTGGCTGATTAGTGGTTTTGCAAAATCACTGTTGTGGTTGTAGTCGTTTTTCAAAATCACTTACTAGTGATTCAATAAATTACAGAATTGTATAATTATATAAATATAGGTAAAATATAGTGATAACATATAGGTTACATACCTTGTGTTGTGAGAAATGACAAAAAGATGGTTCCAGAATGATTCAGAAGTGGGAAAATGAATAAAGCAACCTCTGGGTTAAAAATAACCCAGGCAGGTGTTCAACTGCAATTAAAGCCCTAATAACCCCTTTGACCCAGCATGAACAACCCACCAGTGTGTTTACAGTACCCAAATAACCCATAATTATGACCCAGTCAAATCAACCCAGCAATGTGTTTATAGAAATAACCCAGCATTTTTTAGAGTGTGCGGTTACTACTGTAACCATGGCCTAAGGTTCTATGTGGGCTGTTCTCTTTCTTAGAAGCTAATTATCTGGTCTTAACATTGTGTTCTGACTTGGTTGCTTGATTGTTAGCAGCAGCCGCTTGGCTAACACCTTGCATGTATTGTTAAGCTTCATTATTTAACTCAGCCGGTGAGGGCAGTGCTCTCGCTCCCGCTCCCGGTAAACGCATGATATGGTTGCAGTAGCGCTATATCGTTGTATTTACTGCTCCTAGTACTAGAATCCTAGCACTAGGACGATATGCAGAGAACAATCTTCACTGTGTGTGCTGTGTGCTCTGCATGTGTGGCCATTAAAGAGGATTTCATCCTCCCAATATTATATTATCTACTGTGCAGCCATTTGGCTGACACTTTTAGGCACCAGCCACAGTTACTACTGTAACTACGGTTCCAAGCCGCGTAAGTACTGGCCATAGTCAATACCGTAACTACGGCTCTAGGCGGTGTAAGTACTGGCCATAGTTACTACTGTAACTAAGGTTTGAAGATTATTATCATCTGATATTTAAGAAGTGTGTTACATTTGAAATGGCAGAAAGTCTTGTTACAATTTCCAGATATTAAAAGAGGTCCCTTGAGTTTCTCTGGTAATTATCAATAGTAGCAGTTAAGTGAATACTGTTCAAACAATACCTGTGTTTGTGTTTTATATTGATTTCTCTGTTTTATCCTTTCATAAATGTGAGGACTAAAATGACTATAAACATTCTGGGCTGGTTGGAGTAAACAGGGTTTTATTGCTCTGTGGGGGAGGTGTAGGTATGCAGAGCAGGGGGCTGGGGGGATGAGAGTGCCTTCTGCTTAAGATCTCCAGTATGTCATGTTTCAGGGATGTCTACATATCTTGAAAAGTATATATATATGTGTGTGTTTAATTACTTTGTATTAATAATAGCAGTCTCTGTAACCAGAAGCTGGAAATATGAGATTATTAATATGTATTATCTTTGTGAACAAGGGAATATTCTTTAGACACAACTGAAGTTTCTGAAATGCTGCAGGAGGGGCTCTGTGGGAGGAGAATTTCCCCCGGCTCCTCCCCGTGGTACCTCTGTATCTCCTGTCTGTGTTCGTGTGTTCGCTCTCTTTTCTCCTGCTGCCAAGACGAGTAAGTAAGAGTTCCCAGCGGGAGGACAGGGCCGGAGTAATCCGGATTACTTCGTGATGATGTGTTATTGTGTCTTTTACCATTAAATCAGCATATTTGTTATAACCTTACCAATGGTTGCTGTGAATTCTTCCTCTGTTAATCTGACCCATTCACAAAAGGACGCGTGGAGGCAGGGGGGGGGGGGGCCTTAGAGCCCCCGCCAAAGAATGACTCTGCCACAACAGGTTCTAAACCGTAAGTACTGGCCATAGTTACTACTGTAACTACGGTTCCAAGCCGTGTAAGTACTGGCCATAGTCAATACCGTAACTTCGGCTCTATGCTGTGTAAGTACTGGCCATAGTTACTACTGTAACTACGGTACTGAGCCGTAAGTACTGGCCATAGTTACTACTGTAACTACGGTTCCAAGCCATGCAAGTACTGGCCATAGTCAATACCGTAACTACGGCTCTATGCTGTGTAAGTACTGGCCATAGTTACTACTGTAACTACGGTACTGAGCCGTAAGTACTGGCCATAGTTACTACTGTAACTACGGTTCCAAGCCGTGCAAGTACTGGCCATAGTCAATACCGTAACTACGGCTCTATGCTGTGTAAGTACTGGCCATAGTTACTACTGTAACTACGGTTCTAAGCCATGTAAGTACTGGCCATAGTTACTACTGTAACTACGGTTCCAAGCCGTGCAAGTCCTGGCCAGAGTTACTACTGTAACTACGGCTCTATGCTGTGTAAGTTCTGGCCATAGTTACGACTGTAACTACGGTTCTAAGCCGTGTAAGTACTGGCCATAGTTACTACTGTAACTACGGTTATGCTGTGTGAGGACTGGCCATGGTTACTGCTGTAACTACGGCTCTGTGCTGTTCTCTTCTTTAGAAGCTAGTTATCTGGTCTTAAACATGTGTGTTATTTGACTTGATCTCGCTTGGTCGTTAGCAGCAGCCGCTCGGCTAACGTCTTGCGTGTACTGTTAAGCTTCTTTATTTTACCCAGCTAGGTGAAGGCAGTGCTCTCGCTCCCGCTCCCTCTGCCGGTAATGCGGATGTAGCTACATCCCTTTTTCTGTTCGGCGAGTAGCAGCACCGCTCTACTCTTCCCGTTCAGCAGGTAGCTGGTAAAGGCTGTGTTCCCGCACCCGCTCCCGGTTACGCTGCATCTGGCATTCGTCTCTAACTCAACCAGTGAAGGCAGTGTTCTCGCTCCCGCTCCTGGTAGACGATGAACTGCCTCGTTTTTCCGTTAAGCAGGTAGCCGGTGAAGGCTGTTTTCCCGCTCCCGGTTACGCTGCATCTGGCGTTCGTCTCTAACTCAACCAGTGAAGGCAGTGTTTTCGCCCCCGCTCCTGGTAGACGCGGAACTAACTTGTTTTTCCGTTAAGCAGGTAGCTGGTGAAGGCTGTGTTCCCGCACCCGCTCCCGGTTACGCTGCATCTGGCATTCGTCTCTAACTCAACCAGTGAAGGCAGTGTTCTCGCCCCCGCTCCTGGTAGACGCGGAACTGCCTTGTTTTGCCGATAGGGGCATGATGAAGTCGCCTCCTGGCCCTTCAGCTGGGCCCGGTGTAGGGGCTGCTAGCGGGCCGCCTGCACCCCTCCCCCCCTCCCCCCCTTCGGTTGATGCCCCTCCTTCGGTTGGCACACCTCCTTCGGCTGACGCACCTCCTTCGGTTGACGCACCTCTGTAGGAGGATGCCTTGTCGCTGGTACAGACTCGTCGCCAGGTTTGGCTGGCCCAGTCACCACTAACGGAGGCATATAGGAGAGTCCTCCGTAGCGTACCAGTCGAGCCAGGGGAGCTGTTTGGGTCAGCTGCCCTGGAGGCACTGGAGTGTGCTGCCCAAGCTAGGCAGACCAGGCAGCAGCTCTCGGGTCTTCGCAGACCTGTGCCCACTCCCAGCAGGCCCAGGGTCCGCTCTAGCAGCCGCACTCAGCCGCCGGATTACAGGGGTGGTCTGCAGAGGACTTAGCGGCCCACTCAACCGCCTCCCAATGACTTTCGTGCCCCAGGTCGCCCGCCTTCAAGGCGGCCTCGTGCCCCAGAGCCGTACCGGCGTCCCCCAAGGGGCTCCAGGGGGGCGGTCGTCGGCTGCTTTCCCAGCAGCGGCTCAGTTACTGGGCGGTCTGTACTTCCGGCCCTTGGGTGGTTTTCACCTTAACCCAGGGGTACGGACCGCAGCTCCGGCCCCTAGCCTTCGGCTGCGTCTAATTGACAGTCGTCAGCGATCTGGCAGGGGCCCTAGCTCTGGCCCAAGAGTTGTCCGTCCTTCTGTCGAAGGACGCAATCGAGCCAGTAAGACCCTCTGCTTAGCCCAGGGGGTTCTACTTGGCGTACTTTCTCGTGAGCAAGAAAGTCGGCGGATTTCGCCCGATCTTGGACCTCAGAGGAATCAATAGATTCCTGAAGGTGCTGCCATTCTATATGCTGACCACTGCACATGCACAGGTGGAGTGGTTCTCAACCGTGGACTTGAGGGATGCCTACTTCCACGGGGGCCGGGCAAGATGGTGCCTTATATTCAGTTCCTCCGGCCCTTGGGCAGACTGGCAGGACCGTTCAGGGTCAGCGGTCTGCCCAGGAGGGTGCGCGCCAGGTCAACGTGCTAGAGCAGGGGTGGGGAACCTCCGGCCTCCGGGCCATATACGGCCCGCGAGACAATTTGGTACGGCCCTCGAGGTAATTTATAAACACACGCAAAAAAGAAAAAAATGTAAGAAATCTAGACCGCAAAAACCTGTTTTTCCTGGCCAAGGTCAGGATCCTTGAACACAACACGAGTTTAACGTGTCATCACGTGGTATATGTCTCGACTGACAGGGGCAGTTCTGATGGAGAGCACCAGAACTGTCACGATCTGTCTTTGTGGTGTTTTGTCTTGTCTAGATCTGTTTTTGGTTTTCTGTCTGCGTTGTGTTTTGTCTTGTTTGGATCTGTCTGTGGTTACCTGTCATTAGTTTCCCTGGTGTGTCTGATTACCCGATTGTGTTCACCTGTGGCCCCTGTGTTTTCTCCTCCCTCCTCACCTGTGTCTTGTTTGTATGATTAGTCTTGTGTGTATTTAAGTTCTGGTTTTTTATGTCTGTCTTTGTCGGTTCGTCTTTCGTTGTTGACTGTGTTCACCGGTGAGTGTTCTGTCTGTCCAAATTATATTTTCTTTATCCTTGAAATAAAGGTATATCAGTTTAATCTGCATTTGGGTCCTGCTTCCTTCGCTCTACCGTGACAGAACACTCACCGGTGAACACAGTCAACAACGAAAGACGAACCGACAAAGACAGACATAAAAACCAGAACTTAAATACACACAAGACTAATCATACAAACAAGACACAGGTGAGGAGGGAGGAGAAAACACAGGGGCCACAGGTGAACACAATCGGCTAATCAGACACACCAGGGAAACTAACGACAGGGAACCACAGACAGATCCAAACAAGACAAAACACAAAGCAGACAGAAAACCAAAAACAGATCTAGACAAGACAAAACACCACAAAGACAGATCGTGACAAGAACGCCACTCCAGCACTTCAGAAATTGCAGAACCGATAAGGAGCCGTACACATGCCGCAGTTTCTGCGTGTCTGTGTTTTAGTTGAAAGCCCAGTGGCGATCTGTTAATCCGTCATACTGATCATACAGTCAATAACTTTGTTGTTATTAGCATCTGGTTAGCTAGCTATGCTAACGAATATAAGAAGCTTTTTCTACAACCAGTGAGGTAAAGGCACATCTTTATATGATCATTATAGTTATAAAAAAATAAGAGAATAAAGTAAACAGGTACAAAATACTATATGACAGTAAAAAAAAAAGTTGTTATTAATAAACAAGAATACAGTTTAAAAGGAGAGTGATTTGTAAAATATTCATAAAGAAAAATAAATCTGCTTCCAGTTCTGTTTCATATGGGTGTTGAGAGAGGTATCCATAGATCTCTTCATGTTGCTCTCAAAGTGCACCAGATAAATGCTTTTAACTTCAATATTTAAAAAAAAATCTTCCCGTGGGAGCATGGCCCCCGGACCCCCCTAGAGAGGGTTATGCCCCCCCCCCCCCCACTTAAATCATGTTAACATGGATAGGAAACGAAATACATTTGCACACATCTTGTGTCCATATCTTTCTGGTGGTCACGCCACACCGTGCATGCATACGAGTGATTCTACAATTTAGGGTACATTCCATGTCCATTGATGTCAATTGATGATAATTATAATTATTCTTTCTATTTTCTTCAAAAATATCATATTTTGCCTATTATTGGAAAGCATGTTATAATATCACACAAACATTATGTGCATCCTATACTTAGTTTAGCTTGAAATGTGTCATGATGTTCTTAAATTGACAGTTTTTGATCTGTCCGTTTTTCAGTTGAGGGTGTCTTGGTTTCAAAATAATGAATAAAAACCATTAAAGTAAATAAAAACTATTATTCATTTATTTCAAAAGTCTACATACTAAAGATTAATCATATTTTTTTAATTGATTTCCTCCTTTAAATAATTTAAATATCTTAATATATGAATGTCCGCAAAAGTTCTGTCAACTATGTTACAAACAGAACTCCCCCCTTTAACTCAAACATGGTTTGTCCCAATACCATGTCACCAGCATCACATGATGCCATGTTCCTCTTTGGCTGACATTTTGAACACACTGTGGTGAGTGTCCTCTAATTTTTCACAATATTCTATGTATAATAGCACATTGTCAATGAGTATATTAATTGACGATCAACAATGTTACGTACATTGTTATGGTTTAAAGTTGTTTAATGATTTTAATTCAATGATATGTTCAAATGTGATGTTAAGCTGTTCAAGAAAATGACATGTGGTCATCCAGGCAAGGCCTACCATTGAAATGATGAGTCAAAATAGGGAAATTGTCAACTAGGTCACCTGTCAACTGAGTTACTGTCAACTGAGTTACTGGGTAACTTAGTTGACAGGTAACCTAGTTGACAATTTGTATGACATGTAGACGTCATTACACAGCATTATCATTCTACATATGTCACAACACACTTTTTTATCCAATATTTAAAATAGATGTCAGCAGCTGAGAAACAGCGGAGATACAGGGCTCCTCGAGATGCTGATCCTGCAAGAAGGGCAGCATATTTAGAGAAGCAGAGAGAGGCATGGCACAGGTTCAGATCAGAAGGAAAGGTGAAAACAGTGGCAGAGATGAGTGACAGAGATAAAAGAAGCAAGAGGGCATATTGGAGGAAGGCAAAGCAGAGAAGCAGAGAAAGACAGCACAGGTTTGACAACTTAGCTACACCACCAGACAGTCCAGACAGCCAAGTAGAAGTTGTCCATCAACCTCAGGAAACAATAATAATAATAATAATGCATTACATTTTTTATTAGAGCGCTTTTACAGGTGCTCAAAGCGCTTTACAATTACACATTACACATATTAGACATGTAAGAGTCATTACTGCGGACATTACCCACAGGAGCAAATGCGGGTGAAGTGTCTTGCCCAAGGACACAACGGCCTGACGCAGTGGCGGCCGAGGCGGGATTCGAACTGGAGTTCACCAACGCCCCTTGATCTGAACAAGGTAGAAACAGGTTTATGTTTTCAACAGGAAAATTGTGTAACAAAGTAGAAGGTTTCCATTAATATGCAGTATACACAGCACATTATCTGTAACGTAATTTATTTTGTTAATTTCAGACAGAAAAAAGCTGGAAGAAAAAAGGCCAGGAGAGAACACTCAAAATGACACAGAGAAATACAAAAACTGAAACATTTGCTCGGGAAACAAACAAAAAAAACAGACAAACTACGCAAAAGACTCAAAAGACGCTGTGCGGTCTCAGAGTCCCCGGCATCAAAAACAAGGCGACTGCTACACAATGTCCCTGTTTCTGGCGAAGTGCGGAGATCATTGCTTGTTCATCATGCCCTCATGGCCAACATCAAGGACGCCTTTGCCACCACCAAAAGGAGAACACACAGGCAGGCAATGTCACAAATTCTAACTGGGAGGATCCTTAAAAAGTATGGATTACAAAAAGAAGTTCGTACAGCACTTCACATCTCCAGAAAGAGGAAGAAGAATCCTGCTCAAGGCAATATAAAGTACAGAAGCCTATGCTTCCGAATTCAAGACAGCGTCATTGCTTACCTGACGAGGGATGAAAGCAGCCGATTGACAGCAGGCAAAGTACAAACAATCACCAGGCGGAAGATAAAGAAACAGAAGAGGTTTTTAAATGATACCCTGAGAAACCTCCACAGGAAATTTCTCACTGAACATCCTAATTACAATCTCTCTTACTCCTTGTTCTGTCGTATGCGTCCCTTCTGGGTAGTTAACCCAACACTTGCAGACAGACAAACCTGTCTTTGCAAGGTTCATGAGAATCTTTCCTTTCTGGCTGAAAAGCTTCACACTCTCAAGTTAATTAGGAGCGTGGACATGGAAGACCTGACATCATCAATAAGCTGCAATCCAAATTCAAAGGACTGCATGTACAACGAGTGTCCCCACTGCAAAGGACAGGAGTTTGCCATAGCAGCAGAAGTTAACCTTCAGGCAAATGTCGAACTCACTCAGTGGTCAACTGAAACAGTCATCAGAGAAAAGAAAAACAAAGATGGTAAAAAGGACAAGGTCCCCATGAAAATCACTGTGAAGAAGAAAAAGGACATAGTGTTGGCGGATCTGCTGGAGATGTTTCAAGGCCAATTGAGACATTTCAAACGGCATATATTTAACATTAAAAGCCAGTTCACCCACTACCGTGAATTAAGAAAAAGCATGACCAACCAAGAATGCTTGATTCATGTGGATTTTTCAGAGAACTACTCATGTAAGCTTGCAGCAGAAATCCAGGCAATGCACTTTGCCCCAAACCAGAAGCAAGCAACGCTCCACACAGGAATTCTTCATGTTGGTGGGACAGCAGAGCACATGTGCTTTGGCACAATTTCGGCATCAAAGGAGAAAGGCCCACCTGCCATTTGGGCACATTTGTCCCCCATCCTGGATGAAGTGAAGGCCTCGTATCCTTCTGTCGAGGTGGTGCATTTCTTCAGTGACGGTCCATGCACGCAATACAGACAGAAGGGAAACTTCTTCCTCTTTAGCACAGAGCTGATGAACCGTGGCTTCAAAAGGGGGACATGGAACTTTTTTGAAGCAAGCCATGGGAAGGGTGCTCCAGATGGAGTGGGAGGCCTCCTGAAGCAAACGGCTGACAGGCTTGTTAGCCAAGGTCATGACATCCCTTCAGCAGAACATCTCTACAGTGCTTTGGTCAACAGCGGAACAGTTAGGATGTTCTACATCAGAGAGAATCTTGTGGATGAAGCAATTAACAAGATGCCAAGTCATCTGCCAGCAGTGCCCTCAACTATGCGTATCCACCAGGTGGTCACAGGGGCACCAGGAGAGATCTTGTATTGAGATGTAAGTTGCCCTTGCACCGCCAGACAAAGTTATGAGTGTCGCTGTGATGACACTCATACTTTTAGTTTTGAGGTTCAGCAAACGACCCCTTCGCTGCCTCAAGCACCTAAAGGCAACAGCAAAGAGAATGAAAGGCTGTGGGGTCCTGATTCAATTGGCCAGTGGTGTGCCCTTAAATATGATGAAGACATTTACCCAGGAGTCATTCAGGAGGTCATGGACACACATGTGCAGGTAAAGTGCATGCACGTTGCCGGAGTCAACCGGTTCTTCTGGCCACTGAGAGAGGATGTGCTTTTGTACCCTTTTGAGGACATTTTGAGAGTGATTCCTCCTCCAAAGTGTAGAGTTATATTTGTATTTATTCATGTTAGCAAACTATGGATAAGCTTAAAATGGGAATAATTTGGGTAAAACTGTGAGCTGCATTTGGGGCCTGTTGACATGTGTTTTTGAGGACAAAGGAAGATGGGGGAAGGTGAGAGCATGTCCTGATTTGCATTCAACTTAGATCTAGCTGCAGTGTTTGTGATGTTAAGAGAGGTCCCTTGGGTTTCTCTGGTGCTTATCAATAGTAGCAGTTAAGTGAATACTGTTCAAACAATACCTGTGTTTGTGTTTTATATTGATTTCTCTGTTTTATCCTTTAATAAATGTAAGGACTACAAATGGCTATAAACATTCTGGGCTGGTTGGAGTAAACAGGGTTTTATTGCTCTGTGGGGGAGGTGTAGGTATGCAGGCCTTGAGACCTTTTGTTGTAAAGTGAGCCTGTTTGGTTTCCTGCTGCGTTTCCTGCTGCGTTGCGTCTCCCAATGAGATGACCTGAAAAGATGACCAGCTGACCTAACACCAAACCCCTCCTTCTTACTCTGGTATATATCCGGTGGATTCCCTGGCGTTCGGCCTCTTCTTCACATGCTGCCCTCGGGTGAAAGTAGCTCTGTAGTATGCGGACTAGAGCAGGAGTAAGCCGGCATTACTCCTTAAGCATTGCAATATAACTGTAATATATCATGTTGTATTGTAATGATTGTATTGCATTGTCATATTGCCATTAAAGTAGATTATTGTTAACGGTTACTTTGTAGATATGGATTCCTTCCTGTATTATAACCAGCTTCATAGGAACGCGCGGAGATTTGAAAAGCGGACCAGTTATCCCTTTAAATCTCCAACAAATGGTGACCCCGACGTCTATGACGAAGCTGAGGAAGAATTCAGACGCTTTCAAACATCTCAGACAATCAGCAGGACTCTGCAACTTTGCAAATAAGGTAAGCAGACGATGAAAGTCGCCTGTCTGTAATTGGATACGCTAAAACTTTAGGATTGTCTGTAGGCGTTTCACAGTGTTTTTATAGTTTAAATGGAATATACAATGCATATTTTACTATGTTAGGAAAGTTATATACAAAACGTAAACGTGGATCGACAGGTAGACGGAAGTCCTGCGTGACGTAAATAGAGCAGTTTGGCGCGGATCTGCAGGTGAATATTCCTGAGTGGCGTAGAAATGGTGCAGTTTGTGTGAATGCGAGGTTTGAATCCTGCACGGCAAAACCTGAAAACTCGATAAATCAGATCGAGTCGCCGTTTAAAACTGGGGTTTAAATAACAGACCAATGCTAAAAGCTTAAAGCCAGAGGTCTGTTATATATTAAACCAAGGTAGAGCGTTTCCCTTTGTCTGGAAACTTCTGCTGCTGCCATCTAGTGGCTGAAAGGGGGTATCACACCCTTGAAACTTCTGCTGCTGCCATCTAGTGGATGAAAGGGGGTATCACACCCTTGAAACTTCTGCTGCTGCCATCTAGTGGCTGAAAGGGGGTATCACACCCTTGAAACTTATGCGAGCTTAGAGTTTAATCATTACATTGCTGGCCGGTATTGTTTGGTAAACTGGTACAAAACAATAAGGGATTGAACATTTTTTACAACGACAGCACCAGGAGATGAGTAAACTCAAGAATCTGTAGAGTGTAAATACATTGTGCAAAACACATTTTACACTTGCAAATGTAGACAATATAAATAAATGTTCAGAAAGAAGACATAGGCCTACACTTGATTCAAATTTCATTACTGTGATCCGATTGGTGTGCTCTGCAGGTTTACTATTGTTCGAAGTAACAGTGGGATTTAAAATGAGAGAAGATATGGAGATGTTCTTTCATAGTGTGTGGAATATGTGATGCTGGAAACATGTAAGTATTTCAGAGCTGTGTTGGGTAAATATGTAACAATGGATGAAACAATTTTTGGAGTTAGTTTTTGTAATATCATAAGTAGACATTAATTATGTTGTTTAGATGGCATTTAACAACTAAGACAGATAGTATGATTAGAAAGAGACAGAGTGGAAAGGGTTGGATTTATTTAACATCAGTGTGCTAGACTTCTTATAGGTAATGTGTACCGGGGCCTGGACTCCCCCTCTGAGTTAGAAAGGCTTTGATCCCGACCCTCCAAGCAGACAACGAGACCTAACCCAACAGGAGACTCCTCCTTCTCCATCGTACAGACAGAGAACCAGAGCTGAACCAACAACAACAACAAGACTACATCAAGACTGCAGCCAGAACTATCTCCACCTGTGGCATCCAGAACCAAACCAGCATGCTGACATACAGAGAGATACTCTCATCAGCCCCTCAGACAGGACATGAGAGCAGAATCCGCCCTCCATAAAAACAGCAGAGAGACTGTAAAGGAGGAGTGCAACAACAGTGGCATGATGGGGCTGCAGATGTGACTGGGCCAATGGCTGCCTACAAAAGTTACAGCGGATGGATTCAACAGCTGATGGACTGAAGAGAAGACAGAATCAGAGGAGTTGGCATGGTCGATTAGAAGTGAGGAGGCCGGGGTCACGGCTTGAGAAAACCAGGGGAGGAGGAAAGGAGAACGGGAATGAGTGAGTTACACATAAACACACTTATTCACGAAACGCACATTTAAATAACTTGAATTAACTTCATAAAGACAGAAAGATTTATTAATCATTTGGTAAATTAAAAATAGCAGTAAAGAGGAAACTATTAAAGTAAAATGATAATCATCCTAAAACACACTGACAGAGTAGAACCATATTCTTCAATATTTTCATCATGTTAACAAATCATTCTTTAAGACATTTTTATTCACGTGTGAATAAAGTAGTGATCTCATTGGTTACAATATTGATCACCATTAAAAGGATAGTTTTAGGAACCACTCTATAGGACAAATCTTTGTTTGTATTAATGGCTAGTGCCAAGCCACATATTAAATTCCAATCTAAAGTGTTGATTTCACCATTGTGGCATAGTTATTACCAGACTTCGGTTTTAAATCCTTGATAAAGGAGGGAGTAATTGTTGCATGTTCGGACACCCAAGGTTCCACACACTGCTAAAGAGTTTATCATTGTTTTTTAAGTAGACCAGAATTATAATGAGCTATGAAATGCAGAGCGACACAGATCCTAGTAATGTTTTGACTCAAGATAATAGTTATTGTACAAAAGTTTCTGAAATAGATCATTAGACATTTTAATTAGTAGTGGTACTCGAAGGAAGTGAGTTTTGTACCAAGTTTCAGGAAAAGTGGGAGGCGGAAGTCCCAATGACAAGTGAGAATCATCTTGAAAATTATAGTTGAAATCGTGACATATTTTTGTAGACAAAGGATACTGGCCTATGCTGAAATGTCAAAGTCTCTGCAGAGCACGACACATGGCCAAAAAAGACGGAGACCAACTGACCTTTGACCCTGACCGACAGTGTAACTTGACAAGGCACTGTGGATGACTGACTCTGGGGTGAACCTGACCAAACTTGACATGACAACCAGACAGTGTGAGTGTGAATGTATGCCGGCATGTGATCAGTGTAACTGCATGATTCTAAAACAATAACTAACCAAGCATGTTTTTGGACTAACATATTATTTTGGAGCTCCAAGGGAAACGAGAGGTTTCCTAAAAATTCCACAAAAAGGGGAAACCGCACATGTGATATTTTCCTCTCACATGAGTTGGCGGTTTGCAAATGTAAAAGCTGAAGATTCTGTTTCTTTTAGGCCTGAAGGACGGAGAGGAACACTTCTTTTCACTGAAGTGTTCACTGTGGAAATAATGATAATAATGTTCGTTATGTCCCTAACCAATTACCTGACAGTTTTTGTTCCCCTCCCATTACAGGCTTTTGTTACACATGATTTCATGTGTAAAAAGGGGGAGTGAGTAAGTATAATGTATAAATGTCAACATGGCTGTAAAATTCACAATTTACATTTTTTAAGGATTGAGCATTGAATGTAATTAACCTGCTCCATATCTGGGGATAAGATACTGTTTGATGAATGTTGAGATGTTTCTAAATATTGATTTGAATTATAACAGGTAACAAAGAAGCAGTGGCCAAGGGGCTACTGTGAAACCGAAGAAGTTGACCTGTGATAATGAAACAATTTTGTAATATTTTAACAGACATTAGAGCAACTGAGGTTTGAAATGTAGAAAGAACATATTACAGTTAAAGCTAAAACATAGTAGTGTATTGAGACAGAATTTAATTTAGACAACATCATGTAACTAGCCTGGTAAAGAAGTAAAAGCCATAGACTTTATTGTTTAGGTCATTATGGGGATATACATTTCATCTAAATTTATAATAGAAAGACATTTGATGACAGTTTGTTGGAATTCTGTATTCATTTTTTCAGCGTGATAATATCTAAGCACTGACAGGTAGAAACAGTATCACCAGGAAATCATTCACTTTGTTAGCATCGTGATTTTGGTTGTTTTTGAATCCATAACATTAGTGTGTTTCTTTACCAGAAACATTAGCAGTTCATATTATATTTGGATTTTAAATAGGATTTCATTTAAAAATAAACACAGATGCTTGTCAGAAATTCAGAGCTATTGAAATATGTTATTTAGTTTACCTAAAGATGTTGAGGTTCTTATTTAGTTGGCACAATCCAAGTATTAAGATTCTGAAGCCGCACTGGCAGATAGGAGGGCTACAATTAATTTGGAAAACCTGTTCACAGACGGCTGTTGTTTCAAGACACCCCACCAACAGGCTCCAAGTGGGTCAAAACAGCTGAGCGTAGGCTTGAGGGAGTTGTATCAGATTTCTCCACACAGGTCACTGGCGCCAAAAGGGGGACCCGAGAAGCACGAGGACAAAGGGGCTCAACCCCAGGCTCTCCGACCCCGACCGAGTGACCCAGCGGACCTCTTATGCCGTCTGCCTGGGAGAAAAGGGGGACAGCTCGTACCACGGGAGCCAGTGTGCGGCGGGGAAACCACCTGCTAGGACCAGGGGACGACATCAGGACGGACGTGGCCCTGGCAGACGTGGACTACTCGGAAGCAGCAGACTGGAGGAGCAGGACCCTGGAGACATCCTTACAGCAGAGGACCCTGGAGACATCTCTACAGCATCGACCCGGAAGCCGCCATCAGCGGGCCGGAGGACGAGGAGGAGGAAGACATCTCTCTAGCAGGCAGCCCAGAAGCTGCTGTCAGCAGATTGGGTGGACAAAGACACGGCAAGCCAGGACGGCGCAGCAGAGGAGTCTACTTCGGTTCTACTCAGTTCTACCCGTGAAGGGAAAGCTGCATCTCCCCCTCCCTATTAGCTGTCCTTGTGGGCTATTCCTCCGAGGGAGGGGGGGGGGGGGGGCTGATGATTCTAGCACTCAGCTACCCCCTCATGGTTCCTTCACTGCCATGGAAAGTGGTGTTCGGTCTCCATGAAGGTTTCAAGTACTCTGAATACCAGCTTCGGATGGATTTACGGACACAGTAGAAAAGAATGACCGTGGGTATATTTCAAAATGCCTTGTCTAAGTTTATCTCTGGAGAAGGAGATAAAAAGGGGGATTTGTAGAGTTATATTTGTATTTATTCATGTTAGCAAACTATGGATAAGCTTAAAATGGGAATAATTTGGGTAAAACTGTGAGCTGCATTTGGGGCCTGTTGACATGTGTTTTTGAGGACAAAGGAAGATGGGGGAAGGTGAGAGCATGTCCTGATTTGCATTCAACTTAGATCTAGCTGCAGTGTTTGTGATGTTAAGAGAGGTCCCTTGGGTTTCTCTGGTGCTTATCAATAGTAGCAGTTAAGTGAATACTGTTCAAACAATACCTGTGTTTGTGTTTTATATTGATTTCTCTGTTTTATCCTTTAATAAATGTAAGGACTACAAATGGCTATAAACATTCTGGGCTGGTTGGAGTAAACAGGGTTTTATTGCTCTGTGGGGGAGGTGTAGGTATGCAGGCCTTGAGACCTTTTGTTGTAAAGTGAGCCTGTTTGGTTTCCTGCTGCGTTTCCTGCTGCGTTGCGTCTCCCAATGAGATGACCTGAAAAGATGACCAG
Organism: Gymnodraco acuticeps; assembly: GCF_902827175.1. NCBI lineage: Eukaryota > Metazoa > Chordata > Actinopteri > Perciformes > Bathydraconidae > Gymnodraco > Gymnodraco acuticeps. The sequence goes on along the minus strand of NW_022990027.1, from coordinate 1,134,126 downwards.
CTGACCTAACACCAAACCCCTCCTTCTTACTCTGGTATATATCCGGTGGATTCCCTGGCGTTCGGCCTCTTCTTCACATGCTGCCCTCGGGTGAAAGTAGCTCTGTAGTATGCGGACTAGAGCAGGAGTAAGCCGGCATTACTCCTTAAGCATTGCAATATAACTGTAATATATCATGTTGTATTGTAATGATTGTATTGCATTGTCATATTGCCATTAAAGTAGATTATTGTTAACGGTTACTTTGTAGATATGGATTCCTTCCTGTATTATAACCAGCTTCATAGGAACGCGCGGAGATTTGAAAAGCGGACCAGTTATCCCTTTAAATCTCCAACAAAAGTCAGTGACCTCACGCCACATGGAGATTGACAAAGACATCTGGTCTAGTTTCTAAAAGGTCCAACTGAATGTTGCAATTGAATAGTACTGTTCTGTTGAATATTAATGTTACTGTACTATTCTTTAATATTTCGTTTTTCGGTAAGGCTTCACTTGGACCCCTGTGCTGGTTTGAACCCATTACAAAACCATTACTTTAAAAACTGTTCTTTATTTGTTCCTCTACTGTGGGTTTGATCTTTGTCTGACATACAAGTCACTTTCGATAAAACCGTCAAATTTCTCAATGTAAATGTAAACTATTTAGACTGTTCTGTAGGAATTGAATTAGAAATGAATTCTGAATGTCTGAATTGGAAGAACATGTTCCAACCCTTCACCGGTTACTGATCAGAGGGAATGTTTAATTTGCACTGTGTGATTTTTTGTTTTGCTTGTTAGTACATTTCAAATGTAATGTATTTTGTATGAATTTGGTGTTTCATAATTGAATTAATTGAAAGTTTCAATTGAATTTTGCACTTCTTCCTTGAAATAAACATAGTGCTGATGGTTAATAATGTGTCCAGTCAACTATGTTATTTGCGTCAAATGTGTGACTTTCTATGTTGCACCTCATTTTTTCAAATTTAAAATATATAAAATAGTGCTTCTGATATCCTTTATAGCATAATGTACATCTACACAGGTTGGAGTTTTACGTGACATCTCTTAAAACTATCAAAATGACCTGTATGGTAGTTTTATAATAGAAAATATCCCTATCCTTAATGACAGTGCTGAACATATTACATGAAAAAACTAAACTTTAATACAATTATTTTTGAATCTTTTAAAAATCTTTGGATATATGGTAGAATAGACTCAAGAGCCTTTCAAATTGGATTTTACTTGAAGTGCAGGACTTAATCAAATGATTGTAATGACATCAAGTTTGTCCGTAACATAGTTGACAAACTGAGTAGTGAAAACATCCTTTCCCTTTTAAATAAAAAAAAAATAAAAAAAGTTTAAGCTTTGCAACTAGTGGATATGTTACACTGAGGAATATACTAACTTGAACCACTGATTCTTCTATTTAATTTTTACAGTTTTGTTGATGTGAAATGTACCCTAAATTATAGAATGACTCACACGCGAGTCATGGTGAGATATCTGGGTTAAGAGGTTGCTTTTTCTTTGCACAGCATGAAATGAATGGGCTGTGATTTTAGTTATTTTAAGCAGAGGTCAATAATTTGTACGGCCCTCTTAGGATATTGTAAAAATTGAAATGGCCCTTGAGAGGAAAAAGGTTCCCCACCCCTGTGCTAGAGCTTCGGGCTGTGCAGCTCGCACTCACGCACTTTCTACCCCAACTGGGGGACAATAATGTGCGTGTTCCTTGGGGACAGCATGTACGTTGTTGCTTAGACAACAGTCCCTTCTAGATAGTGGACGTTCTCACTCCACTCTGAATTTATGTGGCTGCTATTTCTGCCCGACATGTTCGGGTCGACGGTGCCACCGCGGGGTGCCACAGGTCGGTGTCCCTCTTTATGAGAGGGGCTTTAAGGCAGCGTCCCCCTAGCACCCCGAGGGCTCCGGCTCGGGACCTGCCCCTGCTGCCGGATGCCCTATCATCTCCTCCCTTCGAGCCCCTGGCCCAGGTGGGGCCTAGGTGGCTGCCCACGAAGGCAGCATTTCTGCTTGCCATAGCCTCAGGGAAGCGAGTCGGGGAGTTGCATGTCCTCTCCATAAACGATACATGCCCGAGGTGGGACTCTCAGGCGTTGCCCTTTGGGCAAATGTGGCATTCCTGCCCGGGGTCCTTCCACAAACCCACTTCAATCAGCCTGCCCAGCTGGCACGCTTTGACATTCAGGAGTACGGCACGTCGAAGTTGCTGTGCCCTGGGGGTGCCCAAAGTGCGTATATCAAGGCTACTGCCTGTATACGGCAGTAGGAGCAACTCTTGATTTTGCCCTGGTGGCACTAAAGGAGGTTATGCCCTCTAACCAGTGGCTGCCCCACTGGGTTGTCGATACCATCTCACAGGCTTACGGGGCCAGTGGCCGCCCCCTGCCATCGGGCTGAGATGCCACTCTACAAGGAGCAATCTCAACATCTTGGGCTGCCCTGAGGGTGGTGCCCCTGGAGACCATCTGCGCTGCGGTGTCGTGGGCGTCTTCTGGCATATTCTCCAGTTGTCATCAGGTCAATGTCGCCACTCCCCATTCTTTGGGCGTGGTCCTTTTGCCGAGCTCCGCTGTTTCCAGTGGTGAGCAAGGGCTTGGATTCTTCATGACATTGTTGGTATAAGTCATCCAGTGCTTAAAGCACCGCCTCTGGCGGTCAGCAGGGACAAAATAGAACGATAGTTACGGCTGTAACTACGGTTCTATGAGTCCCGGATGACCGCCAGAGTTTCCTGTCACTCAGAATTGTGTGCTCGCGAGAAGATTCTGGGAACAGATCCTCTGAGGACACCGGCTGATATAGCCGGTATCACGTGGGTCACAGGTGACTTTGTTGTTATTACTCGAGCTGCGCATGCGTGCGATGGACATATCCAGTGCTTAAAGCACCGCCTCTGGCGGTCATCCGGGACTCATAGAACCGTAGTTACAGCCGTAACTATCGTTGCATTTCGCACTGCGTAGAAATGTGCTGTTCTTTATCCTGGACACGTACGTCCCATCCATCCTGCTGGTGGTCCTGGGTCTCATTCTGGATCAGTCAGTCCTCTGTCCCAGCCAGGACCTGCATCGGTCAGTACTGGATATCTAACTGGGTTTATCTAAAGGTCAAAGTATCATGGAGTTAAGAGCCTAAGTGCATAAATTCTTCATATATTGAATCACTTTTATAGACTTTATATATGGTCAGACAGATATGACCAAAGCAGAGAAAACAAATTATAAGTATAACACAATATAGTCAAATGTTATAGTGGTGCTATTTATAGGGAGTAATTGTTCTTCCATCTGTCTGTCTGTCTGTCTGTGTCTGTGTATTCTCTTGTTCCGATTAACCCAGCCAAATGTTTTCTTGTTTTGTATCTATATCTACGCCGGGATCCGGAGTCAAGGCTGATCTTCTTGCTGTGGTCCTGGATCCTCTATCCTGAGTTCTGGATTAAGTCGTGGACTTCGGGTCGTGGCTGAACCTGTCTCTGCGGTCCTGCCTGGGTCTCGTCATGCTGCCTCCCTGAAGGCTCCCACAGGATTGAAGTTGACATCTTCGTAGATTCATCTTCTTATTACAGACACATGCATTTCCTAACATTTGGTCTACCTATGCTGTAAAATGTATTATCTCTTTGATTTACACACGGCATCTATTGCACATCTGTCCGTCCTGGGAGAGGGATCCCTCCTCTGTTGCTCTCCCTGAGGTTTCTCCCATTTTTCCCCTCTAAACTGTGGGGTTTTCCTCCGGAAGTTTTTCCTTGTACGATGTGAGGGTCTAAGGATAGAGGGTGTCGTTTTTCTCATACTGATATTCTGAACAATCTGTGCGGTTGTATTTGCTGTAAAGTGTCTCTACTGTAGGCTATTTTTATTATATGTACAGCACTTTGGCTCGACCAAAAATCGTTCATAAATGTGCTATATAAATAAAACTTGATTTGATTTGATTTAAAATATAAAAGCAGAAAAGTAAATGTTCACAATGTTTCATTTCATGTCATTTCAAACCTTTATTTATACAGATAAATCCCATTGAGATCATTGATCTCTTTTTCAAGGGAGACCTGCTCAAGTAGTTCCACATGAAACATAAAAACATAAATAGAACAACAAAAGGACATCATACAGCATCATTTACATAATATATATATTATAACACAATATAGTCAAATGTTATAGTGGTGCTATTTAAAATATAAAAGCAGAAAAGTAAATGTTCACAATGCTGACAGATTTGTGTTCATCGGCGGTTAGGTATCCTAGATTTGAAAGAAAAACGACAAATATACACTCATTTAACCCTTATGTTGTGTTCGGGTCTCCCGTGACCCGTTTCAAGTTAAAATTATATAATAAGTACGCTCTAGTTTTTTTTAATCGGAACAAGGCTTCATGATATCCTCCACAACAGCTATATAAACACTACAAAACTGATTGAGACAATTTTTGACAAGTCTGAAGGTCTCTAAAAAAAAAGTGTATAATTTGGTGTTCGGGTCTGGGGAGACCCAGCAGCATTGCAACATGCACCTGGTCTCCCCTCCCTCTGCCCCTTCCCTACACGGGAACTCCACCTTTCTCAAAGAATATGTACACTAACACTTGAACCTGAACACACATGCACGTTTGCAATATGTGGTGTAATGTGTTTTGGGCCATAACATTAAATGACAACAGGAATGTACGGTTATGAATGCATTATAAGTTAGTTATGATGTTGTTAAAACAATATTGGATGATAGTTATTTGTTTGTGTGTTTTGGACTGAGATAAATCATGGGTCAAAATTGACACACGAACACCATGAAAGGTAACAGCTTTTGAACACAACACAAGGGTTAAAACCTATATACAGTCTATGGTTAAAACACACTCCATTGTGGCAAAGATGTTAAATATTGTAGATGATAGGACTATCAGTACATACAATTACAATCATTTGAATTGAACACAACTGTATTCATCTTTAAGAGTTTTGTAGGTGGATAAAAATAGCATTAATACAATATACACATGTTGGCTTTACATGGTGATCCAACATGTAGGAAATAGATGCAGTGGATTGCACCAATTTCCTTAAAGCATTATAACTGTCCTGCATTCATAAGGATAGTATAAATACATCATCATCACTGTGGCTCCAGCTAAAGGAACAACTGTACCCTTAAATGGTTTACTTACACCAGTACCCATTTAGATAAAAGAGCATAGAAAAAGCAACAACAACAAAAAATGACACATGAAGTAGAGTTTCATCCACTATCTTGCATCATGAAAACAACACTGATGTTTTTCCCAGGAGTGACAACAGTCCTGACCATGACCACACTGATGATGGGCGCCCGCACATCCCTGCCCAATGCCAACTGCTTCATCAAGGCCATCGATGTGTACCTGGGCATCTGCTTCACCTTCATCTTTGGTGCTCTGGTGGAGTACGCCTGTGCACACTTCTATACCATGCAGAACCAGACTATAGAGGAATTACACAGGGTGAGGAAATGTTCATATTTAAATATGAGGTGAAAAACTATAGTGGAACGAAACATCCAGAATATACCGTAAAGTGTTTATTATACTAAACTGTGTCTAGTGGGGTCTTTAGATTCCTCAGAAAGTAGGCATAAGATATTACCTCATTTGCATATTTATACATGTAAGATAAACCTAATCAACTGGGGAAGTTTTATGGTGATACATATTAGCTTAAATGTATTAAATATTCACCTGTAGTGTCTTGCAAAATGTTACATTTTACAAATCGTATCCTTAAGGCCGTTTTCTCCAAATATTGTTCTCTTTTTCTGAAAGGGAGATTTTCACTTCAGTAGCTCTTACATAAGCAAATACATATTTAAGGATTTTTCAGAGGGTTTTGGTCATAAATCATTCAAAGCACGATTTATATTACATTTAATTCCTATACAGTATTTAAAACCTTTGATTACTTTTGACAGTATTTTCAGATTTATTGACAAAAACACTATTTGCTTTTTGGCTTTTGGCTAAGCTCTGTAAACTAGAGGCACTGGCAGTTTAGTCATTTGTTCATCACCACTCACCTTCAAACAAGCCAAGAAAAGCCGGCATAACATGGGACTGTGAGGTGGGAGGTGCTGCTACCTTTCTGTCTGAGGTGACTGCCGATGACTGTCCGCAACGCTGTGCGCGAGACGTGGAGAGGGGAGGGAGGGAGGGTAGAGAGAGAGCATCGGAACTTGACAGTTTAATCTCCCGACCTGATATCTTTATTTTTTATTCAATCAATATATTTTTGGAAAGGGAAACTGTGCGCTAACTGCAGTAGATATATATTCATTTATTAAAAATACATATTTAAAAAAATTAAAAAAGAATTTTCTCTGGAGGAAGAAAAAGGGCAGGGGCTCAAGCCCACTTTGAGGTCTATGTGTGCACGTGCCTGGTTTCGACATACTGTGGCTGGCTCAGTACAGCGTAGAGAGCTATACCTGAGCTACTATACCTTAGTGTCCGAGGCTGTGTAAGAGACAGGTAGGATACTTCAACCCCCAGAAGCCCCTTCTAACAAATGAGTAGCCATATATGAGAGCAGAAATGATAAATCATTACAATATGTACCTTGTCTTTTTTACAGGACAATACCCTAAGCTGGTGTTGCATTTCGCACTGCGTAGAAACGTGCTGTTCTTTATCCTGGAGACTTACGTCCCCTCCATCCTGCTGGTGGTCCTCTCCTGGGTCTCATTCTGGATCAGCCAGTCCTCTGTCCCAGCCAGGACCTGCATCGGTCAGTACTGGATATCTAACTGGGTTTATCTAAAGGTCAAAGTATCATGGAGTTAAGAGCCTAAGTGCATCAATTATTCTTATATTGAATCACTTTTATAGACTTTATATATGGTCAGACAGATATGACCAAAGCAGAGAAAACATATTTAATTTAATTTCATTTCAAACCTTTATTTATACAGATAAATCCCATTGAGATCATTGATCTCTTTTTCAAGGGAGACCTGCTCAAGTAGTTCCACATGAAACATAAAAACATAAATAGAACAACAAAAGGACATCATACAGCATCATTTACATAATATATATATTATAACACAATATAGTCAAATGTTATAGTGGTGCTATTTAAAATATAAAAGCAGAAAAGTAAATGTTCACAATACTGACAGATTTGTGTTCATCGGCGGTTAGGTATCCTAGATTTGTAAGAAAAACGACAAATATACACTCATTTAACCCTTATGTTGTGTTCGGGTCTCCCGTGACCCGTTTCAAGTTAAAATTATATAATAAGTACGCTCTAGTTTTTTTTAATCGGAACAAGGCTTCATGATATCCTCCACAACAGCTATATAAACACTACAAAACTGATTTTGACAATTTTTGACAAGTCTGAAGGTCTCTAAAAAAAAAAGTGTATAATTTGGTGTTCGGGTCTGGGGAGACCCAGCAGCATTGCAACATGCACCTGGTCTCCCCTCCCTCTGCCCCTTCCCTACACGGGAACTCCACCTTTCTCAAAGAATATGTACACTAACACTTGAACCTGAACACACATGCACGTTTGCAATATGTGGTGTAATGTGTTTTGGGCCATAACATTAAATGACAACAGGAATGTACGGTTATGAATGCATTATAAGTTAGTTATGATGTTGTTAAAACAATATTGGATGATAGTTATTTTTGTGTGTGTTTTGGACTGAGATAAATCATGGGTCAAAATTGACACATGAACACCATGAAAGGTAACAGCTTTTGAACACAACACAAGGGTTAAAACCTATATACAGTCTATGGTTAAAACACACTCCATTGTGGCAAAGATGTTAAATATTGTAGATGATAGGACTATCAGTACATACAATTACAATCATTTGAATTGAACACAACTGTATTCATCTTTAAGAGTTTTGTAGGTGGATAAAAATAGCATTAATACAATATACACATGTTGGCTTTACATGGTGATCCAACATGTAGGAAATAGATGCAGTGGATTGCACCAATTTCCTTAAAGCATTATAATTGTCCTGCATTCATAAGGATAGTATAAATACATCATCATCACTGTGGCTCCAGCTAAAGGAACAACTGTACCCTTAAATGGTTTACTTACACCAGTACCCATTTAGATAAAAGAGCATAGAAAAAGCAACAACAAAAAAAATGACACATGAAGTAGAGTTTCATCCACTATCTTACATCATGAAAACAACACTGATGTTTTTCCCAGGAGTGACAACAGTCCTGACCATGACCACACTGATGATGGGCGCCCGCACATCCCTGCCCAATGCCAACTGCTTCATCAAGGCCATCGATGTGTACCTGGGCATCTGCTTCACCTTCATCTTTGGTGCTCTGGTGGAGTACGCCTGTGCACACTTCTATACCATGCAGAACCAGACTATAGAGGAATTACACAGGGTGAGGAAATGTTCATATTTAAATATGAGGTGAAAAACTATAGTGGAACGAAACATCCAGAATATACCGTAAAGTGTTTATTATACTAAACTGTGTCTAGTGGGGTCTTTAGATTCCTCAGAAAGTAGGCATAAGATATTACCTCATTTGCATATTTATACATGTAAGATAAACCTAATCAACTGGGGAAGTTTTATGGTGATACATATTAGCTTAAATGTATTAAATATTCACCTGTAGTGTCTTGCAAAATGTTACATTTTACAAATCGTATCCTTAAGGCCGTTTTCTCCAAATATTGTTCTCTTTTTCTGAAAGGGAGATTTTCACTTCAGTAGCTCTTACATAAGCAAATACATATTTAAGGATTTTTCAGAGGGTTTTGGTCATAAATCATTCAAAGCACGATTTATATTACATTGAATTCCTATACAGTATTTAAAACCTTTGATTACTTTTGACAGTATTTTCAGATTTATTGACAAAAACACTATTTGCTTTTTGGCTTTTGGCTAAGCTCTGTAAACTAGAGGCACTGGCAGTTTAGTCATTTGTTCATCACCACTCACCTTCAAACAAGCCAAGAAAAGCCGGCATAACATGGGACTGTGAGGTGGGAGGTGCTGCTACCTTTCTGTCTGAGGTGACTGCCGATGACTGTCCGCAACGCTGTGCGCGAGACGTGGAGAGGGGAGGGAGGGTAGAGAGAGAGCATCGGAACTTGACAGTTTAATCTGATATCTTTATTTTTTATTCAATCAATATATTTTTGGAAAGGGAAACTGTGCGCTAACTGCAGTAGATATATATTCATTTATTAAAAATAAATATTTTAAAAAAATAAAAAAATAATTTTCTCTGGAGGAAGAAAAAGGGCAGGGGCTCAAGCCCACTTTGAGGTCTATGTGTGCACGTGCCTGGTCTCGACATACTGCGGCTGGCTCAGTACAGCGTAGAGAGCTATACCTGAGCTACTATACCTTAGTGTCCGAGGCTGTGTAAGAGACAGGTAGGATACTTCAACCCCCAGAAGCCCCTTCTAACAAATGAGTAGCCTATATATGAGAGCAGAAATGATACATCATTACAATATGTACCTTGTCTTTTTTACAGGACAATACCCTAAGCTGGTGTTGCATTTCGCACTGCGTAGAAACGTGCTGTTCTTTATCCTGGAGACGTACGTCCCCTCCATCCTGTTGGTGGTCCTCTCCTGGGTCTCATTCTGGATCAGCCAGTCCTCTGTCCCAGCCAGGACCTGCATCGGTCATATCTAACTGGGTTTATCTAAAGGTCAAAGTATCATGGAGTTAAGAGCCTAAGTGCATCAATTCTTCTTATATTGAATCACTTTTATAGACTTTATATATGGTCAGACAGATATGACCAAAGCAGAGAAAACATATTTCATTTCATTTCATTTGAAACCTTTATTTATACAGATAAATCCCATTGAGATCATTGATCTCTTTTTCAAGGGAGACCTGCTCAAGTAGTTCCACATGAAACATAAAAACATAAATAGAACAACAAAAGGACATCATACAGCATCATTTACATAATATATATATATTATAACACAATATAGTCAAATGTTATAGTGGTGCTATTTAAAATATAAAAGCAGAAAAGTAAATGTTCACAATGCTGACAGATTTGTGTTCATCGGCGGTTAGGTATTCTAGATTTGAAAGAAAAACGACAAATATACACTCATTTAACCCTTATGTTGTGTTCGGGTCTCCCGTGATCCGTTTCAAGTTAAAATTATATAATAAGTACGCTCTAGTTTTTTTTAATCGGAACAAGGCTTCATGATATCCTCCACAACAGCTATATAAACACTACAAAACTGATTGAGACAATTTTTGACAAGTCTGAAGGTCTCTAAAAAAAAAGTGTATAATTTGGTGTTCGGGTCTGGGGAGACCCAGCAGCATTGTTTTGGGTGACTTGAGGTCAAATTTGGCCCAATCAAGATTCATCTTTGACTTTAGACACCCCAGCCCCTTCATCAACTGTAACAATAATTATTCGCAACATGCACTTGGTTTAAAGATGTTAAATATTGTAGATGATAGGACTACATACAATTACAATCATTTGAACTGAACACAACTGTATTCATCTTTAAGAGTTTTGTAGGTGGATACAAATAGTATATAAACACAATATACACATGTTGGCTTTACATGGTGATCCAACATGTAGGAAATAGACGCAGTGGATTGCACCAATTTCCTTAAAGCATTATAACTGTCCTGCATTCATAAGGATAGTATAAATACATCATCATCACTGTGGCACCAGCTAAAGGAACAACTTTACCCTTAAATGGTTTACTTACACTTTCAAAACCGCTTCTAATCTTCGATATTTCCAGACAAGTGGCTACTGAAATCAATCTTACTAACTGCTGTCTGTGCAATTTACTCCGCGCGAGTTGGCGGACTTTATTTTTGCTTACTTTAACATCATTTTTCATGGTGGGGCTAAGCCATTTCTTGGTATGGCTGTAGCCTACCCCAGCCATACCCTGGCGCCGCCACTGATGAATCCAACGGAAACGGCTCCATCCCCATCGTCCGCTCCACCCAGCCGAAACACACTGTGCAGATGAGCTCCACTGCAGAGGAGCCCCTGGAGCAGGCAGCGGATTGCGCCTTCACGGTAGAAAATCCACACAACATCGATCGCCACTCTCGCACCGCTTTTCCCATGGCGTTCCTCCGTGTCAATATCCTCTACTGGCTTTACTATCTGTTCCTCTGAGCTGCTGCATTGTTCATTTCACCATCCTTGATGCTGCTCCATCTTCTCATTTGAGACCCAATACCATTTGCCACTGGATCTAAACTGATCATACATTCTTTTTTGTATCACATAATGTATTACCTTTTTGTCCCTCAAACAGGGCTAGAAAATGATGAATTAGAAACTCCTATTCATCATTCGGCATTAGAAATTCTTCTTTGCATTTTACCGTTTTGAAAGCTTTATTAATCATTTTTAAATGGATGGCTACTAACATCTTAACATACAAATAAAGCCTGGCTCTGTCTATTTCCTGACAAGTTTAGTCCAATAAAAACTAGTAAAACTAGTTATAAACGATAGGCTGCCTGAGCTGCATCACACTATACTGTGTTGCATTGAATTGCCTTTATTAAGTGACTGATGATGTATTAGTGTCTTTATTTTGGCTTTCATACATTGTTTGAGACCGTAAAGTGTACAATTACTTCATACCATGTTAATTCATATAATAAAAGTGAGACTGAGAATGCGTTGTACTTTAGGTCTGTACTGTAACAAATGAATTAAGATCACATGTTTGAGAATAAGACACACATTTATTATTCCCTTATCCAGGTAGGAGAACAGTAAAGTGCAAAAATCAACCACAGGTTCAGCAGAAAAGTTGTTAAATTACATAAAAGTGGGGATTTGACCACTCTGCAAATGATTAATTTGATCAACAATAGCAACAATTTGTTAGTCACTAATGGCGCATTTCCACTGCAGCGGGTAGCCCCGTTTAAGCGTCCTTAACCGTCCTCAAGCGGCCAGGCCAGTTTTTGGTGGCCTTTCCATATAGCCTAGTACCGGCTAGCGGGTACTTTTCCCCTCTTTTTCCGGCCCCATAAAATCGTGGTTCTATCAGACCAGGGCCAGGGCTGAACTAGTAACGTCAACACTCTCGCCTGCTGATTGGTCAGAGAGAATCGTCACAAGATCGCGCGCGAGTTCATCCCTAGCGTCGCATATATATTTAGAAGCAAGCTTGCAGCATTTTTATAAACAGCATTTTGTAAACGGATGAGCTACAAAAATGGCTACGTCTAATAAGAAAAGCACACCGTGGTCGACCGAGGAGGTGACGACGTTCCTACATCTCATTGGGGATGATCAAATCCAGCGGGAGCTCGACGGAACAACTCGAAATGTGAACAAAAACAAAGCCGATCGCCCCGCCTACACTGCGTTGCTACCCCAGGTCCTAAACTGTAATGGGAATGCGCCACGGCCTCGGACGGCCAGCGAGGCAGCCCGAGGCCTGAGCGAGGACGCTTAGGGACGCTTAAACGGGGCTACCCGTTGCAGTGGAAATGCGCCATAAATGATGGTGTATTTATCTGCCAAGAAAAGGAATATGTTACATTGTTCAACAGATGGTTTGATGTTTGGCATATATATATATATATATATATATATATATATAATTCACACAGCCATTATGGCACTTTACTGAATACCTCTTAAAGGTAGTTATGATGATAATGACGATGAGAAATGAATCCTTGAACAATGTTTTAAAAAATAAAATAAAATACAAAACAGTAGTCATGGCTCACTCTGTACAGGCAAATAAAAAAAGTAGATTATTTAAGAAGACATATTGTGGCTTTAATCGCCTCCCTCGTCATTTCTCAAACCTACTTCACAATTTTCACCACATTTAACACAGGATTAGAACATAATCCTGTGTTAACCCTCCTTTACAACACAATTCACTTCTCTTGAGTCTTTCTGCCATAAACCCTCATTCCTGTTTGCCACATTTTCACAAAATACAATGAAATCACTTGGACAAAGACTTGCAAGTGTCCTTGGATTCTCACATTTTCTAAGGGAGACAGAAGAGTAAATATTCAGAGAGATGTACCTCCACCTGCTGGCAATTTCTGTCATTACAGTTGTATTCCTCTGAAAAGTCTTTGCTTTGGGCTGGAGATGGAAGGATATCCTTAGAGAGATTGAATTTCACAGTAACAACATCCTGACGTCCATGATCTCTCTTTTCCAGTCCTCTCCATAATGCTGCTCTTAGGTTGCTTTCTTTGACTCCCATTCCTGTAAAGGTAAACACATGTAGGAGATTCAGTAACAACATGAAAGCAGGTGCATCTGAAACGTACAAGTAAACAAAGAAACAGCAAAAATAAATAGAGCATTATTAACCTGTTAAGCCCCAAAGACCCCTTCGGCGGGTCTTTTTTTTTCAGGGCATCTTAATATTTAAAAACCTATTAATGTGTTATACCTAGGGCTGTCAAACGATTACAATTTTTAATCAGATTAATCACAGCTTAATTAATTAATCATGATTAATCACCATTCGAACTATGTCCAAAATATGCCATTTATTTATGTATATTGTTGTGGGAATGGAAAGATAAATGAAAGAAGGCGGATATATCCATTTAACATACAGTAGGCTATCTATAGGCGCTTTCACACTGCGGTACTTTTCCCACAAAGGTTCATGTGAACTTAGTTCATGTGAACTCTTTTATCGCGTTCACACCAAAAAGAGCCGGAACTAAAATTAGTTCATGTGAACCTTTTTACCCGGCTCTTTTGTGAGAAAAGAGCTACATTTCTGATTGGCTGGAAGGATTGCAAACCACGCCCCGCAAAACTCCCAAAAAGTTTTGTGAAGTCGCCATTTTATTATCCTCGCATTAGCATTATTAGCATTAGCATTAGCCCAGCGCAGAAACGCAGAGAGACTAATTTATGGCAACACAAAATAAAACATGGGAGTGGTGGAGATGAGGAGGTGTCGGCGTTCTGGCGATTTACTCGGAAGGCTTCAGTAGAAGCTGCTGGGAGTCCCAGCAGCTTCTACTGAAGCCAGTCCCCAACTCCGGGGACTTCCGGCCGGAGACTTTGGGCGGCAGTATACGCCATGAAGTGGTTTGCGGCCTGCCAGTAAACCCAAAGCAGAAGAAGAACAAGTGACGTCAGCGGCTTCATTTGCCTAATCCACCCCCACGGACTTTTTCCAGTGTGAACGCGATCTGTACTTAGTTCATGCGAACTAAAGAGTTCACATGAACTAAGTTCACATGAACCTTTGTGGGAAAAGTACCGCAGTGTGAAAGCGCCTTATGTTTATTATAAAACATTTCTGCTTGTCAAAATGAAAGACAACCCACACACCTATCAATCATCAAACCATGGGGTCTTAATGAATTACGTGTTGATTTCTATCAACGGGGGAGTACTTCAGGAAAGTCGACAGAGGGAGGGGGGGGCGGCGGCTAGTGGAGTACTTCGTGACCACAGAGTGTGAACGTTGTGATCAGCTGTTTTAGCGCAGTTCTCCAGTGAAGGGGGGGGAGTCTCCCTCCGCAGCCGGTTGGCGTAGTTTTGGCACAATTCCGTTGTACAGACCGACGTTAACAGCAGCCCTGTCTGTGCACACGGAGACCGACTCTGTCGTCCGGTGATCTAACCGCCTTCTGGAAAAGCTTCACAAGTACGTCGGTACGCAAATGCGCTTTGTGACACAAGTGACGGTACGCATTTCAGATTACGCACATAACCTGCGTACCAGTTATGTGCACCCCTGTACTACAGCAAAAGTATTCTCCGTCGGGACTTCCTGCAACAACACCACGCCGTTATCAAAGATGTTCTATTGAGAAGATCACTACGTGACAAAAGTTTTCAAAACCGTGGCTACTGAAATCAATCTTACTAACTGCTGTCTGTGCAATTTAATTCGCGCGAGTTGGCAGACTTTATTTTGCTTACTTTAACATCATTTTTCATGGTAGGGCTAAGCCATTTCTTGGTATGGGTGTAGCCTACCCCAGCCATACCCTGGCGCTGCCACTGGTCGCAAGTATGGGGCGGGCCATTCTGCACATGCGTTAAATGCGTTAAATATTTTAACGCAATTAATTCAAAAAATTAATTACCGTTAACGCGATAATTTTGACAGCACTAGTTATACCAGATTAACGGGAAGAATCTCAGCTAACTGACAATACAAACCATTTTTACCAAAACAAAACACAAGTCTCACAAGAAACATCTAAATGACCCCTGAGCGAAAAATGCTAACACAATTTGGCACAGAACTCAAGATAAAGATACCCTTATTACTTATCGTAACTGCACATACAAGATATCCGATTAAATCTGAGACTCCACAGATTATATAGGTATAGTATGATCACTGAGCGATCAGAACTCGCAACAGGGGAAACAAACACAGACATCACAACACGTAGCATTATGGAGGAAAAACAGGACATCGTCTCATCTTAGCTGTTATTCTGATCAAAAGTCGTGTTCAATGGCATTAAAACGATAAAAACGCTGCTGAAGGTTAATCCATAGGTTAATTGAATGTGCCTGTCACTTTGAAAAAAATATTTATAATCCATAATTCCATTTTTATGTAAAAATCGGAGAGTAAAAGTTAGCTCGACCAAGGGGGGCCAGAGATATGGAAAATGCACCCAAATGACCCCAGAAGTGGGTATATTTTTCTGAATCTCTCTAAAAAGGTCACACTTCACTTGTTTTGCATCAATCTCGATACAGGGTACTTATTATATGTTGTAGTTTGGATTCCTAAAGCTTTTAGTCTACCATCCCATCATTCAAGGGTGGTTTTCACTAAAAGTATATATATATTTTTTGGACGGACATACGGAGCTCTGGAGGGTTCTAGAGAGAAAAATAAATAAAACGTGGCCACGTATCTCGTTCGCACGAGATATCTTCTCGTGCGAATGCTTTATTAACTTGTGCAAGTTAATAAAGCGTGCGCACGAGTTAATAAAGCGTGCTCACGAGTTAATAAAGCGTGGCCTCAATTTAAATTGATTAGTTTTATGAAGAGTATGTCCGGTCGCCAGGGCGTGTGTGTGAGTGTGTGTGTGGGCATTTGTTTACGATACGATTGTTTCCGGTGCACTCCGGCAGGACTATAGCACTACATCGAGATTAAGATTAAACAAATTTATTTCACTTGGGAATACACATATAACTATTGAGAACCAGATTTTTGTAAATTACTGTTCGTGGTAATTTGAAAACAAATGCCGGTGGTGTCGGACATACACAAACACACCGAACACGCACACACAGAGCGGAGCTGAGCACAAACACGCACACACATCATGCGCCCTGATGACAGGACATCTCCTTCATAAAACGAGGGGGAATACTCTGGTAGTTCGCCGTGTGTAGAGTTGTGTGTGGTTAAACGTAGCAGCCTCAATCTCTATTCAGCGGTAATGAACGGAAACAATGAAGTAAACAGTAAAAGGCACAGCTCTTTGCAGCTGGTGCTGCTCTTCTCAGATTCTGCTGAGTTACACTCCAGTGCCCTGTACGACGAAGCCAGTTCAACAAGAGACCCTGGATATGTTTGATTTACCCGGCTTAACTAAGCCTAACAAACGCGATGTCGCTAAGCGGTCCTACGAAGCTGGTTATCAATTCAGTAAATCAACCAGGGTTTCTCTGTCCGGCTGAGAGCGCGTTCAAGTGAAAGGGACGGGGTTAGCAATATTTGACCAATCACAAACATGGAGACGCGTGCTGACAGCGCAGCGTCATACTTCATGAATGAATAGTAACGCAGGCCACGTAACGCTTTTAACGAGTTAATAAAGTGTGGCCTCGTTGTATTTAAAACGTGGCCTCGTTGTATTTAAAGCGTGGCCACGCTTTACATCTCGTGCGCACAACTTAATAAAGCATGGCCACGTTTTAAATACAACGAGGCCACACTTTATTAACTCGTTAAAAGGGTTACTTGGCCTGTACTACGAAGCAGGATTTGCTATTTACACTATTCATTCATGAAGTATGACGCTGCGTTGTCAACACGGGTCTCCAAACTATAATTTACATTTGTTTACTGTGTTCAATCTGTGTTCAATTGATTCTGACACTTCTACATCCAACTCACAGATGTAACCTTGCTTTGAGAAAAAAGATTATTAATTTAACCCTTTTAGAAGGGAAGATATGGTCATTTGTTCTAGGAATGTCATTTTCGAGCCTGAGACCTGAAAAACAGGCTCCGAGAACTTTGGTTTTGATAGTCTACTCATAAAAAATGGCAAATGCCAACAAAAAAAGGTAATACACAACAAATAGTTGAAGTAAACAATATTGTTAAAACAAATTATCTTTAAACGTGTTCACAATTATGTATAGAATCATTTTTATGGATAACACCTACCATTCCGGCACTTAATCGTGAATATCCAAAGTGGCTTTCTATATATGTGTGAACCGTGAAAACCCATTAGACGATGACACACGCTGTTGTGACCCTAGAATCCTGAGAGAAACCTGCCCCTAATGACAGGCTTGGGTATTGTTCACGAAAGTCACAGTGAGAGTTACTGAGCAGCTACCTTTGCTTTCTGCATGACAGTTCCAGAAGAAGCGTAAACAGATGGAGGTCTCCGACGCATCTCTGAGGCACAGTTTACTGGTAAAGCATCACTGTAGATATTCTGTTTCTTTTTGCTGGAGGCCTGCACAGAAAGTAAAAGGCAAATAATTAAATATACCACGTTTAACATGTGTTTGTGCGTCCTTACCTTTATATATACAGTCTATGGTTCTTACACATGAAGCAAGATATATACCTTAAGAGGGGGTTTAGCCTCAACAGGCGCACCCAGAGCTCCCCCAGCAAGGCTCTTCTTCAGGTTCTCTGTGACCCGAGTCAGCCGCAGCTCCAGGTCCACCCTCTCCGCCTCTTTGGTTCGACAGGTGTCCTCCAGCTGGGACACACGCTTGTTCAGGGAGGACATCCTCCTCTCTGCAACATATCAACACAGCAACACGATGAGACAAACAATGATCAGAAAAGCAATTATCGTCAACCAAACAAAGTGGTTGTAAATACAGGTTTGGGTATTTTTACTTGAATTGAGTGATTCCATGTTATGCTGCTTAATACCTGTGCTTCGCGACATTGCAAACTGAAAATATTGTACTTCTATACTTCACTACAGCTAAAGATACTAGTTACATCTCAGATTCAACATTTTACACAAACATTTTATAAACTGGAAGAATATTTAACCCCTCAAAGAAAGAAAAACCTTATCCTTTAAAATGTTATTTAGAGTTGGATGATGGCTCTTTTCTTAATGACTATTTCTGCTTTTTCTACTTTTGTACTTTTTCCTTAAAGGTAATTATTTTACATGTAGTGTGCTACTTTTTTCAGATTTAAGATCTGAATATTTCTTCAACATGCTATGTGGAAATACAGGAAATTAATTTGATTCGAAAAAGATGTCACAGCCATGTTTTTGGTTTAATTATCAAAAGCAATTAGTTGTTTTAGTCGTCCCTGTAGGGAATTTGTCTATGACCCTCTAATAAGATAAGTAATAAGGGTCAGAGACAGGACAAGGAATGTCTAATTAATATTCAAGCCTTCTGATTGAAGTGCAGATAAATAAGAAAAATATAACTTACAAACAAACCATTTTGCTTTGGAGACTTGGTGCCTCTAATTGTCTATGGTATTAGAGAACAGCTATGATGCTTACAGTAAAACATGTCAGTATCTGGACACTGAAAGGCTGCAGACTTGTATTGAAGCAGTAATGACTGAGAAGAAATTCAACTGATGTCTGATTTGCTTTGTGTCTCTTTACCAGAGGCGGTCTTCAGCTCTTCCTTCAGCTCTCTCTTCTCCTTACGGAGGGTCACAAGTGCATTTCGTATCCCATCCCTCTCTCTTTCCAGCTCCTCCTTCTCTTTCAGGTAATGTTTGGCATCCTCATCCGCTCGCGTTTTCCCATACCTGCCATATTGGTTTTCATCTATGTGAAAATGTCAGAAGAGAGCAAAGGTGAGGGGTTAAATGGGCAGGGGTTATGGGAAGGAGACAGAACATTATCAGCGATATTTTGCCTGTCCTAAATAAATCTCTTCACATAAGGAGTATGAAATCTCTCACGTGAGAGAAAAGCACACACATTCGACCTCTTTCATAATTCAAAGAAGAATTTTGGGGAGGACACAAAGATACGATGCATGAATAAAAGGTAAACAGACGCACGCTCTCCTGCAGAGGGAGAGGTCAGGAGGCAAGACAGCGGATCTAATGTGAGTGTCCAATAAATCTCAGGTTACATCCGGAAGCTCTCAGCCGTGGAGAGCGCTGGCTCTTTGATGTGTCAGAACGTCACAGTGAAGGCCTGTGAAACAACACTGAGAGGAGCAGAGAGACAGCCGACCACGCCAATATCACGTTCCTAAACTAAGGACGCCCAATTCCTTTCTGCATGGTGGAGGCCAACTGACACTGGGAAACAAATTGTATATGTAAGTGAAGAGGGAAGAGATTATAGATGGAAAGTGAGAAGATGATTAAGAGGAGAGGGGAAATGGGGAATATTGAGCCTTATAAAAGCTCAAATGTTATGAGGAGTCTATGAAGAGAGTGTGCTACAGTAAAAATAGAGCTTTGCAATCTAACTCCTGTGAGACACACAACTACAGTATATTAAGAAGTGCCATCTGTATTATTCTTGTTCCCTTGAAGAGAAGCAGACTGCTCATACTTTTTTATTTATTGTATTTAAGGAAAGACAGATGGAAGAGGGAGAGGGGCTTAAAGCTGATAAAAAGGGAAGCTTCTACAAATATTTGGTCCGGCTGTGCTGATATAGGATATTAGCTGTTTGGTTGGTTGTGAATGATAATTTGAATACTTTGGATAAAAATGATATTTGTGCAGCTTTGTTAATTTATCTGACGTAATGCTGTAATGGATCACGATATGTTACTGAAGTTTTGTACGATCAACTCTAACAAAGGGGTTCCACAGGGATACATTTTGGGTCCTCTATTCTTCACAAAATATATATACAAAACCTAGGCATTAGACTCTATACAAAGACTTAATTCAAACAAATAATCCTTGATAACTTAATATAGGTTATATGGTATTTTGGAAAACCAACTAAACACACTTACTTGAGCCTGTTCGTTTGAGGGAGACTAAAGGCTTGGTTCTGTCAGAGTCACTGCTGGAGAAACTTGAGCGCCTCTTCCCTTGATTCCCAGACTGCTGCCTGCGGTTCTCTCCTGACTGGGTGGAGTAGAGAGGGGGTGGGGGGACATGACAGATGTGGGAGGATGCAGAAAAAAGGATGAGGACGGAGGAGGAAAAAGACTGCAAAGTTTGTATATTATGCTAAGCAATATACTAATGTTCAGATTCATTGGTATGAGACCACTGAGGTGTGTATGCTTGTGGCTTTAGGTGGTGAAGTGTTTAAGTGCATGTCAGTGGGGTTAGGAAAGGAGTTTACAGGCTATAAAACTTCCATGACCTCTTGCCTTCCTGTCACCAGTTAGATCGCTATTTCTTTTTTTTGGTCTTTTCCCCCCTCTCCCATGCCCACACACTGCTTTTTCTCTGGCTTACAAAAAGCAGTCATTGATAGGCGTGTAACAGAGCACTGTCTGTCTGTTCCAGTGACTGATATGGAGTGTCATATTCAGACAGGGACAGTCCCAAACAGCTGCACACACACAGACATGCAGCCGCTAATCTTGTCACATCAAAGTAAAGAATTACACCTATGTTTAACTAAACTTAAAAAAACGTGTAAGCACACGTATCCTACCTGCATGTCCTCATTAGGGACCTCATCATATGTTCTGCAGTCTGTAGAGTTACTGACGGAAGATGTGGCCCACCTAGGATTAGAGAAAAGGAGATGTTAATCTTTATTTGGTCTCAACATCTTTGCGTTGGTCACTGGCCTTGCTTTGACCTTGTCCTGAAATTCCCACTTCCCCCCTCTTCGTCTCACTCACAGGAAGGAATGCCGCGCAGCATCGCGGATGTTAGCGATGGTTTCCACGTCAACATAGTCGTAATGCAGTGACTCTGGATCTGTCGAAGAGCCTGTCTCTGCCAAGAGGACTCCAAGCCACCGTCCAAGTTCCTCAGAGCTACTAGCCTAAAAAGAGACCAACAAATAAGCTTTTAATTTGGAAGTTACTCAAAAACAAATAGCTGAAAGACACTAAAATACAGCAAACTGTGTGAGTGTGGTATCGAGTGATGGTGTGTTCTTCAAATAGAGTGACCCCTTTGAACACATTTTAGACCTGTTAGAATAAAAGTATTGATTAGTGCAGAGCAACTTTAAATGAGGAACAAACGGTCAGTTCTTTACCTCCAGAGCAGCCACCGCTGTGTTGGTCCGCAGGATTCGGAAGGCAAAGGGATGTTTGGGTCCAAGCCCCGGGAGCACTTCACAGCCCTGGAGAGGAAGTGAAGGCAGGGACGTCCGAGAGTCTCCTTTGTCATTGTAAAAGTGCAGGGAGCCTTTGCACACACGGCACCACTGTTCCCGCCACACCTGATGCACCAGCACCGACACATAGCCTGCATGGTAAGGAGGGAAAAGATGGATGAGTATCTAGAATTATCGCCTTACCAAAGTATGCCTCTACAAACCAGTTAAGTTTGAGTTAACATCCATGCCTGTCTAAAATGTCATCATTTTATCCTAAAAGAAATGTATGAAATTGAAATAACAAGCACATTTTTTTTTTAAGTGACCATGCATTGACCATCAAATACAGATAATTTAATCCTTCAGTCCAAGTGGAAGTTTTTTTGCCATATTTAAAGACCAAATAAAATGTTCCTCAAGTCATAAATGATATATGACGTTGACAAGAAGATGATGGACAGCCAACTGAAAAACATTATGCCTCCGGCTGTCAGATGTCAATGGTATTCAGAGGCTTACAAATGCTGTGTCTGAAGATTTAAGAGGCTTAAAGACCTTAGGATATGTAGACAGGTTAAGTGAAGTAGAGTCTGACCTTGCCGAGGGTCGCTGTATGAGGTCCGGGGGTCACCTGGGCGAGGGGGCTTCTTCTTGGAGAAGCTGATGATACGAGTGATTTTACGGCCTGCAGCGAAAGCTCCCCGTTTCACCTTGCCTACATCAAAAACAAAAGGATTAAAGAGTTGACCAAATGTATCTTTGGTGTCTGGAAACTGTAATTCAAGATATACAGATAAGATGTGGCAAAAATACATTTCACTAGACTATGGACTATTGATAATAAGTTATGTGAAAACAATTGGGCAAAGACTTTGAGTCAACATGTTTCTGTCTGCTGTATTGATTTGAGGCTGTGTGTGTCTCTGTCTCACCATTCTCTCTGCAGTGCTCTCCAGTCGACACACCCACACTGTCTGAGTCTGAGGTGTTCCTCTCTGCAGAAAGCCTCTGAGGAAGAAGCATACCAACACTGGTTTAGACTTACAAAAGCAGTCCTTCACAGGATCAGTCTGCCTGCCAAGTACAAACTAGAAGAGAGATTAAGAGCTAAATAACTGTAATTCGTTAGCAAGATTCCATCCTTCATAACTTACATAGTTACATATTAAGACTCATCCTTTTTCTCTTTGCATTCTATGCTTTCTTTCATAAAAGGGATTGTTGCTGTGTGTGTCTGACAGGTAAAGAGGATGTGCCTGATCCAACACCCCTGTCATTGCTGCCTTAACACCCAATTACGCTACATATCCGCTCCGTGTTCTGCGAGCCAAATACAGGTTTCACTGTGCACTGCGTTGAGCCAAACAATTGTTTAAGAAAATTGACGGTGACAACACAATTGCTGCTTGCCACCAACTTTTCCTCACCTCAGCTGTAAAGATAAATGATGTCTTGGGAATAACCAACAGACACAAACATCCTCTCTCATGCACTTACCTTGTCAAGTTCCGTTTTTCTAGGAATGATGGGAGACGCAGATTCCTCAGGCCCAGCGCTCTGACCGCTCACCTCTCTAACAACCTGTGGGGAGATATTTCACACGTATCACTCTCGACTCTATGAGGTTTGTTTTTCCACATCGTCAAACCCACTTCCAGTGATTGTCGACATGATTGATGGCCGTATTGGTGTGTATTACATGCATGACTGTCATTTCAAAGTGTAGCTCACCCTAAGCCATCTGTGAGCCTGCTCCTTGCTTTGTACGGCCAGCACCAGTGCATCTCCATTGGGCAGAGTGAAGCGGAGTTCATGGTGCTTCCTCTTGCTGTCTTTGGGTGCGTAGACCACAGTGCACTGGGGCAGCAGCATGTCCACACAGGGGGATGTGTCCTTAGAGCTCTTATAGCACTGCACAAAAGAGCACACATAACAAAGTTGTAGAAGTTGAAGAAGAGGTTGTTTATGGTTTCCTAAATGCATGCTGAAGAATAAGGCCTTGACACACTAAGCCAAGATCAACAAACACGTTGCGTAAGAGTCAACTGTTGCACTCGCAATGCCTTTGTTTTCGCCACAAAAAATAACACTTGAACACACAACAAAGACAACAGCCATCAATCACATACGTTCCTGTCTGCATGATCATCATTCTAAAATGGAAATCCCAAAAACTCCAGCAGTATATATATATATATATATATATATATATATATATATATATATATATATATACAAGCTGTTATTATGTTACAAACATTTAAACAAAGCAGCATTTGCCAGCCATTTTTGGTGATATAGTTTCAAAAATAACTGTGTATTAGGATGATTTGATAAGATGAAAGTCTATGTATTCCCTCTTGATTTGAGTGTTTTGTTATTTATCCTCGCATCCGTTTCTCTTAATGTGCACTGATCAGCCTGAGCTGAACAGCCAATCAGAGTCATCCCCTTCCGCTGTCAATTCAGCAAGTAATAAAGGCATTGGAGTATTTTGGAATCTGCGTAAAATAATGCTAAAAATGCAGGAAACACCACAAAAACATGGCGGACAGACGTTCATCGATGTCTCCAGCTTGACAGACGGACGATAATCAGCTTGGTGTCAGGGCTTTTACTTAGTTTAACAACTTCTCACCTGTAGTCTGTTATCACGTATGACAGTGAGCTGTTTGGCCCACTGGCCGAAGCGTTTCTTGCGCAGCAGGAAGGCACAGATGCGACAGTCCCGGGCGGGGGGCATGGAGCTCTCCTCCGAGGGCCACTGATGAGTGAGTCTGACGCTGGGGCTCCTCTCCTCCTCATCCTCCTCATAGGACTCGTAGGAACTGCTCAGAGCATCAGAGTCATTGTCTGATGGGGAAATTACAGAGAAGCAAAAGTGTTTTATTTGTTGAAAAAGACAGTTTTTTTGGTGTTATATAGTTCACTTTCTTTTCAACTTACATGAGTTTTTGCGGTGTGTGTTGATGCACGTAGTGGGGTAGTTGCTTTCGGCATCTTCATAACCATCTTCGATAGAGTTGGGAGGGCTAGGCCTGACTGTAAAGGGAAGGAAACAAATCACTAATTACCCCTTATGTTCCGTGATGTATTTGAATACAACTTGTACTTTGTAATTACTGTCTAAAGGGTTTTAACAGCAAAATGACACTAAGAGCACTGAGTGCAACAGAACGGGAAGATGCTGACCTCGTGTGATGATGTACTCGGGCAACGTGCCAGGACTGAGGGGCACGGCCTCCTCGTAATACTCCTCGGGGGGAGGCGTCGTGGGCAGAGGGGGAGGGGAGTCAGTGGAGTGCGGGGCAGGGGAGTCTGCACAGTCCTACGAAACACACAAACACAACTCTCAAATTTCACTCATAACCAAGAAAGAATTTTTATTTCACAGCCTCAGAACTCCATCATCAAAGCGATACAAAGAAAAACCCTTTAAATGATATCCATAAATTAGACACATGGGCTCTGGGCGGGTCCCTAAATCTTAACTCCTTCAACAGCTTGCAGAGTGATGAGCATGTGTGCATGGGAAAGCCCCGCAACATGGAATACAATCTCTGTTTTTCTTTGCTTTTCCTCCACAAGTCATTTAGAGCTGTAATGGTCCTCTGCGATGTTGAATTTGGATGGTGAGTGCTGAAACGACGCGTCCCACACATGTAATGTAGATTTCTGGGAAAGGATCAGTTGGAAATCAACTATATATTTGCCACTTGCCTGTTTTAAAGTGTCAGCTTGTGTGTTGTTGTCTTTCAGATCGTCTGTCACATCCTTTAGGTCCCCAAGCTGGCAGTCTGCAAGACACAATAATGTATATTTAAACTGACACTATATATAAAGAGAACATGATGTCTGCAGAGTATTTATATGGAAAGGGGCACATTTTACAGCAACAAAGACTCACCAAAGGTCTCAAAGAGAGACTCTACGAAGCTGGTGCCGTTTCTGAACACAGCTGAATTCATGTAGATGCAGTCTGTTCCTGAAACTGGAGGCAAGGAAAGAGACCCTTTAAAATGACGAGTGTAGTGCGTGTTTGTATGTGTAGAGTTGAAATGAAACACACTAGGACTTGTATCCTCCTCTTACTGACCCGATGGCTGTATTTGCTTCAGGAGGTTCCACACGGAGGTCTTCTTCTCCTGCGTGTCGGAGCTGAGGTTCTCCTGGTCCAGCATCTTCAGCAGGACGCCCAGCTCACTCACCAACACCTCCATCGCTGCACAGACGGGGGGGAAGGGGGGGGGGTGCAAAGGTCAGGGGGCGCGGGTTCAGTTTAACAGCAGAGAGGGCAAAGGTCAGACGGACAGTTCTAAACAAACCAAAGGCTGTGTGTCAGACAGCCTCTTTCTGCTTTGCTTTCCGTGTCTTTCTTTCATTTTCTGACACTTTACTTCACAGTTTGTCAATGTCAATCTCACGCAGCCTCCTCCTCTCCTCTCTCAGACTCAACAACCACATAAAGATGGTGTGACAGGAAACAGATTTGCTAATTGCTCATTAACCTCAAGAAAAAGTGGAAGTGAAGCTACCAAAAATCACACCTCTTTGCATAGAACACAAAAAAGGAACTATAGCTGCAACAATTATTGTAACTAATTAATAATTCATTAATCGTTTAATCTTCATAAAAAATGGCAGAAATGCTTTTTCAGCTTCTTAAATAATTGATGTTTATCGCATTACTCCCGGAATATCTTAAGAGTTTCAGACTGACAAAACAAAACATTTAAAGATATCACATAAGACTTTGAGAAAACCAGCATGGACATGATTTCTGAATTCATCTGGAAAATAATCAGCAGATTAATCGCTAATACAAATATTTAATTAGTTGTCGCTCTACAGAGAACAGTCTTTCAAGAACAACAAGAAACAAAACTGTTCTTTCTGCAGCAGCTCTGAAATGTTGCTGGCTCAGACTGATGAGCACCAATCCAAAATGTAAATCAACTGTCGATCTCACTGCAAAGAAGGTAGATTAACTGTTCTGCAAGAAACTGTAAAGATGTTAAAGGGTTCTTACAGGAACAACTGAATTCCCACAGAACCCAGAGCGAGCCAAATGTAGCAGCGAGCACCTGATCCTTATCTCACAGTGGAGAGATTTTAAAGTCTGGTTCACACGGCAGACCTCCTGCAACACACATTCTTCACTCGGCTTTCCATGTTCTGCAACACTTTGAGGACCCGGCTTATATGATACACACATCATGTTGATCTGGTCCACTCCCTGTTTTCAGAGCAGAACTTAAATAAACCGTGTCCTTCCGCCAACTGCTGGACATCCTGAGAACAGGTCTGCAACCTGCCTCTGTGTTTGGATTCCACCTTTATCAGATTTTCCTCCAGACACAAGCAAAGCCTCTCGACTCTTTCTGCTCATTTCATAGCTGCATTGTATTGTACACTCTGTATTGTTAAAACATGCTGTTCTAATACCCATTTATCTACTTCTATAATCCTGAAAATCCCCAGAAATCCCCTGACAACTGGCTGAGTCACTGCTGGCACACTTGTCTGCCTCACCTCCCTCTCTCCCTCCATCTCGTACTCTCAGCCCCCTCTCCCGTGCAAACATTTTCACAGTCCAGCTACATTAAACCTTCTGAACCGTGCATTTTTCTGGGGTCAGCCGCGGGACAACCGCTGAGCCAGAAAAGTCTTTATTCGGCGGGCGATCATATGGCAACAGGTAAACAAACACACCTACAGAACCCGTGTTGCCACAATACTCAAAATACTTCAATACAACACCGGGACCAGTGTCAATCTACGACTCCATGTTCTAAACCAAACTTTTCCATACCATTTAAAATGAAAGATGAATATAACAAAATGTATTGTACTGCACATTTTCCTATGTTAGCTAGTTGGGAAAAACACCAGGAATGACAGTAGTAACCATTTACCATAAAAGCAATAATTTTAACATTAAAACATTATTATTTTTGAGGTGGTAGATATTCAAAAACCACTGAGATTGTCAGACATGCAAAAGGAAATAAAGTGGAAGAAAGAAAAATGAGCAATCATGTAATGCCAATGTAACATTATGAGAAATGAGATTTTAAACCCTTTCAAATATCAAGGTATGTATTCAAAATGACATACACACAGCAAACATTGAGGGAACTTAAATGAGATAGCAATTACCACATCTTAAAGAGCAAGTAAAACAAATCTATCCATCTTATGTGTTTTCAATGTTTCATTATATCGATTTATCCAGAATCGACATGTTATGAAAAACATGCACACCTCAATCAATCAATGTTTATTTATTTGCCTCAGTGGACTGCAGTTTGTACGGAATATCAGTATGACAATATGACACCCTCTGTCCTTTGACCCTCACATCGTACAAGGAAACACTTCCGGAGAAAACCCACAGTTTAAAGGGAACATGGGAGAAACCTCAGGGAGAGCAACAGAGGAGGGATCCCTCTCCCAGGACGGACAGACGTGCAATAGATGCCGTGTGTAAATTGAAAAGATAATATATTTACAACATAGGTAGACCAAATGTTTGGAAATGTATGTGTCTATAATAAGAAGATGAATCCACGAGGATGTCAACAATCCTGTGGGAGCCATCGGAGAAGTAGCGCAGGATTGCTTGTATGTTGTGGATTTAGTGGGACGTGTTTGAAGCAAACTTTGGTGCACCTGTCAACAATCCGCCTGTTGTGTGCTTGTGTTTGAGGAGGATATAAATGACTTTAGGCAGAAAGTTGGACTCTTAGATATTTCACTCTGACAGCACAATCTTGTATGTAATCACCACTGACAAGAAAAAAGCCTTGATAATCTGGGAGATGAATGTGGTATTTGTTCTACATTTCAGACTGCTCCCACTCCTTAAAGACAGACATACTTTCCTGAGGTGGGTCTTCCTATGGGTTTCCCACCGCTCTGCCAAGGCTACAGTAGGTGTGTGCTGGCCTGCGTCTGTTCAACCACTTCTTTACGACTGCGGTTTCCTTCTATTGTAATAAAAGCCCGCTCGCACTCTGAGAAGAGGGCATGAGGAATTAAACCGTGCCGGGACCTGGAATGTCTGCTCATTAAGATCCGATTCACCCGAGGGAAATAAGGACGTGGGGGTCAGGGGAGAGAGAGGAAACTCATGTGAGGGGGATGTTTTTGGCCTGCTGAGCGCTGTCTCTCTGCCAGAGGTCCCAGCTGTTAAGATTCTGGCTGTAGCGCACCACCGGACTTCCCCTAACCGAGCAGAAAACAGAACTGCATCCCCAGCGTGACTCATTCACAGCAGAGAGGCTGACATTCACACCAGTCAGCATTAAATCGAATACAACTAAGAAATCAAGGCGTAGCTTTCGAGGATTTGGTGTGAACGGGGTGATAAAGATTTTTCACTATTACACTTAGATCGGTGTTCTAAAAAGCGCGTTATCCGATTCGACGATTACAGTGTTATTGTGCCAAAATGTGCAAAGAGTTAATACGTAGTTTTTGGCACGTAAAGCCCTTAAAACCACCCTTAAATCTCCAGCTATGACTTTATAAGCAACACCACACTACTCACAAACTTCGAAAACAGCACATGATCCTTTAAATCTCTGCTGCAATTTTGTGTGTGTTTGTGTGCGGGCGATGTGGGTCTTTGATGCCTTTAAAAGCCAGATAAAACAGATTGTGAGCCTGTGAACACCTGAGGGAAACTACACATGAGCATACGATGATAAAGCTGCATGAAAACAGGTTGGATGTGCTTTGAGGCAGACCCGGGGTCAAATTACAACATTTGCAGCTACAAGAAGGAAAACTAGGGCTCTACTGAACATTTTGAAGCTTTAAGCTTTACTGTATTTATATATTGATATTTCAATTGAATTAATCAATAAAAATAGTTTTGAATAAAAAATAAAAACGTTTATTTTGTGCTTCTACTGTGACATGTCTCCACGCTTTAATGTTCAAAAAGCTCTTTATTTGTATCATACTGCCTGCCACCTCTTTTCACCCTCTGTCTGAAACCAGAGCCCATCTGCTCTGATTGGTTAGCTGGCCGGCTCTGCTGTGATTGGTCAACCGCTTAGAGATGTCCCGCCCTTTAGCCTTTCACGTTCATTGTGTTCAAGCGTGAGTGTTACATAGTGTTGTCACTATGTTATGGAAGTATACAAAGGAGTCTAATGGGGGCGTTTCAGGCAGGGGGGGGGGGGGGGGGGGGGGGTGTGTGAGAGAGAAACTCCCTCTCCAGGATTTTTGCTTTTGCAGACCATTTAGATGAACAACATCCTATACAACACAACACAGGAAAGGGATTTCTTAAGGGGATGACATCATAAATTATGACGACAGACATTCAAAGTTCATTTGGAAACCTTAACAGAATCTTGGGAAATAAAAAAATTGAAATCCGGTCGAAGGACAACCCAAAATCAAGAGAGAAGACATCCAGATAACCTTTCAGTGCATCAGAGAAGATATCAATAGAGCACAAAGACGGGTGCAGCCGGTGCACCATGCAGGAATGTGTAGCCATTCAGAGCTCAAACATTTACCTCCTCTCACTCGTATGACAATTGCTGTTAAACACTGGACACATTCCTCACCTTGATAATAGTGCAAGACTCTGCAAAGTGTGTTTGTGCACATCAATAGAGAGAAGTTGTTAAACAGTGCGGACTCAGACCTTTTAAAAGAGGCTTGCGTTAGCGGAACGTCTGTACAAACTGATGGAGTTGGGGGGGGGGGGGGGGTTGAGTAATGTCAGAGAGTGGAGCACCTGTGCCAACATGTCCAACAAACCTTGATATGAAGATTAATGTGACCTGAATCGGGTGCGCAGGGTTTTTCCCCTCCCTCCTTTTCATTCCAAAAGTTTTCTTCATGCTGGGCATACTTATGTTGCCACACATCACACACAGAGAAACAGCTCCCCAGTATGAGGAAAGTGACACAATTTCACAATATTGTTGCAGGCAGACATTCCAAGCTAATCAAATACGGATTTGCATCCCACAAAGACTCTCTGGTGGCTTTAAAAATGACAGTGTTTCAATATTTGACTCAAGTTGCTGCTTTCTCAACAGTTCCATCTTTGTTACCGTTTCAGCAAGCTTGCAAAAAAAGTAACCATCACCCGATTCCTGTTTACAACTCCTCCCCAGCCTGTGTGTCTTTCCATTGTTCTGAATGTATTAACAAATCCTTCTTAAGCATCAGATACCTGCTGCGTTAATATCTTGACAATCTGCAAAGGCTTCCACACTTACCCTCAACAGAAGCAGTGGATGAGAGTCCCACCATTTTCCAAGGT
The DNA here is from genome assembly GCF_902827175.1 of Gymnodraco acuticeps. Lineage (NCBI taxonomy): Eukaryota > Metazoa > Chordata > Actinopteri > Perciformes > Bathydraconidae > Gymnodraco > Gymnodraco acuticeps. Next base: position 1,103,356 of record NW_022990027.1, on the reverse strand, counting down.
TAGTTAGGAGAAAGCAGTTCATTCAGACCCAAGCGGATACTTTAGGAGATATTCCAAAATCAAAGTCTCCTGTGAAGTCTTTGCAGCGGAGGTGAGCTGCAGTCTGCCTGCTGCTGAATTCACACTCACCTCTCCCTCCCTTCTTCTGTTATCTCCCTATACTTCCCCTCCCACTCTGTCTCCCCTCCTCTCTTCCTTTTTGGGGGGTAGGGTTTGTGGTTGTGGTGGTTCTGTGTGTGTGTGTGTGTGTGTGTGTGTGTGTGTGTGTGTGTGTGTGTGTGTGTGTGTGTGTGTGTGTGTGTGTGTGTGTGTGTGTGTGTGTGTGTGTGTGTGTGTATGTGTGTGTGTGTGTAAGCCCCTCTGCTGTAATCCTAGGGATCGTATAGCACCTGGGAAAGGTTAGCTGTGTAAACACACACATGTCAACTAATAGCTAACTCACATTCTTTATTCTTTCACAGTCTAACCTTTAACTAGTGACACATAAAAGAGGATGCCAGCTAACCCACTGACACACCACATACAGTAAGGCATTGTAGTACCACATAACTACTTTCTGATACCAGTAACATTTTCCCAGTGAGAATATAAAGGGTTTGGGGTAAAGGCTGTGGAGTGGAGGTAGAGGCATGTTGAGACCTTTCAGAGTTACACATGGATGACTTGTTGCCTTGAGGCAGACTCATGAGGCCCAACACGATGTGACATGCTACCTTTCAATCACAAGGGCACAACGCTGCACAAACAAACCCACAGGCACTCACTGACAATAAACAAGCTCAGCAATGAAGCAACAAACACACACACACACACTGACACAACACAGCACTGTTTCTCACAAGTGTAGGCTTTTAGTGTATCAGTTGCAGGATGAAATCAGTGTCAGGTGGCTGCACAATACTACACAATAATAACTGTGAAGCTATATGAGAAATGCAAAATATAAGATCACCTGTTTTGTGTCCTGTTGTGTTAGAGCCACAATGAACTCAACGTTTTTATTTAGATTCATAATTTGATAAATGAATTAATGATGGAAAATTATGTATATTGCCATGGTGAATATATTTTGATGAAATGATTGTTTATTTGAAATCGTAAATATGATCTGTTTTTTTGTACCTTACGGTGTTTATTTAAGTGAGGCAATTTAGGACAGCCGCTGTGTATGAGACGTAATGAGACGTGGGGCGCAAATTGTAAACAGAAATTAGTATTGCAAATTGGACTGCAAAGTGCAAAGTATAATTTATATAAGAAAGTATATCGCCGAAATATTGATTTAGATGTTATTTTGAGACAATTTAAGTCAATAATTCTTTGTTAATAAATTACTTCTTTTTGGACTGAAAACCTTCGGCTGCTTATTGCTTTGGATTGCGTGTCGTCAACCCCGCTCTATAGTGGCAAAAGGAAACCTTGGATGCCACTACAAAGCTATATGAGAAATGCAAAATATAAGATCACCTGTTTGTGTCCTGGTGTGACCATTTAACCCTTTTTGATATGAACTATTGAATGCACTTTAGTTAGTAATACATTGTGAAATAAGAACATTTTCCTGCAGAAAGCTACAAAAATTCAATCTAAGATTTCATATCTGTATGGCAAATAGGAAGATGTTGGTAGAAAGAAGAAGATGGTAACAAAATCCACAGTGATATTTTTATTTAATCAAAAAGGCATTCATTTCCAACATTTGGTACTTAAAAATGACGATAATTAGGGCATCATATACATTTTTGTCAGCGGCAAAAATAATTGAGGATAGGGGCCCAAGGCCCAAGGGGCCCAATTAAACTTTCAAAAATGTCAAGAGAAGACAGTTTAAGTTGATCTTGGTGAAAAACAATGCCGAAATACCACTCAGCAATTAAATAGTAGACAAACAAGTCAGACTGTGTGCGCATATAAAAAGGATTCAAAATAACAAATTCCAAGGATGTCGGTGTAGAAAAATGTATGATTAATTGCTTGATAATGTAGGCAGGAAGTTCTCCTTCCATCTAATTAGACACACACACACACACACACAGGCCAGATACCCTGAGGCATTTCTAGTCTTTCCCAACTTTTCCGATATCCTCTCTAACTGTGACAAATGCCACAGACACACCCTGCTAGACTTGGTTATGGCCTGACAAACCACTCCTCACTGTGACTAAATGTGACCTCTGACCTTCCCAGTAAGGATGTGAACTCACACAGGACTATGGATGCCAGAGTAGGGACGGGAAGCACGCCATGTTGTAAAAATACATCACTTTTCTTCACATTGGGTACAATTACTCTCATATGTTTAAGTAAAACTAACGTGTTCAGGACTGGCGATTGCAGACTGCTAAAAAATGGATCCTGTTAAGCCTTGAGCCTGTTTTTCAGGTCTCAGGCTCGAAAATGACATTCCCAGAACAAATGACCATATCTTCACTTCTAAAAAGGGTTAAATTAATAATCTTTTTTCTCAAAGCAAGGTGAAATCTGTGAGTTGGATGTAGAAGTGTCAGAATCAATATAGATGTTTTTATTTGAAAGTAAATTCAGATTGAACACAGTAAAAAAATGTAAATTATAGTGTCCGTCCAAAAAACTAAAATTACCACCCTTGAATGATGGGATAGTAGGCTAAAAGCTTTAGGAATCCAAACTATAACGTATAATAAGTACCCTGTATCAAGATTGATGCAAAACAAGTGACACTTGACTTTTCTAGAGAGGTTTAGCAAAAATTAAAACACTTCTGGAGTCATTTGGGTGGATTTTACCTATCTCTGGCCCCCCTTGGTCGATTTTGATGATTGACATCTCTTTTTAACCGTCAGAGCCAATGGAATCAAGGGGAGGTTCCACATACACACACACGTTACCAAATAAGGAGTGAGAGTGACGCGTAGCCAAAACCGGAAGCTGCGATAACTCTGGTGGCTATCATTAGCAGCTAATATTTATTCTCCGATTTTTACATAAAAATTGAATTATGGATTATCAATAATTTGTTCAAAGTGACAGACACATTGGATTAACCCTCAGCAGCGTTTTTTATCGTTTTAATGCCATTGAACACGACTTTTGATCAGAATAACAGCTAAAGTGAGACAATCTCCCGTGTTTGCTCCGTAATGCTACGTGTTGTGATGTCTGTGTTTGTTTCCCCTGTTGCGAGTTCTGATCGCTCAGTGATGATACTATACCTATATAATCTGTGGAATCTCAGTTTTAATCGGATATCGTGTATGTGCAGTTACGATAAGTAATAAGCATATCTTTACCTTGAGTTCTGTGCCAAGTGCGTTAGCATTTTTTCGCTCAGGGGTCATTTAGACGCTTCTTATGAGACTTGTGTTTTGTTTTGGTAAAAATGGTTCGTATTGTCAGTTAGCTGAGTTTCTTCCCGTTAATCTGGTATGACACATTAATAGGTTTATAAATATTAAAGTGGACCTATCATGCTATATTTGAATAATATATTGTAGGGCCATACCTATATAAAACATGTCTGTGAAGTTTTTTTTTCAAAATACCAAACAGATCATGCATTTTAGCCATGCCTCATTTCACTCTATTTGCTCTTTTCCAGCCCTGTTTTTGCAAGGGCTGATTCTGTGGCAAATGAGCTGCAGCCGACTACGCCCCCCTGCAAAGGAGGAAAAGAGAGAGGGTTGTGTTTTCTGACACTTGGTGAGTTCCCTGACACACCGGGGACACATATTCATGTATAAAAGACGTACAAAAGTGCATTTTGCATGATAGGTCCCCTTTAAGAAGCCCTGAGACACAGTTTCGTGAAAAAAAAACCTGCAGCCCCCTGTAGAGGGGGCTCTCGGGCTTAACAGGTTAAAGGTCCCCTATTAACCTGTTTTTCATCAATATATTATAGGTCTCAGATATATGCAAAACATGTCTCTGAAGTGTTTGGCTGGAATACTAAACAGATCGTGCATTGCAGCATCCCATAATCCCCTCTGTTTCAGCCCTGTTTCAAAAGTGCGGGAGCCCCTCCCCACGCCCCTCTGAGAGATATTTGGTTAAAAAGAACACAATGGTGCTCTAGGAGGAGATTCCTTGGTTGGTTATTGGCTAATGGTTACACAAGACAAAATATCGTTATGACATCATAAAGTGGCCAAAATCTGATCAGCTCATTTTCAGACAGGTTTTCATATAAATGGATCAGGACAAAAAGTGAGAGAATCTTTTTTCCTGAAACTTTAATAATCTCTTTACACAGAGGGGACACATGTCTATGTATGGAAGACATGAAAAAGTGGATTTTGCATAATAGGTGACCTTTAAGGTTAAAGTTACGCAGCGTCCACACGGCGGCCTGTGTTGAAGCTTGCCGGCGGGCTTGTCTGAAACTCGACCAACCAATCGCATGAATCTCCCTCCCCAGACACACAAGCAGGCGGTTTGATTGGCTAGAGCTTGTACTGGCATATGATTTGATTGGCTGACGCTTCCGTCGAAGCTTCAAAAGTTGAACATCGCTCAACTTTTGAAGCGAGCAACGCGAGCAAAGCGACGCTCCCACAATGCAGTTCGGCAAAGCTTGACGTCACCCCATTTAAAGTGAATGGGCAGAAGTGTTGAAGCTTCAACACACGCCGCCGTGTGGACGGGCCGTTAGGGTTAGTATGTCCACGATAAAAAGCATAGTTAGAACTAAAAGTGGCTGAGATCATCTCGAAGGACCATCTGCGACTCCACAAGAGATCAGTATCTAATGAAAATTGCTGGGCTTTTCTTGGAAGTCCCCCTTCCTTATTGTCTTTGGACATGTTGAATATACAGCAGTTTCCCAACCTGATCGGACATGAAAGAGTGCTGCAGGTTGAAGGCTTTGAGGTGTCCACACACACAAAGTGTGGGTGTCTCACGTTGTGTCATCAATGAGGCCGGCTGAACAATATGCCCCAGCGACTTTTGAAAGGAAATGAAAAACATTGTCTTTGTATGTGGAAAAGTACTATCTTATCTCATGTTAAGTGAGTCACAAGAGAGGGTTTTCAGTAAGGAGTCACCTGGGTTTAAATGTTATCTTCATGCCGTGTGAGGTTTATCTAAATACCACCATCCAACTCGGTCATCAAAGCTGGGTCAAAGAAAAAGGCTGAATCATAACATTTAGAAGACAGATGAAAAGATGGATGCCACATACAGTATGAAGATCTAAAAAACATCCACTTTATCACCCCTATTTGCCCTGTGTACATCAGCAGGCTGTGTGTAGCCAACACATACCAACACAGGTGAGGTAAACCAGATAACCAGATGTGCTGGAGGTCTTTAATTACAGTAAGAGTGGTGCCAACAATGCCATCTCTCACCAGCCTGTGCCCTATCATGATGAGATCTCCTCCCACTCTACTCCTCAGATTCCAGACATTTTCCAGGTCTGATGCTTCTGCTCTGCCAAAGCGCTAAACATGCCTGGACATTCACAAACTGATATCCCCGGAGACCACGATAGGTAAACAGAGACTGTATTGGATGATGGGCAGATGAGTAAGATGAATGCAACTGTGACCTAACTGTCTTCTTGCTAATGTTTGGCCAGTGTAGTCATCATTTAAGGATTTGAGGTGGATAAACACAGCAGGATTCAAATGCAATTTTGACTCAGATTTCTTGCGTATGATTCATTCTTTTGTGTGATTAATTCACAAGTCAAAACATTTCCTTGAACAAACATCAATTGTATGCGTCAAAAAGCGTTCGTTGCTGGCGACGCATTACTTCAGATTATCAGACTAAAGCATCAGATTAAAATGTAAATCATAAAAGCAGTTTTTAAAGATCATGCTTACTAACTCTATTAGCCAACTACTGAAGACCCTTGGAGATGGATTTGATTTTACTCTGCCTTCTGCCAACAAAGCACTTTTCCTGTCCCACATTAGTAAATGGGCTGACCATCTTTATGGGGATGCCCCAAATGCCCCCTATAGAGATGGGCTTCCTGCCTCTATTGATGACATCACCTATCACCTCCGGCCTTCTGTTTCCTCTTCCTGTCAGCTGACGCACTCCCAATTTTACTGTACAGTCTCTAGTGACCCCTTTCTCAATGCAGTGTCTAGATCTTTGGCTAGATATAGTTAAAACATGCCTGCTTCTACAACCGTATTTCAGGAGATGACAATATAATGGAGCTTTTGAATGTGCTATATTTAAAAACCTTTATTTAGCTGGTGCAGGTAGTCTCAATTAGAACGTGAAGTGCTTTCTCATGGCGTTGACATGGTCATTTATTATGTGGACGGACATTTTCGACAAACATACAATGGTAAACATACAAACTGAATGCACAATGCAAAACAAGCTGAGGTTTAGCAGCAGGTGAGGGGAGCATGTGGAAAAGCTTATTTGTTAGAGGAGCCGTAAAGTTATACAAATTAAGGGGAAAAACATGTTTTCCCCACTGTTTTTATTGTACACGGCCGAGGAGGTGCTTCAGGTTATCATTAAATACAGAAAGAATCACATCCTTCACTCCACGATACTCACAAGTGAACACACAAATACAATAAATACACTGTAGATGGAAACAGTCCAGGAAAATACACGCTTTAAATCCATGTGTACATATGGGAAGATTCTGTCCTAGTTTTTTACTTCAGGAATAATTCCCTGGTACATTGAACAACACTGTATGTGATTGCTTACTTGAAAACACAGTTTTATAATCTTAAATTAGGCAAAGCCTTAAGAGTTGGCAGCACACATTCCACAGCACAATTACTTCCCCGCCTTGCACCTTAGATTAAATCTCCCTAAAGTAAAGCAGTTTAGGTTAAATCCCCCTACTTGCAAATACTCGTAGATATCATTTAACTGGGGTGTGTTTCTAGCTGTGTTTTCACTTCACTTCTAATTAGGTGGCAATAATTAGTTTGTCGCAGCGACAGAAATCTTCTCAAAGTCATTAGGCCTCTTAAGCCACTGGGACGTCTCCATGGTGATGGAGTGGGAGAATTGTGGGCTCCCACTCACCTGTTTAAACATTAACCAGCTGTTGAAGGGCAGCAATGCAGCACAGAAGCTTTTGATATGCACAACCACACACACACACACACACACACACACACACACACACACACACACACACACACACACACACACACACACACACACACACACACACACACACACACCACACACACACACACACACACACACACACACACACACACACACACACACACACACACACACACACACACACACACACAACACACACACACACATCACACACCACACACACAACACACACACACACACAACACACACACACAACACTACACACACACACAACACACACACACACACACACACAACACACACACCACACACACACCACACACACACACACACACACACACACACACCCACACACACACACACACACACACAACACACACACACACACACACACACACACACACACACACACACACCACACACACACACACACACACACACACACACCACACACACACACACACACACACACACACAGCGCAGTTTTGGCACCCACCTCTATATCTGCAACCATTATTCTTACATAAAAAAAAAATTCTAACATAAGGGAAAATGAGCCAACAATCTAAAACGGTCGGTCGGTCTAACGGCCCGTCTACACTACAGGCGTCAAAAAATGCTTTCAATGCTTCGCCCATTCATTTGAATGGGGTGACGTAGGATATTTTCAAACTTCGCCGAACTGCATTGTGGGTAGCATGGCAAGGCGTTGCAAGCATCGCGAGCGTCTATCGGCGTCAAAAGTTGAACAATGTTCAACTTTTGAGGCTCGATGCTTGCTCGAAGCTGGCGTCAGCCAATCAAATCCCGTTTTTGCAATTCCCGCCAGTACAAGCGCTAGCCAATCAAACCGCGTGCAAGCTGGGAGAGCCAGACCGCAGTTCATTTCCTCATATTCCAAACGAGAAATTACGGTAGCAAATCACCCGGTTCTTTCCGACCAGAACTATTTACCGGGATACAAACCGGAGGAACCAGGCATGGAGGGAGGTGGCAGAGACAGTGGGTGAAACTGGTAGGTTTTCGCCTGTTTGGGGATTTTATATCCAGTTTACTTCGTTTTAACATTGCTATTGCTTTGTATGTCGGGGGCGGGAGATTCATGTGATTGGTTGTTGGTCGCCAAAAATCGGCAAGCTTCAGACACGCCCAGCTTCAAGCTTTTTCGATGCCTGTAGTGTAGACGGGCCGATGGCCCGTCCACACAGCGGCGTGCGTTGAAGCTTCCAACACTTCTGCCCATTCACTTTGAATGGGGTGACGTCACTTTTAGCCGAACTGCATCGTGGGAAGCGACGTGGAGCGTTGCTGGCGTGGCTCGCTGCAAAAGTTGAGCAATGTTCAACTTTTGACGCCTCGGCAGAAGCGTCAGCCAATCGAATCATATGCCAGTACAAGCTCTAGCCAATCAAACCGCTGCTTGTGTGTCAGGGGTGGGAGATTCATGTGATTGGTTGTTGGTCGAGTGTCAGACACGCCCGCCGGCAAGCGTCAACGCGCGCCGCTGTGTGGACGGGCACAATTTGTATTGTATTATTGTATGAGAGAGGTTCCAGGTTGAATTGAGGCGAATATTTGTAATGTTCAGTGGTTGTTGTGTTTCATATTCATGAGAATATTTGCCATTGTTCCAATGATAATAAACATTAGCATAAAGCATATTTGTCCAGTCATATGTTGATAAGAGTATTAAAAAATATTCCTCTAAGGTACATTTAGAACGGATACAAAATGTGCGATTCATTTGCGATTAATCGCGATTAACTATGGACAATCATGCGATTAATCGCGATTAAATATTTTAATCGACTGACAGCCCTAATAATTTTCTTTTAAAGCAAATGTGCACGTTATTTTATTGTTTGTTATTGTTATTATTATTGTTTGTTAGCTAAGTTGTTTATTTGTTTTAATTCTTTAGTGTGCACTTTACATTTATTCTTAGCTCTTGTTCTTGCTTGTAATAAATAAAGGTGCAGTACTTTACTGTATAACTGTTAAGATGTTTTGATATTTGGGGGGGGGGGCGCAGTGGTGAAGCTCGCCTAGGGCACCAAATGTGCTAGGTCCGCCCCTGCACACACACAATAACTTCTGCTATGTTCATTAACTGTGCCAATGCATTGTCTTAGTGGGAATAAATCAGGGATCAAATTACATGTTTTCTGTAGCCAAATGTTAGGCATCACAAACAAATAAGTACTGTGCCACAGAAATACTTCCATTGTGTATAAGGTGAAATGGAGGAAAACAACAAATATAAATTAATGCTATCAAAATTATCGCGTTAACGGCGGTAATTAATTTTTTTAATTAATTGCGTTAAAATATGCATTCAGCGCATGTGCAGAATGGCCCGCCCCATACATCCCACCAGTGGCAGTGCCAGGGTATGGCTGGGGTAGGCTACAGCCATACCAAGAAATGGCTTAGCCCCACCATGAAAAATGATGTTAAAGTAAGCAAAATAAAGTCCGCCAACTCGCGCCGAGAATTGCATAGACAGCAGTTAGTAAGATTGATTTCAGTAGCCACTTGTCTGGAAATACCGAAGACCAGAAACGGTTTTGAAAACTTTTGTCACGTAGTGATCGTTTTCTCAATAAAACATCTTTGATAATGTCTTCTGGCCAATCAGAATCAAGATAACGGCGTGGTGTTGTTGCAGGAAGTCCCGACGGAGAATAGGCGCATTCACACTGCGGTACTTTTCCCACAAAGGTTCATGTGAACTTAGTTCATGTGAACTCTTTTATCGCGTTCACACCAAAAAGAGCCGGTACTAAAATTAGTTCATGTGAACCTTTTTACCCCCACGAAAGTCACTGCTAGAGAGCAGGGACTTTCGAGCGGCTCTTTTGTGAGAAAAGAGCTATATTTCTGATTGGCTGGGCGGATTGCAAACCACGCCCCGTAAAACTCCCAAAAAGTTTTGTGAAGCCGCCATTTTATTATCCTTGCATTAGCATTATTAGCATTAGCATTAGCCCAGCGCAGAAACGCAGAGAGACTAACTTATGGCAACACAAAATAAAACATGGGAGCGGTAGAGATGAGGAGGTGTCGGTGTTCTGGCGATTTACTCGGAAGGCTTCAGTAGAAGCTGCTGGGACTCCCAGCAGCTTCTACTGAAGCCAGTCCCCAACTCCGGGGACTTCCGGCCGGAGACTTTGGGCGGCAGTATACGCCATGAAGTGGTTTGCGGCCTGCCAGTAAACCCAAAGCAGAAGAAGAACAAGTGACGTCAGCGGCTTCATTTGCCTAATCCACCCCCACGGACTTTTTCCAGTGTGAACGCGATCTGTACTTATATTAGTTCATGCGAACTAAATAGTTCACATGAACTAAGTTCACATGAACCTATGTGGGAAAAGTACCGCAGTGTGAATGCGCCTATTACTGTTGCTGTAGTACAGGTAACACATTACTGGTACGCAGGTTATGTGCGTAATCTGAAATGCGTACCGTCACTTATGTCACAAAGCGCATTTGCGTACCGACGTAGGCCTACTTGTGAAGCTTTTCCAGAAGGCGGTTAGATCACCGGTTAGATCTCCGTGTGCACAGACAGGGCTGCTGTTGACGTCGGTTTGTACAACGGAATTGTGCCAAAACTACCCCAACCGGCTGCGGAGGGAGACTCCCCCACTTCGCAGGAGAACTGCGCTAAAACAGCTGATCACAACATTCACACTCTGTGGTCACGAAGTACTCCACTAGCCCCCCCGTCGACTTTCCTGAAGTACTCCCCCTTTGATAGAAATCAACACGTAATGAATTAAGACCCCACGGTTTGATGATTGATAGGTGCTCTCTTTCATTTTGACACACAGAAAAATGTTACAATAAACATGTTAAATGGATATATCCGCCTTCTTTCATTTATCTTTCCATTCCCACAACAATATACATAAATACATGACATATTTTGGACATAGTTCGAATGGTGATTAATCATGATTAATTAATTGTTAAGCTGTGATTAATCTGATTAAAAATGTTAATCGTTTGACAGCCCTAATATAAATATTTCACAGTGCCATGGTTTCCTGTAGATCTATGGCAAATCTTGACAACATTTCAGCAAAATGTCAGCAAAAGAACTGCAAATGAATGGTTGTTTCCATCTACTACCGTTATGCAATAAAAAGGCAGATGGTTCGGCAAAATAAGCAGTAGGTCGTTGCCAATGCTAAAAACAATACAAAATAAAATAATCCTTCATTTAGTATTTCCTTTTAATGTATTGTTTTTCCAATGCATTATTGGAAAGGCTGATCTCCCCAGTGACTCTAGAAAGCAGAATGTTAAAACAGTGGACAGATGGGTACATGTCATGTAATAGTAGCCATGGCCAGGTTGCAACAGTTGCATCTGGGAATTTCTCAATATGGTCGCAGGTCAAAGATCAAAGGTCACCAACTGACCATGATGTAGAGGATGTCTGTGTGATAAACCTCTTTTTTCACGCTGCTCTCTGATTTATTCAGTTCTGAGATGGCACAGAGGTTGACTCAGCCTGCTGCTGCCAGACAAAGGCCCTACAGTGCACTGGGTATTATTCAGAGCCCTATCTGCCTCGGGTCCATGAGATCATCACCATGCTATGTCTCCCTCACAGAAAAGGACTCACACTGAGAAAGATGCTATTCTGCAAGTGGAAGCTCTGCCTTTCTGATGGTGCACAGACAAGGGTAATATACACTGAATATACATGCACGCCTGTACACACACAGTTCAGTTGTTCATCAGAGAACAAGGACACACTCTCAGTGACTTCTTGCTGTTGTCTGGATCTAGCCATCATGGAGAGCATTACTTCCTATGTGGATGATCTGAACTGCCGTCTCCTTGTATTATGCCAAACTAAAGTTTAGTTTGTTTTTATTAGTATATCATTCGACTTTATAGACATAACATTTACACTTGAACCTTTATATCATTACTAAATCACTACTGAATGGCCACTGCTAATGTAGTTGCTAAAGGTTAAATGTAGCATGAACTGGACCTCTTTTTTTCATTTTAGCATTTTACTAAATGATACGACAACAAATAGCACACTGTAAATGCTTTTCCAGCATTGTTTTCTGAGAGAACGTCAGAACCATATTTTGTCTTCACTTTCTGTACTGCTCTGTTTAAACTGTTTAACTGCATGTGTACCTCATGCTAAATATTACAAATCTATACCTGCATATTAACATCAATCATAATTTAGTGCTATATTATGGCTGATGTCAAACTACAGATAGTAAACCTTAGTGATGACAGGTATGGCAAGTCTTCTATCCAAGACTCTTTTATATTCTGCCAAGTCAGTCAAATACATCTGAAATTGCCCTGGGAGTATTGGGCTTGTACCTTTATGCATGCACAGCCCGGGCAGAGTCACTTTTCAACCTCTGCAAAGCGTCATGCAACGGCTGTAATGTTGTGCCGTGAATTGCCATGGAAACCCCCCCCATATAAACAGCTGTGCAATGAATGACCCTTGCCTATTGGCACAGGCACAATATATATGTGTTCACTTACACACAATAACCTTAACATGTATCTCAGACATGAATCATAGTCATCTTCTCATCTCACGAGGGTTAAAAAGGGGAATTCCACTTCTTATAGGGCTGGTCCAAAATCATCCATGATTTACAGCTCATGCATGATGGGGCATATATATGTAATATAATGTATGTATGAGCGTCAGCAAGTCTGCACATTGATATTATGTCTCCAAAACTCTTGATAAAGTCTGGTAGAGCAAACAAAACAAAGGATCTTGTGAACCTTTCATATACAATTAAAATATAGGATGGGGATTTTCTTTCCTTATATCTCCTTATTATTCTAGCTGGTCATTTAGTTAGAATAATAAGGTATTTGGTACCAAGCACGGCTGAGAGAATAGACAGGATGTCTTCATTGGAAACTTTACAACAGATTATTTAACAGTTGTATCTAAAGAAGCGATTTCCCAAACAATATATATATGACTAAAAGTAGCAGTGACACTAAACTGAACCAAAGAGTATCCGTGGCCCCATTGGACTACATTCAAAGGCAGCTTTCAATTGAGGATTTGACAGCGTTATGTTTTAGTTAAATGAGCTAAAGCTACAACAGTTAAGTCCCTGATTGTGAAATAATGGAGCATTTCGTCAAAATTGTATACATAGAGCTCTGTGTTTCTCTGTCACCGCTGTTTAGCTATGTGTAAATTCAGATAACTGAATACGAAATGAAAAGTGGTGCGTGGCATAAATGCACAATCAGTGAGGTCAGAGACCACTGGCGAGATGACGACAGCAGACTGCATTTTAATGTTGCTCTTTTGCCCCATGAACACATACCCATTTAAACCACAATTACACTGAAATGTTGACAATTTGAATCCTTGTTTATTCTCACACATTCCCCACAAGCCTGACAAATGTATTGTTTCTCAGACCCATTGGTTGATTTGTAGATGAATAACAAATATAAGGGGGGGAAATCCCATAGGCGCACAAACAGGTTCTCTTTTCATAGATATTCCAGTGGAATGTCGAGCCTCTCATTAAAGGAAAGACGAACATGGAGTCAGGATTTAATGCATATGCTACAGACTTGTGCTTACATGAGCAGAATGTTACATGTATGCATGATTGTGGAGCCTATATAGCCGATCACTGTTTTGTCCACAAGTTCTTTCATATGCTCCAAAACATCCTGACAATAGCCACAATTGATTCATCATATCTGCTGAGCTCAACACAGACAATCCCACCACTGCAATGCATCTCTATGGGGCAGCCTCTCCCCTCTCACTCCCACCTGGTGCTCTGCTTCCCATCGTGGAAACAAAACTTGTATTACACTGTCGCTCCAGCTGGCCTGGATAGTGCATATCAAGAAGCTGCTGACAAACAGGTTCATACCTGCCTCTCATCAACCTGCGCAACATTGATAGCTGAACTTGTTTAACTCTACACAGCAAGCTTTGATGAACAGAAAAGAAACACGGATAACTTTTGAGACAATTATCTAAGAAATGTCAACCTCCACTTGAATCATTGTTTAATGTTAACAATGGATCAAATTACTTATAAACTTGAATGTTTTAGCAGTCACTCTAAATGAATAAATCATGAAGTTATTATCCAACTTCCTTAAACATTTTGGAGCTATGTTTTTAGCACATTTTAGTAAATTGTTTTGATATTATGGCCATCAACTTTGCTCTTTGGTTAACTTAATTTGACTTCAAGGAGCAGAAATAAAATCTCTGAAAACCCAGTTAATGTATAAAGGTAGCATTTAGATGGTGAACATAGTGGAATGTTTATCTGCTAAAGACTTACAGTCAAAAAGTGGACACAAGGACTCGAAAAAAAGGCCTATGATGTTGCATGTGTGCAGATGGTTTGAAAAAGTAGTTATTCCGAAAGAATATGATTTTTGAAAGGTCTCATTTTGAGATCTGTCTGGTTGTGAATAGCATTTGTCGTGATTTTCTGACATTTGTAGACTAAATTAATTAATGGATAAAAAACATACAACAACAAAATCAAGGAGAAAGTGATTTAGCAGCAGCCTGTCAGGGAATTACAGACTGTGTAAATAGTAAGGTGCTCCCCTGGGATCACCAGCCGACACCCTATGTTTTCTCCTGCCGTGTTTACACAAACACAAAGCTCTGATTGAAAGTCAGTCAAGCTAAATTCCTGTGTTTATACAGTATGTGTGTGTTGGGAGTGACAGGAGAGGATTTCTCCCAACAAGACTTCCTTCTTTAGACTTTGCAAACACACCAAATAGACTGCTAACATCCACATATACTGACAAGGTGATAAATGATGGCAAATGAGTATATCATGGATAATTGTATTGAATTAAAAAAAAGTTGTTAAAAGCTGCTGGAAATAAAATTAAAGTACTTTCCCATTTCCTTTCACCTCTAGTCAGCTAGGTTAAAAAATGTCCATTAAGTTGGACGTTATAATCACTCTCACATGTTTACCTGGCAGCTGGCAACAAGTCTATGAAAAGCACTCAAGTTTCTGCAGCTTTCAAAGCAGTAACATGATACCGCAACATCAGTTGAATTGTAAAAACACATCAAACTTAAAATCACTTGAAATGTCTGAAATGCTGGGTTGGGTCACACATAGGGTATGTGTTTATGCTGTTACTTCTAGCCTTGTCCAATTGTATTTGTTTTCAGTTACAATGTGGAACAATGTTATACTGTGCAGGGGGGCAACTGCACCCCTCCTAGAGAAAAACACATGGTGAGGAAAAATGTTTTTGTATTTCTTGCCACATCAACAGAAAACACAAGTTCTCCAGAGACATGTATGAAGAATTATCTGCTGGTGGTGTCCGATATCAAACAATGATTACTGCTTAATCTCAAAATATCTCACCACATCCAGATATTTGACTTGACTCGGGATGAGTGAGGTCCACTTTCTATAACAACAATCAAACTTTAGATGAGTGCTTGGTTCTCTGCCTCTCCAAGCAGCTGGAGGAGAGACCAAAGCAACATTATTTATATGTTCAATGTGCACTACCATTGTGTTTTAGATGAACACCATGAGGGGGAATTACAGGGAAAAGGAAGTGTTTTATACCATTGATTGGTTCTACACAAAGTGAATATAATCTGTAATATATAATGATAGCAAATTAAGTTCAATGATAGCACAACCTTAGAGATATGATAACTGTGTTTAGGTATGTTTTCTCCCATATGTCCCCAGTAAACCAGTTAAGTGGAAGCGTCAGTGAGGGTGCTGCAGTAGGAGGTGTGGGAGGAAGGAAACACAAGCAGTGGTTTTGAGATACGATTATCTCACAGTTTTGACAGCCACAAATGATCAATTAACATATAAAACAAACATGCACATATACATCTACCTTTGCAGACTGCAGAAACAGCGGCACAACTCCCACTAACATTAAGTCTTGCAGCAGAGTTTCAGGTTGAAAATTAAACTTACATTTGGTGCCGTTTGTTTCCATTCCGCTGCTGATGCTGTCCATGAGAGAGTTGTTGAAATATAATTCAGGCCCATGAGTGAGTGAAGGCGTGCAGAGCCTACGCTGACAGATACAGGAGATACACTACAGCCCGCTGCTCTGCTGGGTCCTAGCGCCTGGCGGCAGCTACTTCAGGGAGCTTCCATGAAGCTCCCTTTCCTCCCGTTCCTCCCTTTCCGGTGGAACTCATGGGACCTTATTTCGGAAAAAATATGTATTGAAGTCAATGGCGAGAGGAAACTTATCTTTCGATCCCGTTTGAATTGTGCCATGATGTTTGTCAATCTTAAAAAATAATTTCCATGTCAAAAAAGTCACAGTTTGTCGTAAAACTGTTGAAATATAAGACTATGAAAAATGGTCAACCAGCCTGACAAGCTAAATTTACCAGCCTGACCAGCCAGTAGATATTAGTCTGGAATGGTTGGCTGGTTTAGAGGGGTTTTGGACACTTTAGCTGGCCAGGATGGCTGGTGTAGCTGGTTTAGCTGGTTGGCTAAACCAGCTAAACCAGCCATCCTGGCCAGCTAAAACAAACAGCATACCAGATTGATTGTGTCATGTATTCTGGTATCTACCCAAATAAAAACATTGTAAAGTGATCATACTGTAACAGTATCTTAATTGAATAAATAGCAATAAATAGCTAGTTAATATAATAAAATACACAGTAACAATACAATAATTATACAAATAACAACCAGCCTACAAATCAACCTATACATCAACATAAATATATGATCTAAAACAGGTGCATTTGATTTAAAATAAAATAATAAATAGAATTCAATATTTAAATGGTAACAAAAACAGTAACACTATGTATGATAAGAAAAAGGCAACAAAGAAAGTGTTTTTAGTTTGTCCTTGTTCATGTCCAATGTTTCCCGTTGTGTAGCGTCCTGCCTTTCCCAATCTGGCCTGCATTTCTGTCTGTTGAAGCCACTTCTTGAAGCAAACTGAAAATAAATGTAGAGATATAGGTACACTGTAAAAAGAAAACGTGACATTTACGTTAACATTTGGGCTGCTGTGGTTGCCAGAACTTGACCGTTAAAGTACGGCAAAATACATTACAAATTACAGTTGGTTGGCATAGACGTTACAGTCAACAATTGCTTATGGTGAATTACAATGGCAAAAACAAATAGAGCTAGTGTACACGGTGCAGCTGTATTATCTGGGAAATAGAAGAATCGGATCAGGATTCGGTATTGGCAGACAATCAATATCAAATTAATCGGATCATTATTAGCATCAGCATTTGATCACCTTTGTCGACTTGCAGCCTAAATACAAAGATAATTCCACTCCTCTCCTACCACTCTTACCTCTAATAAGCCTTGGTAGAACTAGTGTCCGAGTCATTGGGTCCAGAACTGACTGAAGACATGTGGAACCAGACAGGCATGGTTCCATGTACAGGAAACTGGAACTTTGAACAGGAGTTTTCGTCTTTTCTGTTATTGATCAGGTGTTTGATGTGGGCTGGCATGATCCTTTCTGCAGTGATGAATAAAGAAAACAAAGAAAACATTATTAATAATAGTAATGATGGTAACTAACAACTATTTATATAACACTTACACAATTGCAAAGTGATTTCTCACAACAAAAATAAAGAACAAAACAATACCAACAATAAAAAAACAGAATGTTTATAATTGATTTGTCTCTTAACTTTAAGAGGCCGATTACAGAAGGTAGACTCAATGGCTCTTGATGACATCAATGAGCAGTCCCAATAGATGCTGTTGTATACAAATAAATAGAATAGGTCCAGATTTCTTCTATTTTATGTTGGATGATTTGTTTTATTGATTGCTGATGGATGTTAAGATGTGTTTTACAATTATAACAAAAATATTATTGTAATTAATCAAAAAGATCCAAATCATAGTTTTAATAAAATCACTAGCAATATAGGGTTTATTCAACAGCAGTAAAGCATTAAGTTACTAAATTAACGTACACTGACCTGTAAAACAACTTACCACTATTTAGGAAAGGCTCTGATCAGAGGGGTTGACTAGTAGGACAGCAAAGAGGTGGAGGAGGTCATGTACAACCATTGGTAGATGTTACACGTGAAAGAAAGATAAGGAAATAAGACAACACAGGAGGACAAACAATAACTTGCTTTTGGCATTGAAATGGATTAGAATCTCACCTTTTTCCTGGATGTCAGGAAGGCCAGGAAGTTGTTCCCTTCAATTCCGCGACCATAGGAGTTCAAATGCAAAGCCTAAACGATGACAAGAGCGGGAGACTTACATTTTACAATTATATTTTTAATTAATACCAGAGCAGTGTATACGACATGCAGAGAACAGATCCAATCCCCTGACAGACTCACACACTTCATGATGTCCTCATCTGATAATGTTTCATTTTTTAGCAGCAAAGTAACATTACTCAAAGTATCGGACCCAACTCATTTACAGTATGTTTTGCATCTCCTCAGGTAGATTAACACACATTTGAGAGAAAAGTTTACGATGAAGCACCCTCTTTGTATTAAACGAGCTGCCACAGAAAGTACAGCTTAACATGCTAACCTTTGGTAAACCTTTGGGTTTGTCGCAAAGCGGACAGGCGTCGTCACAACAATAGCTGGGGATTGTGGGTAGTGTAGTCTCTTTGGCGCTCCACATTTCAGAGAAAACAAGTTGTTTCTCAGAATTGAAGGGGAAAAACACAAAAGCATTGTACAAAATGTAAACCTATCAATGTCGTTTAATTAACAAGGATAATCTGGTGGTTTTGAGTTGATGAGCGGTGGAGATATCACTGTCAAATCAATCGACAGTAAGGAGAAAACTTACTTCGGGGTGTACAATTATCCGTTATCCAATGGGAATGGACGCTCACATTGCCTTTAAGAGCTGCCGACATAAACGAGTGCGGTGCTTCCATGAGCGTCAAATACCGCCGCCGATGGGAATACATTGCAATCAGTTGAAAGCTCTTTGCGTCCGTTTATGAAGCTGAAGGAGCCTCGGCGCGTCCCAACTGCACGCCACGGGGTCCCTGACCAAGCGTCACTCCTGGACGTTTAGGGAGTGAGAGTGTGTTGATCTGGGGGGGCGCTGCGCTGGTAGCTCTGGGAGGGAAAAAAACATTTTTGACCGTTGGTGCTCATCCTAATTTTTTGGCCTTGACAATATTCATAATTAAGTAAATGTAACACCCTTTTCACCCCGGTTACACTTTTCATTTGTCCTGTACGATGGGCGCTGTAAGTGATGAAAGTGGGGGATGTTGGCTTATCAGGCGCCCGCAGCTCACAGCCAAAGTGCGAGTGAGCGTGGGAGCGAGCGAGGGAGAGAGAGAGGGCGCACCGGTACCGGGCGCTGTTGTTATTAGCATCTGGTGCTAGCTGCGCTAACAGATATAAGAAGAAGATGTTTCTACAACCAGGGTGGAGGAGAGCTCTCCTGTCAGACTGAGAGGCTCAGTGAGGTAAAGGACTCTCTGAGTGTTCAGATAGTTCATTTTAGTCTAAGTTATCTCAGTGGGTCTCAAACATTTTGATCACAATTTATGTAAACAAATATTTCCAAGGCACTCCTTTATAATTATTGGGATAAACAGGTTTGAAATCATTTCAATGTATACTATAGGATAGTAAACCAAACATATCATTTAAAACTGGAGAGATAAACAAATATGCATAAATAAATAAATGTTAAGGTAAAATAAGATATGAATGGACAACAAAAATAAAATAAGTTACATTTATTTGTTATTGGCTATGGAAGGTTATTGGTTATGTTCACATACTTATTTGATTATTAAAATGTAAACCGATCTTTTTCATATGGGTGTTTTAATTTCGGCCCGCAGGATAATTTTTAATTACTTTTAGATCTGGCCCGGTATATTGCACGCACACCTTCACTCAATCCTGAGGATTTCCTCAACTCAGAGCCTGACCCCAAACATTGATGAACTTGCACCCAAGATAAGATGCCAAGTATCTGTCTTGAACTAGCATCACCGAGCAGCACACTGAGTTTAAATTTCCTTCTGCACTTTTTTTCTTGCGACAACAGGGCATATTGGTTTTTTTGTTGAGGGAAATAATTTTTTTGAAGCTGTTGTTGGCTTGTGGAAAAATGTAATCATAAGAAATGAGAGAGAGCCATAACAAATGAATGCAACTGATTGTTTAATGTTTAATGTTGTTTTTATAGGAAATTATGTAAGCTTTGTTAGTTCCAGGTTTAATATGTGCAATAAGTTCATTTCAATATATTTTGCAATAAACATTGAACCAGTCCGGCCCTCGACTAGTACCGATTTTTTTTATTTTGGCCCACTGTGTATTTGAGTTTGACACCCCTGCCCTAGAGGATGTGATGTCCATTCCCCAATTCAAGCATGTTCACAATACTGAATACATTTGAAGCCTTTTTGATGTATATTACCTATGTCAATAAGTTTCTGTTTTTGTAGTGTATCTGTCTTTGGTAGAGATTTTTCATTTATTCTTTATATATTCTATTGGGGGGGGGGGGGGGGGGGGGGGGGGGGGTGCTGCATCCACCCTAACTTCTTGCAGATGCTATTATTGTTTAGTCTCTTCGTGTCCCCTCAAACTCCCAAACCATGGCTGTGAGTGCCAGCAGCTCCTCAAAGGACGCTTGTTGATTGGTCGGATGCGGGCTGCTTCCCTTTATCCAATCCAATCCAATCCAACTTTATTTATATAGCACTTTAAAACCTTCAGACTAAAGTGCTGTACAGAGAGATAAGCTCACACAACATAATATAAATACATTTAAAATACAAGATACAAACACAAAACAAACCAGAATAAACGTAATAATAAAAAAATAAATAACAGTCATATAATAAAAACAATAGACCACTGAAAGCAAATAAAAGCAACAATCTACTTGTTTCTGAATGCTAAGGAGAAGAGGTTGGGTTTTAAGACGGGATTTAAAAGCAGACAGTGTGGGAGCCTGTCTGATGAGCAAGGGCAGGTCGTTCCACAGTTTAGGGGTGGCAGCAGAGAAAGCACAGTCCCCTCTGTGCTTAGACTTTGTTTTTGGCACGTCAGGAGCAACTGATCAGCTGACCTGAGAGTGCGAGTGGGCATGTAATGTAACAGCTCAGAGAGGTAGGGCGGGGCCAGGCCATTGAGGGCTTTAAAAGTAAATAAAAGAGTTTGAAAATGAATCCTCAAATGAACGGGCAGCCAGTGGAGTGAAGATAAAATGGGGGAAATGTGCTCGTATTTGCGTGTGCCAGTTAGTAGCCGTGCTGCTGCATTTTGCACCATCTGCAGGCGAGCAAGGGAGGATGCACTTATCCCCATATATAGTGCATTACAATAATCCAAGCGGGAGATGACGAAGGCATGGATTTATTTTTCAAAGAGGTCACTATTTAAAAAAGGCTTTATTTTGGCTAGCTGCCTGAGGTGGAAGAAGCTGTTTTTAACAACTGCCTTGATCTGGCTGTCAAGCTTGAGTTCAGGGTCCATCTTTATCCCAAGATGTGTGATGGTAGGCCTGGTGGAGTGGCCCAGGGATCCTAGGTCTATAGGAGTGGTCCGAGGGGCACCAAAAACCATCACTTCGGTTTTGTCATCATTTAATTTAAAAAAGTTGCATGACATCCAGGATTGAATGTCTTCAAGGCAGTTTAACAGCGGTTTAATTGAATATGAGTCATTCTTTTTAAGTGGCACATAATTTGGCAATCGTCTGCATAGCAATGGAAAGTGATACTGTGATACCTCGTCTGCTCCTCTCCTTTTTGGGGTTCCACAGGGCTCAGTGTCAGAGTCTCCAAGGCTGACGCAGAAAGTCCTGTCAGATACGACCTATGCTTGATTTGACCTGTTATTTCCTCTTTTTGTGTGCCTTCAACATGGTCTCCATCACTTCAGTCATGCATTCTTTTATACTGCAGTTATTATCCAGTGGAAAGTCTTTACCTACTGGCCTAGTTAAATCAAAGTGGTTACTTGTTTTTGGCTGGGCAGTGTAGTTTTAAACACCGTCTTATTTGACTTTCTCAGGACTTAAAACAGTTTTTTGGGGGCAGACCCCCTCAAAGAAAACAATATATTTACACACGTAAGGTCATCATCTTAATAGTTTTGTATGCTCATCCGTGAGCAGAGCATCAAGTTGACATGTCTATTACAGCTGAATGCGGCGATTACCATCTTGTTCAGCAAAACGCCTCACAAACGTATTAAGATCAACAGCTTTAGTGCGTTTTGATTCAATGCTGAGTACAGTCAAACTGACAGTCTCTTCTCTGTCATTGTAGACCGCAACTACCTCATTCCTTCAGTGCTTGGGTCCGAATGCTTCTCGTTTTGCGCCGTCCAGTTAAAAATGAAATCGCTGCCAAATCGTATGTCCACGCTCGCGCCAGGACCGGGGGAGGGGTTACATGACGTGGATCTTGTGCTGCATTCACTTGCACTCGGACATTAGAGACTTTCTCTCATAAATGTCCTATGAGCCACAACTTTTCTTTCAAAACAAAGCTGCCAACTGGGGTGGCAGCTGGGGTGGCAAGGCCTATTTTTAGGGTGTCAGTTGCCACCCCGGTAGGTGAAACTAGGCTACTAGCTACAGTACAGATGGAACTAGATGAGCTGTTAACTCTCGCTCTGAATTTTTTTTGTTTTTGTTTTAATTCTCGCTCTGACTTAGACAGGTTGAAAGAGACACACACATTTTTCCCACCCGCATTCCGCGAAGACCCGCCCTACTGTGCCTCTGATTCGCAGATTGTTTGGGGGGGGAAAACGCTGACTGGATGCTGAATGTGATTGGACCAAAGCGTTGACACACACATGTGTCAGACATGAACCATTCGAGGGCTTTGCCCCTAATGCCCACCCACTGCTCCAAACGAGCTATCAGGATCTCATGGTCCACTGTATCAAAAGCGGCCGTTAGATCAAGGAGTAAAAGGATAATGCATTCACCTGAGTCTGTTGCTAAAAGGATATCATTAAAAAACTCTTAAAAGAGCTGATTCAGTGCTGTGCAAGGTTTTAAAACCAGATTGGAAGACCTCGAGTACCTTGTGCTCTTCCAGAAAAGCGAGAAGTTGACTGTATACAATCTTCTCTAGGATTTTGGACATAAAAGGCAATTTGGAAATGGGCCTAAAGTTTGCAAGAACTGTGGTATCCAGACTAGGTTTCTTAATAAGTGGTACAACGGCATTTTCCCTATTTTCCGGAACAACCCCTGTGAGCAGACTGCTGTTAAAAACGTCAAGAACAAAAGGTCCTATAGTGGGGAATACCTCTTTAAAAAATCGAGGAGGGACAGCCTGGTCGATTGGAGAACCAGAGGGTTTTATTTTGGAGACAATCTCCTGCACAGAGGACAGAGTCATAGGCTCAAAACGGTCAAAAACAGCAAAGCAGGGGGCAGAGACAGAGGTGTCGTTTGATGGAGCAGTGATTTGAGTCCTAGTTGAAGTGACTTTATTAATAAAAAATGTAAGAAAATGTTCACAGACTGCAGGGGAGGTCTCCACACAGGTAGTCTGAGGGGCATTACGAGCTGAATTTATTGTCTGAAATAGTACACGAGGTTTGTGACAGAGAAATGTTTTCTTTTTGCCTCTTTTACAGTTTTCTGATAGAGACGCCAACACTGCCTCAGCATTTGAAAAGAGACTTGTAGTTTGTCCTTATTCCATCTTCTTTCAGCTCTACGACATTCACGTCGGGCAGCCCGAGTCGTGGCATTTAGCCAAGGCTCGGATTTAGTCTTGGGTTGCCTTTTTTTTAATGGAGCCACAGTGTCCATAGCAGCTTTACATGTGGAGTGAAACAATAAGCTAAACTCATCCGTAGTATTAGACATAGGTTCATGGATGACACCGTGTTCATGATTAAACACGGCCGAAAACTGACCAGCAGTGGAAGTGTTAATGATACGAGATAGCCGGGCAGCAGCGCGCGGTTTGACAGTACAGGCAAGTGTAACATCAAATAAAACAGGCATATGATCTGAGAAAACAGCGTCACATATTTATATACAGTCTATGGCTGCTTCACAACGTTCACAACACAAACACATTACTTGAATCCTGACAAGATTCAGATTATTTTGTGATCCACTGATTCTGCTAGATTCCAGCTGCAAAGTAAACTATCAAAGATGTCACTCTTTGACTGATATGATTTGTAAATATTCATAACCATTCTTGATCAAACATTTTGTACAAAATAAGTCACTAGTTCATGTTTAAAATTGCAAACATAATAAAAATACTTTATATAGCCTAAACTTTATTTACTCTATCAAAATCATATTGGAGTTTTCTTACTGCAAAAAAACGTAAGAAAAAAGCCTTAAAACATGTTAATAAAGGTTTGAAAAAACGCCTTCATAACGTTTCAATAAAGCTTTGAAAAAACGCCTTCAAAAAAAGTGTTAATAAAGGTTTGAAAAGAAACAGATATTACCAAGTGGCAGCGGTTGCCTAGCAACTGTTGCAAAGCTGCGGTCGTTGTGTGGGTGGGCGGGGCTTAGCGATCGCTCGCTGCTTCGATCTATGGCGTCACGTTCTAGATCACTTTGGTCCTTGAAGTTTAGAATGACGTAGACATATCTTCCTGCAGATAGGAGCAGCTTCTACTGTCAGACAGTCACCTTAAGACCAGTTCCTTCAAATACAGTACAGTAGTCCACACAGCATTGAAAACAATCCACACTATTCTTTGAATAACAGGATATCTAAAAACAATCCACACTATTCTTTGAATATCAGGATATCTAAAAATAATTCAGATTGTTTTTTAAATTGCTAAATATTTAAAAATAATCCCCATAATTTGTTCAGTTGCTAGATATTTAAAAATAATCAATAACAGTATTGTTTAAATTGCTGGTTAGTGGATTAATACAGTTGTAATGGCCATGAACAGCCAACAGACAGAGGCAATGCCAGAGCTCAAAGTGACTCTGTTTCCTATTGTTGAGCCCTTTGTTAAAGGGGTGACAAGAGATCAGTGGCTTCTATTAAGGTCAGGCAAACCTGATGATGCCACCTTAATCGTGGTGGCAGACCTTGTTCTCGAGGTTGTAACGTCCCTAACTAAGGCCATTTTGGCTGCTTGTACGGGCATGACGACGTCTGTCTCTGAGGAGAGCATCAGGTCCAGCCTTGGGGACGCGCTCTTCCAGAGTATTGCCCAAGCTCTGGACCTTGCGAGCCAGGTGGAGGACGACAGCGTGGAGCTTTGTGCAGCTGTTATTAGCAAAGAGGTGGCAGAGAGCGTGAACTCTGCCCTCTCTACCCCGATGCACACTGCTGAGCGTGTCGTTCGCCCCCGCAGGCTCAACGTTATGGTGGGGCACATCTGCACAATGCTGAAGGCCTTTGCAGGAAAAATTAGAATTGGGAGATGCCAACGTAGAACACGTCAGAGAAAATTAAGTCCCGCCCCCCTGGAGAAACCATTGGTGGATAACGAGGAGCCCAGAGCTGAGTCACCCGACTCAGTGGTTTCCTTACTAATAGGAGTCCAGGAGCAGAGTTCGTCAGGGGACTCAGTGATTGACATCCGCAAACAAAAATCCGTCGAAGAACTCATTGACCAGGAGCTGAGAAAAATCACCGATCCTGTCCTGGACGATTTGCCTGACCAGGTTTATGCTCTGCTGCAAGAGGAGTGCTCTCTGGAGATCGCCAACACCGCGATGGGCATCACAGCCCTTCTGACCCAGCAGGAGGAGAATCAGGAGAGGACGCATGTTGGCAAGTCCACCAGTCAGACCAAATGCAAGCAGGGCGTAAAGCTGAGGGTGAAGAACTGCTTTGCAAAGCGTTTTGCCAAAGCTTGGATTCATCGCATGGTGGTAAAGCTTAAAAAGAAATTCCACCCAGAGCCCAAAGCTGAAACTACGAAGTCCATGATGTCACTGATGAGCGGCGTAAGTGCTCTTCTCATGACTGAGGGAGATGAAAAGGGAGGGAAAGAAATTAGTGTCTTTAAAAGGTTCAAGGACTTCTCCAGTGTCAAGCATTTAGTATTTATTGAGGCACTCACCGACATGTTGTACAGACACATTGCTGGTGGTATGTCGCACAGTGACTTCCCAGAGCCTGTCAGGCACTCGTCCGTCAGGACGTTGCTCGTTCCTCAGGTGCATGCCAACATGTACGCGGAGATCCGCAAACAGGCGTGGCGTTTCGTGTCTCTGATGAGCTGGTTTGTGAACACTCAGGTCGCCACCCAGAGTCAAAGGGTCCAACAGGCCATAATGGGGCCTGAGGATCCGTTTCAGTCAGAGGCCTTGGAGAGGGGCGAGGCTTTGGAGCAAGCCACGCTTTGTGAGGAGAGAACTGCCAGTCCTTTGGAGGAGGACGCAAACTGGCAGCGGGATTTGAATAGAGTCTGCATTCAGATTTTTGTGGAGAAGCTGGTCACGCTGGCCTTCAAGAAATCTAAAGTGGGGAGCATTATTGTGGACGACAGGGACATCATTAAGAGCCTCTTTGATAGAGTTTGGGCTGAGGTGCAGCACAGGGACTTTTACACCACCCCAACAACCTTCAATGACCTTGACAAGATTGTTTACCAGCGCTTGTGCAAGATTGCGGGCTCTCAAGATATGGTCCTGGCCCGTTTGATTTTAAAGGACCCAGGACTTGGAGCTTGTATAGTCCGGTTCGTCGATGATCACCTGCTCAACCCACCTCAGAAACATAGAACCATCTGCAGATTCTTTAGGTCTGTTGGAAAAGCCTTCTCCAACATCTGGAGGAGCGGTCAGTAAGTGAACTGTGCCGCAGGGTTCCTCCAGGTTTTCCCGCATTTTCGCATTTAACTGCAAATGAAAAACCTGTAGCGTGCAATATTTAGGGGGATATTAAGGGTAGATCTCCACGGGTCTTTGTCCTTCAAAATCCACACGGGTTTCCTCCGAGTGAAAAATGTGCTTCGGTTTTCCCAACTGATTCCTGAAATCAAGTAAAAAAAACTCTAAGAGTGGACAGCCACTTTGAAGGAACAAATGTCCAGGGGTATTTTTCCGTTCAAAATAGAGGCGGGGTTGCTCTAATTTCCCCACATTGATTACATAAAAAAAAAACTCTTACATTTCTTAAAATGAACAATAAAAGCAATCAGAGACAAATGTCTCGAGGACAAAATCATGGAAATTATGAACATTTAAAGAGGAAGAATATTAATGATAATGATATTGTTAAGAATACTGTATTAAGCATTAACAGTATGCACATTCATTCAATACAAAAATATTGTAGCTGATTCAATCAATTAAAATCAATAAATAATTATAATCTATTCATCTCGGTATATTTTACATCTTTATTCTGAAGGTTATGTTCATATATAATTTATAGCCTAATTTGAATCATATTTTTTCATGCATCTTATTCATATTTAAAAACGTTGGTACTCAGTGGAACAGATATTTGTTTCTTACAGGAAGCAATACGCTCATCTTTAAGTCAATAAAATCATTTAAAATTGATATTGTGAGTCAAGGTTTCGTTTATTTAGCTTTCCTGCTGTCGTCGGGTCAAGTTGACCCAATCTCAGAAGTTTTGATGTGATAAAAAGGGCTGATTATCTCATTGCCACACAAATTACATGGATGTTGTGTTCTTTGCAAGAAACAATTATGAGCACTACTTTAATTGAATTATGGGTATTTTAAAGTCAAAGTATTTGTGCTATCCAGCTGATTAAAATACACACACACACACACACACACACACACACACACACACACACACACACACACACACACACACACACACACACGTTGATTTTACATCAACAGCTTCATGAAAATCGCAATTTCTCGTTCACACCAAATTTGATGGTGGTTTGAAATTCCACTCGGACTCCTAAGATGCGTCTCAGTCCAAACAGTCTTTGTGCCAGAGGGTTTGTGACAAACAAGCAACTTAGAACACATCAGTGGCAACTAGAAAAGATCAGACACGTTTGTAAAAATACCTGGCAGGTGATTGGATGATCCATCTGTCAGGCAAACTTACCAAAGCAGGTCGGTAAAAAGTCATATTTTCCATTGAGAAACACATTCAGTTGACAAGAAATGGAAGTTGCATGTCTCCCCCCAAACAACGGAAAAAAACAAACAGAAGGAGACTGGATTTGTTTCAAGTTGAATTTTTAGTGACAAAATCAAAAATAACAGTATTCAAAGGAAGTAAAGTCTTCAACAACCCTGGATCTTTTTCAGTGTGTTAAAAACCTTACAGAGTGTTTTATTGTGAGTCAATATATTCTCTGTAACTACAACATTATTTGATTATCATTCTAAAAGAATATAAATAATAGTGAATGTAAATGTATGGATGACTACAATCCTCATCCTAAAACATTTAGTCATCATTCTATTGCAATGAGCTGGTGAACTTGGAGCAGGAGCACTGAACTGTTGTTTTCTGTATCTATTGAATCTACTGGATTGCACATTATTTAAGGTTACCATACAGCTGAGGAGTGAACTGTATCTACTGTACTAGTGACCTTTAACTATTTACCCAGGACATTACATGGAAGTGATCGCCTAATATGTATAGTCGCATTCTCACTTTGGTTTTCATTTGCACACAAATGAATGCAGATCACACCTACAATTTAAAAAAAATTGAATACACCTCAGATTGTAACTCCATTCATTCTATATCAATTAGTGTAAACCAGAGAGACACAGTATTTCAGGTGATAGAGCCAAAACAGGGAAACTTGTAAACAAAATGCATCCTTATAAACCAAAGCAAAGTGATGCTGCTGTATGCTCGCTCACTCATTCTCCTCATCTAATCATTCACACTGATAAAGTGTCATAAATGATGTCTACATTCTACTCATTCAGATTGCTGGTGCTGCACACTCATAACTACTTATAACAAATAAGGCAAAGCCAAAATTCTCCTCTTTATGTTTAAAGTACTGCGGCACTGATCACAGATATCCCCACTTGTGGCCTTATAGGGGCACAGCCATGTCTTCCCCCATCCTTCAGGCTTAAGAAAAGCACATCACTAAAAGTCTCTATTGCTTACAGCACTCCAGCACACAGCGACATGTAACAGTTTAGCAGTCCATCTGTGCATAATGTCTCTGTGGCCTTCCCTCGGTACATCAGAAGTCCATGGAGGTGTGACCGGGATTTGGTTCGAGATCTAGAACAGGTTCTTAGCCATGGCAGTGACATTGAGCAGAAGACTAAATATCTCTTTCTTCCCCCCCTAAAGTCTCTCGCTCTAGTTATGGCAGTATTTAACATACGTCCATATGTTGTTAAAACAGTCGGGCCTGTTTCTTGAGATCATTTTTCTTCCACAGAGCCAGCCGGTCAAAATCCTCCACAGTCATGCCGAACACTTGGAGGAACTCCTCTGGGGACAGGTGACGCTGAAACACAAATATAAAAGAGATGACAGTTAGCATATGATATTAGTTTTTTCTTGTTTGACAGTACCTAAATACATTTTACATGAAGGTTCAAGGCTTTTATTGGTCATACGAACATAGCTACAGTGTAGTTATGACGATGGAAATCTTAGGTCCCAGGCTCCTCAAACAGTGCAACACAATAAAACAGATACACAGAAAAAAATAGTGCAAATACAAAAATAGTAAAAAGTGAAATAGTTCAATAATATTCTATATACAAGTTATTGGAATATGATTAGATAAATCATTTCTAAGTAGCAGCCAGATTAATGTTATGGATGTTGTTTCAAAGTTCAGGTGTTTAACAGTCTTATGGCCAATAATACATTCCTCTAACACAGAATTAGTTTACTATTATTACATAACCGGCACCAGGCAATAATGAAAGGAGATCAAATTGACAGATATGAACAGGTATATGAACACATCAATGAAAATACATATTTATAAATACCAAGCAAATTTCCCAGAGTTTGGTCAGTAGCTTGTCAGGGTTCATGGGAAGGTGGTTATTGAAGATACAGCCTTTGTATTTGTCAAAGACTTAGCTATGGTGCTAGTTTTATGAAATGAAACCATGGACAATTTATTTCCCAGCAGTTAGTGTAATTGCCCATTCATAACTTACCTCCAGTCTGGCACGGTCTGCATCTTTGGGCAGCCTGATGCGACCTCTGGTGGTGACAATGAGCGCCTCATAGGGGAAAATCTGAAGGGATGAGAAGCATACTTTAACAAGCTTTGACACTTAGCTACAATAACACTGGGATTATTCAACACAAAGGCTAACACATGGAATGAATTATTCAAGTTATTAATGTAAAACCTTACCGTGTATTCTGCTGGGAGGAAAAAAAGAAAATTAAGTCAGTACAAGAGAAAAAACAAACATTGAATCAATGGCTTCATATTAATAAGGAGTAAGTGTTTTACATTCATATTAAATTACCTTTGCCTCCCCAATTGACTTCGCTGCCACTTTCATGCTGGTACTGATAGCAATCTGCACTCTGGGGCTGCGGGGGACAAAAACGTTAGCGAATTGGTATTTACAAATACTTGCATATATTTTCTGCCTGAGATACCTTAACATATGTTATTAATTTAGGGGGAAAAACAACTAACAATTATAAAACTGTCAGTTCCTCTAGGTTAAAAGCAATTGTCAGATCCAGATAAAAAAATAAGCTTCTTAGCCTTTATAACTGATACAGCTAATCACATAGTTGTGTCACTGTGGTCTCACCCTCTGGATCCCGTTGCGTCCGTATCCTGGTAGCGAGGAGGACTTACAAACTAAATCTAAAGAAAGTAAGCAAAAGTACACTATGAGTTTTTTCAAGCCAACAGTTTCTTACATTTCCAATTATTTCCATGTGGTTTGGCACTTTGGAATATTATGATCAGTGCCAGGTCAGTGCCAGAAGATGGCGCTCACGATTAACCAACACATCTAAAGTTCCAGATGTTTGGGCATAAAGCTGGAGGTTTGTTGATGTAAGATCAGTGAATCACACACATCATACACATTAATATAAAACAGCTACCATTTAAATGAACCATAACCCTGAACTGTTCTCTTTTACGCTTCAATCATAGAATATTTATGAAATACAAATGATGAACTTACCACTATCAGCGCTGTACTGAGATCTGGGAGCTGTGAAATGAAGAGATCATATCATTTTATAGCATTTCACTTACTGCCAAAAAGAACTGCATTTGTAATCTGGCCTGCTCTGAAATTCCTCTAAAAAAATCCAGGGGAGATTGCATTAGAAATTTGATCTCTAAGACATCTGTCTTAGTATATATGTATATGTTATTAGAGGCGTAACAAATAAACAGCAATCCAGAAAGTTGGTTACCCATCAAGCCCTGGGAGGAACATGAAACATCAAAGCTCCACTAAGGCAGAAAGACACCAGGCATGGCACGGGGAACAAAAATAAAATAAAATAATATGAAAACAAAATATGGGCTAAAGACCCACTGCACGCTCCATCATGTAATTGCATAACACAGCTTGTACGGTTACAAGCCTTTGTTGCCTTTCAACCGGAGCCAACAGAGTCCCGTTCAGTTGTGTTCCCTCCCATCAGAGAAGCAGCATTAATGAGAGATCTTACTGCTCTTTAATAAACCAGGATATGGGACACCTGCTGTGAAAGCGGGAGAGTGTGATAGATACTCAGAAAGATGGATGGAGATGGAGAGTTGGTGAACAGAGTGGAATTTAGAGAGCAATGTCAGGAGGGAGAAGAGGAGAAACAAGCATGCAAATAGAAAAAGGAAGGGAACTATTGGATAGTGATGGAGACGGGCTGGTGTCTTAATATTGGGGCTTCAATAACAGTCCCAGTTCAAACTTGGTTCCCTCGAAAAGAAACAACTCGCTCTCTTCAGGTTTATCACATCGTTTTCTCTCAGTAGCTTGAAATGTTCTGAATCATTGTGATCATATATCGTCAGAACAATGACAGGCCACATCTGCCGCTGCTGCTGGCCTACCACAGGTTTGGCAGCAGCTGTTCAGCTGTCTTTCTATCTTAATAAAGCACCCTGCTTGCAGCAGCCATGACCCTCTCTGACCTGCATCCACAACCTGACTGACGAAGTGACAGCTGATATTGAGGCTCGTAAAAGAAAGCCCTTGTGGCAGCACATATGATCACAAATGGAAGGGCAGAGACATGTACTTGCAGAGAAAAGGAAGAAGACGGGACAAAGAGAAAGATGCATAGGGGGCAGGGTGGATCCTTACATCCGTTGACAGTGTTGTTGTATGTCGAGGTGCCGTAGCCTGTAGTGTTGAGTGTTTCCTTGCTCCCACAACGAGAATTCCTCGCACTGCCCCAGGGGTCGTTGTCATAGGAACCAGATCTTGCTTTCATCTCCTCCTTTAGGATCATCCTCCCGATGCCACTCCCGATCTGAGACACAGCGAGGAATTGAGACAGAAGGGGATAAAAGAATAAAGAGGTGTAAGGGGTTGATTTAATGTACTGTACAGTGAATGCAAGATTATGGAAGATGCTAATGAAGAAAAGGAGGCACCACACCATAAGAAGTGCATTATTAATGTGTGTTTCTGGAGGTGACTTTCTTCATCTAGATGTTGAAGACAGAGAGAAAATAACGAAGGCCTTACTCTTTGAAGACTGTTACTCCAACTCTCTTCATCTCCTCCTGTCGAGAAGCGTCTTTTGGGCACACGATAGGCTGAGAGAGAAAACAGATAAAAGAGATTCCCTTGTATGAATAAAGAGTTCAAAGTGGAACGTAGTGGCTGAGTAAATAAACATGACAACACAGTTGGAGGAACTGAGTGTCTGTGTTTGGTCCAGCGTAAAATGAAAATATTCAGCTTACTAGGCTGCTTGCTATTTTCAACTCTTGAAATTACACTGTTTCCTACCCCTGGGGGAGCTGGTGTACGGGTAGTAGTCAGCCTCTGACTGGGTGTATGGCTCAGGAGAGTAGGTGGACAGTCTGGAGGATCGGAGAATGTCCTCGCTTGTCCTGCTTTTCATAGCTGCGTCCACATGATTGTCTGCGAAGGTTTAAGTTAGGAAAGAAGAAAAATGGACAAACCCAAGGTTACTAGAAATTATTTTAAAATTCATTGCGAGTGATACCTCTTTCATATTTGTCCCTTAAATACAAAGCTTGCGTCAGTAGACTGTTAGCTCAGCTTAGCATGAAGATTGAAACAGCTAGCCTCTTGCAATGGTTACAAATAGATGTCTACAGCACCTTCAATGAACATACCTGAATTGTGATGAGAACAGACGACAAGTTATGTTTTTACAAGGGAAAATGTGGCCGGGAACAGTGACTATCTGGTTTCTCTGCTAGCTAACAGGAAACCTCACGGTGACAATAAAACTCTGGAAGTCAATATGCAAGTTTTTTTTTCTTTTTCAATGAATTAAACAACAACTTATAATGTGGTAATAAGCGACCTTGTGTTGGTGCTGGTCAGAATATGTTGTTACCTTTTACAAATCCAGGCTGGCTGTTTCCCCATGCTTCCAGCATTTATGCTAAGCTAACTGTGTATTGGCACCAGCTTCAGATTTTACACATGTACAGTCTTCTTATCTAGCTCTCAACAAGAACTTGCATAAGCTATTTACCAAAATGTCAAGCTACTGTATCTTCAAAGAGGGAACATGTGTTAATGAATAGCCAGTATATTTTCTCTACATTCCCACAGTGATCATATCCACAATTCCCTGTCAGAGGAGATCAATATTTTAGCCAACAGAATGAAAATAACCAGCATTAAAGTGAGTTCAGTTACTGCTGAGCCTGCGGAAAACAGTCATTTGATGTGTGGTGTGAGGCGATGATTTTGATGCCACTCTGCACTAAAGCACAGTCAATGGGAGTCAATGGATGTGACATGCAGTGTAATGTCTAATAGATCGCTCTTCGTTCTGTTAGCCATTAGCCATGCCAGCCCCGATCCATTGAATTCCTATACACATGATGCATGACACCAATGGCTGACATTCTCATCTTTGGGACACACCCTTTACGTTGCCGACAGGGCGAGCCGACACACACACACACAGTTACACGTTGTGGCAGTTTTTAAAAGGAAGTCATGATGTACCAACACAGTCTCATGGCATTTCGTGTTATAGTCACAAAATCAAATTGATTCGTTTTCACCAACACGATTTGGCCATTTTTTTCGTGTCACACAAAACGATTTTAAAAGCAATGTAAATAATAACAGATTAAAAAAAATACAGATTTCAGTATTCTGACACAGAACGATTTTAGAAGCAATGTATTTAAATTTTCTATTGGTAGTATGTTTCTTGCCTGCACCAATTATAATAACAAATTAGAAGGAAAAAAAGATGACAAAAAATACAGATTTCAGTATTCTGAGGCTCTGAGCCCCATTTATTTTCCACGCAGACGGCAAAATAACTCAGACATTATACAATTTAAAATAAAAGGGATAGGGTTAGGGTAAGATATTGAGAAAGAAAATGTTTTTATGAACCACACAGCTTCTGGCATTCCAAGACCCGACCGGATAAAAAGACGTGGTGCAGGCACGAAACATACTACCAATAGAAATACATTGCTTTTAAAATCGTTCTGTGTGACACGAAACAAATGCGAAAATCGTGTTGGTGAACACGAATCAATAGATTAAATTAATTTCGTGACTAGAACACGAAATGCCGTGAGACTGGGTGTACATGACATTGGATGACAAACAATGCAAGAGAGACACACCCACAAACACATAGACAGACAGATGTACAATATCCATCTACCGACAGTGAGTGAAACAGCAAGGAGGGAAATACTTACAGGCAAGGTCATCGGGTAAGAAGGTGGAGGGAAGTGAATAAAAGTGAATGGATGCAATAAAAAAGAGGTGAAAAGAAAAGGGAAACATTAATGGAGAGCCATTGGAGAGACAATAGGAGTTTTTACAGAGAGCAAGGACAAGGCCAAAAAACAGGAATCTGATATTTATACAGGTAGCTAACTTGTTTACTGAGAAGTACAGAACAGGCCTTGCATGCCACACAGCAAAACAACTTCACTTGTGTTCAGGGATGTGCACAGAAATGGTTTAGGTCCCATTTGGTATTGCCCAAAAAAAGACAAACCCCCCCACCGAATTTGTGTTTCACACTAGCAGCTTGATGTACCTTAATGCTGTACAAAAGGGTAATTTAACAAACCACAATTCATTTTAAATTTGTAAATTTGTATACAGTTAACAGCAAATTGAAATACAACAAAAACGGCATACTTGTAATCCTTATTTCCGCATGAATTCTATTGGTCTTCATTGAGCATTATGTGAACTTGAAAATGTGGATGGAGTTTTGTTTTATTTGGTAAATGTCCTGTCGTGTTCAACTGAGGGATAAGTGTGTGCCTTAGTGCAGATTTGATTTTATACAGTTCTGTGTCGATTTTATTTCTTATAAAAAAAAGGGGCAGATCAGCCAAAGAGAACAAACAGGCTGTTCTTTAGGGAAGCTTATTTGGCCTTGTGCACATCCATGCATGTGTCTTTGTCTGATTTACATCAATCATGTTAAGTGCTGGACCAAGAAAAAGAAAAAAATCAATAGGTGTTTAGGAAGACATAAAGTACAAGAAGAATCAATGGGACTAAAGTGTATATGCAGAATGTCGTTATTCTAACAAGGCAAGCTTAAAGGTTTATTAATTTGCCATTTATCCTTAGTTTTTCAAAAATGTGTTATGGGTATATCCCGGCCAATGGTGTACTAATTAAATAAGAGAAGCAGTTAAATAACTACCCCACAAATACCAAACCACAGCACAGAGGAACATGCAGTACAACAACAAAGACAATCTATCTTCTACCGAGAAGTCTTAAGTCTTGTGACTCTCAGCTGAAAAGCCTTGCAGTGTGATGTGGAAGGGCTAAATGGATCTCTTTCTTATGATTGCTTACATTTAAACCGAGAAACCAGATGGCTTACAGCATTTTAGTTTAATGACTTGAAAGAAAGTCAAAAAATAGCATCTTCTGTGAACCGACCTGCTGTGTTATTTGACAACATAAATCCGTACAATAAGGAAATCTGTCTTTCCTCTCACATACTCCCACTGATTTCTACCCAAAAATGTGAATCAGAATCAAACAATTACAGTCACGATAAATCACACACTGACCACTGGTTTATTAGGCTAGAGTCTCCACAGCAAATTCAATTTATAATTTACAGTTTTCCACTGTGCCTTTTTCCATTGTTATTTTCTATTCTGGGGAGTTGTGTGTCCTAGAGTCCCATGTACTCAACACTTGTCACGCCTGAGCAACCTTCACTTCACATTCAGGGTGTAATTTCCAGCTCCATTTGCCAACAAGAACCTGTCGTGCTGTGGGAGCTGCACAGAGAGGCAGGCTTGTGCTTGTGGCATGCACACTGAACATTGCCCTTATGCATTTCGACCACGTAGTAATGCAATAAGCCTAATTGACGTTATCTTCGATTTTGAATCAAGTTGTATAAGTCGAAACACTATATACTTTGCGCATTTTAAACACAGTGACAATATTTTCAATTGATCTGGTTTTGATATTGATGGCTTCGATTTCGGTGACAACTGCAGTGTCAATACTAATAAATGCTTAATCACAAGGGGGTGTTTGAAAACATCAATAGGTCAGTAAAAACATCTACATCCAGTACTCAAACACAGCATGACTAAACTGACAGGAGCACAGGCAGGCTAAGGCGGGGCTAACTACACTGTACCCGTTCTCGTATAGATGGGAGGCTTCCTGTAGATGTAGGGGTCCCCTGTGGCTGAGGAGAGAAAAAGGAGATGGAGAGGTGAAACGTGGAGGAGAGTAAGGGAGTTTCTTGCGGGATAATCGGAAAGGACAGAGTGGACTAGAAGTACAAGGAATTGGTGTAGGAAAGGTAAGACAAAGTATGAGGGGGAGAAACTGATAGAGAAATAGTGTGCGGTATAAAAATACCACATATTCACATGGATGTCAAAGTGAATGACATGCATTTGTAAATAATGGCTTATGGAATATCCCCACAGAGTAAATCAAATCTATGATATTGTGAGAAGGGAAATGAGGAGATGGCGAGTCCTACCTGGTACATGAAAATGTTTAGGGGGCTGGTTAGTGGTGGGTGTGCTTGACCGCTCCTCTTGGCCGTAATAAGGTGAACTCCTGCCACTCTCAGAGCCTGCAGCCAGCCACAGCCAATCACAGCAAAGGAAACATGAGCATGAAGGAAGGCCTCAACATAAGTCTCAGTCATGCAGATGAAAATCAAACAGCATAGATATTCATATAATAAATTAGAAAATGACACTGGATAACTATTCCACATGTGCAATTACAAAGGTTATTTACTTGCCTTCCAATGACAGTAGTTACAGTGTCAACGCACATGTGTAAGAGTTAAATGAAATGACAGCCAAAGAGCAACCGCAGCATATGAGGTAGCCAAACTACTTTGTAGCTTATTTGTTAACATATAATGTATGGAAATGTCAAGCAATGTTATCTCTTTTAAAGGAATTGTTTTAAATGTTGCCAAGATTTTGAGTAGGCTACAAGATTGATATTTGCCTGTACACCAGTGGCGGCTGGTGGAACATATTTTTGGTGGGGCTGTTGATATCGTGAGTAAAAAAAAAATTTGGGGGAGAAATGACCCCTTAAATTAGGACTTCTGGTGATGTAATGGCGCGTTTCCAGTGCAGCGCGGAGCTCGCTTTAATGCTGCGTTCAGACCGGACGCGATGCGAATATTCGCTTCGCTCTAAACGCTCCTATGGCATCGCTCTAGTCGCTCGAGTTTCACCGCGGCTGCCAGCTGTTTACTGTTTACTCACATCATTCAAACAAGACGCGCTCGGGAGCTATAACTACAACAAAATGAACATATTTTACCGTGATTAAATTGTAATACACGTTTCTAAATGATGCCGACGTAACAACATACTGATACCGGTTAGTAAAAACCATGAATTAATGCTTTGACAAGTCTGCAGACAGACGGCAGGCGAAAAACCTTTTAGAATGCTTGTTTTCTGAATGGAGCTTGGCTAAGCTAACGTTATATATGCTCCGACCGTCCACACTCACAACAACGGCCTATACAGACATAAATAAACCAGCGACTGTATTCTCCATGACACAGACAGTCTGTGGTTTGTACTTGTTTAACTTTTGTCTAGTTTCTGAACAGATCGTATCTGTCCCCGGCTGTTTGAAGAGCAAGCATGGGAAACAAAAGACAGCATTTACCTGTTTGCATCCAGCTAGCCATGCCTTTCTGGTGTACCAGCTACGTGAGAAGCCTCGTTGATACGTTTTGTCTTTTCACGAGCTTGCTGTGATATATACAAATCAGGTTGTTCCGGTCCAAGGTCTTTAAGCAACAGTTTATCTCCCAAACTTCTCCTTTCAAAAGGATTGGAGATTAGCTCTTGAACGGAATTGGGCGGGGACCAAGGTCCGGCACGAAGCCATTCTCATCCAACTCATCCAACACCTTGGTCACTCACGAGTCTAAAAAACAACTCAAGTCAACGCACGTAAGCAACGTGAGCACCCTCGTGACCAAAATATTTGACGGCGCTGATTGGCTGAAATTATGTTTCGGCGGCACAGTTTACTATTGAGACTTTTGCAACGTGCCGGTTGCTGCTATTTGGCTCGGGGGCTCCGCCCGGTAATGATAAACTAATGCCATGGGCAAGGCCAGGCAGGAAACATGTGACTTATCAGTAACTTTAGACATCGTAACACAATTTTAAACGAGATTTTATTGTAGATTATACATGTTACTGATACCAATTGTATGATATTTACCTTGTTCATTAAAAATAAAAATATAAAATATATATATTTTTTAAATATATTTTTTTAATTTAATATTTTTTTAAATATTTTTTTTTGTATGTGGGAAGAGGTGGGGCGGCACCCCTAGCGCCCCTATGGGCCGGCCGCCACTGCTGTACACTACATACTAATCTCCAACCAAAAGTCAGTTAGCTTAGCATGGCTTAAAGTTTAGAAAAAGGGGGAAACAGCTAGCCTGACTAAGTCTAGCAGTTAGCACCTGCCCCTTTAAGGCCCCTTTGTCGTTTTTTTAGCTTTTTTTTTTCTTGGCCAGGACTAGTAACTCCTTGAAGTCTCCACTAGTTACCTGGCAAACTCCCAATAAAGATAAGACTTTGGAGGCGCTGATACTGTAGGTCAATATATATTTTAACTTTCGGACAAAGCCCGGCTAGCTGTTTTCCCTGTTTTCCACTCTTTATGCTAAGATAACATAGATAACATAGACTGCTGCCTGTAACTGCATACTGAATGGACAAAAATGAATGTGGTTCTGATCTTCTCACATCAACATTGGGAAAACAGAAAGGAGGCATATTCCCGAAAAATATCAATCTATTCTTTTAAACTATTTAATTTCAGCAGAATCATTCCCAAAACTTAAAAAAAAAATACTCAGTTCAGGAACGTTATTGTGCTTCAAGTGCATTTTACATTAGGTACAGCATGAATAACTTCATGTAATATACTCTTGTCATTAAACAGCCAACTAGGAGTGAACACCATCTGACTCACCAGGGTAGGCATAGTGCTGCGGAGAGCGAGGCATGATGGGTGACATGCCTTGACGACTATACGTTGGCGAGTCAATATAACCTGGACTGGAGCAACGTCTCTGCTTTATATCCAGGCTGTCGTAGTCCTGACAAGAAAAAAAAGAGACGACCTAGGAGTGAAAAAAGGGCAGGGGGCAACTGGGATACAAATAGCTAAGTGACAGGCCAAAATTACAAGGGTTCACTTGTTTAAACTTGTTTTAAGTGCTCTGAAAGGAAGAATGCTTACCTGAGAATAGGGGGAGAGTGTCCCAAGTGACTGGAGAATAAGTGTAGAGAGAAGAGTTAACATGTATAGTCTAACACAGTCGGACAACAGAAACGTTGTGGCATATTGTGTATTTACAGGATCAAAAGATGATTGAAATTCAGTATGCTTTGTTTTATTCTAGATGGATAGTTGGTGGGGTTGTTTTTTATGGGATAAAGTAATTATTCAAACATCAGTTGAGGGAATAGTTTGGCATTTTAGGAAATACATTTATTCTTGTTCTGTCCAATGATAACGTGTTGAGAAAAGCTAAAATAATTACAAGAAAGAGAATAAGTGCAATTCCAAAAATGTTTGACAATTTTATTCAGAATTGGTCAAATAATTGACCAAGAATGTATTTGAATTGTATGTACGTGTACTGTATGTTCTAAAATCCACCAATCTATGACTTCAAACAAATGCTACAAAATAACAACAAGTACTTCAGTGTTATCAATTTTTTCTAAATCAGATTTCAAATGAAAAACTTCCAGGATTTTACATTTAAATTGGGTTAAAAATATTTGTGTCATGATCTCAAAAAAGGGTGTCTCTTGACCAAGAATATTTAACTTGTTAAACTAACTAAGTGTTTGCTCTTAAAACATTATTACATTGTCACATGTTTACACTAAATCAAAATAATATTTTTGAGGGATTTATGAAAAAGAAAATAATGACTCCTACAAAAAAATATGAATGAGTTGTAATAAAGACAACCACTTCTCCTTCTCAAACATCGTTCTCCTTAAAACCGACCAACAATGAGACCAGTGCTATGTTTGGCCTGGAGTGTGTAGCAGCAGTACCTCCCCATAGCCGTAAGGTTCTAGCCTGTCCTCAGAGGTGTATCTGTGGTAGGGCTGGTAAGAGGAGGATATGAGGTCTGGCGGTTGGACCTCGTATATGGCTCTGACCTTTGGCAGGGCAGCTAGGTCCTTATAATCTAGGAACTGATTCTTCACTCTGGCCTGGAGGGAGGACACACACAAACACCCACCACAGACAGAGACAACAGCAACAAGACCCCACGTCAACCACATGGACAATGCACAGTAACAAAGTAAAATGAAAACTCCAATGGTGACAGTGAGCTGGACATGCAGCGGTTAAAAAAAGCGCTGATGAAGCACATACAAGCTGCACATGCACGTACATGTGTGCTCCCATCAAAAGCACACATGTACGCTGCAGAAGCTTGTTGACCTTCAATAGCTCAGCATGTGTGAGAAAGAGAGCAGAGGAAGCAAAGACAGCGAGAGAGAGAGGAGACAGTATGGACTACAAGTGTGCTGACACTGCATTTCTCCCTCATCCATCACCTTAAAAAGAAAGGTCATTGATTATGAGACGGGAGCAGAGCGGGGACTCCTGCCTGCATGCAGACCACCCTCAACATGCTACAGCAATACCGCCGACATGCAGCAGCACAGGCTCTGTTCCATATCTGGCTGGAGCCTCGCTTTGTAATGGAACGGATCCAACTATTAAATGCACAGAGTGACAACCTTCACATAAACTCTCCTCTATCTCTATGTAGTTAATATAGGAAGTAGAGGTTTGGTGATTTCCACACATCAAACAATGTTACTAATTTGGTTAAAATATGACTTGTTTTTAGATGTCAGGGCTACATTTAACCACTTTTTCTATTTTTCTATTGCCACAGGAATGAGTCCTTAAACCTGGAGATGAGTTCCTATGTGTGTAGGCCAATTTCTTTAAAGAGGTTTTTGTTAGATGCCTGTTAGTCATAGAATGTGTCAGGGAATAACCCACTAGTTACTAAAAAAAGGCCCAAATTGGCTACATGAGATTACAGAGGTTGCCGGCCACATTACATGAAAAATAGTATGCGCTTAGCTTAGTGGTGGTGACGTGAAGTTGTGTGACTTTGGTGTTGTTTGCAAGTTGTTATTTTTAAACCACAATTGACAAACATATTTAATGTCCAAAAAATTCTAAAACCTGAACAATGTACTGTCTCTGAGAAGTAGTGCAGTATAAAGAAACAGAAACAGAAAAATCATAGATCTGGATATCGACATTTGACTGGTTATCTGTTTTAATACTTTTTCCCGTTTGGAAAAGAACATACTCTGCCACATCAATGACAACAGGTGTGAGGACACAGACGAGTGAACAGGCCGAAGGAGTGAGAAGCCTCTCAGCTTGATGCTTAAACATTCCAGCCTATGGGTAGTGTTTCTGATGTATACACATTGTGCTTTTAGGGACAGGCTTGGGAGCAGTGGCAGCTTGAAGTGACAAAGATCTTCAAAGTGAGGAGCAATACTCACGCATATAACCCTGCTGGGAGAGCCTATGGAGGAGCCCGGTGGAGAGATGGAGGCCTCCGACAGGCGTCTGTGCTGTGAGGTTCAAACAGACAAAGAGTAAAAAGAGAGGGCAGAGCCCGCAAAGTGAGGAAATGACAGTTTTCAATCTGTGTCAATGTTTTCATTTCAAACTCCATCTCACCCTGAGTCTCCTCTCGGCCCTCGCTGCCTGCTTGCATAATGGGTGCCACACCTCACAACCTGGAGAAGAGCGAGAGAAGAAGAAAGATTGGCACGGGGTGTTCCCACATGTCACCGGCAAGCACTCTACTTTGTATTGGCATCACTTTTCACCTGTCAGGTACATTTCCTCTCCCTCTTTGAACATCAGGTTACAGCGGGAGCATCGGGCGCAGGTTGGATGGTAGTGCTTCCCCCCCGCCTGTGAGGAGGAGAGGAGAGGAGAGGAAAGGAGAGGAGAGGAGAGGAGAGGAGAGGAGAGGAGAGGAGAGGAGAGGAGAGGAGAGGAGAGGAGAAGAGGCGTGACGGAACATAAATTATCATTATAAAGAGGTTCACAGATGTGACGGCTGATCTGCGAATGAGCAGGTCATTATCTCCATATGTTTTCCCCTGTATATCACCTGACCACCATAATGTACCGGGACCTCATTGCATAGCCTGTGGTT
Organism: Gymnodraco acuticeps; assembly: GCF_902827175.1. Lineage (NCBI taxonomy): Eukaryota > Metazoa > Chordata > Actinopteri > Perciformes > Bathydraconidae > Gymnodraco > Gymnodraco acuticeps. The sequence goes on along the minus strand of NW_022990027.1, from coordinate 1,060,441 downwards.
GTTTATCACATGATAGCCACCCCCCATTCTACATAATTAGATCCCTGTAGGTCAGTCACATGAAGAAAAGTGTGTGTACAGAGGGAAGTAGGTGGCCATGTAAGTGAAGGACATAGCGTGCGATACATGCCCTTGGACATTCAGAACACATGCAAACAGGTGAAGTGGACACATGAAATGATGCAGTATGATGTCGCCGCTCCTGGCTTCGTCCATTAATCCCAGGTTCACGGTCCTTATGTTTCTCACATGTGTCTCTGCAGGGCTGACGGATGAGGCGTGGCCCCCTCACCTCTGCCTCCCTGACACACTATTAGAGGATTTCTATTTTTAGAAGCAGGGGTCTGTGTCCAGGAGACGGTTTCATTCGAACACACCTATGATGTGTGTCATTTCATGCCACATCGACTTTCCCCGCTTTCCATTAAACTGATCGTCTCTAAGATGCCTTTTAACCAATCCCTGCTCTCCTCATTTGTCTCAGGTTACTCTGAAAGGAAAGACGCGAGAGGATGCAGCATTTTCGTCCCGTGCTTTCCGAGCAACTGAGCGTTTACAGTCTGTGGTCATATGGTATCAGTTTAACAACTGCTGTTAGCATTTCTAATGAGGCCCACATTCTCTCAGTGGCATTAATAGGCTGCTATATATTTATATATTGGCAAGCTAAAGACAGAGGAAGGAAGGAGGAGGAATGGATTGAAACTAAAGAAAGGAGGTTTTATGCTTTTCTTTCCTTCTGCTTCCTGTCTATATTTCTCCCTGTCTCCATCTATTCTAAACTCATTAGACTAACAACCACTGCCTCTGGAAAGTTGGACTGAAGTGAGGCTCTTTGGAACAAGGCTAACCGTCAACATAGCGACAAACACAGACGGATAAGCCTGGTTTTCAATGTATGAGAGAAATCTGTACGGACAACTGCATACTGACTTTGAAATTATTCTAAAGATATATAGATGAATTAGTGGCTTCTGAGCAAGGTAATGTCTGTCATCAAAAATGATAATGACCGAAAATCGTTGAGTTCTTTGAATAAAAAACAGAGAAAAATGTTTTTGAAAACACAACTTTTTTTTGGTAACTAATTAAAACAAAATAATAAGATGGACAAATCAACTAAATGCGATTTCGACGAATAAAGTTTTTATAACGTTTTATTCAACCACCAGTGTGTTTCTGTTGAATTACATGTTTTTAATTTTGTGTAACTCTAGTGAGATTTAGACAAGCAACACAGCAAATGCGTATGAATAATCAGGGTGGTTCAGCCGGCTAGTTCGCCCATACTGTATGTAGATCCCCTGCAGCGAGGCATCATAGCTATTACTGGGATATTTACTTTCAGTTAGTCTCAGAGACAAGCTTTTGCTGTTATTAATGTATCAACCATGTCTCAAAGTTTGCTCCGATACATTCTCACATATGGAGACATTCTTTTGCAAGGTTAAAATATGTAGTTATTCTTTTCTCTATGACAAAAACCATATCCAAACTAAATAAAAATCACTTACATTTGGCTTAAAGGTGGGGTAGGTAAGTTTGAGAAACCGGCTCGAGATACACTTTTTGTTATATTCCATGGAATGCTCTTAACATCCCGATAGCAATGAATATCTGAAGTGCTTTGACAACAAATCCATAAAAACATGTCATCTGTGGAAGCCGTAAAACTGTAAAAAGCACGACCTGCCTACCTGCTTGTCAGCCTTCCATCTGTGCACAAACTTATCTCGTGCCCTCATTGGTCATGTGCGCGCTTATGTGTGTTGGAGGAGGGGCTCTGTGAGGAAGTGGCAGATTTTTTCCAGTTGTGTATTTTCAAATTCTAGCGCACTCGAGCTGGTTTCTCCAAAATTACCTACCCCACCTTTAAGCTGATTATATTAAAGATTACAACTTTTTTTAGTCGCGTGCCAAAATGAGCACAGCATCTGTGAAAGCGTCCATATGGAATTTATGCTATTCCCATCCTAAATGAATAGTGAATGTTTCTGGAGCTAGTGTTCCAGACACATGACTTCCTGTGAGTTACATCAGGAGCAAATTATGATATCAAAATTTGACGGGAGGAAATAATTGAGCGTCACACACATAGACGAGACGGAAAACAGAGAGAGAGAGGGGGACTCAAAGATCAAGGCTGACATGTTGCCATGTCTATAAATAGCCCAGAGAGTGACAGTCAGGAACAAAACCCTTTAAACCAGCCATTCTGACAAGGGAAGGAGCACAGGGACCAGACCCCAGTGTGTGTGTGTGTGTGTGTGTGTGTGTGTGTGTGTGTGTGTGTGTGTGTGTGTGTGTGTGTGTGTGTGTGTGTGTGTGTGTGTGTGTGTGTGTGTGTGTGTGTGTGTGTGTGTGTGTGTGTGTGTGTGTGTGGCCTAGCATTACTATACTTGTGGGGACCTAAATCTGTTTACACAGTCACGTGTGGGGACTCGCCTCCCTTATGGGGACAAATTGGAGGTCCCCATGACGGGAATCATTAATTTTAGGGTGAAGACTAAGTTAGATTTAGAATTAGGGTAAGGTTAAGGGTAAGGGTTAGGGTTAGGCATGTGTTGGTTATGGTTAATGTTAGGATAAGTTTCCAGGAAATGCATGTAAGTCAATGTAATGTCCCCTGAAGTGATGTATACATGGTATGTGTGTATGTGTGTGTGTGTGTGTGTGTGTGTGTGTGTGTGTGTCCAACAAAGTTTAACCTCAGGTCCCGACGGAAAATAACTATTCTCCAGAGACTCTTCTGAAACATTTAACATTTCATTATTTCTAAACCTTCTCCCCTCATTATGTCCCCTTCACTTCATCCTCCCCTCTGCCCACCTTACTGTAGCTGCTCCTCTCCTCTCTTCACCCGTATTCACTTCATGCGTCTGTCCTCCTTCCATCTTTTCCCTTCACTCTTGTTTCCTGTCAAATCCTCTTCTGAATGTTTTGCTTCCTGTTGGTGCAGGTAGGCCTGTGATCTGCTCAACTGTGCTTCTATAAGGTATAACAAGTGGATGTACACCGGATGATTGTCCACTAACGCGCTGCAGCTGAATATCTTTTGGTTTTAGTGAAACAGCACAACATTTTTATCACCCGCCAATCTTAAGTCGCTCTCCCCCTGAAGCACAGCGGGGCTTAAACAGAGGCGAGGATCAAATGTGACTGCTCGACTTTGATAACGCTTATTACCCTCAGTCACCAGAGTCATCTCTCAATTTAGATTTCTGAATTACGGCCAATCTCTGTGTGGCTTAAAGCTGTGTCATGTTTGTATTTGGTTCTCGTTCTCACCTCCAGAACTCTTCCACTGATGTATCTGCTGCAGGTCTCACATTTCACCCCGTACTGGGCGTGGTAATCTGCCTCACAGTATGGCACTCCATCCCTGCAACATAGAGAACCAAAACCACTACTGTAGCAATTGTGAGTCATGAGAATCACATACTTTGAAATCCCTTCACACACTCACTTGCTGATGTACTCTCCGGTGAGGACCATGTTGCAGGTGCGACATCTGAAGCAGCTGACGTGCCACTGCTTCTCCAGCGCCAGGAGAGACTGACCCTGCTTGATCTCTGCTCCACACCCGGCACAGTCTGCAGTAAGAAAGGGTGTGAAAGAATAATGGGAAAGGAGACAGGAAGAATAAATGATTCAGACCAAGAGATGGAGTAGAGAGGGTAAACAGGGAGAGCAGTAGATGAGACAAAGTGAGCCAAGGTGTAATTGCACATCTTTAAACAACCACTGTGCTCATGAGTGTAGTTTTCCAGCCCTTTGGCACATAAACCTCCTTAATCAATAGCCGTACTAATGCGGGATATTGCAGAGCTGCGAGGCTTGTTCTCTCAGCTGTGAGCACCGTTAAACATGATTGAATGCAGACAGGAAGCAAACATCACTGGAACAGCCTCAGGGAGAAAAGTGTTGCTGAAGACCCCATCACATGAGACATGTATGAATCCCTCTCTGTTGCTCAAACAAACACACACTGTATTCAAGATGTACAATTCCACTTAGAATTCCGATTCACATGGACGCCCCCAGCAGGCGTTATTGACCACCACTAACAGGGCAAGAAAGCAGCAGGACAAAATGATGCATGGCTGCAGAGTGACAAAATGCTGAAATAAGGTCAGCGCTCCATTTGTTTCCATTTGCGAGACGCCTGGCCTGGGTTAACCTTATCTGACCCAGTCTGCTGCCCCTTCAGGGAGGCCTGCGGTCACAGGGGACTGCTGTCAGCCAAGACAAAGGGTGTTTTGCAGTAAAAACTGCAGTGTATTGACTCTGGTTTCTGCAGTCCAGATAAATCTTAACTGTCATTTGGGGGAGTGCTGAGTCTATAGTGCGAGGATCCCAGACTCTGACCGGGCACAGCTGATTTTCTTCTGAGTCATGATACTGATTCTCTTTTTAGCAAACTAATGAAACTGGTATTAGAATGTCTGAAAAACTTGTAACAGAGCTTGTGACAAGAAATAGTTTGAAAAATAAATATATGACTAATTGGGGCATGTTCAACCTGTTGTTTTAACTGGACATCAATGAGTTGGATCTGTCAGTTCAATGTAAAGCCATAGCTAGCAGGAGGTTAGCTTAGCTTATACAGACAGGAAACAGCTAGCGCGGGACTTTCTGAAGTAAACAAAACAAAAAACTGTGATCTGGAGCTATGCCAACATAAATTAACTTAATTGTTGGTATTAATTACACCAGCATACAAACCTCCGTTAAACTAACTTACTGTTGTTTTAACAGCTGATGTTTGTGTGGATTAATCAAGCATTCGTATATTGAGCTTTACCTTTGTTACTGTTTGACAGAACTGGTTCTCCCCACTCTGAAGGCTAATCCAACCACGTCTTAAATCCTTTGTCCAATGGATTTGTCGTTTTGATATTCATATGTGTGTATTTGTTTAGTTTGAAATGGAAATGCTGCTTCATTTCATTTCATTTCAAACCTTTATTTAATCAGATTGGTCCCTTGAGATCATAGATCTCTTTTTTAAGGGAGACCTGCAGCATATAGGTTCCACATGAAACATAAAACAAATATTTTTGGTTCCCTTCCCTGGTACTCTTGGTTCATTTTGAAGTCACGTTCTTAGGGTGGGATATTTGCGAGCCTGGATCGTTCCAACACAAATCGAAGACTAATTATGTTTCAGTGGCTTATTTTCTTTCAAAATGACTAATTTGTCCGACGGCATGTTCTCCCAAAAACCAAAAATCTCCCGCGGAGTTGGTATTGCCATTCTTTGCAACTTTTTTTATTGGTTTTAGCCGAAAACACTGTACTTTCTATCATATTATCTAAAGTCTTTTTCGAGCCTTTACGCCGAAAATAATAATTTGTGCAGGCTAAATGGATTTCGGACTCTTTTGCACAAGGAGCATATATTTGCATCCTTCAAAATCTAAATTACACAGGGAACAGGCTGTTACAGCCAGTGCATTAAACAAAGTGTCTGCACTCGGTGTCCCGTCTCACTCACTGCCTCCTCATAAGACAGAGTGATGAACACGTACCTGGGGAGCCGTTTGGATTTTATCCTCCTGAATGGAGCGATCTGGGGAGGACAGTTACTCACTGATTCTCACCATCTGTTATCACTGCACAGCCAGTGAGCGGCAGCCTGCTCTCAGTGTGCCACACTTAACAAATGATTCACGGTCAGTCACTATTGCTCTGTTGACGGATCAAAATCTGTAATTTTCCAACTTTATTCTGAAAGGGTGAGGGCTCTTCCATATACATCTGTCTCAAACACAGTGATGGAAGAAGTATTTAGATCATTCAATCAAGTAAAAGTATCAATACCATTGTGTAAAGTCCTGCATTCAAAAAATGTACTTAAGAACAAAATAATAGCATTTACTTAAGTTCTAAGAAGTGCTCAATGTGCACAAAGGCACATTTTTAAATAATATTTGCTACAATATTTAATTATAATTATTGAGTCATCAATGTGTTCATCACTTTAATGTTTCAACTGGTAAAGGAGGAGCATTGTTATACTCTATATAATGCTGGGTAGTTTGTCAGCTTTTTTTCTCTTAAACTATACCTAAAACAATAAATTATCATTTGTTGTTGATTATACTTGTATTATTAATCTTAATCTTTAAAGAAACTAAAGCTGTCAGAAAATGTAGTAGAGTCAAAACATTTCCCACAGAGATGTAGTAAAGTAGAAGTTTAAATAAGTAGAGAATGGAAATACTTAAGTGAAGAACCTCAATATTGTACTTTAGCACAATACTCTGTTAAATCCACTTTGGTAAGTTACTGTCCACCACTGCTCATACAGGATATTCTGCTCATTATAATCATGCAGGGTCATGTGACCTGATGAACACTGATTATTTTAAAACCCTCTAGTCCCTGCATGTTTGGTGTTGACGGCAATAAATGAATAATGTGTCTGTTTGTGTATCATGACTCTCAGCTGGCGGATCAGCGCGACAGGTCGGACCACTGATTTGACAGACACTTGATTAGCTAAATGAGCTAAATGTGCCTGGTGGACACATCGCATTAGACTCAGCGCCCTGTAGCACATGGTGGATGCTCGACTCACGGCTGGGCCCGTGGATCTTGATCGGTTCATTTGGCTTGCCGAGTGTTCGGGAGCACTGCTGGCACACGCAGTCCTTTCCACTGAACGTCACTCTGTCTCCAATGGGGAAGGGTTTACTGAGGAGGGAAGGAAAACATAGAAGGAGAGAATTAGAAAACAATGGGAGATACAAAAAAGCCCTGCAGTGTTTACATTACACCCAGGGGAACACAGGGGAAATAACAAATCGGTGCCGGCAGGAACATGATTGGGTGACAGACAGGCTATAATCCGGCTGACACGAGCCAAATGCAGTCTGACACCGTCTATGAACCTGACAGTCGAGGCGACGGGTTAATGGGACGTTGATCGTTGCAGGAGCACCTGGCTGCTCTGTGATTAAAGAGGCGATAATGTGACGCTGCCACAGGCTTCTTAAAGGAAACTAGCTCTGTCAGTGACAATGAAAAGTTATTAGGGAGACTGCGGATGTGCGGAGTGCATACTGATCCTAACAACCTCTTTCCCTCTCAGTCTGTCCGCCCTGTTTGCCTACACAGCTGGTGTCACCGGGTCACGGATCTCTTCACCGCTTTAACACTAAGATTAAAGTAAATACAGGCAGAGGATGACAGCGAAACAGTGCCGAAAAATGTAATCAACCACAGCGTTTTGGCTCCCTACACTCTTCTGTAGCATTTTCTTAGACAGATTGATTTCTTTATGACTGGGGAAGATGTGAGAGTGAATGGGGAGCTAAAAGGCTTAGGGAAGGCTGTTTAAAAAGACATAGACGGCAGTAATCCTTTTACTTCCCCGCCGAGGCCTGGAGCCGGAGCCAAGGCCCAGAGGGAGGCTAGAGTCTCCAGCAGAGCTCGCAATCAGCACACAGGAGTGAAGAGCATCCATGTACGCACTTAGAGATGTACAGAGGCAGGCATGTTGAAGGCTGGTGCAATGTATACATGCGGGGGTCAGAGCCCTGGAAAGTGAGTTTCTACAGGGAGCTGTTTTACAATTGTGACTGTCGAAACATGGGTGCGTGTGGATGGAGATGGCACATGCATTATTCTTGGTTTGCTCCTTTGTGCTTTTATATTATTCAAAGAAGGACAGCCTGCAGGCAAAGGATGGAGAACTGAGCAGAACAGAGACGTTTCATCACACACATTATTCAACAAAAGCCACTGGTACATATTGAAAGGGACACAAGTCAACGTCAGCCTTCATTTGATGCCATTGTTAACCATCCATCCATCCATCCATCTTCTCCCGCTTATCCGTGGTCGGGTCGCGGTGGTAGCAGTTCCAGCAGAGAGCCCCAAACTTTCTTTTCCCTGGCGACATCAACCAGCTCTGACTGGGGGATCCCAAGGCGCTCCCAGGCCAGCGAAGAGATATAATCCCTCCACCTGGTCCTAGGTCTACCCCTTGGTCTCTTCCCAGCTGGACGTGCCTGGAACACCTCCCTAGGGAGGCGCCCAGGTGGCATCCTAACTAGGTGCCCGAACCACCTCAACTGGCTCCTTTCGACGCGAAGGAGGAGCGGCTCAACTCCGAGTCCCTCCCTGATGACCGAACTTCTCACCTTATCCCTAAGGGAGACACCAACCACCCTGCGGAGAAAACCCATCTCGGCCGCTTGTATCCGCAATCTCGTTCTTTCGGTCATGACCCTTCCTTCATGACCATAGGTGAGGGTAGGAACGAAAATGGCCCGGTAGACAGAGAGCTTTGCCTTCTGGTTCAGCTCCCTTTTCGTCACAACGGTGCGGTAAAGCGACTGCAGTACCGCTCCCGCTGCTCCGATTCTCTGGCCCATCTCATGCTCCATTGTTCCCTCACTTGAGAACAAGACCCCGAGATACTTGAACTCCTTCACTTGGGGTAAGGACTCATTCCCTACTTGAAGTGGACAGTCCATCGGTTTCTTGCTGAGAACCATGGCCTCAGATTTGGAGGTGCTGATCCTCATCCCAGCCGCTTCACACTCGGTTGCGAACCGATCCAGTGAGTGCTGAAGGTCGCAGACCGATGAAGCCATTAGAACCACATCATCTGCAAAAAGCAGTGGTGCAATCCTTAGTCCACCGAACTGCAGACCCCCTCCCCCATGACTACGCCTCGAAATCCGATCCATGTATATTACAAACAGGATTGGTGACAAAGCGCAGCCCTGGCGGAGGCCAACCCTCACCGGAAATGGGTCCGACTTACTGCCGAGGACCCGGACACAGCTCTCGCTTTGGGAGTACAGAGATTGGATGGCCCTGAGTAGAGACCCCCTCACCCCATACTCCCGCAGCACCTCCCACAGTAACTCCCTGGGAACTCGGTCATACGCCTTCTCCAAGTCTACAAAACACATGTAGACCGTACTAATAAGCGTACTCCCAGGCCCCCTCCAGGATCCTTGCGAGAGTAAAAAGCTGATCCGTCGTTCCACGACCAGGACGGAATCCGCATTGTTCCTCCTCAATCTGAGGTTCGACAATCGGCCTGACCCTCCTTTCGAGTACCTTAGAGTAAACTTTCCCGGGGAGGCTGAGTAGTGTGATGCCTCTGTAATTGGCACACACCCTCTGATCCCCCTTTTTAAAAAGGGGAATCACCACCCCGGTCTGCCACTCCTTCGGTACTGTTTCCGACTTCCACGCAACGTTGATGAGACGTGTCAACCATGACAGTCCCTCAACACCCAGAGCCTTCAGCATTTCCGGGCAGATCTCATCCACCCCCGGGGCTTTGCCACTGTGGAGTTGTTTGACGACCTCAGTGACCTCCCCCCGGGAGATTGGTGTTGATCCCCCGTCATACTCCAGCTCTGCCTCTAACATAGAGGGCGGAGTTGTCGGGTTCAGGAGTTCCTCAAATTGTTCCTTCCAACGCCCTAACACTCCATCAGTTGAGGTCAACAACGTCCCATCCTTACTGTACACAGCTTGGATGGTCCCCTGCTTCCCCCTCCTGAGGTGTCGGACAGTTTTCCAGAACAACTTTGGTGCCGCCCGAAAGTCCTTCTCCATGTCTTCTCCTAACTTCTCCCACACCCGCTGCTTTGCCTCGGCCACGGATGAGGCTGCTGCCCTTCGGGCCTGTCGGTACCTTGCAACTGCCTCGGGAGTCCCCCGGGATAACAAATCCCTGAAGGCCTCCTTCTTCAGTCGGACGGCTTCCCTGACCACCGGTGTCCACCAGGAGGTTCGAGGGTTACCGCCCCTTGAGGCACCTAGGACCTTGAGACCACAGCTCCCCGCCGCGGCTTCGGCAATAGAGGCTTTGAACACCGACCACTCTGGTTCAATGTCCCCAACCTCCACAGGAATGCCCGAAAAGCTCCGCCGGAGGTGTGAGTTGAAGGCCTCCTGAACTTGGGCCTCCTCCAGACGTTCCCAGTTCACCCGAACTACACGTTTGGGCTTACCAGGTCTATCCAGAGGCTTCCCCCGCCACTCGACCCAACTCACCACCAGATGTTGATTAGTTGACAACTCCGCCCCTCTTTACCCGAGTGTCCAAAACATACGGCCTCAGGTCCGATGATACGATAACGAAATCGATCATGGACCTTCTGCCTAGGGTGCTCTGGTACCACGTACACTTATGAGCATCCTTATGTTCGAACATGGTGTTTGTTATGGCCAATCCATGACTAGCACAGAAGTCCAGTAACAAACCACCACTCCGGTTCAGATCAGGGGGGCCGTTCCTCCCAATCACGCCCCTCCAAGTGTCTCCATCATTGCCCACATGTGCGTTGAAGTCTCCCAGCAAGATTAAAGAGTCCCCTTCAGGAGCCCCATACAGGACTCTTTCCAGGGTCTCCAAGAAGGCTGTATACTCTGAACTGCTGTTGGGTGCATAAGCACACACAACAGTCAGAGTTTTCCCCCCCATAACCCGCAGGCGTAGGGAGGCGACCCTCTCGTCCACTGGGGTAAACTCCAACAACGAAGCACCTAACCGGGGACTTGTGAGTATCCCCACACCCGCCTCACACCTTGAGCAACTCCGGAGAAGAATAGAGTCCAACCCCTATCCAGAAGTAAGGTTCCAGAGCCGATGCTGTGCGTAGAGGTGAGCCCAACCAGATCCAACTGGTAACGCTCCACCTCCCGCACAAGCTCCGGCTCCTTCCCCCCCAGAGAGGTGACGTTCCACGTCCCTAAAGCCAGCTTCTGTCGCCCGGGTCTGGTCCGTCGAGACCCTCCGCTTTCACTGCCACCCTTCTGGCAGCGCACCCGACCCCATCGATGTTTCCCGTAGGTGATGGGCCCGCGGGACGGAGAAGCGGAGGTGTTGCCCACGTTGCCTTTTCGGGCTGGGCCCGGCCGGGCTCCGTGGCAAGCCCGGCCACCAGACGCTCGCCGACGAGTCCTCCTTCTGGGCCTGGCTCCAGAAGGGGACCCCGGGCTTCCTCCGGGCCGGGTATCCTCACTTCTTGTGTCGTCTTTCATGGGGTCTTTTGAACCAATCTTAGTCTGGCCCCTTGCCTGAGACCAATTTGCCATGGGAGACCCTACCAAGAACACAAGGTTCCAGACAACACAGCCCCCAGGTTCATCAGAACACACAAACCTCTCTACCACGGTAAGGTGCTGGTTCTAACCAGCTGTTTGTAAAGTCAGATATTTTTTAATTTGTTGGAGAAAGCTAGAGAAGTCTTTATATCTGCGTCCAAGCATGGCAAGCTAAATCTTGTGCCCAACCAAGAGATGTCAGTCTATAGTCCAATGAAAGGAAATGCTGGATTAGTAAGTCTGCTTTTGACCTTGTCCTTACCTGTATGTTCCTCCCACTCCCTCAAGACATTCTTGCCTTGTCAGCCTTTCTCTTCGCTTTAAAAATGTATTCCGTTTTCATATTTAATGCATGTTTTTTTTTCTTCACCCCCTCTTTTTTCCTAAACTGGCCACAGAAGCAAAGCTATTTCTAGATGTAGCGACATGCCCTCTGGCTTTGATCCCCACCGTTTTCCTAAAAAACCATCAGCAAAGTAACTTGCAATCTCCCTCTCCGTCATTAGAGCTGATGACAAAGAGAAGGATGATGATGAGGACATGAAGGAAGATGATTAGGATGTGGACGATGATACGATGAGACAGAGGGCAGACGGGCGGGAAAGAAGAGATTCGGCCCTTGGCTTCTTGCTGTCTCTTCCAGTTGACTCTACACTGACACACACACACACACACACACACACACACACACACACACACACACACACACACACACACACACACACACACACACACACACACACACACACACACACACACACACACACACACACACACATACGCACACCCCTGCCAGGACTGCGCCACTGACTGTCTTCGGCCAGTTGGCGTCACTTCTTTTTTTGCCCACGGCTGCTGGGCATGTTTATCAGCCAATGTCAACTAGACACAAGACAACAGATCAACACTAAGGGAAGTCGGGGAGATCGCTCTTATGTAAACCTCACAATACATCGAAACAGATGGGGAGGGAGGAAAAATAGAGCAAAGCAAACAGTGAGATTAAGGGACTTTTAAGAATGTAACATGAAAGAGAAAGAGAGACAATTAGAGTGAAATGATAAGATATAACGAGGAGCGGAGCCAGCAGGGATGCTGACTCTTACTCCGTTCAGGAGGAGCTTAACAGGAAAAGTGATGGAGGTCAGAGGAGAGATGGCCTACTTTTACTAAATCTAACAGCGTGAAACACTGGGTCAGCTCTCTTTTCCGAAATCGTGTCTCGACTAAGCAAAATGACAAGACAGCTTGAGCTTTGCAGTCAGACATGTATTGACATCCAGGAGCTGACTTAAGACCGAACCATGAGCTGAATGGCAATATTGAACGCACTATAACGATTTAGGGTTTCTTATTTTGAAAGATGCTGCTTGTGGAGCATCATTTGAGGAAGGGTTGCAGTTTCTTGAGGCAGAAAACAGTCATGCTTATACTTATCCACTCACTAAACAATCATCTCCTGTTCTCTGTCCTCCCCGGGCTACTTTCACTAATGAATAAGAACTTTTGTGTTTCATCACAAGACAGAACAGATACATAACAGTACAAATAAAGATGTGAAGAAGTAATGTGTGCAAAGCAGCTAATGGTCAGGCACCATCATACCTAAAATATCTATTTATGCCCTGTTGCACCTCCAGGGCATTACGCACCCAGAGTGCAGTCTGTTAGTGGTTCCTGTTTTTATTAGGGTGGCAGACATTATGCAAACATTTAAGAGTAGGCTGAAGACCTTCCTTTTCAATAGAGCTTAGTTACAGCTGGTTTCAGATTACCCTATGTTTCTCCTCCTGGCTCCTACTGTACATGTTATAGTATTTCATTGTATTGTTTTTATTGTGTTTTATCTCACTTTATGTATTTGTATCTGTATTTTACATACTATCTTGCAATTTAAATATATATTTTAGCACTGTAATAGATGTATGTTGATCTGTACAGCCCACTGAGACAAATATGCTTTGTGACATTGGGCTATATTAATATGTATGATTTGATTTGACATACAAATCAACATTTTGTAGAGGCATATAGGAACTAAAGCTGTCAAATGGTGGCAGTGGAGTCAAATGTTTAAAAAATGTATGTACATTTTGCAACAAATTAAATCAATGTTGCAAGATATGTTTAATTTTTTTAGCGAATAGGCAGTGAAGTAAAAGTAACAACATATTTAAAGTAAGGTTCCTTCAAAAATATCTATGCAATGAGTACATCTGAATAGCAATGTTAAGTTTGAAAAACTAAAGTTAGCACTTTGAGGAAACTTCTTAAACACATTAGCCCCTAGGTGAGGAAATTAAACAAAGCATTGTGACTTTGTGCTTTCCTTTTGCCGTCAGAAAAACGAAATGTTGCTCTAATATTTGTATCCGTATACTGCTGTATCTGTGTATTTACAATAGGACATAGTGTGTTTCTGTTTGTGTTTGCTTACCTGCAGACACTGCAGACAAAGCACTTGGGGTGGTAGGTGCGTCCCAGAGCGGAGACCACCTCTCCCGTGATGAAGCTGTTGCAGCGGTCGCAGCGTGTGCCGTACAGACGCTGATAGTCTGCCGTACAGATGTACTCCCCCTTCTTCTGGAAGAAACCGGATCTCGCCAGATCACAGTTACACACTGTGGAGACAGTAGGTGAGAGAAAGTCAGGAGGACAGACAAAACACTTATCATGCACTAACTTGTGGATGTGTTCTTGAACGCAAATGAAAAGAAGACACAGCATTATCAAGTGTTTAACAAGTCATTTTTGTCTGTTTTCCCCATGTTGTGTCGCACTAGACTTGAGTGTTAAAGTATTTGTGCTGTGTGTACGTTCCTCTTTTTCACACATGACTGCTATGGAAGTTATTCCGCTCCAGACAGTGGTGAGCCAATTTACTCTGATGGGAATATAATGATATAATCAGCAGAATAGTCATTTTGTGCTAAACAACGTGAAGACGGAGACAAAACAACAGACCGCCAGTTCCCAGCATCCTCTGAACATTGTCTGCAGTCTCATTAAATGCCCATTTGGAAGGCTCCAACATCATTTGCTGTGAATGCACAAGGTGGGTGTGTATGTGTGTCTCTCTGCTGTGTATCCTAAGCAGAAAATGTATGCTACAACACTTTGCCCTGTAGCTGAGAGTACATTCCAGTGGGTGTAACAGTATAGCTAAAGAGCGTTTTTACAGCTCAGTGGATGGTGTGGCTGCTGGTCTCTAGTTTCTCCCGGCCTGTGCGGTTTACAACAGGAAGAGTTGACAGTTATTGGAACCTCAGGCTGGAAAAAGTACAATGACCTGACACACAGGGCACTGGTAAAGGTCACATGGTGTGTTAAACAAAATCAGATTTGTGCATGCATGCTCAAATGAAAAAGATCACCATTTTTCAAAATAAAATGTAGTAATTAAGATGTTTATGAAACTAGCATCAAGAAAACATAAATCTTCATCATGGTGAACTACGCACTCTATTTGAGCATAATATTCTTGACCCCATGAAGTAAACATGTAATTCTATGCAACCATCAGGTAATACATAGCTCAGCTGGTGAAAACCGAACCAGAGAACTGGGCTATAAAAACTATTTTCATATTGGCTAACCGTGGATTTACAACTTCTAACGTGATGCCTTTGGGCTCGGAAGACGTGTTCTAATGACATCGGTATAAACTATCTATACTGTATTTCTAAAGTATATCAACTGTCCAGTACAAACACTTATTAACATAGCTGTTTCCATGGTAAAGTCCCTTTTGGCAGTAGCAGTACACTGTCAAACCAGCTCCAGCTCCAGGATTAAAATGTTATTAAAACTTTGTTCAAAATTAAGTTAATTGGCTGCTAGCCTCATTTACATATTTACTGTACAGGAACAAGAGTATCATCAATATCCTCATGTAAATAAGCGTATTTCACAATATTTCAACGAATGCCAATTCCTGATCAAGATATGCGACAGAGAAGGTGGTCTAACTCTAAACACAGAGGCTCTCACCTAAATCATCCTTAAAACACGAATGGACTTTTGGGTTTCTCAGACATGCTCAGCAGATCCTAACTGTAGAAACCGTCAGATCCTCCTGATAAGCCTGCAGCTCATGTGAAACGGGCCATACATTGGAAACAAGATCAGAGGCATAGACGAGCAGCTACTGGAAGATCGAGCAGATGCTCAAGAACCAGACGGCAGAGACGAGTAACCTGACTACAGCTACTAGGAAAAAGCCCGAAGTACATTGAAGATTGGCAGCAGCGGAGCCCACACTGAACCTCGAATGACAGACGACTTAAAGAAGTATTTATTTGACCAAAGCTGAGTCTGTAATAAAGACTCAGCTTTGAGACGCCTCAACCCAACATCTTTCAATAAATTGGTATTTTATCTGACTGTAGTGGGCATTTTTCGAGAAATCACATCCAGCAACAATTACCAATGAAAACATATTCTGTTTCCACACAGGAGCCAAACCACTGACCATTCATATAGCAGGAAAAAAAGGAAATATAGTCTACGTGGAAAAAGTGCTATTTATGAGGTTAACAACTGACGGGGTTGAAACACACTGCCAGTCAATGGAGGTTGTACTGCAGTAAAAAAGCAGTTAACACTTCAAACTTAAAAATAAATCATTCTTGTTGTGGAATGAAGTACCTTGAATATCAACAACCTGTCAGCCCATGCTTTAAAGACTAAGAGCTGCTACTACAGGCTAAATGTGTCTCCCTATAGCCACCAGTTTCAGAGTATGCTGGCAGGCTGAGGGTTCACAGACACACAGACACAGACTGACACACACACCAGACATAAACCCTTCAAAGGGGCTCATTTAATCTCAAGCTGTTTATGAGTGGAGCGTATTGACTTAATGGTGTAATAAAAGATCAATGGGCCCTCACTTAAAAACAAAACAATCTTGGCTCCCACAGGAGGACGGGAACACATAAATCCATCCCCGATGAGATGGCATTGTGCGTCTGCAGATAGGATGATGAAATGGGACAGTGTGTGCGGTGCGATATGATGATGGATCTTTATCATCACGACAGGTCATTGGCATCAAGGCAAGGCGCCTGCAGAAGAAGGGCGGAATGAAGAAAAGGGGAAGTTTATGGGACACCAAAGTGAAGATTTGAAATAGCGTGTATAGAAATGTGTGTGTGTGTTTGAAAACCACATTTCCAAAACCACTGTAAAATGGCCTCAACCTTCAAAAATCATCCCTATGCATTTTAAACCAGACTATCTGAGGCTAAACACCAGAAACCCAAATCACAGGCTATGTGATGACTTCATGGAAAATGGGAATGGGAGAGTAAATATTTTCACATTGATTAAATGCTTTGTCATGGAAAACAAATCACTGTGACTTGAAATGGTCCATTGCATTAATTTGATAAAAAAATGTTTTAATTTTTAAACCCTAAATTCAGCATAATCATTTACTGTTTTGTTCCCTCTCATCCTCCCTCTCTCTCATTGAAAATGATTTGCTTTTCAATCTCCCCCAGAATGGTTTTCAAATGACTTGAATCTGCTCAATTAGCCTAATGCACCTCATTAGCATATGGACGCCTGACCAAATCACAGCCAGAAGACTGGATCTGCTCAGTCGTGATTGGATGGGCCGGCTGGATGGTTCACCTGTTCTGGCTAATCATTTGGTTTTCTTCTGACTGGACGATTGGCTGGATGCTTTGCAAAGAGCCTCCCCCTTCCACAGTTGCCATAGGAGACGTAAACCTTCCACAGTTGCCCTAGAGACAGCTAGGTCCCTGAGCCTGAATGATGTGGTGATGGTGGCGGCACATTTGTTTTTGTTGGTTGAACTGGTCGCTGTAAATACTAATGTCATTTGTGATGATGACTTCATACCAGTTTGAAACCTTCTGTGTTTGCAATATATTGAACTGACACTTTAAGTTTACCTCATTGGGACACAAACGAAATGATCCAATTGTCCAATAAGGTATGATTTGTTAATTTAACAAGTTACCAGCAATGATTCAAGATAAAGTTCTCAAATCTGGTTTTAATGCAACATAATTATATATTGAGATTTGAGAATTCACATGCAGTGAATTATATTACACAGAATGTCCCTTTTAACCAAAATGGTGATACAAGCATAGTCTTTATATCGAGGGACCATCTTAAAGTCCACCAATACACGCACACTTGCACACACACACTTTAAATAAATATTATAAGCAACTGTCCAAAGATTGAATCACACTTTTTTTCCTTCATGGGTAACTATTGGAAAATAGGAAAGAGTATTGGGGCCAAAGGAGATATTTCTTTTTAGATCTGACTAAAACGAATTATTTTTCTGAGGTTAACATCAGAATTCTGGTCATCCCCCCCAAAAAGGATCATTTGGTCCAAATTATATTCCGTAGATAAGTTGTAAATGCATTATCACGGTGCAAAAAGGGGAAGTTTTTATTTATTTGCAAGATACCTTGGTAGACTGAAAAGTGAAGGCAATATCTAGAATTGAGATGTTGCGTTTTAAAACATCTAGATTCTAGAGCTTTTAACATTCTTCCAACCTCTCGACATGAGACTCCTATTTTGAAAGCTTATTTGCAAGAAGGTCCTCAGCTTCTCTTATTTTTGGCCCTAACCATTAAGCAGAAGTTTCAAACGTCTCCTTCTACATGTTGCCAGCTGAGTGGGTGGAGTTGGGTCAGAGCTTGGTGTCTCCACTGCCACAGAGACGTGGCTTAGCTTGGATCTGAGATAAAAGGCTTTGGTTACAGCCGCACAACCAGCACCACATGGCGTGGACACCCACTCATAAAAACAACAGCCTAATACAATCAACATACTGCACAACCAGCCTGTCACATTGTGCTCTGAATGGCCTTGGGGGATTTATACTGTTGTTACTCATGGGAAAACACACACAGTTTGAGTGGGAAATCATAATAATGTAGAATTCCCAAGTTAATTACATTTTAGTTTTCTATATATTATTATTGGAGACATGGTAAAATGTATTATCAATTAGCTTCTTCACCAGAAAATACTGAACTTTGCAAGACAAAACTACATCAAAGACTTAATCTATTTGAACATTTTATGATCTTTACCTGAATGGCACTCTAATGAGGAAACCTAAAAAATGCTGCTTCTCTTTTTCATATTGCTCTTTTTTGGCAACGCTAGAAGTTAGCATCAAGAGGATACGTCTAGTGATTAGAGGTTAGCATGTAAGCCACTGTCTGCAGCTGTGGTCATTAGAACCGCACTGATTAGGCACCCACAGGGGGTCCGCGTGATTGGGTATTTATCTCCAGCCAACAGACGCAATTAAAATTCCCTTCTGAAAGTCGGCACAGGCCGGAACCCCAAAATAGTGCTGACAACCCCGCCTTTCTCCCTTCCCTTTCTCTGTCTTTCCGTTTCAAGACTGCTTTCAAATCTTTGTGGCTCTGAGCACAAGGTCTCCACTTTATCTCAATTTGCACCCTTTTTTCTCACCACAGGACTGAACCTCTATGCAACTCTCCACTTCTCTCCTTTTCCTCCCTATTTGTCTTCTCCCTGACCTTACTATTCTACTATTGGGTCTTCATAATATGCTATTAAGTTAATGAACATGCTTTACCATGAAGTAGCATCACCCACATTTTATGCAAATTTTCAAATAATAGGGGCATTCACGGATAGCAGAGAGGAGTGTATGTAATGGGGCAGTGACAAGTCCCAGCAGGGGAGACTCGCACCTTCACCCCCACATCTCTGCTACCGACGTGGGGCCCAGGCTCCTCCGCCCTCCCCCTGTCCCCCTGGATCTGAGCCCCCGCTGACAGGAGGAAACACTTCAAGAGTAAATTATGTGTTTTCTCAAGTTGTGCCAAATCACAGGGGGTAGAGGAGGTGGTCAGAGACAGGAAGAGGAGCGAAACAAAAGTCTAAAAAGCACACTAGCAGCTCTGTGAGTGAGGCTGTACTCCGGCATGGGGCTTTCAGCTAAATGATAAAGTCACGCTAACATTTATATGTCTAGACTCTAGAGGGTATAGCATTAATCATGCCTTTATCCAAGTAAGGCTCACTAAAGTTAATGCGATCCTCTGGGAAACATTCATGTCTGTACTAATTTTTATGAAAAGCTATTCAATAATGGTTAAGACACTTTGCTCTGTTCTCAAATGTGCTAGTGATTCTATAGAGGGCAGGGATCACTAAAGTCATTAGGATTCATCTTCTGGGAACAATTATTATGGCCTAAAATGTTGTTTCAATTTACCAATTGTATATTTTACAGAATTAGTAAAAACATTTGCCATCTTTAATAACTGTAATATATACCGGGCTGCTAAATCCTAAGAACTGCTACAGGATTTGATTTGTAGATTTGATTTGTTTTTGATCTGTATTTTTGAAAATTATGTAACTTTTTTAGTTATTATCTTTTTTTAGCATATTGTTTATTATATTATAACTTAGTACTTTTTTTTAGCATATTGTTTATTATATTATAACGTAGTACTTTTTTTAACGCATGTAAGATATGCAACACTAAGCTGTCTGTGGCTCTTTCCTGCTGTAACGCTGCAAATGTCCCCTGTGGGACTAAAGGTATTCTGATTCTGATTCTGCTGGTGCTGGCACTAAGGACATAACCTGGAAAGTCATCAAGGTTCATCTTCTGGAGACCTCGAATATCTGTAATTCATTGCATGTCAACTTAAATTATTTTAAGGATGTTGGACAAAAATGGTCAAAAAGGGGAAAAGTGAAACTACAGTATCTCTTGAGTCAGCAGGATTCATCATTTGGAGACTGCGACTGTATGAAGAAGTCATAACAATCCATCCAATCGTTGTTGACATATTTCAATCTGGACCAAAGTGGCAGGGTCTCTGACTGACATTAACATCCTTTAGAGCCATGCCTTCTGCATGTGTTGCTATCAAAAAGAAAATCAGTACAGAAAACAGATGCAGAAAACATCAATGACAGTTTTCCATTACTGTACCGCTGCTGCGACAGGATACACATAATACCCACAGAAACAGAAAGAGAGTCAGCTTCAGGCTAAAGCACAGAGAAATCATGCATGAGTGACAAGGTTCCCCCTAGCATGTGGCGGCTGTAGTTGATGGAGACAGATGGTTGCTCAGTGGAGTCCCTTCATACCAGCAGACCAACTCCCAGCTTGTAACCCTCTGAGGGCTGATGAGACACTCAGCTGAGGGAACATATGTGTGAATGAGATCTCACACACACACACACACACACACACACACACACACACACACACACACACACACACACACAGGGATAACCAAACTACTGGGGGAAATTGACAAGTAATACAAAAGCTCTACAGGTCCTGCTCTATGTACAGATGTACTGCTTTGCTCGCTTAATGATCCTCTTTATCATACAGAAATCCCTCCTTTACTTCACTGACACTCTTAAGCCGCTCCACCTTACCGTGTTAGACACACACTGTCAACCAGACACTCTCACACACACACGCACTAAAAGACAATAGGGAGGCTGTGAGTGTGTGCCACTCCCTCAGGAGGGTGAGCGTTTGAGAGAGACAAGCGAGGAATAATCCCTGTCATCTCCCTCCGATCCTGGAGAGTCGTCGGGGAAAAGCGCCGCTGCCTGCCGAGCTCCCTTCCCTCTCCACCGGAATCTCTCCCTAGCAACCAGACATTGGCGTGGTGATTGGACCAGCATGCCAGCGGTTGCTATAGCTACAGGAAGCTCCCCTTCCCAGTAACCCCCCACTTTTTGCCTGTGCTGTGTGTCTCTTTTTCTACAACCTCTCTTTCTTCTTTCTCTTTATTCCTCTTGATGTTTGTCTCTTCCTCTCCTCAGCTATATTTTTCTCTCTATATGGTCCCTGGCCGTCAGAGAACAGAAGTGCAGTACAGTGGGTCGATGTTATTACCACAGAGGTTGAGTGATGGGGGCTAATGGCATCCAAAGGAAGGCTGAACTGACTGAAAAGGGTCTGCAGAGAAAAAGACAAATACGCTGCAATTTCACAAGAGCCCTGCTGAGAATACCAGCAAAGAAATGGAGCATTAGTGGAGCAGTCAAGTATTTATGTGGCCTGTCTGTGTAAATCTGCTATTCCCTTTAGCGCTGTTTTATGAGAACAATCTGTTTTGTTTCCGAGAATAAATAACTACTGGGAGCAGCTTGGCAGTTCATGTGCGAATGTGTCTGTGTTTGCATCCGTTTCTGTCAGCTGTTGTATATTTGTTTTTGTGCCTCTGCGCTTTCTGTTAGCATGTGAGTTAGCTGCACGCGCACATTTCGCTTTGGCGGGTGATTTATGGCGTGTGTAAGATTTGCGCTCGTGCCACTGACAGGCCCCGCTGTTTCTATTGGAATCCAAAAGTGCCAATTATGCTTCAGAGATGGGATACATGTGGTCACTATGTCATTAGGCCAGAATGCACCATTCAGCCCGTCTGCCGGTAATACAACACCACATTATCCATACAGTACAGCCCGCTGCTACACCGAGAAGTGCTACAGGATACACATAATACCCACAGACATATACACACACACCCACTGCCTTTTCTATGTCTGGAGTTGATGCATCAATCTGTGAGCTGGCTCCAGCATTTTCCACAGTCTCCTTTTTTGAGCTGATTGCGTGGCTGCCTCTTGGTGCTATAATCAGCTGCTGTATAATGGGTTCAAATGAGAGGTTAAACACACATGATGAGTGATCTGTTCTTCTTCTGACTAATGCATGAGAGAGGCATTATGGTAATGTGTCAGGAGGAAGGCACTGTGGCTTGATAAAGTGTAGGGAAAGGCAGAGGGAGGGTAAAATGATGGATGGGATGGATTGATTAATTTCTGTCTCTTAAATTGAATGCGTGTGCTCGTAAACTATGAGTGTGTCTGCCTGTTTAAGACTATGTGGTTGTGATGTATTCAGTATAATGTAGTTTAGGAATAGTCAGCCCTTTGGTGGGGAAAAGAGGCAGAAAAAAAGTTGAAGGAGGAAAAAAGGCGGAAAGATTTCATGTCATGGTTTTCCAGTGTAAATGAATAGACTGAGGGACACACAATATCATTGGTCAAGGTCAATAACATGAGTACGGAGTCCCTGGAGAGGAAAAAAAGACCAGCAAAGAACTAAATCAAATGTGAAAACACACCCCACTCACATAGTTCATAAACACGCCCGACAGATAAGGCAATTGGCAGCCTACAGTGGATTGTCACTCTGGCACAATGGTATAATACAGTTTAGCCATTAGCCTCTAAATCGCACGCCCCGCATGCCAATGTCATCCCTTCCCAAGATGAGAAATTGATTTCATGCCTGTGTGACTGTCATCAGGAAAGAAAGGGAGAAAGCGAGGAAAGAAAGGAAGAGAGAGAAAAACTGAGAGAAAAATCAACAGAGGGAATATAGAAATGCGATCTTAAATACTTCTGCAACACTCACAAGCAGTCAACCACAGAAAATATACACAGGGACTAATGAATAGCAGAGAATAGAAATACAGACAACACAACATAGATATGAAGTTCAAAAGAACATGTTTGAGTGTGTGAGGGGGGTGAACAATAACGCTGAACAATAAAGCTTTAGGAAACTGCTGGCTCTGCAGAGGCCTATACAGGAGAGCTCTTATATACAGGGATGTGGCAGAGTCAGGCTGCACAATAGTGCCCCATTGCCTCATGGGACGAGGAGAGCTTTCTGGAACATGAGAGTGGAGGGCTGTCTGATGGGTGTATTAACATGATACTCATCAATGACAGTTTTCCATTACTGTACCGCTGCTGCGAGTTGAGAGGGAAATGAAAAAGAAGAGGAGCAAGTGGGAATCAGATTGGTATTACACTCAAGAGATGATGTAATGTGTAGGCTACCCAAACAGCACCCTCACTCCCCCCTCTTCTTCTCTTTTCGGCTCGCTTCCTGTGTTCACCCCCCTTTTTCTCTGGGGCACAGAATAGAGTCTCCCGATTGGTTAATAGCGCCACAGAGATGCTGAGAATATCCACCAACCAGGGCCTGGGTGCCCCTTCACACGGTTACCACAGCAACCCCTCACAACCACAGCGAGCGAGCGTACATGCATGTATAGATGTGTTTTCATATGTGTGTGTGTGTGATGGCTACACGTAGGGAACTTGTAACAACAGCCCTCCAATGAGTAGCCTTCAGTTATCTACTGTGTACTGAGCTCATACAGTAAATAAACAGGGGAGTGAAAGAATTAGTGAGGTCTGCGTAAACATATACAACAGTCTATGAACTATAAAATACATTTTAAATGAATATGTAAAAAAAAGATCATAAACACATGCATTTAAAATTAATATGTAAAGAGTCAAGACACTTTAAAATGCACCCTATTAAGGTAAATATGAAACTGCTATTATACTGAAATCCTTTTAATGACTATTAAATGTTAAATTGGTGATGACAACATGATGCAAAATACACAATTGAAGCTTTCGGGTTTATCATTTAAGTCAGATTTTACGTATGTGCCAAATCTGGCCTATTTTAAGTAATGTAAAGGGGCCTGTTGTATACTGCATTTCTCACAAATGTTCTATTTAACATTCTGTAGAGCCTTATACAAGTAAGCCACTGTGACATAATGTCAACATAACTCAGTTGAGTCCATAAGAAATATAATGGCTGATGAACAAAGTGGAGAGAGATTTGTGTCAGGTGTCCATTAAACCAGATTATCCTATAATTATGCAAAAACAGCTGTGATTAGATGAATGCAAAGTACACATTTACTTAAAATTCTAGTTTCTTATTTTAAAGTAATTTCCAGATGACTAAAACTAACGATGGTCTTTTCTTTGGAAATAGCATTATTAACATAAAAATAGGTACAGTAGCTCAGGGCTGTGCAGCAGCACGACAAATACAATTTCTCGGTTCTGTGAGTTCTGATTAAAACATGCACAAATGCTTGGCTGTCATAAACCCCTTTTAGACCTCCAATTCACTCCGCAAATGTAGAGAGGTTGTTTTTCCAATCTTGCTAAGCCAAAGAATAAGAAAAACGACACTCTTTTTAAATGTTTCACTTCCAGTCATCCCAACCGCTTGCAGCATGAAACTCCAGGAAAACATTTTGCCTGTGCGGTCGAGCCAAATAGGACTTTGAAAAAGATTAAGTTATCATGGGTGTTAAGTCTGCAGAATTTGATCGTCTATAATATAGACCAGTGGTTCTCAAATGGGGGTACGCGGACCCCTAGGGGTACGTTGGAGTACTGCAGGGGGTACGTGAGATGTATTTTATGTTAATGAGAAAGAAAACAACATAAGTAATGCATTTAAACAAACTACTAATAGTAGATTAACTACTCTATTCAAAAGTTTACAGAAATAAAATGGGAAAAGTAAACGGGGTGCTCTCTTTTCCTCTCCCTCTCCTGCTCTCCTCAGGTTCAGTCTCGTGCAGCTCGCTGAACCTGTAATGAGTGACCCGACAGTAAAGAATACATATATGTATAACTAGTTAAGCTAGTTCTAGAGCAGATCAACTAGCTAAGTGTGTTAGGTCTAACTCTTAGTGTATTTTGCTCCACTCAACGGTCCGTCACAGCGGCGGAGCTGTGATCATGCAGAGCTGCATGTTCTCCGTCAGCAGCAGCTGATCTGATCTCTGATCTCTCTCTCTAGCGTCCGGTTAGACTTCACTCACGTTTATGTCCAAATCTATCAGATCTAGCTAGTTCTAGATAATGATATGACTGCCTGCTTATCAAAGGACCTAAACAATAAGCGTTGCTTGGCAACGGTGTGTGGCCGCAAAGTATAGCGCAGCATTATGCATATGTTTATATGAGGGGTCAAAATCCCTTGCTCATAAAATGCTCATATATTTTTTCTCTTCATTCCCCACGCCCCAAAATAAATAAATAAATAGATATACCAATTTTAGGAAAAGTAAGGAAGTTTGAGCAGTGTGGGTTTTATATGAACAGAGTTACACATATTTCAAAACGTGAAGTGTAATAACTGCAGTTTGCCTCCCTGTCAGAATGACAAAGATCCTCAGCGAAGCTCAAGCCCATGTTTCTCACTACATTGTACAACTTATTAAAAAGATCAGTTCAATGCAACTAATGTTGTCTGAGTGTTATTGCTTGATGTTAAAATTGGTTTTCCATGAATTTAGTGATGGATTGTAAACATTTGAAATGTAGCATTTAAGTGTTTCTCAGTTACAAGGTTGTTGTTTTAATAAATCAGACACCGATGGTGCAGCGCTGTGCTGTACCTCTTTATAAGCATTTTTTCCTCAACAAATTGTGTTTGCGCTGATCAGGGGGTACTTGGCCGAATTTTTTTTCAAAGGGGGTACATTATTGAAAAAAGTTTGAGAACCACTGATATAGACGATCAAAAAAGATATAGACTCTATATATTTTTCTAATACGAAAAATATATAGTCCTAGGTTTGTATTTCCTAAAATGCCAAACTATTCCCTTAAACAGATATGAAAAAACATATTTAAAAGAAAATTAGACACAAACATAGTACTCTCCCAGTTGTAAAAGGATGTGAGGATGTCACAATTATGTCTGTTATAGGTCACCAATGCTCACCTGTAGCAGTGCAAAGCTCATTAACACATTTGTATTCGAGCACAGTGTGCTGAAGGAAAATCCTCTCAAAGTTGGCAGTGCACTATCAAGCTAACTTAGCAGGAGACTAAGTCCCCTGCAAGGCACCTCTGATCCATTCCAATCCCCACCATGGGCTAATAGTAGCACTCAGCATGTACACTAGGAGATGGATGAAGACAGAGTGTGTCTGGGTGTGTGTACGGGAGGTAAGGATGTGATCAAGACAGATTGATTTGTCACTAGTCTACTGGTGTCTGAAACTCTACTTTACTGTAACGACAATTATTACCAGGACCACTAATTCCTGGAGACAGACAGAACCTGTCTGTGTGATCACTATGGCTGCACTTGCTGTGTGGTGCTGATGTGGATCATGTTACTATGTCTTACCGGTGCAGGTGAAACACTTGACGTGGAAGTGAGTGTCTTGTACTCGCACCACCTCTCCTTTGCATACTTCCCGACATCGCTGGCACCGGATGGGTCCAGAACTTCGTTCACCACCTGGAGAGCCTTGGTGATAAGCTGCCGAAAAAAGAAAAACAAAAATGTATTATATTGTATTTATTTGATCAACTGTAAAACTTTGCAAACCCTTTTAAAGCATAGGTTATTTCTGATAGTGGTGGCACAAAGCATAGTTCTCAGTTTCATGTGTCAACAGTTGATTCTGCTAGCTGAAATGACAAATGTCGCCTAAATAAACAGCTAGCTAATTAAGCTAACGTTAGATCTACAGGTTGATTTGAAGTTGAGTAAAAATAAATAATGGTCTTAAATGTGCACTTGATGGGAACATACAGTAGGCCTACATATAAATTATATTTTGTCATAAGCTATAGCTGGCAGGTCGCAGTTAAAAAAGTGAATATCCTCATTGGAGAGCTATTAGCTTTAGCCTTCTACTGTAGGAAGCTAGTCATGCTTAATACAATGTTTAATAAGTTCTTCACACTTTTGCTCTCTTATTTTTGGTAATGGAAAGAGTTGCATTACTGTAATATGATTAATTACTGTGATAGTAAAGATTGATAGTAAAGCTAACTAGCGCCGCATGTACACACACCGTCTCAACATGCATATAATTTGAAACATGGACAGGCACGCACTTCAATATGGTTGCTATGCTATGAATGGACAATCATACTACCAACAGCTTTACCTCAACTTAGGTCACAAGTGAACCATGTAAAAATAATTGGACGATCCAATAGCCTGAAACCCTTCTTGCCTACTAATGAAATTAGATACTGCATTGTCAATCACAGATGTAACCCCAACAAACCGTAATCAACATTTCAATTTTTCTAGCCACACGAATGTACTGTCAACTATAACAGATACAAATGTTTCATCCACTCTAATTGATATTAAGTGGACAGCGTTTTCATTCAAAAGCATTATCGATTTCAGCATTAAGCTCAACAAAACTGCATTTCATATCAGAGCTTTTTCCACTGTATGCAGCAATCCATCACCAGACTCTCTCTGAGACTGAGTACACTATACTGTGCAGTTCACACAATAATATCAGTGTAGCTTATGTCAACACTCGTTCTAAAGCTGCGAGGTCTGACACCTAAGCCGGGTAAGCTCCAGGCTTTCTCTCCCACTGTCTTTATTTTTCACATATTCATACTGGCTGACACGCACTCACACCCGTGCACACACACATACACGCGCACACACGCCCACACACATACACACTGCTGTGTCAGGTTGGAAAGTGGATGGATCCCCTTACCTCATTATGCCTCAGCTTACATGCCCGACGTCTGCAAGCCTGGTAGCTATATCACATTGTCAGGAAAGCTGGTTCTTACTTTGAGAGCCTTAACAGTCATTAAATAAACCCTCTCACAAGCAAAACGGTCAAAATCATAGAATAATTTGATTTTAAGTTAATACTATTTCTTGTGCTGTCAGGGGCTATTTAAAGGTTCTTCTTTATAAACAGATTGTTTATTCACAAGCACAGACAACCAGACTTTCAATACTAAGCCTGCACCAGAACAGCTGTGTTCAAAGTCTCTCATTTTGCTCCATCTTCCTTAAGTAGCATCTGAGTGGTCCTACAGTTTGTGGGAAGGGCATAATGGCAGGGTAACCAGCAGGCATTACTGTCTACCTGAGAAGCTGCCTGAAGGACTTTGCTGCTTCAGTCAGAGCAGCATCAGCATATGGGCTGGCGTGACAGACACACTGATTCCATTTCACTGGATGAATCCTGAAGGACTCGCAGCACTTAAAAAGTCTAACAGCCTTGCATGCTTCAAAGCCTGAGCACCGCTTGCAAGCTCCAAGTTTGACAACATTGAATGCATAGTTTGTGTACGAAGTGCGAGGGTATACATTCATGGGTGCATGACAGAGTGAATGCATTACTCAAGTTTATTTTCCTTCTTGGGACAGGAGTGTGGGCACTGGAAATATGCAATCATTCCCACTCCCAATCTCCCACACTCAAGTCTCTGTTAGTTCATTGTTTTCCTCACAATGCTGGCAGCACCACTGGGACAGAGAACCCTGCCTGATAAGTGCCCAGCCGCTGGTTTAAATAATGACACTCCTTTGAAAGTGGGTTTTTGTATATGTGCGTGCGTGTGACCAGGAAAAGGTCTTTTTGGTCGTAAAACCAAATGAGCAACACTGATCCCATCAGGTGTGTACGAGAGATAATGCGAGTACATGTGCCAACTCCACTGGAAATACACAGGATATTTGTTTACAATGCTGACCTTCTGAAATATGGCCAAAACAAACCTCTGGCTCAGCATAACCTCCTCTGCTTTCGCCTAAGCCAGGTAATCAAAACAATACCTACATTAAACAGACAGAGGGGTGGCAAATAGCAGAGATTCCTTCACATTTATGACAATTATTTACTAAAGAAGATCACTTGTGGAACTTGTTTAATGTGCATGCCAACAGGCTCCACCTACGCAGAGCATCCAGGTACACAATCAGCTCAGGAGCTGACGTATTACATGTCTAATTGTGTCAGGGTGGTTCATTCTCATAGAACACAGCAGGCTCTCTTTCTAAACCCATTAGAGATCTCTCAAACAGCCCTCCATCCTCTCCCATGCTGAGGTGTTGTGAGTCAGCCTTCTAATTATAGTCACTGGACTACAGGTGTAATCCAATGATCTCAAATCAGTGGCGACTGCTCTGGGAATAACAGCCGACAGGTGATAAAAACCGTGCCAGGGTCGGTAAGGTCGACAGCATCTCCAGGGACACAGAGAGGCTGCTGCTATTTCTGCCCCTGACCTGACAGCCCCGGGGAAGCGCATGCTGGGACCTCAGTCACAAGGGATGCTGGGAGATCAGCGGTGAAGAGTGAGCGGAGCGAAGACTGGGTTAACGAATCAAAGAGAAGCCAAATAAAGTCGATTCCGGATCAATCATATGAGGAGATGTGTTTTTTTACTTTTTTAAACTTTAAAAAGTTTTCAACTACACGAATATCTTCGAGGGAAAAAACAATTCCCACAATACATTTTTTTTTGTCATCAAACCATCCACAACCTGCAATGCTTAAAGCTGAGGCCAATCCAGATGTAAACCAGTGGGTAGCTAATGGCAACATAACCCTCCTGTTGTCTTCGGGTCAAATCTGACCAATTTACTACTTTCATCAATTATAACTTTTTTGTTTTACATTCGATTGCATTAAGGCTTTATGATATCCTTCACAGTAGACATTTGAACATATACAATTGCTGATCACCACTTTCATTGCATTTTGGATGATTAAGTCAATGTGTAACTAGCTAAAATTGTGTTTTTGGTACACTTACTACACAGAAAACAAAGCAACACCACACCTTTAATTCAGGTGTCTCCATGCCATCCCCCATCCCCTCTCTTTACCCCCCTTTATCGCTGTCAGGACCTTGGTAAGCATCAGAGCAGCGATGGTGTCCAGTGGTATCACAAACATACTGTCACTGTGTGGAGAGGGAGAAAGGTCAGAATGCTGCTGACAGCCTGAATGATCACTCAATCCCAACAGAGGCCAAGGTCATGGAGACAGCAACCTTGAGGACGACATCTACAATAAAGCCACAATGGTTGAGCTGGTCTTCATTTTATTATATTCATTTATCATTTTAGAAAGAGCTAAAGGCCTGCGGATTAAATATAATCTGAATGTTTCCATAAAGTTTCCTTCCCGCAAGGGCTTTAACTGTTCTACACAAATCCAACAGAATACCAGTGAATAACCATAATGACAGGGCAAATGATCAAGAAAAACAGGAGCCTGATTTGATGTGGAATTGGAAATATATACCAGTTGTACGTGACTGTTTGCTATGAATATTCATGTGTGCACCCCAGCATCTGTGTTTGCATCTGTGCTTCTTTTTCTCCCACCTTTGTTCTCTGTGTTATTGAACTAAGGCGTCTGGCAGGAGGAGTGATCAATGGGGTTTGGCTCTGGTTCGGACTGCTCACCAGATGAGGCAGAAGAGCAGGAATCATATATGATACCACCCTCTTCATGTCTACCCTTGTTCTGGCTCACTCCTCCCATAAAACAGCAAAAACACAACCGACATTGAATCAGCACATGGGGTATCCATCATTTGAGCTAGCACTGTCCCGTGTATCTATACATGTATTTATATGTTCCCTTCTTTAAGTGGAGCATAGAGAGGACACTGTCTGTCAGTGCATTTACCATTAGTTCCATTTGGACACTTTGGTACATTTATACTACCCCGCGGATCATTTCCCATCATTTTGTGGGATCTGACATTTAGACTTTCAGCATCATAAATTCTCCTTTCACCAAACGCATTGATCCATGAAATGGTATCTGGAAATGCTCGATTTCAATAGACTTTGCCAAACAACTTGGAGAATGAATCCTTGCGCCAAGCGTGATGTACCACCTTTTTTTATAGCCAAAATCGAGTGAAGGCAATACTTTGAAAGACTACAATGAGTTCACGTTCTAGCATGGAGTTTTAGAGCTGTTCCTAATTAACACTAAACACATCGTGCAGCTAAGGCTAAAATGAAGAGTGCCATTGTTTTGCAGGTATTTGGTCATTTAATCATGTTGGCGCTAGATGAAAATTCAGTGAGGCACAGTCTTCACGATGCACTACATAACACGTCAAAGGTCACCAAAGTCATAAAGATTTATCCTCTGGGTGCAATGCTTGTAGAAAATTGCATGGCCATCCAATCAGCCGTTGTTGAGATATTTCTGTCTGGAGCAAAGTGGTAAACTAATCGCTGCTAGCGTGGCTAAGAAAACTAAACATGAAACTACATTGTTGATTTCCATTCTCATCAAGCATTCAAACCATATGTCTTAATCATTAGGTTGCATGAGACGCAGACGCGCTTTTGGAAGTCAAGACACCCAAATGGGAATGCCTTTTTGAAGTATTTTAACTCTGTATAGAGGAAGGGAGGGAAGGAGGGAGGTGTCAGTCTATGATGTACGGCTCTGCAGACTGCCTCAGGTCCCTGAGCTCAATGATCACTGTATTGATCAACACGTGTTTTACTTTTATCGCTCCCCTGACACACACTACTGTACATACACTGCATTCAGAAACTGGTCCTTACTCTGTGGGAACATTTCTTATTGTGTATAAAAAACCAAGGTCATTCCCACCAGAAACTAACCTTCTACACCCACAGTCCTTCCTGGAGTGCCAGCCAGGCAGAAAATAGGGGTCTGACCCGACACACACACACACACACACACAAACATTCACACAAAACCCAGTGACCATGATAGAGATAGAAGGCCATGAAGATGAAGACAGACAGTCAGAGCTGTGTGCAATTACTCCGCGTGTGTCCCCTGGGCTCCAATGCAGCGGAAAACGCTGCACACAGAACAGCCTAACAGGCCCGTTCACGTCTGAAAACTGTGTTGAGAGAGGAGGGGAGCATATGTTTGACTGGCTGGAGGGGTGGGAGTCAAGGAGAGGAGAGGGTCTTTCCTCAGCTCTGACGCCTGCTGTGTTTTCATGCCTGAAGTCAGACACTTGTCACCCCATCCTCTGCCTACTGTGACAATGCCGTCACACAGCTCAATGCAGACATACACAGGTTCCCACAAAACTCACATACAGGTTGACATGTTGCTGATGTGTGTGTTTGCGTGGATTTCCTGTTTAGGCACATGCTTTTAAATCAGGAGAACTTGTGACAGCTCTCCACATGCCGCCTGCATGCGCTCCTCCCCCTCCTGTGTCAGCTGAGAGAATGCATTTTGAAGCTTAACAAAATAATTTTACACATTTTCTGTAGGAGGGTAAGCGAGGAGCTGCGTCACCACTCGTGGGTCACGCACGGCACGGGGGCTGGCAGTCTCTGTACCACAGGGTTAAGAGCACTGGATAAATAATGGAGTGGCACACAATGACAGACTAGATTATGAATTATGCAGTGATACCTCGCTCATCCTGAAGACACTGAGGACAGGAGAGGGAAGACAGGAAGCACATGACACAAGAAGTTAACCAAGCACCGGGTGCACCTCAAATACAACTGCCATAACTGTCATCAACGGGACTCTTTAAAACGTCTTACAAGCCTTGTGAATCCAACGATGACTTGTAAACAATAAAGTGGAGCCACAAAAGCACATGCTCACACAGCTGACCATCATAGGCCTACAGGGGAAAGCCCTGATTCAGCAAACAGAGGATAAGGGTCACAGTCAGCTGATGCAAGGTCAGGTCAGCATCATGGCAGGCCCCGGGCCGGTTTAGGGTAATTATGACAGGATGTCAGGCTTATTTGGCATGCGCTGAATCACAGTGAACCATGAGACCCACATCAGAAAGCCCCAGGAATCTAGGTGTTTTTCCTCGAGCAGCGAATGTGTTAGAAGACAGGTGGACTTTTATGAAGAGGGGACAGCTGTAGACTGGTCCCTGCTAGAGAGGTCAAATGTACTGCTGATGGTGGCAAAGAGGCAGGGAAGAAGATGAAAGTGGAGGGGAGCAGACATTGGGAGGGACCGAGCAACAGCTGTTAGGTAGATGAAGAATCCCAAAAATGCTCTTCTATGAATGAACTCTCGGCAAATGCTACTTTGACCTCCAGATATATTTAGCTCCCCTGTCCACTCTAAACCAGCCCAGTCTTTATCATGGGGCTTGATACACACACTATAAATAGAAGCACGATTCACACCAATTTTATATTATAAATATTATTATTAGTAGTATTATTTTCTTGAATATGCAAATCTCAACTAAGTATGGCCATTCATTCGATTATTATGCTTTAATGAGGTGAAATTGAATCACATGGCTTGAAATTGATTTCAACATTTTAAATTGCCACTTTCTTTAGAGTCGTGGAAATATAGGCAATTATTGTTCAATGTTAGTTTCACACGTTGCTGGTCCATGCGCTGAGAGTGGAGAGATGAAGCGCGCAGGAATGGACTTACCACTGGAACTCATGATGCTCAATGTTGTTCTTATCTCAAACAAATCGTCTCCGTCGATGATAATCCCATAAAGCAAGAGGGAATCTTCTCGGAGCAGTTCACTCCTTCCAAATTATGTAATTAAAAATGAACATCAAAGTGAACGTAAATGATGATGCTCTCTCACTCTCACAACACTGCTTCCAGTGTAATTTCTGACAAGGTGGACAGATAGATAATAAGAAAAGAAAAATAACGCGAGGATATTTCCAGTGCTTTTAAAATCCAAAATGAGGCTCCTGTTGTTTCTGTGTGTTTTGTTTTTAAAGACAAACAGACGCCAGTTAAAACACAATGCTGCTCAGTCGGATTCCACCTTCACATTTGCGCTCCTTGCTGTTTCCAGCTCCGCCGCGCTGCACTGCTGTCACCGCGCGCGCCTCTCACTCTGCACTCACACTCAGAGGGCAGCTTCCGGTCTGCACTTTCAAAATAAAAATCATCAAGGGAGTTTCTTGACTGTGACAGAAGAAACATTGATAGACTTTTTATATGTCTATTGGTTCAGATTTGACTTACTACTAGTCGAATTAACTTCCTTTAATGTGTTAATTGTTCGGTATTGTTGTCAGAGTAATTGGCCCATTCTTTTGAAAATCCAGAAAACAACCAATTAAAACACGTGATTTGAGAAGACCGTGATAACTATTTGAATAGCTGTAAAGGGCTTAAAGAGCTTTCCTTATCTACACATTTATTCAATTTGTTTGAATGTATCTTTTAATGATCAGTTTCAGGAGTAATGAAGCATCAGGGGTCAACCAAATGATCAAAACCTTACCCTTTAAAAAACCTTAATTTCAAAATGTCTTAAACATAAAATTAGGTAGATATTTTTAAGACTTAAGAAAAGCATTTACCCAAATGGGAATACAGGAGAAGGCAACATTATTGTGGAGGAATACATCCACAGGTGTTCATTGCATAATTAGCCCACAGTATTGAGTGTATGCAAGTCACTTTCAGTCAAAGCGTCTAACAAATGACATGTGATGTAATTTAATAACTTAATGTCAGAGGTGGGAGAAGTACTCAGATCTTGTAATTGAGTAAAAGTAAAAGTACCAGAGTCCAGGCATACTCTGTTACAAGTAAAAGTCCTGTAATCAAAAGGTTACTCAAGTAAAAGTAGAAAATGATAAGCATACAAAAATAAAGTACCCAAAGTAAAAGCACTCACTATGCAGATTTTTATTTTTCAGAATAATATATTATACGTTTTGATTATAATTATTGATGCATTAAAGTGTTATCAAAGCTGGTAAAGGTGCAGCTAGTTTTAATGACT
This sequence comes from Gymnodraco acuticeps, assembly GCF_902827175.1. Lineage (NCBI taxonomy): Eukaryota > Metazoa > Chordata > Actinopteri > Perciformes > Bathydraconidae > Gymnodraco > Gymnodraco acuticeps. Next base: position 1,025,986 of record NW_022990027.1, on the reverse strand, counting down.
TTGTATACTGCAGGGTAGCTTGTGAATTTACTCCCGGTGGAACTAAAGTCTGATTTAAGTGTTGATTATATTTCACATCACTAATTCAAATCTGCAAAGTAACTAAAGGTACAAAATAAATGTAGTGGAGTAAAGTGAAGTAGAAGTACAAAGTAGCATAACATGGAAATACTCAAGTAAAGTACAATTATCTTGAGTAAATGTACTCAGTTACTTGAACTTACTTCCCACATCTGCTTAATGTCACTTGGATCTGGACTGGAGATTGAGTAGCAATTAACACATTTTAATGATTTTATTGTGAAAGTGCATCTGATTTATTTCCGGTGTTCCTCTGACTTTCTGTTGGTCACTTGACTGCTCTCTCTTTATTATCCTGGGTTGAACGACGTCACTCTGGGCTGCTGTGGACTCTTTAGGGACAGTTTAGCCTACATCACACAACTAAGTGTAAGTCATCAGTCTCCATATAATTTCATTTCTACACGAGGTGAAGATCGAGATTCTCTGAAGCATCAATAATGTATTTAATATTCAGTCAACCAGTCACATTTTAAACTTGGCAGAACATTACGTATCATTGGTAACATTTCAATTGAAATGGACAAATTATTGCGCAAATATAATTGAATATTCTGGAGAGCTTTTGTGAAACTGAGGATTGTTTGTTGTTTTTCCTACACCGCCAGGCTTGGCTTGTTGCTAAAACTGTCATGACACCGCCCTCTTCTGGAACGTCAACGTAAGCAAATCAGTTAATTGGATTATTGACGGTGGAGCTATTGTTGAGGGGGGAGGTTAATTGTAAATCTGTTGACTGATTTACTATGCTGTGTTTGCCTGTAGAATAACGCTGATGATATTATAGTAACTGGCCTGTAAAGGAAATAGTTGTTCTTAACAATTTAACTGTGTATGATTCATAGCAAATGCATTAGGACCATAGGCTATTTATAGTATTCTGACTCAGTGTTTAGTATCACTGTTGAATGATCTCCATTTGATTGTGGAACGCCCATCTGCTGTTTCCCAAACAGTCTTAGTCATGTGTCGAATCAAAACCACATAACAACCAATCACATTTATTGAAGTCCTTCAAATGCAACAAAAGTAAATGACCTGGGAAATTAGAAGATTTCAACACATACAGACAAATAAACTGGACCTGAAACCAGAAAAGAAGAAATATTGCAGTGCCAGCTCTGACTGTGCACACTGAGTAATATTTGTGTGTGTTTGTGTGTGGTCTGTTTTTATTAAGGCAACTGACTGCCTAGTCCCGTGTCCTGAGGAAGCCCTGGTTCTGATCCTGGAGGAAGCTGGACAATGGGTGGATGTGGTGGCGCCTCTCTTTCTCTCTCACACACACACACACACACACACACACACACACACACACACACACACACACACACACACACACACACCACACACACACACACACACACACACACACACACAGTCTTACCTCTTTGGTTCTGGAGCTCAGTGGTTGTACAAGATGTTCTCTCTTTGTCTTTTAATCTAAGGACTTTAGTGTGGAAAGAGAAATACAAGTCCTTCATTAAAGGATTTCCTACTGGCAATCAAAGCAAACTATTCAACTTTTGACATCATTTTCCTCGATTTGAATCATGGTTAGTCCATTCATTCACTTCAAGCTAACTTAAATCACAATATAAGTCTGCATGCATCAGACTTTGTGTCAGACTCTGATCAACATAACACACCACATGATGAGCGACCTGGATCTAGGTCATTTTACATTCTTATTATTTTACCACGGTGTGTTTACTGATCTGGCTCAAGTCAAAGTTGATTATGATCACTGTGGATAATGATTGACTTAAATAGCCCATCTTTATCAGGATGGTGTGTGCATGTGTGTGGGTGTGGGTGTGACAACATGTAGATGGGTGCCCTGTATGCCTGACATGTGCCGGGTGCTGATAGTACCCCTGTGTCAGTCCTGCGTTGTACTCTTGTCCTCCAAACTGTAAACTGATGGGGCAGAAAAACAGGAAGCTGTCCTTCCTTTGCACTGGAAGCAGCGGGGCAAGAGGCCTGTCAGGTCAACCCAGTGTTGTCCCTGTCTGTAAAGGCGCCAGTGCACCCTGATACAGTGTAAAGGCAAACATTTCCTGGTACTCGTTATTACTGGAATAAACCTGCTTGCTGGTGACATCACTCTGAGCCTTCTGCTGGAAACTGTTTCCAGTACAAAACAGCAACACTGAGCACAATTTATGATTTGTGCGAGCTGCTAAACACATGACGTATATCAGGTTGTTGTTGCAGGGGGGTTCTGATGTTTTGCCACATTGTATAGCCGATTATCAGCCACTCAGTGGTTTAGTATTGGAGTTAATGTGTCTTTTGTTTGTCACACTCTGGCCAACTATCAGTAGCACTGATCAGCAGAATGCATTCTTCACTAACCCTCTCAATCCTTGCCCTTTGTCCAACAACATTGACACACACACACACACACACACACACACACACACACACACACACACACACTGAAACACATGCTCAATCTACCATCCACACTGCAACGCTTCACTGATACCTCCACCCATTTCTGAGTATTACCAATGTGTTGCTATTCAAGACACCCTCATTCCTTCTGTTTCCTTGCCCCACACACACACAAACTCTTCCACACAGTCTTTTGCAAACAGAGCAGAATACATTTTCTGTGTCCTGCAGCCTTGCATAGCCAATTGCACGATCACATGTTCAGAGTAGGGCTGAGTTTGTGTGCAGGGTGACTTTGTCATGGTGAGCTGGGGGCTGGGGGGCACACAATCAGTTCCAGAGTTTATATTTAACTAAGCAGGCACCAAACAAAACACAAGAAACCAAAGCAATGCCGGCCTGGGGATTATTATCTCCCCAAACACTGATAGACATGGACTTGACCTAGAACGTGAACGTGAACAGTGTCAATAGGGAGAGGTGGCTGTTGCACATAAGGGGAAATACTTCAAATGTTTAGGCTTTACAGTGGAATGCTGTTAGGGCTCTTAGGGCAGGGCAGTGAAATCTCTGCACCTCTGGAATGAAGATGAGCGATTTAACAGGTATGGACACCACAATGAGACTAACCAGCTGATTGTTTGTGGGTTTAATCTGCTCCTGTCAAATTCTGGCTGCAGGTGCGTCAAGAAAACTGGTGCGACTGGGTGTTGTAGAATGAGGAAATGTTGTGATTCTAAATGGGAAGTAGTGTCACATTATAGCAAGGGTTATTAAGCTCTGACAATAGATACAAATACAATAACCTGACCTATATTTCCTGGTTAAGTAAGTCTCCTTAGGCTTTTTGACTTTTTCCCCCGACGACTCTCCAGGATCGGAGGGAGATGACAGGGATTATTCCTCGCTTGTCTCTCTCAAACGCTCACCCTCCTGAGGGAGTGGCACACACTCACAGCCTCCCTATTGTCTTTTAGTGCGTGTGTGTGTGAGAGTGTCTGGTTGACAGTGGGTGTCTAACACGGTAAGGTGGAGCGGCTTAAGAGTGTCAGTGAAGTAAAGGAGTGATTTCTGTATGATAAAGAGGATCATTAAGCGAGCAAAGCAGTACATCTGTACATAGAGCAGGACCTGTAGAGCTTTTGTATTACTTGTCAATTTCCCCAGTAGTTTGGTTATCCCTGTGTGTGTGTGTGTGTGTGTGTGTGTGTGTGTGTGTGTGTGTGTGTGTGTGTGTGTGTGTGTGTGTGTGTGTGTGTGTGTGTGTGTGTGTGTGTGTGTGTGTGTGTGTGTGTGTGTGTGTGTGTGTGTGTGTGTGTGTGTGTGTGTGTGTGTGTGTGTGTGTGTGTGTGTGTGTGTGTGTGTGTGGAATGGGTTTTGTGAGAAAAAGAGAGAGAGAAAGGGGAGGCTATGCCCTTGTCCCAAATAAATCATGGGAGGAGTTACCAGCAAAACTTCCTCAGTCATTGTTACATGCCGTCTGGGATAACACATTCTAACACACACACACACACACACACACACACACACACACACACTCACACGCTCTTACTATCTTTTTTTGGCTTCTACTCATATGTGTTTTTGGGCTGACAGCGGAGAATGACAGCACCGTTGGCAGCTGTCATGAGATGCAGTTCACCAGTTAAACGGTGAAACCACACACACACATACAGAGAGATTCACACACATTCTGTAACGCACATGAGGAATGAATTGAGAGGGGAGAGCTGGCAGCAACACAGAGGTAAGTGCTGTTTTTTTCTACTTGTGTCTGCTTTCTAAGGCTTACCGTGTCTAAACTGTCTTCTGTTTCGCAGGTTTAACACTGCTGTACTTTGTACTTAGTCACATAACCATAAAGTTGTTGTCAGTCAGAGTATATGATGGACAGTAGAGTTGCCAAACTAGTGATTGATTCTGTTAGTGGCTTCCTAATGAATGTGAATGTTATTTATGAAGTCTATCTGTTTTCATTCTTTCATTATACTTCCACAATGATTCCTTCAGTGTTGTACAAATACTGCTATGCAACAGTGTGGGAATCTCCCTGCAGTGAGCTCTGTCCTAGACACACAGGCATGTGAGGGAGCTAACAGGGGGCTAGTCTAAACTTAGAGTCCATAACCCCTGTCTCATATTACTCCATGCTAACTCATGTACTGTACCACATATCCTAAATCTACGAAACCTAGTACACATACAAAGTCCCAAACACCTCACACAACCCCTGCTTGGCATGTGTTTGAACAGTCAGACACTGCTGACACCATGTGTTTCTTATTAGGTTGAATGCTATTGTCATGGACTCGCGAGTGTCACAACTGCACTCCAGGCTTTTGCTGTGTTTCAGACTGTATGGAGTCTGCTCAGATTTCCAGGGGGAAATTAAGTCACGTTACAGTTGCTCCAAAGAGAATTGCAAGAGGAATAAAATAATTAGAAAAAAAAGCAAATTAATAGAAATAAGTATGTAAAAAAATATGTGCTTTATATAACAACAATACAATTAAATAAAATTGCAATATAGAAAAATTGTATACAATAATATGTAATAAAAGTCTTAATAATATTAATACTAATACAAATAATACCAATACTAATAATAATACTGTTAATATTAATAATAATACAAATAATAATAATAACAATAATTATAATTATTATAATTAAGAGATGAAAAAAACACAACTAGGCATTTATATGTATAAAAGGTTTGGGAATATTAAGGAATTATAAGATATGAGAAGTAGGACTTTAAAATCTCAAAATAACTGTTAAAATCTATTTAAAGAAAATGTCTCTTGAATTCACTCGGATCCAAAAAGGGGTAAGAAAAGTGTGTAAAATGTGTCGTAAAATTAATTCCAGTTTGCATTAAAAACTGTTAAAAGTTATAATTCTAACCTGCTTTAAACCATTGGAACCCTGATAAGCTAATATGTATTATGTCATTATTGGGCTTTTCATTACAGGCTATACATACTTTTTTTGTGTATCAACTTCAATCATCAACTCGCTAAGACTTTACCACAGTGTGTAGTCATTCAGAAGAGGAACTCTTTGACCTTCCAGCTGACAGGAAGCGTTATTAACAGGTGTTTCGTGAAGAGGGAGTTGAGACTTATTGCATACACAGCATCACCGGCATTGCATTGTTTTTACTCACAATCTCTGTATGTTTTAAACTGGATGACATTGGGAACAACCGCTGCCCCTTGTGCAGCATGTAGTGCAAACAAAGGTTGACCATGTGACCGCACATATCGGCCTTGAGCGCTGTGCGTTTATTAGATTAGACAGAATCTGTTGCTCTAAAATAAACAAGCAGGGGAGTCTAAAGAGTCTCAGGATATGCCCTGACACGCCTTTAGCCTGTTTACAGCTTTCTGCCTCACAAGATACACACACACAGATTAAATCACGTCCAGTCAGCCGCTACGTAAACAAGATGAAGAGGCTGGTATCAGACAAGGGTGTCATCCTCTTGGTTCAATTGGGAAATATATGAATCCTGAGTTTTGGGGGGTGAATCATATAAGGAGCCTTAGAACATCCCGGGCAATGTTTCTTTCTTTAAGCATTATTTCTAAACCTCCTATCTTTATAGATTAGACTAAATTGCTAGCGTATACATTTAAAGTGTTTGGTCAGTGTCACCATTAGGGTTGCAAAATTCAGGGAATTTTCAAAGATGGAAACTTTCCATGGGAATAAACGAGAATGTATGGGAATAAACTGGGAATTTTCTAAATTGAAGGTTGGCTCTTCATAGGGAACTTAAATATAGTTGGGGAAGTATATGTTAGCATAATGTTGACTAAAACAAACGGATGCCATTCAAGTACACTTGCCATTCCTCAATCACATGCACATAGCACACTGCTTACTGGCTATTGAGACCACACCCCCTACAGGCACTGTGCATCCCTCCATCACATGCACAGATGATTTCTAGAAGACTGGATCACACTTTTGAGCCCAAAGCACAAGACAAATAAAGCCACACATTTGAGTCTGTGGACTACACAAAGTGAAGTAAGTGTTGATGATATTATGGGGTAATATATGTATTTAATTTTTAAATTGCAAATATCACATACAAATGTATTCATCTAGTAGTGTTTCTCAAACTTGTTCATACCAAGGACCACTTTATTCTTATTCCCACGAGAGTGCGGAAAACTTAAAGGACACCTATCATGCTATATTTGAACAATATATTGTAGGGCCATACCTATATAAAGTATATAAATATAGTTTTTTTTTCAAAATACCAAAAAGATCCTGCATTTTAGCCATGCCTCATTTCGCTCCATTTGCTCTTTCCAGCGCTGTTTTTGCAGGGGGCTGATTCTGTGAGCTGCAGCTGACCACGCCCCCCTGCAGGAGAGGGGAGCGTGCTTTGAGATCAACTGCTAGGCTGCAGCATGGAGAAGAGGGGGAGAAAAAGAGATCTCCGTCCACCGTGTTTTATTATTATAGAAGTAATGGGGCAGAAACCCTCCTTTTTACGCAGCGGTCCAGACATAGACGTCAAACGGCGACACATATTCAGTTGCCAGTTACTTTGGCATTAGGGCAGGGATATCTAGATACTTTCCAAGGTTTGACATAATGAATTGTGTTACTTTTAAAGCAAGCAACGATGTTTTCAAATCTGTAATCAAAAAGCTCCTCAAAAACACTATCGAAGCAGTTCCTGCCGTTGCTAGGTTAGTTCAAACAGTAACAACGGACTATTTTTCTTAGCGGATGCATGTCAATTTAAATCAATACAACTATTTTTTAAATCAATACAATCATTTTCTAAATCCATAAAAGCATTTCAATTAATATTGGGAGTCATGTCGTTACTTTGTCGAGAATGTGGCCATGTAATAACACCTTCATGCCGATCTAGATCCCTCCGCTTCGCGTCGGGCTCCTGATCGGCCTGTCGGTGTTCTTTTCCCCATAATGACCGTGTCGCTGCACATTATCCCTTACATATGATTATATAGAGTCATTATTCATTTGTTTTAAAGCAGGAGGCGCAAACGCTTGCCTCGGGGAGGGAGAAAAAGAGCCACAGCGGAGAATAAACAGAAGGGCAACCATGGCAACCATGCAAGGGAAGTCTTCTTCGCTGCTTTTGTGGCAGACTACAGCGCCACTTACAGGCCTGGCATATGTACTACAGCGTCGCGCTTTCGAGCAGCAATGGCCGGCCGTGGCCCAACCTCTCATTCCCCTGATAGGTGCAGAATTGACCAATAGCCGTAGCGCCACTTTACTGACGTCAGGACAGTGTTCAAATCTGGATCAGTCTGTATCAGATCCGTTGCAGCCCCTTTTTTAGAGATTTGGGTATGGAGGAAAATAGAGAGGGTTGTGTTTTCTGAGACTTGGTGAGTTCCCTGGAACACCGGGGACACATATTCATGTATAAAGGACGTACAAAAGTGCATTTTGCATGATAGGTCAAATATTATTTATAATATTATTTCAAATATGGAATATTTCCAAAATTCCCCAGCTTAAAGGTGGGGTAGGTAAGTTTGAGAAACCGGCTCGAGATACACTTTTTGTAATATTCCACGGAATGCTCTTAAGATCCCGGTAGCAATGAATATCTTAAGTGCTTTGAAAAAAAATCCATTAAAAAATGTCATCTGTGGAAGCCGTAGTAGGCTACTGGAAAAAGCACAACCATCATGTTAGCTGGCCCGGCTAAAATAACTGGATGGCCAACCGGCCTGTCAGCCTTCCATCTGTTCTAGCGCACTCAAGCTGGTTTCTCCAAAATGACCTACCCCACCTTTAACTTCCCATGGAAATGTCCTGTCACTGCTTTCAGATACACATGAGTTACGCGGCGTCCACACGGCGGCGTGCGTTAAAGCTTGTCGGCGGGCGTGTCTGAAACTCGACCAACAACCAATCACATGAATCTCCCGCCCCAGACACACAAGCATGCGGTTTAATTGGCTAGAGCAGGGGTGGCCAACCAGTCAGAGGTTAAGAGCCAATTTTTTTCTATTTTACTGCAAAGAGCCACATCAAACACACAGTCACTGATACCGCTTGTTTCAGTTTTTTGTTTTCTGGAGACAAGATTTCAACCACGTCACTGATGCATTTTTGTGGCATTGGGATATATATTTTTTAAATCCTCTGGAGCAGAGAGAGGAGCTGTGGATTATTGGTATTGATTAATGCATCAGTGTTTCTTAGGGTCAAAAACACTAAACTCACAACTTAAAATGAAAGCGTTTAGTTTATTTAATAAAAGAGCACATGTTCAATGTGAAAAGTGACAGTAGTTATAGATTATTTGCAATTTGGTGCTATGTATATATTAAAAAAAAAAAATAATTATATATATTTTTTAAACACCTTGAATTCCAGGGGAGGCGCGGGGCTCCGTTGGCGGGAAGCAGCGCCCCTCCAAGACAATGGTAGGGGAAACACTGGATAGTGTTTAATCAACGATAGGTTTCCCCCCCCTCAAAGGTGATTGGTTCACTGCATCACAGGTATTATTGTGATTGGCTCTTGGGCCACATCAAAATTAGACGCGCTGTCATCCTCTCATACTGACTCCTGACACCACACATACACACGTAGGGAGAGCCGGGACGAAAGTAACACGGGACGAAAGTAACGGAGCGATTTTATCCGAGCCCAAACAACTTTGACCGGCCAAATTACGTCAGAATTATCAGCATTCAATACTTAACAGACCTACTAAATATCATGTTTAACTGTCAGGAGTAGCTAGCTAGTGTTGTCACGATACCAACATTTTGTTTTCGATACCAAGTCAAGAATTGCGATTCCGATTATTTTTCGATACTTTTCTTAAAAAAAGGGAAACAGTCTTAAATGTAATTATTGTGCTTTATTTCACACCAGAACCATAACCATAACACAAACTTTTAAACAATGACAACAATAAATAAAACAAATGACAATAATTCGTATTAAATCAAATTAATACATTTCTTACAGACGGGCCTCGTGGTGTCCGTGGCTTGCCCTCACTGTCAGAGATATAGCTAAAATACTTCCAAATTTCGCTTCTGGCGTCTTTTTTGTCAACAAGCCGAGGCGCAGCGGCAGTTGCACTCCCACTTGCAGCCATGCTTCTCGTTTTCTCACATACTCTGGCAGCTAGCGCGTGCATGAGAGAGGGGAGGGACTTAGAGCGTGCTTGAGAGGGGCGGGACTGCAGGCACGGCTGCAGTGCAGGGAATGGAAGCAGAGCGCTGAACACACACGGCTCTTATTAAACGGCGCTTTCTCACCAGAGTACTTTCCCCCGTCATTCTTAAAGTACCGATACTAATGAAACGGAGGAATAGTAACGTTTTTAACGGCAGGGTATCGCGGTACCTTTCAAGTATCGGTACACCGTGCAACACTAGTCAGGAGTCAGTGTCTCTCCCCCAAACTCACACATATACAATTCGATATGAACTGAAGAGCCGCATGAAACTAGGCAAAGAGCCGCATGCGGCTCGAGAGCCGCGGGTTGGCCACCCCTGGGCTTGAGCTTGTACTGGCATATGATTTGATTGGCTGAAGCTTCCGTCGGAGCTTCAAAAGTTGAACATTGCTCAACTTTTGAAGCGAGCAACGCGAGCAAAGCGAAGCGACGGAAACACAATGCAGTTCGGCAAAGCGTGACGTCACCCCATTCAAAGTGAACGGGCAGAAGCGTTGAAGCTTCAACGCACGCCGCCGTGTGGACGGGCCGTTACGGAGCGTCCACACAGCAGCGTGCGTTGACGCTTGGAGGTGGGCGTATCTGAAGCTTGGGGATTTTTTGCGAGCAACGCGACCAACAACCAATCACATGAATCTCCTGCCCCCGACATACAAAGCAATAGCAATGTTAAAACGAAGTAAACTGGATATAAAATCCCCAAACAGGCGAAAACCTACCAGATTCACCCACTGTCTCTGCCACCTCCCTCCATGCCTGGTTCCTCCGGTTTGTATCGCGGTAGATCAACAGAGACTGATCATACAGCACCGGGTGATTCACTACCGCTATAATGAATTTTCCCTCCATTTTTTTGAATATGAGGAAATGACCTGCGTAGTCTCTCCCAGCTTACACGCGTTTTGATTGGCTAGTGCTTGTACTGGCAGATTTGCATAAACGGGATTTCATTGGCTGACGCCTCCGTCGAGGCGTCAAAAGTTGAACATTGCTCAACTTTTGACCCCAGCTACGCCAGCAACGCTCCACGTCGCTTCCCAAAATGCAGTTCGGCTAAAAGTGACGTCACCCCATTCAAAGTGAATGGGCAGAAGCGTTGGAAGCTTCAACGCACGCCGCTGTGTGGACGGGCCGTTAATGTCTTAAGTCACTCATAAAGGAAAATTCCATTTCCTTTAACACATAAATTAATAAAGCTTTAAAATCAGTTTGCAGGGCAGCAAGCAGGGATGTGCTCTACAGTCTACAATAAAGAAAGAGGGAAATTCCCTCCACCAACAACAATTTCCTGTAGCCATACATTTCCATACAATAATATTCCGACATAGACATTATGGGCTAGGCTAGGCTGTGTTGTATAAGCCTAGTTTTAATCAAAATGTTCTAAATTAAAGGCACTATATGAGAGTAGAATTTGAGTATTATCTTCAGATTTGATCCAACTCGTATTCATCAGTAAGCTCATAGTATTCTCAGTACAAATAGGATATTGATATATTACCTATCAACTTGTATCGAATGCATATTTGACTTTCAGCTCTTTCTTTGTGTCCTATTGAGATCTTCACCAAATAGAAAGGGGAATTGTGTTCCAGTTGGCTGCTACAGATTGTTAAACATATCCTTTTGACGCACCCAGGTCAGGAACACAACACATAAAATAGCTTTTAAATCTGGCACTATCTGGGCTTTTCATTTCCGACTGAGTGAACACATTGTGGTAGAGAATTACTGAGTGACCAATTTGGTTAGTTTACTTTCATCAAACTGGAGTCCCCTTTCTGCACAATGTGTGGCCTGGAGAACTTGATCAGTTTAATTCACACTTTGAAGTGCTGCATTATAGGCTATTTCCTTCTCCAATAGCAAAGGCCACATGAAGTCAACCATTGTGAACTTCTCATGGCACCACATGTTGTAGTTTTGTACATCATAACGAAGTATTGAACACTTTAAACCTTCATGGAATCGCTCACCATCCAATATTAGATCCATCCTCTTCCTCATGGTGACCTTACGGTGTAGGTCGATGCTGTCATCTAATCTGTTACCCGTGTGATGGCAGAGAGCTGAGTTGTGTTGAACTGTGGATAAACTGATCCTCGATCGTTGCCACCAGGCTACTTTCCCCCTCTCCCCCTCCTCTATGTGACCTTGCTGCCTGTCCCTGTGTGGCATTGCCTTACAGTGGCTCAGCGATACACTCTCACACACACATTGTCTTTGTGCAACGCATTCTGTGCATATTTCCACATAGGGAACACACAACAGACTCTCACTAAGGCCTGTCCCCACTACCCCACACACTAACACACACACTCATACCAATCGCAGAGAGTGCTTTGTGCATTCACTGACTGACTGGGCAGCTACTGAAGAGAGAGAGAGGGACGCTGTGGGAGGAGGGAGATGGAGACAGCAAGAGACAGAGGGATTAGAAAGAGAAAGCAGACACATAGAGAAGAAGAGGAGATAAGAGTTGCAGTGGGACATCCAGTAAACTTGTGGAAAGACAGAGTGAGCAGCACAGGAAAGGCAATACAGGAATAGGAAGGGAAACGGGGCTTGTCCAACTGAGAGGAAGAGAGCGAGTTGTTGTTGTAGAAGAAGCTGGGGGGGGACTGATGGGATGGCATTGATCTCTGGGAGCTGCTGCTGGCTCCTGGGCCAGATGGCGTCTTGTTGCTGCAGACCGCTGCTCCACTCCTCTTGCTGTGGACCGTTCATCAAAGTCTGCCTCTCCTCCTTCACAGGTCTGTCCCAGCCCGCTCTCTGTCTGCGCTACCACTGTACCGTCATGACTTCTACATTCAGATAGCCAGGAGCATATAGCTCTTAGAAACAACATGGGTAACACACCTAGCCAAGAAGGTAACAAGGGCATGGTGTGTGTTTCTGTCCTGTAGCAGCATGACTGTGCTTGTGTCGCCTCAAGCAGTCCTGTGGGTGCTAACTGTGCTCTGTGTCGTAGGATGGTGAAGAATAGGCTGTTGTCCTCTTTGGCTTAATGTCATGTTGCATTGTGTTGCTAAGTTGTACTCCCCATTGTCCAGTTGTGAATGCTTTGTATCAATATAATACTGTCCTGCTGTGTTTTATGCACTGACAAAGCATGTGCAAAAATGTCATCTTAATCAAAATGATTACTTACCTTGTTACCCTTTGGTTAACAATGTGTTCCTTATTATGGTCTGTGACTGTATGTCTGACAACATGTGACTGTTGGAGGTGTCAGGAGCGGGGCAGCTGGCTGAGCCTGGAGGTTTTTTTATATTAGAGCAGTTGTGTGTCTGTGATGGTCCTGTGTTTGTTCAACATCATTGTACCCCCGCCCAACCCCAAAACCCTGATAACTCCTCACACTAACCAATGGCTTGTTCTTGGCGTTTTCGATTTCAAATATTGCAGATAAGCAATAAAAGCCCATCTACAGCTTATTTATGGGGGCTTTTTTGACGGCCCATACAGGAGCAGTTATTGTCTTGGAGTCTAGGCTGCTTCTAGCACCTGTATAAAAAGGGACATTTTGTTTTCATAGTTTACCATGTTGTGAGCCTAAGAAGTTCTGCCAATTTGAACTTTTGGACAGAGTTTGGCTAGCTGTCGTTTCAGTATTTATGCTAAGCTAATTTACCAACTGCTGTGTCCAGCTACTTACAAATAATACCAACGGGAGACTGGTATTGAGGTTGTCATCTATTTTGTTGCAAGAAAGGAAATATGTTTATTATACAAAATATAAACAAACTCTTACTTTAAGATGCCTTTAGATAATATTTAAACTGCTTTGAAAATCAGTGAAGTATTTGATAGTAAAAGGAAGTGAAGGGGACTACACGTGTTTTTCCACAGGTTCATGTACTGATTTGTTTCCCTTTTTACAGACATCTCTCCTGCTGAGCTGGATGCTCTTTGGAGGGAACCACCATATACTCTTGGAGAAGCACATGTACACTTCTCAGGAAATGACATCATGACTCAAGGTAGACATTGTAAAACAAACATATCAATCAAATATGAAAAACGATTACTACAAAGTCAACACTTGTCATGAGGTTCATTAAAGCTGCTGTCTGCGGTCACAAACTGAGGAAGTGTTTGGGACATCCTCCCCTCACAATGGAACAAACCAGGGGAAGCTCGTCAGCACTATAATTCAATGCCCAGCTATTATACGCATCCATCTGGTTGATATTTATAGGTTTCAAAACTATTAAGATCATGTTAATGTCTAAAGACATACAGCTTACATAAAGTCAGTGGTGGGGGTACTTTATAGTTATATTATAAATCTAAGGGATGAATAGTTAAATCAGAAAGCCTATAGTTGTGGATTAATAGTAACAAGTGAAAAAGGAGTGGATAGTGATTGAGGTAGCCAAAAGAAAAAGAGTTGACATAGTCAGTTAAAAGTAATGTAAACATCTCTGGCACGTGTAGTTCTGCCTCTCTGGGTACTGTAGAATGACAGCTAACTTGTCCTTATCATCCATTAATTAGTTGAACGTATGATCAAAGTTCTTCACTGACTTGTACCTTAACGTACGCTCCGGGCTTCTCAGGCTCTCAGGCTGCTGACTCTTTCCACTTAGAAACTAAACATTGATTGGAAGTTTGGATGTTATCAGCTCATTAAATGACCGTTATCAGTTATTATCACTACCATTATATTGCTTTCTATGGCGCAAACCTCACCTACACGCAAGGTTGAAGTGGTAAACAAAACTGATTGGTTGCAGTTAGGAAAATGATTTGGGTTCAAATGAGTGTGATTGTTACATATGTTCTGTACCTTACTTAAGACTACTTAAGATGTGTCATCTGGTAACATTTCCATGTAATCTCTCCATGACAGTCTAGGACTTGCATTGTACACTTTGAACAGCACTTGTGATGACCCTTTTGATAAAATTGTTTCTACATTCAACACACGTAAACAACCAAAATCCAAAATGCTGTTTTGGATAAACAGGCTTAACCAACACTGGATTGAGTTTAAGGTGCATAAAAGAAGGACATAGATGCTCTCCTTTGAAGGTTGAATAAGAAAAATGACAATCTAAGCTTTTCTCCTGACATTTTTTTTGTTTTGACCTGTGCAGGTGAGAAGGAGGACGGTCCAATGGTGGAGTCAGGTGAAGGCGCAGGGGAGCCTGACAGCTACTGGAAGAAGAAAGAGGCATTCTTCAGAGGAAGTACTGTGTCACTCGGAGAGAAATTCTCCTCAGGTACATTTATAGATGCTTTTCGCCATAGGCCATAGCCTGCATTGTGTTTGTATTGAAAAACTAGCTTTTACATTAGCCAGGCTAAACCAATTATCTTACATACACAGAAGCATTTCCCCTGCATTAAAGAGATAAAGCACATCTCCATACTAATGTTTTACCCTATCAGCAGTTTGGCTCCATCCATCACATTTCCCTAGGTTCTTCCTCTCAAATGGATTTAAATGGACACACTGAGAGTCCAGTATGAAGCCTAATAGCTTTGTTATTCCTCCTGGGACAAACATGCTCACTGAGCATCTTGCTGAAATACGAGCACTTGTGTAAAATCTTTAATGAAGTCTTGAAAGTTTTGTCTCTCTTCAGATGAATTTCCCTTTTACTCAGTGACAGAGAAATACAACTGACTTGTGCAAGTTTGATGAATTAGCAAAAAGGAATACACACACATTATTTGTTTATTTCTGGGTGACTGTGACGAAGGTAACTTCGTCACTATGGACTGATGGCTTCAGGCCGGGTAATATTGCACTCTATTAGCGTGATTGCACAGTACAGTTGATGTCTGTGGCTGATGATTGTGTGCACCTGGTGTCCTGTGTTGTCTCCTCCCCCCTCACCTGTGTCTTGTTGTGCTGATTAGAATGGGGTGTATTTAGGGTCTGTTGCCCTGTCTGTTTGAGAGGCTGGTAGTGTTGGTGAGATCCTTGTGGCTGGTGACTGTGTTCACCTGGGCAGCAATATTGAGGCTGTACTATCCTGTACCACAGCGATGAATAAATGCCCACACCGAGTTATATTTGAATTCTCTGCCTCTGCCTCCTTGCTTGGTCGGGCCGCTCAACGGTCAGCATCACAATTGGTGTCAGAAGTGGGATTTGACCAAGTAAGGAGGTGAGGATTGCGAGAGGAAAGAGGAGGGACCAAAGAGAGGAACCGCGGCTGGGGGTGGCTGTGCCTGGAACGGACCGGGGGGCCACGGCTGTTGAGGCAGCGGGAGACGTGAGACAAGCAGGAGGAGCGGCGTTTGCAGGCCGAGGAGGCGGACCCGGACCCACGAGGAGTCGTGGGTGGCATCACGACATGGTTGACGGCGGCTTCACTGGCCCCGCTGGAGGTGGCGGAGGAGGCGGCGTTGAAACCGGGTGGCTGACTGGTTGTCCCGAAGCCAAGACTGTAGAGACACTGTGCTTCCTGGGGAGAGGGGGAAGGAAATGTGATGAAGGTAACTTCGTCACTATGGACTGATGGCTTCAGGCCGGGTAATATTGCACTTTATTAGCGTGATTGCACAGTACAGTTGATGTCTGTGGCTGATGATCGTGTGCACCTGGTGTCCTGTGTTGTCTCCTCCCCCCTCACCTGTGTCTTGTTGTGCTGATTAGAATGTGGTGTATTTAGGGTCTGTTACCCTGTCTGTTTGAGAGGCTGGTAGTGTTGGTGAGATCCTTGTGGCTGGTGACTGTGTTCACCTGGGCAGCAATATTGAGGCTGTACTATCCTGTACCACAGCGATGAATAAATGCCCACACCGAGTTATATTTGAATTCTCTGCCTCTGCCTCCTTGCTTGGTCGGGCCGCTCAACGGTCAGCGTCACAGTGACAATGGATGGTAAATCTTCCCGCTGAGCTAATTTTTCATCTGAGCCTATTTGCATTGGATTTGTTTGTATTCTGTATGTTTCCACTAGTGAAAATAATCTATCTAAGAGTGATTGATCACAGCAATCTTCTTTTGTTTTGTGTAGAAATTGAACTGCTGTTCACTGGGAGGAGGCGCTCCAGCATGGATCCGGACCAGGCCCTACAGGAGGCGCTGCGCACCCGACTCCGAGTGGTGGAGAGCAACAGCCAGGATGTGATCCAGCTCTTTAAAGTGAGTCTGAGCTGCGGATGCAGACATTACTGTACTACTTAATCCTTCTGAAATCATAACGGATACAAAGGTGCATTGTGATATAAGAACCCCTCAAATGCAATATGATATGTTTATGTATTGTGCTTGGAATGGAAATTGATGGCTCTACTGTTAGTGAAACATGATGCTTTGTTCCTGCAGGACTTGTCTGCACGGCTGGTGTCTGTCCATGCTGAGAAGGACAGCTTCGTACTCACTTTCAAGACTGTGGAGGAAATCTGGAAGTTTTCAACGTACCTAGCCTTAGGTAAAAACTTTGAAATGACAGTTGAAGTGCTTCATTGACTGTCACATCACCAACAAATTGTTATTGTTATTATCATCATTAAATACATTTCTGTTGTTGAGGATAAAGTGATATTAGCAAAGGGAGTATTAGTTTGGGTCTGATTTACTCTCTCCCAGGTTATGTTGCTCGCTGCTTGGAGAACTTCCTGTGTGATCAGTCCTTCTGGCTGGACCCAGAGCTGCTCAGTGACCTGCAGATCAATGTGACTGTGGACGAGGAACATCTGGCCACACTCTACCTGGGACTGTTACTCCAGGAGGGTCAGTCATCTTCTGCTACTGTACTTCATTTTGAGCACTTTTATTATTGACAAAAAGAGTGAAAAGGCTAATGTTTCCTTACAATTTCAGAATGTAAATGTGAGATTTTCTTCTATCTGAAACTCATTTTCTGAAGTGACTTAAAAATGATCACTGTAATTATATAGTGGTTAATTATATCTGCCATTTGATCCCATTTGTTGTAATCCTTCTTCACTGATCCCAATTAACACCACGAGATATTCAGGAGTATACTGCTGCAAATGACTTTGGACTAATTATGGCAATGGACAGCTTATTGTCATTAAAAAAGCCAATGTCCTCAAACATAAAGTAATTCTAATTACAAGTCAAAGTTATAATGATTTGTATTTGATATATCGGGTTGTACTAGTGAAGTAAATGAAAACTGAATTGAATTTTTGCAATTTGCTTATGCACTTATAAAACGAGTGTTCTGCAAATGCATAACCTTTGTAATACTTACCTTTAAGAATTGATTTCCTCCGGGCTGGTAAACGTCACTGCCTTCTTCCGGACATTTCCCAGAGGCAAAAAGCTCCATGGAATAAAACTGCAGAGCTTGCAAAAAGTGATGAGAATTACATTAACTTAATAGGAGTACACAAAACATCCATCATTTGCTACAAGCTGTAGCACTTTTGCTGATGTTTCACTTAAGTGTGATGTGGCTTCTATCAAAAACACTGACACTTGATATGATTCAGACATGCTTATTTGTCTGTGTTAATGTGGGAGGCTGATTCAGTCTACTCTGTGCAGGTTCCTTCTTTGCAAAGGCGCTTTTTACAAGAACTGATATGGATGAGGATGACGAAGAGCAGCTGGCGTTCAATAAGAATGACTTGCTGATGGTGAGGGACACGGGGCAGGACAACATGTGGGAGGGCACAAAGCTCTCCACAGGAAACCACGGTCTGGTGCCGGTCAACTCCATGCAACCACTGCCTTACCCCTTCTATCAGTGAGTCTCTCTGTGCTCCTGAAATGTGCCGCGTCAGTTACTAATTCCTTGATTTTCACTGAAAGCAATTGTGTGATTAAAAGAAGGCTTCATCCACCAAATGATCATTTGTAGATCAAGTTTTCACCCGGTCAATTTGTGAAAAAAACATATTTCTTATGTTCCTCATCGGCAAAAAATAAACTAAGAAAATATAATTTAAGTAGATACATTCAACTACAGTTAAACTATAAACCACAGTTGTAGAGTAAGACATTTTATTTCAAATTGAAAAATGTGAGGAAAAATGCATGTTTTAGGGAAGTAGTTACCTTGACAAAAGATACTTTGATCATACCTCACGAGTTGTGTAAGAGTATATAAAAGGATGTTTATTTTCTCCCTTTGTTCACTGTTGAGGTATGTGAAACAAAGTTTTCAACAATAATTTAATTCTTAAATAATGTATTTACAAATGGTCATATTGTGGATGAAGTATTCCTTTAACACGTTCTGTTGTATACCGTGTGGGCTGAATGAACAGAGCAGCAATATACAGATGTTAAAACTATTTCCACATAAGTTGACATAGTTTTGTTAAACTATACTTCCTGTTTGGTCAGGTGGTTCCTGAGGAAGTACCCTGGCAACGCTGGATACTCGCCAGCAGAAAAGGAACTATTTGAACATTCTATAGGTACAAATATTTATCTTACGAAATGTTCACACATTCTACAGAATGTGCGGTACACTGAACCCAGTTAAAACCAACTCCTCTTCTGACCGTTGGAAGCTGAGATTAATTTGCTAAAAGCCACTTTCATAATGTTGTTGTCAGACGCAGCTGTTTTTATTTCAAAAGCTTTGAAAACTCATAGTACACTACTTTCTCAGCACCAAACAGCGAGAGAAACAAAGATTGGCACAAGCTGATGAACATAGAGGAGCATTTGGGGAAATATATTTCCATCATAGGTTTTGGAGACAAAATCAGAGCTAACCAGGGATCAATATTTGACCTTAATTTGACATATAGAATCATGTCTCCAAATGAATGCTGGTTGTGTCAATAGACAACAGTTTGGGAACATGTTGACCATACTTTAAAGACAGAATTATGTAAAGGTTGCAACTAGAGTTGTAGTAGTGATTGTTTTTGAAGGATTGCAGTACTTACCCAAAGTCAGACTCATTCATGGACACCTTTAGGTGTCTGCATGCATTATAATGTTATAATGGAATACTTTGTGACTAGTCTGAAAGGAAAGCGTAACTTCTCTACATTATTGTGTTTGGGAAGTCAGCTGTTTTACTGTATACAAATACAACGGATAATATCAAACTGTACTACCTTCTATTTACTGGAACACACAGCAGTGCACGGTTACAGTGAATCAATATTAATATGCTTAAACATATACCGGTAGCTTCAACCTGTGAAAGGCATTTTTACTTAATCGTTTAATATCTAGTCAAGTCTTGAGCAGGAAATAAAACAAAACAAAAATGAAATGACTGATGAATTGTCATATTGCAATGTTCTGACATATTGACCCTGAAACTCTCATAACTTCTGCTTGTACTAACCTTTTCCTCATCAAATACCTCAGTGACAGGCTCCTGTGAAGCGATAGTCGACTACAGTCCGGTGGGCATGGACGAGCTTCAGCTGAGTCAGGGGGACATTGTGGAGATCCAGGGTCTGTTGGTCCGAGGCCTGGCCGTGTTCATAGCGACACACACGTCCACAGGTCACACCGGCTTCGTACACAAGGCCCATGTGAAGCCTCTGGTCTCCAAACCACTGTAAGAATGTTATGTAGTTGTATAATACATGGTTTGACCTAACTGGTCTGATGATGTTTTGGTTAAAACTTCAAAGCTCTGTTATCTGGACTCCATATTAGTTGCCTGTTGTTTACAGCCTTGTGCTGATCTTTTATGAAATCCTATTTAGTGTATCTGCAGTCAGACGGGGTGGGTGGGGTGAGTCTGCGGAGGAGACAGCAGAAGTGATAATGCTGCCTTTGTTTCCCTCGCATAGAGACAGACGGTTGGTCTTTCTGACGGAGGAGGAGCGGGCCCGTCTGGCTCAGGTTAAGCCCTGCAGCTCTGAGCCGGGGGACAGCAGCCTGCTGGAAAGACTCTTCTCCACTGACATCAGCTCTGTGTACAGGCTAGGTAAAGGAACAACGGGGGTAAAGGAGCAACGGGGGTTAAGGGAGGGGTAGTGCCACCAATTAAGTGTCATGTTAAGTGTAGAAAAGTCAGTTAGTGGAGTTACTCAAGTCCGGTACTTAATTTGTATTTTATGTTATTTAAATGTTCTTTCTACCTTTACTTGACTACATTTATCTGACAGCTTAAGTTACTTTACAAATCAATATTTTGAAAATCTTTTGTTAAGTGTGGGTTGTTTTTAAAGGGATTAAAAGGATTCTTTGCTTTGCGTTTTTTGGGAAGGTGTTGTTCTCAGCCTGATGTCCTTTCTCATAACTTTTTGAATGTTTAGAAAACACAGTCAATTGATTAATGATGAAAAATAATAATGAATTAATCATTCATAAATTAGCTCCACCTAAACCAACTACAACATCGTGGTTTTACACAAATGCATAAATTATAAAAAAAACTAATGATATCATGTATTACAGTCGCATGGGATATTTTTCTGCCTTTATTACTTTTAGTTCTTTATTAACTTAATTTTCCTAATTATACTTACATACATTAAATGTATGCATGTACTCAATTAAAAGACCTGAATACCCCAGCTGCTGCATATTTGGTTACAGTATGTTGTTATTGAAGCTGCTGTTTCCTTTTTATTTTTAAGTAACTGTCAGCGATTTATTCTGGTATTCTCTATCCTGACTGAAAAATTGATGCTTAAATTGATTTACCTTCAGACAAACTGGATGAAACGGACTTCACGTACATTAGGAACCGACCAAAACATGGTAATGTCTTAAAGTATTGATGAGAAAATTACTAGCTTTTAAAGCCGAATGCACTAAGAAGACTTGGACATTTTTTAAATGTATTTCTTGTCTTGTTTTCTTCAAAGATCATAAGGTTTCTGCGGGCGCCCGTCAGAGCGTAATGTCAGAGAAAAGTGGAGGAACGCCCCCGTACCAATCCTCTCCTCGCGCCTCCCTCTCCCACTCCTCCCCTCGTCTGTCCATCTATCAGTCCCACAATCCTCTGCCACGAGAGGGGGAGCGCCTGTCCTTCACTCTGGTCGACACGTTCAGAGAACTGGACGAGTACAGGGAAGACCCGCCTCTCTTCGTGGAGGAGAACAGCTGGGAGGGGGAGGACTCTGAGTTCAGTGACCCCACATTGACCCTGCTCAACCACGAACACTTCCAGGTTTGTAGAGTCAAAATCCCAATCCTCACAGAGGCTCTCATTTTCTTGACATCTTGATTTCATGGAAGCAAACATGTCTAGGCTTTTAGTTTAATACTGGTTTTATTTTTGGTTTGGATTTGAGACACTGAGAGACTTGTTGATGTTGTGCACCTCATGACTTTGCAGTTGTTTTAAGCCCATGGTATTATGATGTTCCTCCAGCATCAGTTGATCTGTTACAGTATTTTACACTATGAGTTTATTGTGTCCTTTGTGTCTTTCCCTTGAACTCTTTTACCAAAAACATACAGCATGATTTACTCTTTGTAATTCCTTGCTTGTTATTTATTGCAGGAGGACTTCCTGCCTCTGTACGACCTGCAGTATTCCTTCCTTTGGGTGACCTTTAGTGGTAAGACTGAGGACGAACTACCGGGTTACCTAGAGAGTGTCAGGGAGTGTGCCAAGAGGTTGGGCTTGCACTGGGCACATCGACGGGCATGCTTTCTCCTGGGAAGACTCTGTGCCAGGAAGCTGAAGTTCTCCCAGGTGGGTTCTTCATGTCTCCTATTACTGAAAGGTTAAAAGTGTATGCTGTCATTTTACTTGCTGAGGACTCCTCAAACCTCAATGAATCTGTCTGAATAAAGCTCTTACATTCATGTTTGTTCCTCGCTTCAGGCCCGTGTGTACTACGAGGAGGCTCTCAGTGTTCGAGTGGACAGTTTCTCAGACACACCGTTCCTTATCGCACTCTTCACCAACCTCACCTCTGTCTACCTGAAGCAGCATATGACTGACAAACTGCCCCAGACTCTGGAGAAGGCCAGTGCCCTGCTCCTCTGTCTCCCCTGCCACACCTTCACCTCTACGGACGAAGCAGAACTTCTTCACCTGCTCTTGAGGAGATCAGTGGTGATGGGGGACAAACACCTGGAGGCTCGCGTTTGCTACCTCCTCTCTAGCCTCTTCCTATTTCTCAGGAAGACTGACGATGCCCTTCCCTTCGTTGAGCGACTCCAGTTTCTCTCTGTGACTCTTTCTACCACAGAGGGTCGTCCTATAGCGCCTTTGGACCTCAACTGGCTCTTGAGTTGGCTCTATAATCGTAAATACATGCCTTACTTAGCGCTGGCTTCCCTGAGCCTGGACTCAAGACAAGACCACTCCCTTGGCGATGCTTTCCAGAGGATTGAGTTGTTTATCAGGAACTCTGTTCGCCTGAACCCTTGCTGGAAGGAGGGGACTTCCCTGCTCCCTGCGCAGATTGTGATTTACCTCCAGCAGGCCCTGATTATTTCTGAGCAAGGGGAGGACCTGAAGACCCAGAGGGACCTGTGTCAGGGCTTGGCCACAGTTTACCAGCAGTATGATGCTCTTGATAAAGCGGTGCGCTGTGCTCAACAAGCTGTGGAGACAGGAGGTCACATCAATGAGGAGGAGGGCTTTGAAGCCTCCGTGATGCTTGGGTGGTTGTTGGTGTTGACGGGCCAGGCTGAGAAGGCCCAGAATGTCCTACAGCCCCTGCTCACATCCCTCCAGGTACAGCAAACTGTCCACATGGATTAATGTGCATCAGCTTTTGTAGAAGGGTTTAACCTCTTCTTCTGTGTGTTATCTCTGTAGGGTACAGACAGTCCCACGCAGCAAGGAGTGATCCACAACCTCTTGGCTTTGTGTCTGAGGCGGCAGGATCGCATCCCAGAGGCAGGCTGGCATCTCTACTCTGCATTGGTCATCTCAAGAGAAAGTGGAAACCAGAGGAACCAGGCGCTGGCACTGGCCAACCTGGGCTGCCTGGCACTGGATGTAGGGGCATCTTTGGTGGCGGAACGCTTCTTGGTCAGGTCAGATATCATTGTTTACGTCTTCCTGGGAACTCAACACTGGTAAGAGCTTACAGAGAGGTATTTATTGTTATGGTGATTGTATTTCCAGATCCTTGCGTCTTTTTCTGGAGCTTTGGGAAAGCCCCACAGACGAGGAGCATGTTCAGACCTACCTTTGGCTGGGGCGGAGCTACAGAGACAGGAAGAAGAGTCAGGACAGCAGGGCGTGTTATGAAATGGGGCTACTAATTGCACTTCATGCCAGAAACGTACACAGTGAGTAAAAGTTAACACATAAATATGTCTGCTAGCCAGTCTCTCTAAAGATTACCAATAATGTAATGTATTTTGTATATTTAAAACATCCAAAAATGTAATAACCAGTATGTAGGATTTAGTGGCATCTAGCGGTGAAGATGAAACCAAAAGGATACCCCTCCGCTCAGCACTCCCTTTATGAGCTAGGATGTAGCGGTTTACTTAATTTAAATATGCGACAGGCCCTTTCCATAGCAGTGTTTGGTTTGTCACTTCTGGACTACTGTAGAAACATGGCAGTGACTCCCGGAAGCTCAATCTAAGCTATCAAAAACACAATGACTCCTTGTTTCCAGACGTTTTGCTAAGATAAGTTAGCTAAGCTAACTGTCTTTCGTATACAGTAAATACTTTTACAATTGAAGCTTTTCTATCCCCTGGTGGACAAATTATGCAATGGCAATACTTTGTTTATAGAATCTTGCCATTTCTTGTGATAATATAAATTCACTATTCATATCAGCCATGAGTTTGTTTTAAATTCTTTGTTGTGTTCTCTCATAGGTCAGATGGTGGTGGCCAAGGTGCTGAGTCGGCTGTACGCTGACATGCTGCTGTACGGCCAGAGTATCGTCTACTATGAGCACTGTGTGTTGGTCTCCAGAGAGCTGAAGGAAAAGAGACTAGAGGGGGAGTATCTGGAAATCCTCAGCAGCCTCTACCTCTCCCTCAACACTGAAAGGTGAGTGTGTGCCTCCCTTTACCATACAATCTTATCGTCAACCTATCTTTTCCATAGTATGTTTGGTTGTTGGCTAAAACAGTCTTAATTCTGGTTTTCAGATCATCACGTAAATCCCTGGACTGCACCAAGCAGAGCCTGAGGATTTCTATTGATTTGGGCAAGAGAGAGGAAGAGTCAGAGACCTGGCTGCAGGTGGGACGCATCTATTATCTCATCCACGAGGACGAGCTCGCTGATATGTACCTGCAGGTGAGGAGGAGACATATATGGTGGAGATCATTTTAAAAATGTACAGAAGATCTGAGAGGCAAGTCAGAAATAAGATTTCTGGTTTTATCTGAGTCTAAAAAATTGTCTGGACAATATCTCTAAGTGTTTGCTGTTGTAATGCTTTTTTGAAACAAAGATGAGAAAACGGTTTGGATCAGACTAAGAAAATGGTTCCCCAGAAAGTTATTTTTTCCACTTGCTTATCAGGGCTTCTGAATAAAAATGTTTAACTTCCTTAACAATCTTTACATTACACAGAGCTTAGTTTCACCTTCTACTCTCATAGGCAGCAGTGAAGACAGCCCTGAGGATGAATGATTATCACTTTGCCATGAGCATCTACGAGGAGGCAGGAGACGTCTACTTTAAAGGCACCAGGAACAGATTGGCTTCACTGCCTTTCTACAGGGTAGGAACAAATAAAACGCAATGTCATGATGCAGTCTTTCCGTTTGAGTTTATTTCTATTCTACAAAATTATATTTCAAGTCTTGGCCGGCGCTGAACTCATCTAACAAATGGTTTGGTTTCAGGATGGCGGCCTGCCCTTTGCACGCAGCATTAAGGACATCCACTCAGAGTTCCGTTTGTTGAGTAAACTCACAGAGCTGTTAATGAACCAGGGCGAGCAGGAGGAGGCTCTGCAGTACGCTACGCTGGCTGTGGAGGTCGCCAGCAAAACAGGTACAGAGTATAATAATAATAAATTTGATTTATATAGCACACTTTAAAAAGGAGAAAATAATAAAAACAAATACAATACAAATATATCTAAAGAGCATATTGAATAAAATATGGTAATATAAAAAGTATGGCCTATAGTAGAATCTGTCCTCATGAGTGTTGTCAGAAGGAAAGATTCTTCAGCCTGCTTCAATAACCATGGTGTAGCTTTTGAACTACTTTCCTAACAGACACCATATATGTTTTTCCTCAGGTGTGCATCTGCATGAGAGGACAGCCTACCACCGGCTGGCTACAGTCTACTACAGCCTGCAGCAGTATGAGATGGCAGAAAACTACTACCTCAAGTCCCTGTCCTTCTGTCCGCCCGTCATGCAGGACCCTAAGGAGGCTCGCTACTTTACAAATATTTACTGCAGACTTGGCAATCTGACACTACACAAACTGAAGGTACAGGAGACAGTTATATTTCTGTGTTTGCAATGCATGAGCAAATATCCACATTATGTTTCTGAAATCTGCTTAGATTTATAGATACAACAGAACAATTTAAATCTACAATGACTCAGAAATGGTATATCATATTTATTTTCAAATATTTAAAGTAAAACTAAAATAAACGTACTTAAGTTAAACATTTCATTTGCAGTTTAAGTTATTGAAATTGAATGATGAATATTATAATATAATATTACATCTTTAACAAATACGTTTAATTTTCAATTTCTAAAATCGTATTCTTTATTTTTTAATAGAAAACGATAACATACAAATGTAATAATGTTTTAAGACTTTTTCTCTGTACTTCTCCATGTTTCACGCCCTTTCCAGACAAACTAATCTATAACAATCAGTCTTTGATCAACAAACAAAATATGAAAACACTGTTCTTAACTTTAACTTAAACAGATGATGTTAATTTGGATTACATCTGACCTATGTACCTCTCCAGGATTCTTTTGACGCGGTGGGCTACTTCCAGTTGGCTCTGGCGGCGGCGCTGGAGGACCAAGCTAACCCCGAGGCTCTGTATGTGGTGTACATGAAGCTGGCCGAGATCCACTGCAACCACATGCCCGACGCTCAGCTGTGCCAAGTTTACAGAGACAGAGCACAGAGTCTGAAGAGAGTTCTGGCAGGAGAGGACGGCGCTGCTGAGAAAAACATGGAGGATGCAGAGACGCAGTCTGGTAGACAGAACGAAGAAGAGGCCAATGCTGATAAGGAACGTACAGAAAGTTCTGTGAAGAGAAACAGCATTATCATGTCTACACCGGAAAAATGTGAAGATAACTCCTTTCCAAGAACTTGTACAATCCATGGAGACACAGAGGATAGATGTTCAGACACTAATGGGAAAATAGAACACAGCATTGATTCGGGAAGCCTTTTAATGAATGCCTTCGGGTCTGAGACAGAAACCATCGGCAGTCAGTCGTACAGTGACAGTATTCTTACGGAGTCCTTTGATACAGCAAAGGAGCAGATCTCAGACTCCAGCAGCTCCACTGACACTTTACAAACTAACAGGAATCAAACAGACGAGAGGGACTTTGATACTGATCACTTCATGCCTAGCCAAACACC
This sequence comes from Gymnodraco acuticeps, assembly GCF_902827175.1. Classification (NCBI taxonomy): domain Eukaryota; kingdom Metazoa; phylum Chordata; class Actinopteri; order Perciformes; family Bathydraconidae; genus Gymnodraco; species Gymnodraco acuticeps. Next base: position 998,908 of record NW_022990027.1, on the reverse strand, counting down.
TGAAGATCCAACAAGTGACATCACAACACACATAAACGCACAAAACACAGATTCTGATATTCAGAATGAAAAAAACACAACCGCTAAGGAAACAGATGTGCATGCAGAAAAATATGTCAGTGTTGAGGATAATTGGTGTGATACTGACTGATAAAGATGTAAGCATGTATGACTGCACAGAGATATAAGTGTGGGACTGACTGAGATGATGTCTGCACACAGTCACTTAATGTTCTTTACTGATATTTCCTCCGTCTGGTCACATTTCTCTTGACCAGCATGACTGCAACGTTCCAGTCACATGGCACTTATTGTAGGAAAGATGATGTGATTACTGTTAAGTGTTCAGACATTCAGTGACTCTAAAGCATGTGCCTTTTGTAAAATATATTCTGTGGTTATTATTGTGCTTGTAATATACGTTTTCTAAATGTATGATTTTGTATCTCTGGAAGATATGACTGAAACAAAGAGTGATGTTTTGTTTGCTGCATGTTTATCTGGGCTTTTGTTGCATCAAATATGGCAGACATACGGTGGCTTTAAGGAGCAAAGCACAACAACATGAGGCAAAGCACATGAATAAATCACAACACACAATAAATACTATTCAGAAAAAAGCTATGGGATTTAGGGAATCCTTTTTTATGCAGTCTATAGGGAAAACCCAATTTGTTTACACCACGGTTTCTGATTCCCAAATAATTGGTCCCTTTTTCGTTGAAGAAACTTGTCTATTCTGAAATGACTGTCCTTGAAACCAAAGTATAACATAACTTTATAACATTACAGAACTTTAAATACTTAAACACAGTATATATTTTTTCCAAGCACATGTTCCAAAATCAGCCGGAAAAATGTAAAAACCCTAAACACACCTTGACCGCTGCACATGTGTTGGCAAGATGGTGAAGATGTTTTTTTATTTGCATCGTTTTTTTAAAAACTGCAACGTGTTTCTCCTAATTTAAATGTTTTGGGCCGTTGTAACGTGTTTGCACCTGTCGGCCACTGTACCAATGAACTGTTTGCAGCGTCAGTACAGCACAGAATTGTTTCGCACACACACACACATCATACACAGGTACTACACTATCTTCCCAGTACAAGCTCGGCAGAATAACACAGCCATGTGCCACTGGAGCCATAACACTCGTAAAAAAGCTTTTTTTTCCTTCTTATGTGTATTCAATGAGTCAGAGCAGGAGCAGTTAATTACTTTTGAAAATAGTGCCATGTCATAATAGCACCACAAGAGAGAGCTATCCTGTTGATTTTGTGATTTACTGGAAAAAGCCATCAGGACGGTGTTTTTCCTCAGTTTGGCCAGAGGTAGGCAGTGAAAGACAATTCCTACAGAAGCTGCAGACTGTGTTGCAAAAACTACTGCCAACATGTTCAACAGGTGAGAGACGGGAAGGAGAGAAAGAGATTTCTGTCATCTGACTGGCAATGGCAGCAATCCAAGCTGAGCATCATGGAAATTTTCCTCTGCGTCACACTTTGGGCTTTATTCCACTTACAAGATATGTTTGTCAATTGTTGCAATCATGACGTCAATATATGCAAAAATATTCCAGTTGTACGGAAGAGGTGTGGATTTATTTAAAAAAAACATTTCCTGTGACAAGATTAGAAGAAAGGCTTCGAAAAACAGACTCATATCCATAGATCTGGTTAGAACATATAGTGCTGCAGCTTGTGCCTGAATTGCACCACACTGGTTAAAATGATGCTGTGCCTATTCCTATTTTCTTTCAATTGCAGTAAGTGGATATTAATGAGCCTAGATTTTATTAAGGAACTGGCACAATAGAAAATGTCAGAGAAAATAAAGAACGTAAAGTGAGAGTTTAGGCAAGGCCAGACAAAGAGAAACGGCTAAGGATTAGGTTGTTGTAAAGCAGCGAGCCAAAGGAAGGAATGTTTGTATGCATGGCCTGCAGGCTGAATACAGATGCAGGGCTTCTTCCTTCCCCCCACAGGCATGAGTTTAGCCCAAGTTCTAAACACTTCCCATTGTGCCAAGACAAGCACTGAATTGTTCTTCCTTTTTAAGTATTCCCAGGGTTACTTTCAAATGATCTCTCAGGACTTTTGCTTAACAAGTGTTCTGCTCTTCACTTCATTAAATGCCAATACAGAAGAGGATTAATACCAAGAGCAGAAAAAACATCAAATGTATCGTTTATGTGACCCAAAAACTGTCTACTAAAGTTATTTAAAAAACGAAATGCATAGATTGTACATTTTGTACTCTTTTATTTGACATATGAGATGGTGAAGCTTTTAAAACAGTAAATAATTGTTTTTACTTGGTTTACAAAGCTTTTGACAAGGTAGTATATTATTACGGCTCATGAGGCAAGTGACACTGGGAATTGTTTCATCATGTATTACCGTCTTTAATGATTTCCTTCTGAAACAAGAGGAGCGTCAACGCACCTTTGTCCGAGATGACCTTCTCAGATTAAGAGACAACACGTTTAAAAAAACAGCACTACTTGGAATCTGAAGGGTGCCTAGTCCCAAGAACATCTAGGAATATGTTTTAGTATTTAAAAAGCGCCAGTGTGTAGTATTTTGGGACATCTTTTAGCAGATATGTTTGTTTTACTTAATCACCTGAAACTAAGAAACATTGTGTTTTGTTACCTTAAAATTAGCCCTTTTTATCTAAAGTGAGTGAGTCCTCTTCTATGGAGTCCATTGTAGCTTAGAACAGACTAATCAAACTCTGGTTGTAGATAGGGTATTTTGTATATATTTATACCATCATTATTTGACACACTCAGAAAACTGCCACCTGAATGGTCCTCACCACATTCTTGTAAAGGGAAGGGTGAATGTTGGGTGTGTTATGGCGCATTTCCACTGCAGCGCGCAGCATGGTTTAAGCGTGCTGTGTCAAACCTGGCCCGTTTTATTTTGCTTTTCCACTAGGGGTAGTTCCGGCTCAGGGCTACTTTTTCACCTTTGTTCTGGCCCTCCAAAATCGAGGTTCTTACCGGGCCAACAACCGGGCTGAATATGCTAAACTAGTGACGTAAACACTCTCGACTGCTGAATGGCCAGAGAGAATTGCTGGCAAGGGGGATACAGCTACAACAAAATTATGCCGAAGTAGCAACATACTGATACCGGTTAGTAAAAACCATGATTGGCTTTGACAAGACGGCAGGCGAAAAACCCTTTAAAATACGTGTTTTCTGAATGGAGATCGGCTAAGCTAATGTTGTATATGCTCCGACCGTCCACACTCACAACAATGGCCTACAGACATAAATAAACCAGCGACTGTTTTCGCCATGACACAGTCTGTGCTTTGTACTTGTTTAACTTGTGTCTAGTTTCTGAAAAGATATGAGGAGCTGCATGGGCGTCGCCTGGGGTAGGCATCCGGGGCTAAAGCCCCGGATGTTTTTTCTTTAGCCCCGGACAAATTCTCCCTCAATAATATAATACATTAACCGTACTTTACCTAGAGGACGGCAGGAATGTAATTTCCCGTGTTCAGTGAATGCAACAGAGGCAAGACACCACCAGACCAATCAGAGAGTTGCATGGAAATAAACTTGTTTTATTGGCTGACAGTGACAGGTACGTACCTCTCCTCTGTGACAGTGTTTACACTTTCAGCCGCGGACGCCGAGTTTCTGAAGATGGACATTAGACATTTTTTTAATAAAAAAGACGGCAATTCTCAAATGGTGGCTCACACAACAACCCCAGAGCCACCACCTGAGCCAGGTGAACAAGGTATGTACATGTCAGTAAACTTACAAGTTATGTCAACATGTAAGCAAAGCATAAATTATAGCCACGTTGACGTTACTTTGAATCGCGCGGGTAAGCTAAACCGTTAGCAAGTAGCTATAGCTAGCCAGATATATTAAATAAACACTTTGTCATACAATCTAAATGTTGTGTTTTTTAGCGTTACCTGGTGATTTCAAAGAAAGCTCTCTGGGAAATGTTGACTTACTGTCTGTGTTCGACATGAAGCTAGAAGCTACCTTACATTACACAGTTGATCCTGAGTCCTGCCAGTTAAAGTGTTTCATAGTTAGCTTAGCTAAGCATCAACCTAGCACTGAAATATATGGATATTATGTGACAGTATTTCTGAGAAAAAGTCAGCTGAAATGGTGGCATGCCACTGCTTTACGTCGACAGCATGTTTGAACGTATTTGCAGCAGTAAATGTGGCTGTTTGGCCACTGACGTTGCCATAACAACACCTGCATTTAAATGTGCAACCTCTTTTGTGACAGATTTTTGCAAGAAATTATAATTCTTCTGATTGATATTTCCTATTGACAGCTAGTTTCTATGTGAACATTATGAGATGGACAGCCAGCTAACAAGCTTTTATACAAATATTTCAGATCAAAGCTAATCCAGTGGGGCTCCTGAAAGGGGGAAGATACACTATGCTCCCAAATATTAAGCCTTGACCCCCATCTTAAAATTGATATGATCCAAAAATATCTGCATTGTCGGAGGCCTTTTTTCCTCATTATCATGTCAAATTGTACAGCTTTCCTTAGTGTTGAATGCAGAAAGATGACTATATTAGAGTATTAAGTGAAAATGACTATATTAAAGTTTTAAGTAAATGTATTAAGTGAATTACTCAAACTGCATTTGTATAGGAATGATTCTGTCCTATTGGCAGATAACTACTCTTAACACTGATATCTAACAAGAGGTTTCCAATGTAAATTTAACTATTTTCAATTGGTTAGTATTACATTTTGTGACAGTGTGGTGACACTCATTTTAATGAAGACACATTTGTGTATCTTGAAATTCGTTTATTTGACAGAGCTGGAAACTGATTGACTTACATACTTGTTTGTGTTTACCTACACAGTCATCACAGATGAGCCAAACAGAGTAGAGGATGAAGAAAGGAGAACAGGAGAAAGGGACACACAAGAAGGAGATACAACAGACAAGAACAACAATGGAGACAACAATGAACAGGAACACCAGAACAGACAAGAGGCAATGGGTAACTGGGGAACTGATTTAGGGACTGCAGATACAAGTCAAGGCAAGTGAGACATCACTGCTTTCCATTTGGCCAGCAAAAGAGATCATTTCAACCGCAAACAGCAAGAGATGAGGGATTATTATTTCCTCCTTCCATCCCTTTTTTATGTTTAATCTGATTACTAACAACTTCTAATCATTTGACATAGTTTATGATTTAATTGGAAAATGAAGTGTTTTTAAATAATAAACCCGATTCTTTGATTTCTTTTTGACATATGGGTGTTGAGAGATATATCCATATCTCTTAATGTTGCTCTCAAAGTGCACAAGATTGATGCTTTTAACTTCAATATTTAAAAAAAATCTTCCTGGGGGACCCCAGAGGAGGTGAGTTCCCCCCAAAATAGCACTTTATCTCTGCTTATGTAACTCCAGTGTAGTGTCCCCTCGTCAACAGATCACTCAGAGCTGATTACTTTCCTGCATTTCAATGGACAGCATATAAAAAGGACACGTGAGCTGCATTGCTTAAGAGATCCTCTCATGCTATCTCTTTTACAAAATAAGTGTCCAGTCAACAACAAAACATCAGTGATTGTATAGTGGTAGTATATTTTTCACAAGCAATGTGAAACATTAAACTTGTTCGCTGGGCATGTCAAAAACCTCCCTGCTTTGATCAAGACTTTAGGGAGCCTTTAGCCCCTCTAGCAAAGGGACTGGAAAGCAAGCTTTGAAAATTCAGTACCATCTACTGTCATGTTCCAGACACTGCTCTCAACCACTCAGGGCCTGCACAAATACCTGCAGAAAGAAACAATTGACTTGGTGCAGGCTGTAGATTACAAAACAGCAGTTGAGAACACACTGAAAAGTTACCGAAGTAACAAGAAAGCACATGAGGTCTATGACAAGACCAAGGCCCTGTGCAATGATCTTGATATTCCCGAAACTGTGACACAGAGGAAGAAGCGTAGAAACATGGAAGACTTTGTAGTCGAGGCATCATGTGGAGCAATGTGAAACATTAAACATAAATAAACTGGTGTACAAAACTCACATACCTGCATTTCAATGGACAGCATAAAAGGACACGTGAGCTGGGTTCTGTTGAAGAAATAGCACCATGCTGCTCACATGAGCTTATTAGCTCAGATTAGCTATTGATGATCATGTTGATAAATCATATAAAACAAATAGCCAATCACACAAAAAACATGTTGCTGTGACTGTGAGCATTACACAATTAACATTAAACTAAACAAACACAACAGTACGTTATTGTCCTTATAAAATAAAAACATACATTTTGTCCACCGAGATAATACAGGCACCTTACCCTCAAGTGATCCTCAGGTGCTATGAGAATCTCCCACAATGCATTGCCGTAACAAAGCTAATGCAGGCACACGTTTGTGACACCAGATGGCGCAATTGTGTATGTGAAATTGTAGAAATGTAGAAAATTCGACTGTAGCGCCGCCACTGTGGGCTAAGCCCCGAATGTTTCCAGGTCCAGGCGACGCCCCTGAGGAGCTGTGAGCTCTGAGTGCTAACCGCTAACGGGCTGATATTGGTTTCGTGGTTCGCATTGCAGATGACGTCACGGCTCCGCCTACACTGCGTTACTATAGTTACTACCCCAGCTACTAAACTCAAATCAAGCCATGATTATTGTTTTTATTTTAAAATCGTATAATGTCAGACTTTTTTGTCGTCTGTGAGGAAAATAAATGGAACTCGATGGAACTCGAGCGTGCGATCGGAGCGTTTAGAGCGAAGCGAATATTCGCATTGCGTCCGGTCTGAACGCAGCATTAAAGCAAGCTCCGCGCTGCACTGGAAACGCGCCATTACATCACCAGAAGTCCTAATTTAAGGGGTCATATCTCCCCAAAAAACTCACTATATCAACAGCCCCACCAAAAATATTTTCCACCAGCCGCCACTGCTGAAGTCGAATAGTCCATTTAGCTTAGGAACCTTCCTAACGGAGTGAAATGACCCGGAAGTCCCTCAGTGGCAGCCATGATAAGTGCTGTTCGAATTCTCTAGATGATAGGAAAGGAGGTTTCAAACTTCCTTTATAACCTCCTTTAGCTTAGGAACCACTGGACCTCCCTTGACGAAAGGAGAGGAGAAAGTGCTGCCCCACAATGCCTTGCAGGCAGCCGCAGCATTTGCCGTCACACAACAGTCGGCCGTTCACGGAAACAACCGATTATGACCAAGAAATGATATCATGAAAGTTACGGTGCTTATTAAGCATTTTAAAACGTATGTGGTAAGTTGCCAAAGTGCTTTGTTTTGAACTTTCATCAGTATTATAATCAAAAAGAGAAATATGAATGTTAGTTTTGACTGAAATGATCAAATAAAGTCAACATTTCACTGAGCTGTGTGGGGTTTGTTCAACTTTTAAAAGATGTTTGAATGGTGATATACACGGTGATAGATGTTAAGGACTGTGGTATCTTACCTTGTGTTATTATTACATGTTATTGCATTTGTCCATCAGGGGGCAAACTCACTCTTGGTATTAAAAGAGCCTGTTGTATACGTTCCCATGAGGAAGTCCCGGAAGCATGTTACAAAAGTCCATCCATCTTCTTCCGCTTATCCGTGGTCGGGTCGCGGGGGTAGCAGTTCCACCAGAGAGCCCCAAACTTTCTTTTCCCTGGCGACATCAACCAGCTCTGACTGGGGGATCCCAAGGCGCTCCCAGGCCAGCGAAGAGATATAATCCCTCCACCTGGTCCTAGGTCTACCCCTTGGTCTCTTCCCAGCTGGACGTGCCTGGAACACCTCCCTAGGGAGGCGCCCAGGTGGCATCCTAACTAGGTGCCCGAACCACCTCAACTGGCTCCTTTCGACGCGAAGGAGGAGCGGCTCAACTCCGAGTCCCTCCCTGATGACCGAACTTCTCACCTTATCCCTAAGGGAGACACCAGCCACCCTGCGGAGAAAACCCATCTCGGCCGCTTGTATCCGCGATCTCGTTCTTTCGGTCATGACCCATCCTTCATGACCATAGGTGAGGGTAGGAACGAAAATGGCCCGGTAGACAGAGAGCTTTGCCTTCTGGCTCAGCTCCCTTTTCGTCACAACGGTGCGGTAAAGCGACTGCAGTACCGCTCCCGCTGCTCCGATTCTCCGGCCCATCTCACGCTCCATTGTTCCCTTACTCGAGAACAAGACCCCGAGATACTTGAACTCCTTCACTTGGGGTAAGGACTCATTCCCTACTTGAAGTGGACAGTCCATCGGTTTCCTGCTGAGAACCATGGCCTCAGATTTGGAGGTGCTGATCCTCATCTCAGCCGCTTCACACTCGGTTGCGAACCGATCCAGTGAGTGCTGAAGGTCGCAGACCGATGAAGCCATTAGAACCACATCATCTGCAAAAAGCAGTGGTGCAATCCTTAGTCCACCGAACTGCAGACCCCCTCCCCCATGACTACGCCTCGAAATCCGATCCATGTATATTACAAACAGGATTGGTGACAAAGCGCAGCCCTGGCGGAGGCCAACCCTCACCGGAAATGGGTCCGACTTACTGCCGAGGACCCGGACACAGCTCTCGCTTTGGGAGTACAGAGATTGGATGGCCCTGAGTAGAGACCCCCTCACCCCATACTCCCGCAGCACCTCCCACAGTAACTCCCTGGGAACTCGGTCATACGCCTTCTCCAAGTCTACAAAACACATGTAGACCGGATAAGCGTATTCCCAGGCCCCCTCCAGGATCCTTGCGAGAGTAAAAAGCTGATCCGTCGTTCCACGACCAGTACGGAATCCGCATTGTTCCTCCTCAATCTGAGGTTCGACAATCGGCCTGACCCTCCTTTCGAGTACCTTAGAGTAAACTTTCCCGGGGAGGCTGAGTAGTGTGATGCCTCTGTAATTGGCACACACCCTCTGATCCCCCTTTTTAAAAAGGGGGACCACCACCCCGGTCTGCCACTCCTTCGGTACTGTTTCCGACTTCCACGCAACGTTGATGAGACGTGTCAACCATGACAGTCCCTCAACACCCAGAGCCTTCAGCATTTCCGGGCGGATCTCATCCACCCCCGGGGCTTTGCCACTGTGGAGTTGTTTGACGACCTCAGTGACCTCCCCCCGGGAGATTGGTGTTGATCCCCCGTCATACTCCAGCTCTGCCTCTAACATAGAGGGCGGAGTTGTCGGGTTCAGGAGTTCCTCAAAGTGTTCCTTCCAACGCCCTAACACTCCATCAGTTGAGGTCAACAACGTCCCATCCTTACTGTACACAGCTTGGATGGTTCCCTGCTTCCCCCTCCTGAGGTGTCGGACAGTTTTCCAGAACAACTTTGGTGCCGCCCGAAAGTCCTTCTCCATGTCTTCTCCGAACTTCTCCCACACCCGCTGCTTTGCCTCGGCCACGGATGAGGCTGCTGCCCTTCGGGCCTGTCGGTACCTTGCAACTGCCTCGGGAGTCCCCCGGGATAACAAATCCCTGAAGGCCTCCTTCTTCAGTCGGACGGCTTCCCTGACCACCGGTGTCCACCAGGAGGTTCGAGGGTTACCGCCCCTTGAGGCACCTAGGACCTTGAGACCACAGCTCCCCGCCGCGGCTTCGGCAATAGAGGCTTTGAACACCGACCACTCTGGTTCAATGTCCCCAACCTCCACAGGAATGCCCGAAAAGCTCCGCCGGAGGTGTGAGTTGAAGGCCTCCTGAACTTGGGCCTCCTCCAGACGTTCCCAGTTCACCCGAACTACACGTTTGGGCTTACCAGGTCTATCCAGAGGCTTCCCCCGCCACTCGACCCAACTCACCACCAGATGGTGATCAGTTGACAACTCCGCCCCTCTCTTTACCCGAGTGTCCAAAACATACGGCCTCAGGTCCGATGATACGATAACGAAATCGATCATGGACCTTCTGCCTAGGGTGCTCTGGTACCACGTACACTTATGAGCATCCTTATGTTCGAACATGGTGTTTGTTATGGCCAATCCATGACTAGCACAGAAGTCCAGTAACAAACCACCACTCCGGTTCAGATCAGGGGGGCCGTTCCTCCCAATCACGCCCCTCCAAGTGTCTCCATCATTGCCCACATGTGCGTTGAAGTCTCCCAGCAAGATTAAAGAGTCCCCTTCAGGAGCCCCATACAGGACTCTTTCCAGGGTCTCCAAGAAGGCCGTATACTCTGAACTGCTGTTGGGTGCATAAGCACACACAACAGTCAGAGTTTTCCCCCCCATAACCCGCAGGCGTAGGGAGGCGACCCTCTCGTCCACTGGGGTAAACTCCAACAACGAAGCACCTAACCGGGGACTTGTGAGTATCCCCACACCCGCCCGGCGCCTCACACCTTGAGCAACTCCGGAGAAGAATAGAGTCCAACCCCTATCCAGAAGTAAGGTTCCAGAGCCGACGCTGTGCGTAGAGGTGAGCCCAACCAGATCCAACTGGTAACGCTCCACCTCCCGCACAAGCTCCGGCTCCTTCCCCCCCAGAGAGGTGACGTTCCACGTCCCCAAAGCCAGCTTCTGTCGCCCGGGTCTGGTCCGTCGAGACCCTCCGCTTTCACTGCCACCCTTCTGGCAGCGCACCCGACCCCATCGATGTTTCCCGTAGGTGGTGGGCCCGCGGGACGGAGAAGCGGAGGTGTTGCCCACGTTGCCTTTTCGGGCTGGGCCCGGCCGGGCTCCGTGGCAAGCCCGGCCACCAGACGCTCGCCGACGAGTCCTCCTTCTGGGCCTGGCTCCAGAAGGGGACCCCGGGCTTCCTCCGGGCCAGGTATCCTCACTTCTTAGTTGTTACAAAAGTAAACCAGTTAAATCTACTCTTACGTTGTGGACATACAATTATTGATCACAAGATACAACATGTTATTGGCGACGAGGATTAAGAAGAGGATTAAGACAAGGATCAAGACGGGATCAAAGAGGACATGCCAAACGGACTGGTTAGCACCTTACATGCAGGTTTTGGTAATAATGAATGAACAGACATTCCAAAGACTATGGAAAGACATAAAAAGTCCATGTTTGAGACCAACCAAAATCCACATCGAGTCTTATACAGGTGACCCTGTTAATGTGGTCGGAGCTGCCATTGTTAGAGTGAAATACAAACATCAAAGGCGGTACCTGCCCCTCATTGTGGTTAAAGGGGACGGCCCCAGCCTGCTGGGAAGTGGCTGGCTGGAGGAAATATATCCGAGTTGGAAATAAATCAAGCTCAGACACAAATCTCGAGTCCTGAAACACCTGAAGACAGAGGACAAATCGCTGCAGCAAGTACTGAGCAAACATGAAAATGTCTTCAAAGAGGAGCTTGGCACACTGAAAGGTATGAAAGCTACCATCCATGTAAAGGCTGATTCAGTCCGTTGTTTCTTCCGTCCAAGGTCTGTCCCGTATGCCATGCGCACCAAAGTAGATGAAGAAATAGACAGATTGTTGAAAGAAGGAGTAATCTCACCTGTTAAACATGCAGAATGGGCAGCACCAGTGGTTCCAATATTGAAGCCTGTTGGGACAGTAAGGCTACGTGGAGACTACAAGCTCACTGTAAATACAGTTTCCTCACTTGAACAATACCCCATACCCCGAATGGAAGATCTATTTGCAGCACTGACAGGAGGAAAACAGTTCACAAAGTTGGACATGAGTCATGCATACCAGCAAATACTCATGGATGATGAATCAAAGAAATACTTAACAGTGAATACGCACAGAGGCTTATTCACATACAACAGACTGCCTTTTGGAGTAGCATCAGCCCCAGCTATATTTCAGAGGACAATGGAAGGTCTCCTGCGAGGCATTCCTTTCGTGGCAGTGTATTTAGATGACATCCTGGTGAGCGGTGTGGATGAGGAAGACCATCTGCAGAACCTCGAAACAGTGTTGGCAAAGCTGGAGGAGGCAGGATTGCGTCTGAGAAGGAGCAAGTGCACTTTCCTGGAAGAGGAAGTGGAATATCTGGGACATCGAGTGGACGCACAGGGACTTCACCCTGTGGAAAAGAAAGTCAAAGCCATCATGGAGGCTCCCAACCCCACACATGTTACTGAACTCAAGTCGTACTTAGGTTTGCTAAATTACTATAACACATTTCTGCCAAACTTAGCTACACTATTGGCACCACTGCATGAGCTCCTGCGACAAGATGTGCGATGGACATGGTAAAAGAAACAGGAAGAGGTTTTTAAAAAATCAAAGGCCCTGTTAAACTCAGCAGAAGTGTTGGTGCATTACTCTGCTGACCGAGAGTTAATTATGTCATGTGATGCGTCACCTTACAGGGTGGGCGCTGTTTTATCACACGTAATGGACGATGGAACTGAACGTCCTTTGGGGTTCATGTCGCGTACCCTAGCGCCTGCTGAAAAGAATTACTCACAGCTAGACAAAGAAGGCTTAGCAGTTATATTTGGAATCAAGAAATTCCACAAGTACTTGTATGGTCGATTTTTCACCATCTATACAGATCACAAGCCACTGATCTCTCTCTTCAACGAAAAGAAACCCATTCCACAGATGGGTTCCCCTAGAGTTCAGAGATGGGCGGTGCACCTGAGTGCCTATGAGTATCACATTGTGTACAAACCAGGAAAGAACAACGCTAATGCGGACGCATTAAGCAGACTGCCGCTGTCGGAAGATGTGCGAGAGAGTGAGACCGCAGAACAAGTGCTCATGATTGATCTTCTGGATGACACACTCGTGGACACAGCCAAAATAAAACACTGGACAGCTAAGGATGTAATATTGTCTCAAGTTCATGGTTATGTCTTGTCGGGATGGCCGTCAGAGACTGAGGCTCCTCTCAAGCCGTATCATCAGAGGAGAGAGGAACTGAGTGTGATGGATGGCTGCGTGCACTGGGGAGCCAGAGTCATCGCACCAAACAAAGGCAGGAAAAATATATTGAAAGTACTGCACCAAACACATTCCGGCATGTCAAAGATGAAAGGTCTGGCTAGATCTTATGTATGGTGGCCGGGGATGGACCAGGATGTAGAAAAGGAAGAGCAGTCTTGTGAGGAGTGCCAAAAGCACCACAAGTCACCACCATCAGCACCATTACATCCCTGGGAGTGGCCGGAGTCTCCCTGGACGAGAATTCATGTGTACTATGCAGGTCCTTTACTGGGAGAGATGTTTCTACTGATAGTGGATGCTCACTCAAAATGGATGGATATTTATCACAGGTGATCATTGAAAAGCTACGTCAGAGTTTCAGTGTTTTTGGACTGCCAAAAATGTTGGTGTCAGACAACGGAACCTGTTTTACAAGTGCTGAATTTGAGACTTTCAGCACCGTTTCACCCGTCTTCTAATGGGCTGGCAGAGAGGGCGGTCCAAACCTTCAAAGAGGGGATGAAAAAGATGAAAACAGTCCCATGACACAAACAGGAAACTGAGAAGTTTCTCACCTGGGGATAAAGTTTTCATCAGAAACTACTCTTATGGACCTAAATGGATCCCTGCGGTCATCGACAGCTCATCAGGTCCAGTGTCATATACAGTGATCATTGGAAGTGGTCAAGTCGTGAAGCGGCATGTGGATCAAGTAAGAGCCAGATTGACAGACACTGTGTCCTTAGAGCCGGTGCTGGACTCCAACAGAGACACTGTGGTTCCAGTGACAAGAGGTATTGGCCTGATTACACACACACACACGTGCACAGGCGAGTACAAGTGATTATGATGTCCCATTGTCTGATCCTGTGATTGTGCCGGTGCTCCCAGATAAAGCTGTGCCCGAGAGAAAGCCAGAAATGGTGGCTTCCCCTCCTCATGAGGATGTCGCGAGACCAGCGCAACACGCCAGCTCAGACAAGCCTCTCGACTTTTCGACTCTCCCAGTAACCCGAGAGTGTCTGCTAATTTATCGGATACTCATCCTAGTTGTGGTGTTAGCTCTACAGCACGTTGAGATCTCTGTAGGACTCAGCCTTTGGCCAATCATAGTCGTGTTCCTTTGTTATGATCCCTACGTAGCCTGCCTTAGCGTGCACGATCAGCGTCTCATGCTATTAGGATCTGTCTGTGTTGGTGTTTTTCTAGTCTTTTTCTATCTTTGGGTTTCCTGTTTTATTTTGCAAAGTGTTCACCCCCGTTTCCTGCCTGTTTGCTTTCTGTCTGTTTCCCTCCCTGATTGTGTTCACCTGGTGCCTCTGTATTTTCTCCTCCCTCCTCACCTGTCTCGTATTTATGTGATTAGTCCTGGGTGTATTTAAGTTCTGGGTTTTCTGTCTCTCTTTGTCGGGTTGTCTTGTGTTGTGAGTAAACTGCGGTGAGTGTTCGGTTCTGGCTCTGAAATATTGTAGCCTTGAAATAAAGGAATTATTTTGTCACTTAAATCTGCATTTGGGTCCTGCTTCCTGCACACCGTAACACCGAGTTTTCCTTTGCTTTGGATGACTGCTCGTATCGATGGTTGAGAGCGTCCAGGGTTCAGCAGCGAGAGGCTGTTCTGGCAGAGGCACGCCGGATTACTATGGAGAAGCCAGGCTTGGTTAAATTCTTATCGGGCAGCATTTTGGATTTTCTCACGGTGTGTTATCCCCTGCCTGACAGCCCCAGGCCTCCCAACTCCCGTTTTGATACCACACGCATCGGTGTGGTCCGTCTGGCGTCAGCCCCTGCTTCTCACCCAGTGTTTGCTACAGTCCAGGAGCCATTCGCTGGTACTCGTCTGGCCTTTGGAGGTCCACGGAGCCTCCAAACGGCTCCTAAGGGAAGGAGTCGCAAGGCCAGGTTGGCAACACGAGCCCAAAGGGCCATGGTTCCAGAACCAGTTCTGGCCCCAGCAGCCATGGTCCTTGCTCCAGAACCGGTCCCGGCAGCCATGGATTCGGCTCCAGAGCCGGCCCATACAGCCAGAATGTATTATTGGCCATAAGACTGTTAAACACCTGAACTTTGAAACAACATCCATGACATTAATCTGGCTGCTACTTAGAAATGATTTATCTAATCATATTCCAAAAACTTGTATATAGAATCTTATTGAACTATTTCACTTTTTACTATTTTTGTTTTTGCACTATTTTTTTCTGTGTATCTGTTTTATTGTGTTGCACTGTTTGAGGAGCCTGGGACCTAAGATTTCCATCGTCATAACTACACTGTAGCTATGTTCGTATGACCAATAAAAGCCTTGAACCTTCATGTAAAATGTATTTAGGTACTGTCAAACAAGAAAAAACTAATATCATATGCTAACTGTCATCTCTTTTATATTTGTGTTTCAGCGTCACCTGTCCCCAGAGGAGTTCCTCCAAGTGTTCGGCATGACTGTGGAGGATTTTGACCGGCTGGCTCTGTGGAAGAAAAATGATCTCAAGAAACAGGCCCGACTGTTTTAACAACATATGGACGTATGTTAAATACTGCCATAACTAGAGCGAGAGACTTTAGGGGGGGAAGAAAGAGATATTTAGTCTTCTGCTCAATGTCACTGCCATGGCTAACGGTGTGTCCACACAGCAGCTTTGACCAAATCTTGAAAATCCTGGAGCTGGGCGTGTCTGACAGCTTGGGGATTTCGCGACCAACAACCAATCACATGAATATCACATGAATATCCCGCCCCCGACATACAAAGCAAAAAAACCCGGTTCTTCTACACTATTGTCAATTAGGAAGGGCTATGATGAACATTTATGAGATTAATGTTTATGGTGCTATTTTATGCTACATTCCATGCTGGCTAATGATACTGTCTATGCTTGCTAGCAACGAAGTAAACTAGCAACGAAGTAAACTGGATATCAAATCCCCAAACAAGCGAAAACCTACCAGTTTCACCCACTGCCTCTGCCACCTCCCTCCATGCCTGGTTCCTCCGGTTTGTATCCCAGTAAGTAAATAGGGACTGGTCATAAAGAACCGGGTGATTTGCTACCGCAATAACTAACTTCTCCTCCATTTTTGTGGAATATAGAAATGAACTGCGGGTCTGGTTCTCCCAGCTTGCACGCGGTTTGATTGGCTAGCGCTTGAACTGTCAGATTTGCATAAACGGATCTGATTGGCTGTCGCTTCCAGCTCAGCCTCAAAAGTTGAACATTGCGGGCCGTCCACACAGCAGCTTTGACCAAATCTTGAAAATCCTGGAGCTGGGCGTTTCTGACAGCTTGGGGATTTCGCGACCAACAACCAATCACATGAATATCACATGAATATCCCGCCCCCGACATACAAAGCAAAAAAACCCGGTTCTTCTACACCTACGGCACTTCCGGGCAAAAATTACGGCCCCGCCCATTTTTGGGGGAAAACAACGCTGTCATTTGAATGGCGGTCAATACAAATTCTGAAGTTTTTGCCAATCCGATCAAATATTTTTGAAAACCATGGATTTTTGGATCTTCAAAGAGCTCGATTACGATGGCCAGTCAGGCAAACAATTACATTCGATTATTGGTAATCGACAATCGGTCTTGATATATGGTTAAATTAAAATCAGTAGGCGATGTTACAGATATGGGCATCTGTTAATGCCTGCTATATAGTGACGCCTGTTGGCGCTTTAGTAAACTGCATGCTGACACAGGCTTACACTGTGATGTACTATATGCGCAAGCGCGGGAATATACATGTGATGGAGTTGTGAGTTACGGAATAAAGCTGCAGACTGAAACATGGTGTCAGAAGTGGTCTTCTTAGACTAAAAGCTCAAGAAAACTCACGTCATGATGACAAACAGTATTCCGGCACCCGAGGGCATGCATATGTCTGGTGATATAGCAAAAAACTGGGAGGTTTTTAGAGCAGAATTTGAGGACTTTATGCTCGCTACAGGTCTGACCGAAAAAAACGAATGCGGTGCAGGCAGCCACGCTGAGACGGCTTATGGGGAACGAGTGCCGGCATATATATATGCACAACGTCACGCTGACCGAGGAACAAAAGAAAGACCCCAAAACAATCTTGGATGCGTTGGGGGATTATTTCAAGCCGGCAAAAAATTTGATTTATGAGAGATACACGTTTGGATGCTGCAAACAAGGACCGGACGAGCCGATCGATAGCTTTATAACAAAGCTGAGGGAAAAAGCATCATCATGTGAGTACCGTGACCTAAAAGATGAACTGATTAGGGACAGGCTGGTACTCGGTATTGCCAGCGAGAGCACCAGACGGAGACTGCTGCGTGAACGGGACCTAACGCTGCCAACAGCTGTGGAGATTTGCCGCCTTGCAGAATTGACGGAGTCACGCATGAGGCTTATTGAGAGCCCGCAGGCACAGGTGGACAGTATTAATTCTATGGTGGACAGGCAAGGCGGACGACGCAAAATACAGTGGAAAACAGCGGAAAGAAACACAGCGGCTGAGAGAGAGCAGCAGTGGACCTGCAAATACTGTGGAAATGGACACAAACGGGGCAGAGAGCAGTGCCCAGCCTATGGTAAGACCTGCCGAGCATGTGGCATTTCAAATCACTTTGCAAAAGTATGTCAGGCCAGCAGCAGAGCAGAGAAAACAAGAAAAGTTAATGTTGTTGAGGATGTACAGCAAACTGAAGGGGACTCGGATACAAGTGAAAACCTATACAATGTCACTGAATATGTGGGGAATGTGAAAGCACCTGGATGCAAATGGTTTGTACACCTACACCTGAATAAGAAAAGACAGCTAGGGGCCACTTGCAATGTTATGGGCCGCCAGTTTAAAGAGAAACTGTCACCAAAGACAGCCTTACAGCCGACCAGAACAAGGCTAAAGCTGTACTCTGAGATAGGGCTGTGCGATTATGGCAAAAATCATAATCACGATTATTTGGTCAATAATTGATATCACGATTATTTTGACGATTATTCATTGACCATTTATTGAACTTTAAAACAAATAATATTTTACCAATAAACAAGATCAATAAATGTGTTGGAGCGCACTTCCAAAACCATACTAAACATATATTAATATGATAAATAAAAATAAATTAGACCAAAATAAATTAAATCAAACATGATGCAGTGCACTGTCACAACCTACTGAACACTCCTTAACATATAGCCAACATTTTGGTTCAACATATTCAACATATTCCACTCAGTTAAACGTTGAAGGCTGGCCAACCGTCATGGTCCAGAAGTAACAGGAAATAAATGTTGAACTACAATTTAAGACCAAATAAAAATGTTTAGGCCACCATGGCAAATGCTGGTAAGGCTGCTCATGTCATCTCTTAAAGATTTTTTGCAAGAAACACCAGCCTGTTTACATGGTCTGGTTTCAGAGATGAGCGCAGGCAGGTGACGATATTGCCACCTGTACTGAAGACCCTCTCTGAAGAGGAACTTGTGGCAGTGCTGCCACATATGACACAGGAAAAAAAGAAAAGACTCTGAAGAACCCTTTCTTTGCCATTATATAAAAATAGTGTTGCTACAAAAGTATAAATTAGGCTTACTAATAAGACAACTCAGATCTGAAGCTACACAGTAATCTGCTGCAACAGTGCAATAAAAAAGACAACATTAATAGAATCAAACCCATTTTTTGTTGCATTTTATTAGAGTATAAAAAGAAATGCCTTTAAAATAGGATGCAAGCAACACTAGTTTCTGAACTGATAGACTATAATCAATTTAAACAGAACATATCTTAATGTTTGCATTCTTATACCATTTTGTACAATAATTATCATGAATAAATTCAAACAAACTAAAACTTACAGCAGATTAATAACGGTATCTAAATTGAGTTTTTATTATGTCAAAAACCTGTTGAAATGCTGCTGTTATTTTTACTATCCCACAAAAGCGCGTCGCAGCCTCCAGGAAAGCTTCTTTCATAACTTCGCTGTCTTCGAAAGACTTCATGTGTTAGTGCACTGCTCACCAGCCACGCCCAGACACATGGGGTGAGGCCGGCCAATCACAAAGCTTTGATGCGTTCAAGTGCATTATTCTGGCACGGGAACATTATGTTACAGGACATTAACGATAAAACAGAATATTGTTGTTCTATTTTTAGACACATCTCGCGATCGACTGGGAATCTCCCCGCGACCCTTCTTTTTAACTAGTTGCTGCTCTTGTTCTGACATCTTCGCTCGCGCTGAACACTCACAACACATGTCACTCCCACGTGGCCGAGTGGGCTTTTAGGAAGGGGCGAAAGCGCACCCAGCAAAATAATCGTATTTTGTCAATTATGCTGTTTTCCTAATCGTCGCAAGCCATAATCGTAATCGCGATTAAAATACGATTAATTGCACAGCCCTACTCTGACACATACATGCCATCCCTGGGGAAATTTCACACTGACTGTGTGGTCAGGGGGAAAATACACAGACTTGTGTTTGAGATAGTGAACACCAAACAAAAGCCCCTGCTCGGTGGTGCTGCATGCACTGATCTGGGCCTTGTGAAATTCACTATTCCAAGAGAACTACTGCCAGCGGAGGTGAACACTATTGATGCAAGCCAGTCTATGCCACTCACAAAAGAAATGCTACTGAAAGACTTTCATGATGTTTTCCATGACCCGATGGAGTCAGTCCCAGGTAATATTCATTTCGATCTGAACCCTGAAGTGACACCAGTCCAGTGCTCACCACGAAATGTCCCTGTAGCGCTAAAAGCCCGGGTTAAGGAAGAGCTGGACAAACATGTGAAAGCAGGCAACCTTACGCCAGTGACAGAGCCAACAGCGTGGATAAGCAACATGGTGACAGTAGCTAAACCAGACAAGATAAGAATCTGCATTGACCCAAAGCCTCTCAATCAGGCACTTCTCAGGTTCCATTACCACATGCCAACGCTAGAAGACGTCTTGTACAAACTGCCCAAGGCTCGTGTCTTCACACTGGTTGATGCTCGTGACGCCTTTCTCCAGTGCAAGCTTGATGAGGAAAGCAGCCGCTTGACGACATTCTGGACCCCATGGGGTCGGATGAGATGGCTCAAACTCCCGTTTGGAGTCTCAGTGGCGCCAGAGATCTATCAGCGCAAGCAACATGAGCTGCTATCAGGCCTGGCTGGCATCGAGCCTATTGCGGATGACATCCTGGTGGTCGGGTGTGGCAATACGGACGCAGAGGCTGAAGAGGACCACAACACCAACTTAAGAGCTCTCATGCAACGGTGCAGGGCTGTGAAGCTCAGATTGAGTGAACGCAAGCTGCAGTTCAAGCTCAAAGCTGTACATTTCCACGGCCATGTACTGTCTACAGAAGGACTGAAAATCGACCCAGAGAAAACTCAAGCAGTGTTGGACATGCCGACGCCCACGGATGCTAAGGCAGCGCAACGCATGATCGGGTTTGTGACATATCTGGCTAAGTTCCTGCCAGGGCTATCGGAGATCTGTGAGCCTCTTCGCAGACTCCTGGATAAGGACACAGCATGGCACTGGCTGCCAAAACACGATGATGCAATACGCGCGATAAAGCGGACGGTCACCAACACGCCGGTTCTCAAATATTATGACGTCACAAAGCCTGTAACGATCCAGAGTGATGCCAGCATGAATGGACTGGGGTGCTGCTTGCTGCAAAAGGGGCAGCCCGTAGCCTTTGCCTCACGCGCACTGACACGGACTGAGCAAAACTACGCTCAAATAGAGAAAGAGTGCTTAAGCATAGTTTTTGCATGCCAGAGATTTCACCAGTACCTATACGGCAGGGACACAATCACTGCAGAAACAGACCACAAACCACTGATCACCATCTTTAAGAAGTCCCTCATGAGTGCGCCTAAACGCCTTCAGGGCATGTTACTGCAGCTCCAGGGGTACAATCTGGATGTTGTTTACAAACCAGGCACGGAGATGTATGTCAGTGACACTCTAAGCAGGGCCACTCCACCGTATCGTGGTTCCGACACCCCCTATGTACGACAGGCGGTGTGTTCCATGGACAGCTTTCAGGTGGAGGACTCAGAGCTGGATCAGGCACAGCATCTGGATGTTACTGACTTCAGGTTTCGCCAAATTGCCCAGCACACAGAGATGGACGATGTATTACAGGCTTTGACATCAGTAATCCTCAGGGGATGGCCTGATTTCAAAGAGGACACCCCCCTCTTGGTGCGAGAATACTGGCCCTTCAGGGATGAGCTCAACGTGCAAAACAGTGTGCTATACAGAGGGCAGTGCGTTGTTATCCCTAAGGCCTTGAGGGCAGAGTTGTTAAGATGCATACACACCAGCCACATCGGGGGGGAGGCATGTTACAGGCGCGCCAGGGATACGCTGTTCTGGCCAAACATGAGAGCAGAGATAAAAGACTATGTGTCGAACTGCTCTGCATGCAATGAATATGCACGAGCCCAGCAGAAGGAATCATTGATGTCGCATGATATCCCAACACGTCCATGGCAAACAGTGAGTATGGATATCTTCTCTTACGCTGGCCAAGATTTCATCGTCCTAGTGGACCACTATTCAGACTTCTGGGAGATTGATCTTCTGCCGGATCTATCAGCTGACACTCTCATCACACGCTGTAAATCTCAATTTGCACGCTACGGACAGCCAGACAAAGTGTTCACAGATAATGGCCCACAGTTTGCCTGTGAACAGTTCAGGAAGTTTGCTGCAAAGTGGGGATTTAACCATGTCACATCCTCACCCAGATATCCAAAATCAAACGGCAAAGCTGAGTCAGCTGTCAAGATAGTGAAATCACTCTGCAAGCGGGCAAAGTTGGATGGCACGGATAAATGGCAGGCCATTCTCCATTGGCGCAACACGCCCACAGAGGGGTTGGACAGCAGTCCAGCCCAACGCTTAATGTCACGAAGGCTGAAGACTTCGCTGCCGGTTGCGGACAGCTTGCTGCAACCGTGGTTAGTGACGGGAGTGACGGAGAAGCTGCGGTTGAAACGGCGGCTTGCAAAATCCGCCTACGACATATCGGCAAGGGACTTACCAGAACTGAATGTTGGGGAACACATAAGGATGAGGCCTCTTCCAGGAGATCGCACAGGCCGTTGGCAACTGGGTCAATGCCTCCAGAAAGTCGCTCCTCGCTCATTCGTAGTGGAGGTGGACGGCACGCTCTACAGGAGAAACCGGGTGGATCTGCGGGTTGCGGAGCGCTCAGCCCGGATGCGACAGCTGGTAGGGCCGGAGCAGAGCAGCCACACGGACCGGGGCCATGTCAACGCAGAGAGGGCTGCAGGTGGAGCTCAAACCGACCCGGTCCAGGATGACACAGGTTTGGGGGAGCCTCCTCACTCTCCAGGGGTCCCGGCGCAAGGGCGGGGTTTGACACCAGGGAAGCCAGTGAGTACAGAGAGCCAAGCTGTATACTCGCGGTGTGGTCGCCTGTTACGGCCGCCGCAGAGACTGAACCTTTGATACAACTGGGAACATTGTCACTAAGTCTGTTGGACTGTTAAGAAAAAAAAAAAAAAAAAAAGAAGTGTTGGATATTATTATAGTTTTGTATCGGTACTTGCATGGTTAATCAGTATTGTAATTGTTTTCATGTATTGGAGGTTGACAATGTTAAAGTGTTAGCTTTACACAATGTAGCTCTTACCTGCACTTTAAAGTGACATGCTGATGTTGTTTACAGCTAAAGGAAAGGAGATGTTACAGATATGGGCATCTGTTAATGCCTGCTATATAGTGACGCCTGTTGGCGCTTTAGTAAACTGCATGCTGACACAGGCTTACTCTGTGATGTACTATATCCGCAAGCGCGGGAATATACATGTGATGGAGTTGTGAGTTACGGAATAAAGCTGCAGACTGAAACAGGCGAGGCTGTAATTTCTCCAGCTGTTACTCTCATAAGCGAGGCAGAACATAATAGTCTTATCATGCCAAAAAGCTGCTGTGTCGTTTATTGCACCTCAAACATTAAAAATAATCCAGAGTTACGTGTTTCTGTACTTCGTCTAAGAAGAAAGGACAGTAAAAGAAGAGCTCTGTGGCTTCAGGCTCGATCGCCATTCAAATGACAGCGTTGTTTTCCCCAAAAGTGGGCGGGGCCGTAAAGTCACGTAGATGTTACTCTCATCTATGAAAATCGATAGCCTACTGCTATATTTAACCATATATCGAGCCCGATCGTCGATTTCTAATGGCTTAATGCAATTGTTTGCCTGTCTGGCCATTGGAATCGGGCTCTTTGAAGATCCAAAAGTCTCCGGTTTTCTTTCATTTCTGATCGGTTTGGCAAAAACTTCAGAATTTGTATTGACCGCTGTTCAACTGACAGCGTTGTTTTCCCCCAAAAGTGGGCGGAGCCGTAATTTTTGCCCGGAAGTGACGCATTTGTTACTCTCATCTATTGTCAAATAGGAAGGGCTATGATGAACATTTATTTTTTGAACATTTTGAACATTTATGAGATTAATGTTTATGGTGCTATTTTATGCTACATTCCATGCTGGCTAATGATACTGTCTATGCTTGCTAGCAACGAAGTAAACTAGCAACGAAGTAAACTGGATATAAAATCCCCAAACAAGCGAAAACCTACCAGTTTCACCCACTGTCTCTGCCACCTCCCTCCATGCCTGGTTCCTCCGGTTTGTATCCCGGTAAGTAAATAGGGACTGGTCATAAAGAACCGGGTGATTTGCTACCGCAAAAACTAAGTTCTCCTCCATTGTTGTGGAATATAGAACTGAACTGCGGGTCTGGTTCTCCCAGCTTGCACGCGGTTTGATTGGCTAGCGCTTGAACTGTCAGATTTGCATAAACGGATCTGATTGGCTGTCGCTTCCAGCTCAGCCTCAAAAGTTGAACATTGTTCAACTTTGGAATCCTGAACATCCTGGAAATCCTGGAAATCTTCGCCTCGCCCCCCCACAATGCAGTTCGGCGACAAGCGAGGGAAAGTGACGTCATCCCCATTCAAAGTCAATGGGCGGCGACGCGCTGGAAGCGGTGGACAAATCACCAAAAGCTGCTGTGTGTATGGGCCATAAGAACCTGTTCTAGATCTCGAACCAAATCCCGGTCACACCTCCATGGACTTCTGATGTACCGAGGGAAGGCCACAGAGACATTATGCACAGATGGACTGCTAAACTGTTACATGTCGCTGTGTGCTGGAGTGGTGTAAGCAATAGAGACTTTTAGTTATGTGCTTTTCTTAAGCCTGAAGGATGGGGGAAGACATGGCTGTGCCCCTATAAGGCCACAAGTGGGGATATCTGTGATCAGTGCCGCAGTACTTTAAACATAAAGAGGAGAATTTTGGCTTTGCCTTATTTGTTATAAGTAGTTATGAGTGTGCAGCACCAGCAATCTGAATGAGTAGAATGTAGACATCATTTATGACACTTTATCAGTGTGAATGATTAGATGAGGAGAATGAGTGAGCGAGCATACAGCAGCATCACTTTGCTTTGGTTTATAAGGATGCATTTTGTTTACAAGTTTCCCTGTTTTGGCTCTATCACCTGAAATACTGTGTCTCTCTGGTTTACACTAATTGATATAGAATGAATCGAGTTACAATCTGAGGTGTATTCAACTTTTTTTAAATTGTAGGTGTGATCTGCATTAATTTGTGTGCAAATGAAAACCAAAGTGAGAATGCGACTATACATATTAGGCGATCACTTCCATGTAATGTCCTGGGTAAATAGTTAAAGGTCACTAGTACAGTAGATACAGTTCACTCCTCAGCTGTATGGTAACCTTAAATAATGTGCAATCTAGTAGATTCAATAGATACAGAAAACAACAGTTCAGTGCTCCTGCTCCAAGTTCGCCAGCTCATTGCAATAGAATGATGACTAAATGTTTTAGGATGAGGATTGTAGTCATCCATACATTTACATTCACTATTATTTATATTCTTTTAGAATGATAATCAAATAATTTTGTAGTTACAGAGAATATATTGACTCACAATAAAACACTCTGTAAAAGATCCAGGGTTGTTGAAGACTTTACTTCCTTTGAATACTGTCAAAAATTAAACTTGAAACAAATCCAGTCTTTGGGTTGTTTTAATGCACTGATATCATGTGTGGCTCTGAACTGTGTATGACCTTGCAGCTGCCTCTTCTTGTGATAGGAGGAGGCAGGGCATTTCAGGTTGTTGATATTTATGAGAAGACAGACTTGCTGTCTCCTAAATATCTCATTTCTATGAAGTGTGAAGGAAGTACGTGACTCTTTCCAGAAGACATCACAGATGACCCATCGCAGATGACCCGACTTTCCGACACCCGCGGTTGATATTAGCGCCACCTCGATTTACGACTTTGTTGTTATCTCCTGTGTTTTGGACTATATAAGCCTGATGTTTTTTGCTGTTCCTTTGAGCAACATACCCCATGTGTGTGAGTTAAACCATATCCTTTGTATGTGATTTAACTCTGCTCCTTCTTGCAAGAATAAATTAGTTACCTGATCATTGATTCTCAACCTGGTGTCGAGTGATATTTTTCTAACATATTGGTCCTTCGAGCCGGATCCAAGATCTCCTTTTTTCTCCGGACAAACGAGCCTGACACTGTGCACAGGGAGTCGAGAGACTCTTAGAAAAAGACCCCTACCTTGTTTCCCTTACAAAGAAACAATTTGGTAAATAGGGGGGCCAGGTTACGCTGGAGAGGAGAGGAGTGACGGATCCTTGAACTACTGACACAGGAGAGAAAGTCAATACAGGCACCGTTTTGGTTTCAACCCCTTGGTTCACGGAAGGATACCAAAAAAGTCCTAGAAAGACACAGGTAAACTTATCTAAGTAAATGGTTTGTGGTTTCAAACTAGAGGCCTTGGGTATAAGTAGTTTGTGATTCAAACTATGAGGCCAGTTTTTTTAGTTTCTTAAAAAACTAAAAGATCTTATAGTTCGTGGGTGGACTATAGGGCACATTTTCTTAGTTTTACTAAAACTATTGCGTGACTTTATAGTAGGATACAAGGTACGGCTATTTTATAGTGGGTGACTAAGTACGGCTATGGGTATTTTCTTAGTTTTGGGGAAAACTAGGACAGTTTAGTTTTCTTAGTTTTGCTAACAACTATTGTGAGTCTATAGTAGGCTACGAGGTACGGCTATGGGCATTTTACCTAGTTTTGGGGGAAACTAGGACAGTTTCGTTTTCTGGGTTTTGCTAAAACCGTTGTGAGTTTTATAGTTTATGCGTAAGCTATAGGGCATTTTTACTTAGTTTTGGGGAAAACTATAGAAGTCTAATCATGGGTTCATGCTGCAGCAAGACCCGTGGGAAGAAGATAGAAACAGACATAGTCATCTTATCAGGAGATGCTAAATGGATGCAGATGATCGCATAGAACGAGTGTGAAGAGATTAAAAAGTGGCAAAAATAAATACGACTTCCAAGGGAGGTTAGTGGTAGAGGAATGCCAACAATTGATTGATAGCATCGAGAACAAATGTAATGGGAATGGAAAAAGGGAGGAAGAAGAGGATTTATTAGGGGCTATGATGTGGTTAGCCGAAGCAAGGAAGAGAAAGGGAAAATGCTAAGGAAACAGCTAAATCAGAAAAAGAGAAATTAGAAAATGAGGTTTTGTACAACTTGTATCCTAATCTCCCCTATTCCGAGAAACTGGAGAAACTTGACGATCAAGTGATATGCAGACGCCGCCAGCCCCCTCCTCCGTATCTCCCTCCTGTGGGACCTGCTGTGATGCAGGAGCAATGAATAGATGAAAACCATGCACAAGCTCAACCCCCCCGGGGATCTCCTCGGACCCCTGGCCTCCTGTTCGTCTCACCCCACTGCTCCCCCACCGACTCCGCTGCCTTGGCCACCCGCTCCGCCCTACCAACCACCTCCACACACCGACCCTCATGCTCCCGCGCAGAGAACAGCCGGCATGAGGGAGGAACCCAGCAACACACGGTCAGGTAAGACCAGGGCCTGGCCAACTTGGGGCCCCGAGCGACATTGTGAGATGAGGCCCTCCCCCAACCGACAGGAGTGAAACATTGTTTTTTGGAAACAAAGTAGGCTACTTTGCAAATATAATTCCTGTTTATTATTATTATCAACAGTTAGTTTTTTATACAGTGAGGTAAATTGTAAATGTGCATGTATGTCGTTCAGTTTACAGGTACGTCTGCATTTCCTGCCAAATACTAGCCTCAAAAAGATTAAAATATAATGAATGCAAATAAACTACTTCTACTAATAATCATAATCATAATCAATTCAATAATATAAATACTATGTTATTTTATTATAATATTGTAATATAGTCAAGACAAAACATGCTTATGACAAAACTGATATTTCTTAAATCTGTATTCAAACGTAGTTCCCTCTGTCAGCAATGTATCAACAACTACACACACATTTCTATCAGTATTTCTCTGTCTTGTGGTTGACATGATGATGACTGTTAGGAGTTAAGGGGAGAGGCTGAGCGTCACCATGAAATGTGCAAATTGACATAAAAATGAATAAAAGGGGGGAAAATGCTCCATGTTTTTTAGGCTGGAAACTTTAACTGTTATGTAAGCCAACTAGACTAGGCAAATTTGGACATTGGGAAGTGCATCCGGTTTCGCATGAGTGGTCGCATTTTTGAGAGCTCCCGCTTTGGAGGTTATTCCTCACGATTTTTTACATATTTCATCCTCCTGACAATATGGATTATCGACTCCTACCTCAACTCATCAATGAGGCAACATCACTTAGAGAAGGAGAGTAATGAAAGCGGGGACAAAATGAACCACAATGACTTTTACCTTCTCAACGGCTGGGAAAGGAAACACCTCGCTTTTGAAAGTGCAAGCATTCATGCATTATTAACTGCAAACCCGACGCGAAAGTACTTACCCCCGTCAGGCAAATTAGACCGAAGAAGTATGATCGTCTTGGTCTTATTGTTAGCGGGAGATATCCATCTGAATCCGGGCCCGGTGCAGACAAGAAGCCAGTCCTGCAGGCTCGAGGAGCTAGCATCACAACTAGCATCTCTTCCGCTGCAGCAACAACTACGCGACGACAACAGAGACCGTGGAGACAGCGGAGACCGAGGAATTAACGGAGACTTCGACATTCCCCCGGGGACGCCTCGGCAGACAGACACGCATGAGGCAGTGACGAGAGGAAGATAACCGAGATCCGAGGAAACAAATATCCGCCATGTTGTTAGCCACCCTGCTAGCATATCAACGGCTAAAGCTACAACGGAGCCTCCCTCCCCCCACCGCTCCAAACACCACGGCAGGCCGCAAGCCGGTTGCTGTAACGGACAAAGACAAATATCTGCAAGCTGACGACATTGTGCATTTAAGCAACAAAAATGGACTACATATTTTTCATCTGAACACTAACAGCCTGAGACACAAACTGGCTGAACTCAGGCAGCTATTCATGAACGGTAAGGCAAGCATATTATGCTTTTCTGAGACCAAGTTGGACAATTCCATTACAGATTCAGAGATTGAAATTGAAGATTATCTTGTAGTGAGAAGGGACAGGAACGTGAATGGAGGTGGTGTCTGCATGTACATACATAAAGACACCAATTTCAAAAACCGTACTGACCTGCATCATGAAAATATTGAATCTGTGTGGGTTGAAATTCTTTTTGACAATGCTAAATCTGTAATAGTCGGGACAATCTATAGACCACCGGAACAGAGTGACTTTTATGATACATTAGATGGGTGTTTGGCTGATGTGGGGGATGTGGAGACAATTATTATTGGAGACTGGAACACGGATATGCAACGTAAAGACACGTCCGTCTTCAAGTCCTTCAGTAGGATTTGTGATCTGCACGGCTTCAGCCAGCTAATCAGCCAGCTAATCACCCAACCCACCCGGGTATGTGAAACAACACAAACTACCATTGATCTCATTCTGACCTCTGACAAGTCCAAGATCTCCAGTAAAGGGGTTATAGCATGCAGTTTAAGTGATCATTATATGATATTCTGTACCCGCAAAAAGCTAAAACAAAAGACCGGCTGTCACAAAACAGTCATATCTAGAGACCTCAAAAACTAC
Source organism: Gymnodraco acuticeps (assembly GCF_902827175.1). Classification (NCBI taxonomy): domain Eukaryota; kingdom Metazoa; phylum Chordata; class Actinopteri; order Perciformes; family Bathydraconidae; genus Gymnodraco; species Gymnodraco acuticeps. Next base: position 969,995 of record NW_022990027.1, on the reverse strand, counting down.
TCTAGCGAGGCCTTTAACCTAGAACTGGAGAGCCTGGACTGGTCAGATGAGCTCAGTGGTACACAAGTTGAAGAAACATGGCTTGGTTTCAAAAACAAATTCTCTGCAATACTCAATGATTTGGCCCCCCTAAGAACAACCAGGGTAAAAAATCGCGCTGAGCCGTGGATGCACTCTGGCATACTGACCGCCATGAAAACCAGAGACAAAAAATGCTCTGAGTTTCATAAAAGTCAGTCAATGCTTTCCAAAAGCACGAGCAGTGAACTCCAGGCCCACGTGACTGAACAAAAAATGGAAAGAAACAGACTAAGAAATGACGTAAGCTCCATGATCAAAACTGCCAAAAAGAATTTCATCAATGTCAAAACTGAGGAAAACAAAAATAAACCCTGTGAACTTTGGAAATTACTCAATAACCAGCTTGGCTGCAGTAAAAAACTCAAAACGAGATTTTCGAACTTACAGTGTGAGAAAAAGTTTTTAGAGAGTGGACAAGTGAGTTTGGCAATTTACTTGTCCGAATACATTGTTCACTTGTCCAGAATGGACAAAAATTGGGGCCACTGGAATCTTCTTCTTCGCCATCGTATTTTACATTTTCCCACGGTTTTTACGACACCGCTAACGTAAGTGAGCGGTAAGATTTTACTGCATCACACATAGGGTTGGGTATCGTTTGGATTTTAACGATTCTGGTTCTGCTTTTCGATTCCGGTTATTTTCGGTTCTCGATTCTGGTTCTTTGAGAGGGTAAAAATAAGTCAAACTGGGAGAAAAATATATTTATGAAAACATTAAGTCAAATCTGTATTCCTATTTACAAATCACTTCATACTGTTTAATTTCTTACGATTATTGAATACAATTATATAAAAATAATCTCTGCATTGTTTAGTTAGTTCTAAGTGGTGCAGTTTGAGAATGTACAATTGGTCCAGTGTCCTCTGATGTTACACTGCAACCTGCCTGTGAGACAGAGTCCAACCACACATGTCCAACACATAGGACATAACCTAATAATAATAATACATTATATGTATAGCCTATAGGCCTAGCGCTTTTCTACAACTCAAAGACGCTTGCACTCTTACACATGTCCTGCAATACACATGCTGCAGCTGCCCAGCTGCTCAGTTTGTAAAAGTAAATAAATAGTATTTTCATTTCAATAATGTAGCTACTTTCTATACCCTGCTTCATAAACAATACTGACATCCCTGCGCTGCTCCGAGTCTGGGGGTCCGGGGATGTGAGGACAGCGCGAGGACACAGACAGGGAGGCTGCTTTACTTCATAAAGGAAATGGCGGTCAATATTAACAACACAGGAGCTAAAACGATTAATAACCTTCATTACGTGTTAGAGAAAGAACATAAGAAAGTTTGACAAAGATGAGGCTGTTAAACGGGCAGCGGATCCGCTGTGTGTAGAAAGAGAGAGAGAGACACTGAGCTGCACCGTGCAGCGATCAGCTGATACGGAGCATATGAGAGAGCTGCAGTCCGCGGGGCTCGGCCTCGCCTCCTGTCCTCACAACTCTTATTAATCCCGGTACCGGACAATTGTTATTTGTTCCTACTCAGAACCGAGTTTTTCTTCCCAACCCTGCCACTGTGCTACACTTCCCACCCCGCTCCGCCCCGCTCCGCTCCGCCCCACCCCGCCCCGCCCCCGTCTAACGGCCCCTACACACGGCGGCGTGCGTTGCCGCTTCAACGCTTCTGCCCATTCACTTTGAATGGGGTGACGTCACGATTCGCCGAACTGCATTGTGGGAGCAAAGCGTAGCTTCTCTCGCGGTGCTCGCTGCAAAAGTAGAGCAATGTTCTACTTTTGCCGCCTCGACGGAGGCGTCAGCCAATCAAATCCCGCGTATGCAAATCTGACAGCACAAGCGCTAGCCAATCAAACCGCGTGTATGTTGGGAGAGCCAGACCGCAGTTATTTCCCATGTCAAAAAATGGAGGAGGAAATTATCGTGGCGTTAGGGAATCACCCGGTACTATATGACCAGTCCCTCTTTACATACAGGGATACAAACCGGAGGAGCCAGGCATGGGGGAGGTGGCAGAGACAGTGGGTGAAACTGGTAGGTTTTCGCCTGTTTGGGGAGTTTATATCCAGTGTACTTTGTTTGAATGGACAGCTAGCAAGCATAGACAGTATATTTAGCCAGCATGGATGTAGCATGAATGCTTTGCTTTGTATGTCCGGGGCGGGACATTCATGTGATTGGTTGTTGGTCGCGTTGTTCGTAAAAAATCCCCAAGCTTCAGACACGCCCACCGCCAAGCGGTAACGCACGCCGCCGTGTGTAGGGGCCGTAACAGGCCGTCCACACAGCAGCTTTGACCAAATCTTGAAAATCCTGGAGCTGGGCGTGTCTGACAGCTTGGGGATTTCGCGACCAACAACCAATCACATGAATATCACATGAATATCCCGCCCCCGACATACAAAGCAAAAAAACCCGGTTCTTCTACACTATTGTCAAATAGGAAGGGCTATGATGAACATTTATTTTTTTAACATTTTGAACATTTATGAGATTAATGTTTATGGTGCTATTTTATGCTACATTCCATGCTGGCTAATGATACTGTCTATGCTTGCTAGCAACGAAGTAAACTAGCAACGAAGTAAACTGGATATAAAATCCCCAAACAAGCGAAAACCTACCAGTTTCACCAACTGCCTCTGCCACCTCCCTCCATGCCTGGTTCCTCCGGTTTGTATCCCGGTAAGTAAATAGGGACTGGTCATAAAGAACCGGGTGATTTGCTACCACAATAACTAACTTCTCCTCCATTTTTGTGGAATATAGAAATGAACTGCGGTCTGGTTCTCCCAGCTTGCACGCGGTTTGATTGGCTAGCGCTTGAACTGTCAGATTTGCATAAACGGGATTTGATTGGCTGACGCTTCCAGCTCAGCTTCAAAAGTTGAACATTGCTCAACTTTGAAATCCTGGAAATCCTGGAAATCTTCGCCTCGCCCCCCCACAATGCAGTTCGGCGACAAGCGAGGGAAAGTGACGTCATCCCCATTCAAAGTCAATGGGCGGAGACGCGCTGGAAGCGGTGGACAAATCGCCAAAAGCTGCTGTGTGGACGGGCCGTGACTGTACAGAAAGCGCGAGATGCATTTCGTTAGGAATCGACAAGCAGAACCGAAACTAACATTTCTAAACGAACATTGGCGGACACGTACAATTTGCGAATGAGTTCTGCCATTTGTAAACTGAATGTATCAATAATTTGTCAATAAACGTCACTTGTCCGCCGGACAAGTCAATTGACAGATCTACTTGTCCGATATTGTAAATAACACGTCCCGGACGGTGGGACGTGTACTTTTTCGCACACTGACTTAAACATAAAGACAGATAACAGGCTCATCACAGACAAACTGGATGTGGCCAAGTACTTGAATTTTTTTTTCACAAACATAGCCACAACTCTTGTAAATAAATTACCCTCCCATTCAGGGCTTTTTGGAGTAGATCACATCATGACCTACTACAAAAACCTAGGGGTACGCAAAGATGATTTCAGTCTAGCAAGGGTAACAACAGCAGAGGTACTCATTAAACTGAGCGCCCTCCAACCTAACAAGGCCACTGGCCACGACAATATCCCCTCCAAATTCCTCAGAGACACAGCAACCGCCATCTCACCAGTCATAGCTCACATAATTAACCTCTCCATAAAACAGGGAAAAGTACCCAAAGACTTCAAAATTGCAAGAGTAACCCCCCTGCACAAAAATGGCAGCAAATTGGACCCAGGCAACTACCGCCCTGTTTCTATACTTACCTCCATCTCGAAAGTCATGGAAAAAATAGTATATGAACAGGTCGAAAAGTACCTCACGGAAAAGAAACTAATCTATGAATTTCAATCTGGCTTTAGAACATCCCACTCCACTGACACATGCCTTCTTTATTTGAGCGACCACATCAAACAAGAGGTGGACGAGGGTAAATACTGCGGCATGGTGATGCTGGACCTACAAAAGGCTTTCGACACTGTCAATCACCCCATTCTGATTGACAAGCTAAAAGCAATTGGTTTTTGTGAAGTAAAAACTTCTTTGCAGCAATGTTGAGCCAATCATCAAATGAGGGAAACTGGATTCGCCTGTCAATACACTGATATTTATTGAGAGACAAACGGCCGGAGAGATCACAGTATACTACAGTTCTCATGTAAGATACCAGCAAACTCTGAAGACAAAAGCGCCAAGAACACATCTATATGTAAAGAAGAGGAGGGCCCTAAAACACGCGGGTTTTCCTTTAATGCATGCCAGATGTCGAGACAAAGACTCGTTGCATTGTAAACCCACATGAGCCAAGCTTCTCCCCCCACAAGACATTAGATGACCTCTTGACCTGTGTCTTCCTGAGAAGCTATGGATCACATTACAGGCAGGAATACACTTTAACCATTAAACAGATTCCCGAGGACAAGTCACTAAACTCTATATACTTTAACAAGACTAAAATATTCCTTTACAGTTTTGATAAACTATCGGTGAGCTGGTTGCAATCCTACCTGGAGGGGAGAGAACAGATGGTGGAGGTAAACGGTACTCTGTCCCCCCCCCTCCCAGTGATCTGTGGTGTTCCACAAGGAAGCATATTAGGTCCGTTACTGTTCCTAATGTATGTAAATGACATGTCATCAGCATGTGACTGCAACTTGTTCCTGTTCGCGGACGACTCAGCCCTGCTGGTCTCTGACAGGAGCAGATTGCAGGTTGAAAAAACCCTCAGCTCCGAGCTCGGCAGAATCTGCACCTGGCTCGCCGATAATAAATTATCATTACACCTGGGTAAAACAGAGTCCATTCTCTTCGGTTCGAAACATAATCTCAGCAAATCCGACGACTTCTCAGTTGCAGTGGGTGACATTATTGTCACAAGTAAGAAGGAAATTACATAACTAGGATCTATTCTTGAGGCAAACCTCTCCTGTGACAAAATGGCATCCAATGTAATAAAAAAAGTCAAACAAAGAACTAGATTCCTATACCGGATCTCCTCTCTGGTAAACAAAAACACCCTGAAAACTCTGGCAGGAGCACTCATTCAAGGGTACTATGACTATGCTTGCACGTCATGGTACCATAGCACCTCCAAGGCGCTAAAAATAAAACTTCAAACATCGCAAAATAAACTGACCTTTCATCTAGAACCCACCTCACCTCTGCCCACTTTGACAACCTAGGATGGCTTAGAGTAGACGACAGAGTACAGCTACTTGCAATGGGCCTGGTCTACAAGATCCACTACACCTCTATGGTACCCATGTACATGTCAAAATTATTCCCAAAGGTCAAGGAATACCATGATCATAACACCAGAGGGAGCTCCACAAATCATGTGAAACCCAGTTTTGGCACAAAAAAGGGGGAATACACGTTTCGCAATTATGCCACATCAAGGTGGAACGCTCTTCCCACAACTGTAAAGGAAAGTAAAACTATACTTACCTTCAAAACCTCTCTTAAAGAGCACCTTCGGGGGAGAGCATTGCAAAACTGGCCCCGGTAATGGTACAAATCTCAACCTGTCGTACAATGGACAGCTTCCCCCCCATCTATGTATATACTCGCATTTTAGACTCTGTTACTAACTGTATATCTGTAGACTTGGTATGTCTTAAATGTCCGGTTAGGATGTATTAGAACGAAATCTAAAATGACAATTGTAAATAAGCAATCTGTATGTAAAAAACCACCTGTATGTAAATTGTAAATAAGCCATCTGTATGTCAAATATGTCTTATATGTCTTAAATGACATGATGAATTGGAAATGGGGGACCCTGATATAAACAAGACGAAAGTCTTTCTTTGGTCTGCATCCCCTTAACAATTGTATGTTTTGAGCTGTACTGTACTGTACCCAATATACAAGCTGTTAATAAACTTTTCAATCAATCAATCAATCAAAACGACTGCAGAGCAAAGAGGCCACAGGAAGGAACGGAGGACTGGGTGGAGAAGGCATGACTAGAGCCAAGTGCATCTGCAAAATCAGGTCATGTATTATCACACACAAACATAGACCCTGAACAGATGAAAAAGGTTAATGTAGAAAGTCAAACAACAGAAACAACTACAAAACAAGATAACCCAAATCAAGATGACCTAAGACAAAATGACTCAGACCTTGACGGTGACACAGAAGCAAGTTCAGATAACATGTCTATCAGCTCATCCGATGAGGAAGTGGAGATTTTAGAATTAGGTACAGTAGAATTAATGCTGGCTCACGTAGAGAAACCATTTGTTACCTTAAAAGTAATGGGAATAGATGTAACCAGAGTATGCAAAACCGTTTGTTCAAACAGCAGATTGTAAGAATGGATTTATGACGTCAGTACTCACTCAACTACATGGGGGGGGAAATAGACCAGTGGCATTTTACTCCTCACAGTTGGACACCATAGCTCGAGCAATGCCCATTTGTTTACAAGCAGTAATAGCAGCCTCCATGGCAGTACAGGCATCTGCAACAATAGTGCTTTTTAGATCCTTGACTCTAAAAGTAACTCACGCAGTGTCCGTACTATTGTTACAAAATAAACAAACCTATATGTCACCAGCTAGACATTTAGCATGCATGGCTACGTTGTTATCACAACCAAATATTACTATCGAGAGATGTACTACTTTAAATCCAGCTACACTACTGCCAGTAGAGATATATGGCTGTATCGTAGAAAACTGAGAACAGAGTGTTACCAAGGACAGACCTGACGGACATTCCCTTCCCAGATGCAGACATAACGATGTATGTTGACGGTTCATGTAAGAGGAATCTTGATGGATGTTACGTTCCCTCTTTGCTAGGGGTAAGAAAGGGAAACGACACGACCAGTTTGTAATTGGTATTGGTTACCGGTGGGTTTATTTATGACGGCAACTGAACAAAACAATGATAAACACACGAACAGCCTGGACCAACAACGGACCAAACTGTTACGGGTTAACAACACAGGACTCCAAAAGAGAGTTGCACAGTAGGCTACAAAAGAATGAACGTACCTCACTTCTAAAGTGGAACAAAACACTAAACAAAAGGAGACTGTGTGGAAACACAGCTGTTGCTGATCAACCGGTGCTAATCACCGGGGTCTAAGCAATATACACAAATGCTGATCTACAGGCGCTAAGCTAACCTGGGTCTAAGCTGTTTCACAATGTCACTAATCTAAATGCGGGTCTACAGGAGCTAAGCAACCTGGATCTACGCAACACACACACATAAACCCTACTCTAAACACAGAATACCACGACACACTGCTAACCACTGAGATCGCACAGAACCCTACAGAATATACTGCTAAGCAGTCTAACGAGGCACAGAAAATACACTGCTACGCAGTCTAACAGAATCACAGGAGGAAGGCTTTGTCACAAGTAGAGGGTTGAGGCTTGAGCTGTACTGTACTGTACCCAATATACAAGCTGTTAATACACTTTTCAATCAATCAATCAATCAGGCATCTGTCACAAAATACAGGGCCTCCAGACGGATGTTCGTGCCCAGCCTTTATCCTCCTCCCCCGGATGACGTGGCAGCAGCGGGCAGGGCTTGAGTGACGTCTGTCCAATCCCCGCGACTGTTGCGAGGTAGGGACGGCCACTGACAGCATCAGAAAGCACAGCTCTTTTGCATACACACAACGTTAAAGGCACAAGGCAGCAGCGGCTGTAACAATGGAACTAATGCAACAGGCTATCAGTGGCGTTTTCTCCCGGAGGCCAAGGGAAGCCAGGCTTCCCCTGTTTTTTCGGATTGTAGTTATAACTTAAATAAATAAATAAAAACACTTTGTTTTGTTTCTGTAATTCTACTTTCCTGTGTGTTCCTGCCGGACCGTCTCTCCGTCTCTCCCCCATTCTCATTGAGTATTTTACAAAGAGTGAAACAGCGCCCCTCTAGATGTCATGGTGAAACAGTAGATTGCATTCACTGTTGCGAGAGGAGGCCAGCAGAATCTAGCTTCCCTTGGTGAAAAAAAATTGAGGGATTAACCAATCAGATGAGGCCCACGTGATGCCCCTGCCAACCTGTGATTGGTCAGGGCCATGCCAGGGGAAGCCAGCCGCCTCTAGCTTCCCTTCAGGGGCGGCTGGCGGCTGGCGATTTGATTGGACACTGCCATCCAATCACATCAACGTCAATTTGAATACTGTAACTGTCATCACCGCCGTTAGAAATGATCAAGCAAATGAAGCATTATGGAGGGAGGAGATTTGGCGTACTTAATTAAGCATAACTTCACTAAACTTCCGCTACAGCAGCAACTAAAAATTAAAGCAGATGGCAGGACAACGCCCACACTCGAGCTGTGTACACAGAGGAATAAGGGATCTAATCGGACGTTCAATGAGGACAATTATGTCCGCACGGAGTGGCTAACTGGAAGCGCTAAACTTCAGCGTCTATTTTGCTGGCCATGTCTTCTTTTTGACAAGGGTTCGTGCTCCCTGAACAATCCTTGGGCAACTTCAGGATTCATCGACCTTGCCAACCTGTCACGGGCAATTGAGAGGCACGGTAAATCTAAAAATCATATAGATTGTGCTGTGAAATTAAAGCTTTTTGGACGCGTCAGGATTGACGAGGCTCTGGATGTAGCAAGAACCATTAGCACAAAGAAGCACAACGAACAAGTAAAAAAGAACCGGGATATTCTGAGGAAACTCATCATTGCTGCCCTGTACCTTGCACGTCAAGAGCAAGCATTCAGGGGACACAATGAGGCCGCTGGCAGCTCTAACAGGGGCAATTTTGTAGAGCTGGTACGTGCATTTGCAGAGTTTGACACTGCACTCGCGGAGCACTTGGGATCGTCAACAGTCTTCAGTGGTATGTCAAACACCATACAAAATGACATAATTGAGAGCATAGCTCGTTGTATCCAGGATGAGACTGATAAAGAAATACACATTTCTCCTTTCATTGCTGTACAAGTGGATGACACATCAGACATCTCCAATAAGTGCCAACTCACTATCATAATCAGATATGTGAATGAAAAAGGCAGTGTGTGTGAACGTTTCCTCGGCTTTTTTGATGTCAGCTTAGAAAGAGATGCAAAAGCTGTAACATCAGTTGTCATGAGAGCCATCGGGAACTACAGCCCAACAAACAAACTGATTTGTCAGACTTATGACGGAGCAAGCTGCATGAGTGGACAGCACGGTGGCGTTCAGGCTTTAGTGAAAGCACACTGCCCCAATGCGCTATTCATCCACTGCTATGCTCACAAATTAAATTTGGTTTTAGCACAAGGCACAAACAACATCCAAGCAGCCAAACTGTTTTTTGCCAATCTCGATGCCTTCCACAATTTTTTCTCATGTTCATGTAAGAGATCAGCACTACTGTCTGAAGTTGATCGAGCTGTGCGTGTACCAGGGGGTTCTGCTGTGAGGTGGAATTTTAAAAGCCGCGCAGTACACGCCATCCATGAAGGACGCGGGTCGCTCTGTATCGCTTTTGACAGGATAATGACAGAGCCGGGATGGGACAAAGAGACCATTGCACAGAGTGCTTCCTTGAAGCAAAAACTTGAGGATTTTGACTTCACCTTCCTGCTCGGGGTCTTTCAGTCCATTTTCGGCCTCACAGAACCACTCTTCCAGGTTCTGCAAAGCAAGACGGCGGACATAAAAAAATGCCAGGATCGGATCATGAGCACTCTCAGCGCTCTCAAAGCCACAAGAACAGATGAGACATTCAGTCGCATTTACGATGACACGGTCAAAGCAGTCGGCGATCCTGTGCCCCGACGTAAACGACGTCGCCGCGGCTGGGACGAACTGGAGCAAGGGTTTAACCAGCACCAAGAAGGAGACGAGGAAACGGTTGTGTCTTTCCGGCGTCTTTACTTCCAGATTGTTGACGGCATAGTGTTGCACATGACCCAAAGATTTGCAGATATGGAGCACCTGCACTTTTTTCGGATACTGGAACACACATCATTCACATCGTTCTGCAACCCTGATGCATTTCCCAGCAGTGAGCTGGCTCAGCTGATCAACACGTATCCATTCTTTGATGAGCAGAAGTTAAGGAATGAGCTGCACACGCTGTACAACAACAGGTTGTTTCACAAGCCACCAGGAGAGCTGATACAGCTTCTTATTGAGGATGACCTACAGGGCACACTCTCCGAGGTCTACAAGCTGCTCCAGCTCATGCTCACGATACCAGCCACCAGCACATCAGCAGAGCGCTCCTTTTCCTGTCTAAAAAGGATCAAAACGTATCTGAGGAACACGTGTGGACAGGACAGACTTGTCAACCTAGCCACAATATCCATTGACTCTGTTGTTGTGGAGGACCTAAAGGCCGCTGGGAAGTTCTATGACATTGTTATTGACCACTTCGCTACCATGAAAGACAGGAGAATGGCCTTCCTCTTCAAATAGGGTGAGTGAAATGCACACCCCTTTCTCTCTGTGCATACCTGTTGCCTGAACTGCCCGTGTAGCTATGTGTGCAATTTCTGATGTGGTTCTGTTGGTTATTGTGCATTGCTTGCCTGGATTTAGCTGCAGGTGTTCAGTCTGAAGTAGTTGTTTTATTGCAGTTGTTTAATTAGCACAGGGTGCTGCTATCCGAAAATCAGCACCGCAGATAGCATGCCATATAGGGCCCGATCACCTGAATAGATGAGATTGTTTATATTTTTGTGTTACTTTTGGACTACGGACTGAACTAATTACAGAGACGAGGACTGTTGCTGCACTTGCAGTGTGTGTTAGTGTAACAGATGTAAATATGCAGTGGGGTTTATTTAATTTAATTTTGTATAATCACACACATTCTGTGTTTTATATTATTGTATTCTGTGTTCTTCATTTTATTGAATGTTAAATACCTGGCAAGGTCGGAGAGCTGTGCTCAGGAGTTTATTGTTGTGAGGACTTTAATTTCCTTTCTTTGTGATTTTACTTTTTGTATATATTGTGTCCCTCACGTTTCCTCTTCCCTTTTTGTAAACGTTCCAAGCAATGAGAGGAGTCACTGAGGGAAATGTATGTAAAACTGATCATTTTATCTGTTATCAGATTCAGACATTAAACAGAGATCGTCTCAACTTTACGCTGACTCGGCGGGTCTCGTCCATTATCAACACAACGCATACTGATACTTTGATGTGAACGTAAAACTTTAAAGGTCTCCTGATTTAGTTTGTGAATGAATGCTTCTTATTTATTAATTACCGAATCTGCACTGCGCATTGAGCGGCTGGTATTGCATTGGTGGGGGGAGGTTGGCATAAATTAATAAGAAAATGCTTAAATTAATAAGAAAATGCTTAAATTAATAAGACGAGAGAGTTTCAGCTGGAGAGTGCGTGCGGACCTGTCGCTTAGATAACAGGCGTGTACAAGTCCTGCATCTGTATGATACAAATGTGTGTAAAATGTTACCGGGCGCTGTAATCACTCATCTGGTTACGTTATTGACCACCCCAATAATTTAACAAAATCCGCATCTAAAGATACGTTATTTTCCCCTGTGCAATTTCAGTCTCACATCTCACATCACATCGTCATAAACAAATACTGGAAACAGACCGAAAACACTTTATTCCGAGTGTGCTTGCTTTTCTCTTTGAAGGTCATCACTTAACGCCATTGTAATACACGGTTCGGCTGCATTAAATATTACATATCTGCCGTAGTTCTCTATTTATAGAGCCCTGATGACAAGACTTCTAGACAAACATGAGGAACTGCCGCCAACACTGAAAACGTGACGTGGATCATAAATATATCAGCCATTAAACAACATCTTACATTTCTTTTCACACAATACGTCTCCTTGCAGTATCAACACTAATTCGGCTGACTTTTATATTTGATCCAATTGGTAGTATTTACACCATAAAGGTGCACAGCTGATATAAAGGGACACCTAGTGGTTAAAGCATGTTATTGAATTTCATTATTTGTATTATTAGATATTAATAGAATCCCTATAAAGTATATTCATTACTCGTTATTCTCTACTAATAGATAATTAAAGAATTAAAAAATGACTATTTTGCACATCCCTTTCAAGATTTCAAGATTTTCTAAGGTTTATTGACATATCATATTCACAAATGGTGTAGTTATGCAATGAATGAAAAACGTTGTGTATACCTCCAGCAATGTTAACTATGTTGAAGCCCTTATTTTAACTGATATTATATGTATTATACTCTTATATAAGATGTATGTAGATAGTATAAGAAATGTGCAGAATACGACAGTTTAATGGTGGAGGTACATATTGATAGATGTCTTGTAATGCACTGTTGAGGAACATGCGACCAAAGTTTTTCATCTCCGGCCTTGTCAGGTATTGAACAATCAATAAATAAAGAACACAGAATTATTAAATATAAAAAACAGAATTTGTGTGATTATTCTAAATGATTTACAAATAAACACCACTGCATATTTACAACTGTTACACATGCTGATGTAACGCAAATGTTTCCAACTTGGGATCAATAAAGTATATCTTATCTTAAGATGATCGATGGCTACTGCCATATTTGCAAAATGTGCCTCTGAACCTTGACAAGTGCATGTTTCAGGCTCATCAATTAACAACAGGAGGGGTCACAGACATAAGACCAGCTGTTAAATAAAGCTCTTCTGACCTTAGCTGGCATGTGGGTATATATATTAATGCTGCCCATTATGGGCACAAGCAATTTTCACCCATTTATTAATTATATGTTTTAAATTTGAGTGTTCCTATCCCCTAAACCTCCAGGGATGTACACAGTTTAATACTGACAACTTCTTATTATGGGAAATACGAAAACGTCTTTTAAAACTACAACTCCCAGTAGAGACGTACCATAGATAGAGAACATGTTGCGAAACAGAATAGCCAGCATGTGTAGTTCTGGGGACGGGGTGGGGGAGGGGGGGACGCGGTGGACCCGTTCAAATCCAGTTTTGGACAGTCTGCCGTGGGTCCATCCCATTTCAAGTGCTGTGGTCGACGCTCGACGTAACCCTCGGAGCACACTCTCCAATCACAGAGCTTGAGGACTATCACAGGGTTTGTCAAGCGAAGCGGAGAGAATACTTACTTCCCGGTGTAATATTCTCTAAAGCAAATGAGCTGCTCCGACCCTCGGTCCTGACGGACTCCAACTTGTGTTTATTAATCAAACAAATACATAAACACAAGGATAATTATGTGTTATTGTTGAGTAAATGGAGTCTTGCACAGGGGGAAATAACGTATCTTTGCCACAATTTTAGATGCGGATTTTGTTAAACTAATACGTTTGCGCTGTGGACCAACACTATACATTGACGGGGAAGGGGGTAGCAATAAAGATAACACCATTAAACTGTTACACAACATAACAGAAATAATATCGATAGCAGCATCCCTAGCAACCACCTTGGTGACAATGAAAACGTTGTATAGACACAATTTCCTGAAGTAATCTTCGTAATAACTAGCAAACTAAAGATCATGTACATCCACTGCACACATAATCTGAAATAACAACTCATATTTCTCGCATCAAATGACATCAAAACGCATTTTAATGACCAAACTAACTTTAAAATAGGCATTTTACACGGAGAATAAAACGAAGTTCGGCCATGTTTTTTTTTTCTGCAGGGAGAAATGTGAAGATCACGTGACATAGACGCCAGTCATTGGAATGAATGGTGAAAAAAAACGTAGGGATCTTACAATTTCAGAGGCGTTTTTGTAGAAATACTACGTCCTACGTTGTGGACCAACGTAGTTATTACACGTTTTTTTGTGAGACTGGGTTGGCTATGCGGTAGTGACACAGACGAAACTGCTCAATCAGCACAGGCAGCAGAACTAATCGCACTAACAGAGCCATGCAAACTGGGAAAAGGGAAGACAGTTAACATTTATACAGACAGCAACTATGCTTATTCATGTATACATGTGTTTGCAGAACAATGGAAAAATAGGGGGATGGTAACATCCACAAACAAACCTATTACACATAAAGATTTGATCCTATCACTTTTGGATGCAGTACAACTCCCTAAGAGAGTGGCGGTCTGTAAGTGTGCAGCACACACTACAGGGACGGACCCAATTTCCACAGGGAACCGGAAGGCAGATGAAGAGGCTAAGAAAGCAGCGCAAAGACAGTGACAGGACAATGACCAATATATTTCTGAAAATATGGAACACATTGATCATGACATACTAAAAGACATGCAAGCGAATGCACCTGACAAAGAAAAGGTATACTGTAAGAAGAAGTTGTGTACACAGAATAAAGAGGGGTTGTGGGAAAGTACAAAAGGCACATTTGTATTACCAAATAGCTTATTTCGATATGCAGCTACATTGAGCCATGGGTTGGACCACGGCTCAACAGTGGGGATGTTGGAAGTAATACAGAAGATATTCACAGCCTATGGCTTTACAAACTACTCTAAAAAAAATTGTTTAGCATGTTCTGTGTGTGCACAGTATAACCCTCAGGGACAGTTCAAACCAAAGAGAGGTAAAATACCGGAGCCAGTATCCGTTTCAGCACATTTGCATGGACTTTATTGAACTAAATAAATATGAGGGAATGAAATATTGTCTAACAATCATTGACATGTACTCAAAATGGATTGAAGTTTTTCCAACTAGGAATCCGGATGCATTGACAGTGGCTAAAGCATTGACAAATCACATAATCCCACGTTTTGGAATTCCGGAAAAGATCTATAGTGATAATGGCACACACTTTGTAAATAAAGTAATTCAGGATTTGACAGCTGTATTTGGAATACAATTAAAACGACATTGTTCTTATCATCCACAATCTGCAGGGTTGATAGAAAGAAATAATGGTACAGTAAAAGCTAAACTGAAGAAGATGATGGCCGAGACAGGGAAAACATGGATGAGATGCTAAGCATGCACATCCTACCTAGTGCTAGAGGGCTATCACCTTTTGAAATGTTATATGGAAGACCATATTATCTGCCTGAGTTAAAACCATTTGTAAGAGAGGACGAGAGTATAAGTGAAAACACAGCAGAATATATGGCAAACATTTTGAGAAGAAAAGAGATCACAAATGTTATTGTCCCCTCTGCACAGGAAGTACCTGACACTACGCAGACAGTGAAACCAGGAGAGTGAGTGTTCACCAGAGCGATAAAGAGGAAGAGCTGGCACTCGCCCAAGTGGGAGGGTCCCTACCAAGCACTCCTGTCTACACCGACTGCAGTTAGAGTGGCGGAGAGACCATCCACCTGGATACATCTGACTGTGAAGCTGTTTAAGCCTAAAGACAGAAACTCGCCTCTACTGTGGTGAAGTCTGGCTACAAAGGGAGGTGATTCCAATAAGGGCACTTGTCTCAAACCAGTGAAGAAACCAACAGAACCCAGTAGAATTTAAAGAGTGGACGTTAGCAGGGAAACAGTAACGGGTCTGAGTGATAGAAACTGACGATGTACAGAGAAAGAATTAGGCCATGGGGATTACATTAAAACATGTGCCTATACAATCTACCTACCTCAGCCGTTTGGGTACTTTTGTATATGAATTTTTTATCTTTTACAATCATTTGTATTTTTCCAAGTTCTATGTTATTCCGTAGTATAAACAGGAGGGATATGTTGGAGAAATACTGTTTTCTCCACTCTTTGGGTTGTTTTAATGCACTGATATCATGTGTGGCTCTGAACTGTGTATGACCTTGCAGCTGCCTCTTCTTGTGATAGGAGGAGGCAGGGCATTTCAGGTTGTTGATACATTACATTACATTACATTACATTGCATTTAGCTGACGCTTTTGTCCAAAGCGACTTACAATAAGTACATTCGACCAGGAAGACACAACCTTGAAGAAAACAGAATCATATAAGTATATCAGGTTTCATAGAGCCAAACATTTCAAGTGCTACTCAACTGGCTTTAGGTAATCCAGTCCTTTATTGGTATAAAAGTGCTTCGTTAATCGTTCTAACGCTCGAAGTAGAGTCGAAAGAGATGAGTTTTCAGTTTGCGCCGGAAGATGTGCAAGCTATCTGCCGTCCTGATGTCAATGGGGAGCTCATTCCACCATCTTGGAGCCAGGATAGCAAACCCACGTGTTTTCGCCGATGGGAACTTGGGTCCCCCTCGCAGCGAGGGCGCAACGAGTCGTTTGGCTGATGCAGAGCGTAGTGCACGCGCTGGGGTGTACGGTTTAACCATGTCCTGGATGTAGGAAGGGCCAGATCCATTCGCAGCACGGTAAGCAAGTACCAGTGTCTTGAAGTGGATTCTAGCAGTTACCGGAAGCCAGTGAAGGGAGCGGAGGAGCGGAGTGGTGTGGGAGAATTTAGGAAGGTTGAAACCAGACGAGCCGCTGCATTCTGGATGAGCTGCAGAGGTCGGATGGCACATGCAGGTAGACCAGCCAGGAGGGAGTTGCAGTAGTCTAGGCGTGAGATGACGAGAGCCTGGACCAGAACCTGAGTCGCTTTCTGAGTCAGCTGGGGACGTATCTTCCTGATGTTGTAAAGCGTGTATCTGCAGCAGCGGGTTGTAGCAGCGATGTTTGCAGTGAAGGACAGGTTGTTATCTAGGGTCACACCCAGATTCCTTGCAGTCTGAGTCGGGGAAACAACTGAGGTGCCGATGTTGATTGTCAGGTCAAGAGTTGGACAATCTTTTCCCGGGAGGAAGAGCAGCTCAGTCTTGTCAAGGTTGAGTTTGAGGTGGTGAGCAGACATCCACTGAGAGATGTCAGCTAGACAAGCAGAGATGCGTGCGACGACCTGGGTCTCTGAGCGGGGAAAGGACAGAATTAATTGGGTGTCGTCAGCGTAGCAGTGGTAAGAAAAACCATGCGGGCTAATGACTGATCCGAGCGAGTTTGTGTACAAGGAGAAGAGGAGGGGACCAAGAACAGAGCCCTGAGGGACCCCCGTAGTAGTTATTGATATTTATGAGAAGACAGACTTGCTGTCTCCTAAATATCTCATTTCTATGAAGTGTGAAGGAAGTACATGACTCTTTCCAGAAGACGTCACAGATGACCCATCGCAGATGACCCGACTTTCCGACACCCGCGGCTGATATTAGCGCCACCTCGATTTACAACTTTGTTGTTATCTCCTGTGTTTTGGACTATATAAGCCTGATGTTTTTTGCTGTTCCTTTGAGCAACATACCCCATGTGTGTGAGTTAAACCATATCCTTTATATGTGATTTAACTCTGCTCCTTCTTGCAAGAATAAATTAGTTACCTGATCATTGATTCTCAACCTGGTGTCGAGTGATATTTTTCTAACACCTTCTGTTTGTTTTTTTCCGTTGTTTGGGGGGAGAAATGCATCTTCCATTTCTTGTCAACTGAATGTGTTTCTCAATGGAAAATATGACTTTTTACCGACCTGCTTTGGTAAGTTTGCCTGACAGATGGATCATCCAATCACCTGCCAGGTATTTTTACAAACGTGTCTGATCTTTTCTAGTTGCCACTGATGTGTTCTAAGTTGCTTGTTTGTCACAAACCATCTGGCACAAAGACTGTTTGGACTGAGACGCATCTTAGGAGTCCGAGAGGAATTTCAAAACACCATCAAATTTGGTTTGAACGAGAAATTGCGATTTTCATGAAGCTGTTGATGTAAAATCAACGTGTGTGTGTATTTTAATCAGCTGGATAGCACAAATACTTTGACTTTAAAATACCCATAATTCAATTAAAGTAGTGCTCATAATTGTTTCTTGCAAAGAACATAACAGGGAACCATCCATGTAATTTGTGTGGCAATGAGATAATCACCCCTTTTTATCACATCAACACTTCTGAGATTGGGTCAACTTGACCCGACGACAGCAGGAAAGCTAAATAAACGATAAACGATTGACTCACAATATCAATTTTAAATGATTTTATTGAATTAAAGATGAGCGTATTGCTTCCTGTAAGAAACAAATATCTGTTCCACTGAGTACCAACGTTTTTAAATATGAATAAGATGCATGAAAAAATATGATTCAAATTAGGCTATAAATTATATATGAACATAACCTTTAGAATAAATATGTAAAATATACCGAGATGAATAGATTATAATTATTTATTGATTTTAATTGATTGAATCAGCTACAATATTTTTGTATTGAATGAATGTGCATACTGTTAATGCTTAATACAGTATTCTTAACAATATCATTATCATTAATATTCTTCCTCTTTAAATGTTCATAATTTCCATTATTTGGCCTCGAGACATTTGTCTCTGATTGCTTTTATTGTTCATTTTAAGAAATGTAAGAGTTTTTTTTTTATGTAATCAATGTGGGGAAATTAGAGCAACCCCGCCTCTATTTTGAACGGAAAAATACCCATGGACATTTGTTCCTTCAAAGTGGCTGTCCACTCTTAGAGTTTTTTTAATTGATTTCAGGAATCAGTTGGGAAAACCGAAGCACATTTTTCACTCGGAGGAAACCCGTGTGGATTTTGAAGGACAAAGACCCGTGGAGATCTACCCTTAATATCCCCCTAAATATTGCACGCTACAGGTTTTTCATTTGCAGTTAAATGCGGAAATGCGGGAAAACCTGGAGGAACCCTGCGGCACAGTTCACTTACTGACCGCTCCTCCAGATGTTGGAGAAGGCTTTTCCAACAGACCTAAAGAATCTGCAGATGGTTCTATGTTTCTGAGGTGGGTTGAGCAGGCGATCATCGACGGACCAGACTATACAAGCTTCAAGTCCTGGGTCCTTTAAAATCAAACGGGCCAGGACCATATCTTGAGAGCCCGCAATCTTGCACAAGCGCTGGTAAACAATCTTGTCAAGGTCATTGAAGGTTGTTGGGGTGGTGTAAAAGTCCCTGTGCTGCACCTCAGCCCAAACTCTATCAAAGAGGCTCTTAATGATGTCCCTGTCGTCCACAATAGTGCGCCCCACTTTAGATTTCTTGAAGGCCAGCGTGACCAGCTTCTCCACAAAAATCTGAATGCAGACTCTATTCAAATCCCGCTGACTGTTTGCGTCCTCCTCCAAAGGACTGGCAGTTCTCTCCTCACAAAGCGTGGCTTGCTCCAAAGCCTCGCCCCTCTCCAAGGCCTCTGACTGAAACGGATCCTCAGGCCCCATTATGGCCTGTTGGACCCTTTGACTCTGGTGGCGCCCTGAGTGTTCACAAACCAGCTCATCAGCGACACGAAACGCCACGCCTGTTTGCGGATCTCCGCGTACATGTTGGCATGCACCTGAGGAACGAGCAACGTCCTGACGGACGAGTGCCTGACAGGCTCTGGGAAGTCACTGTGCGACATACCACCAGCAATGTGTCTGTACAACATGTCGGTGAGTGCCTCAATAAATACTAAATGCTTGACACTGGAGAAGTCCTTGAACCTTTTAAAGACACTAATTTCTTTCCCTCCCTTTTCACCTCCCTCAGTCATGAGAAGAGCACTTACGCCGCTCATCAGTGACATCATGGACTTCGTAGTTTCAGCTTTGGGCTCTGGGTGGAATTTCTTTTTAAGCTTTACCACCATGCGATGAATCCAAGCTTTGGCAAAACGCTTTGCAAAGCAGTTCTTCACCCTCAGCTTTACGCCCTGCTTGCATTTGGTCTGACTGGTGGACTTGCCAACATGCGTCCTCTCCTGATTCTCCTCCTGCTGGGTCAGAAGGGCTGTGATGCCCATCGAGGTGTTGGCGATCTCCAGAGAGCACTCCTCTTGCAGCAGAGCATAAACCTGGTCAGGCAAATCGTCCAGGACAGGATCGGTGATTTTTCTCAGCTCCTGGTCAATGAGTTCTTCGACGGATTTTTGTTTGCGGATGTCAATCACTGAGTCCCCTGACGAACTCTGCTCCTGGACTCCTATTAGTAAGGAAACCACTGAGACCGGTGACTCAGCTCTGGGCTCCTCGTTATCCACCAATGGTTTCTCCAGGGGGGCGGGACTTAATTTTCTCTGACGTGTTCTACGTTGGCATCTCCCAATTCTAATTTTTCCTGCAAAGGCCTTCAGCATTGTGCAGATGTGCCCCACCATAACGTTGAGCCTGCGGGGGCGAACGACACGCTCAGCAGTGTGCATCGGGGTAGAGAGTGCAGAGTTCACGCTCTCTGCCACCTCTTTGCTAATGACAGCTGCACAAAGCTCCACGCTGTCGTCCTCCACCTGGCTCGCAAGGTCCAGAGCTTGGGCAATACTCTGGAAGAGTGCGTCCCCTAGGCTGGACCTGATGCTCTCCTCAGAGACAGACGTCGTCATGCCCGTACAAGCAGCCAAAATGGCCTTAGTTAGGGACGTTACAACCTCGAGAACAAGGTCTGCCACCACGATTAAGGTGGCATCATCAGGTTTGCCTGACCTTAATAGAAGCCACTGATCTCTTGTCACCCCTTTAACAAAGGGCTCAACAATAGGAAACAGAGTCACTCTGAGCTCTGGCATTGCCTCTGTCTGTTGGCTGTTCATGGCCATTACAACTGTATTAATCCACTAACCAGCAATTTAAACAATACTGTTATTGATTATTTTTAAATATCTAGCAACTGAACAAATTATGGGGATTATTTTTAAATATTTAGCAATTTAAAAAACAATCTGAATTATTTTTAGATATCCTGATATTCAAAGAATAATGTGGATTGTTTTTAGATATCCTGTTATTCAAAGAATAGTGTGGATTGTTTTCAATGCTGTGTGGACTACTGTACTGTATTTGAAGGAACTGGTCTTAAGGTGACTGTCTGACAGTAGAAGCTGCTCCTATCTGCAGGAAGATATGTCTACGTCATTCTAAACTTCAAGGACCAAAGTGATCTAGAACGTGATGCCATAGATCGAAGCAGCGAGCGATCGCTAAGCCCCGCCAACCCACACAACGACCGCAGCTTTATTACAGTTGCTAGGCAACCGCTGCCACTTGGTAATATGTTTCTTTTCAAACCTTTATAAACACATTTTAAGGCGTTTTTTCAAAGCTTTATTGAAACGTTTTGAAGGCGTTTTTTCAAACCTTTATTAACATGTTTTAAGGCTTTTTTCTTACGTTTTTTGCAGTAAGAAAACTCCAATATGATTTTGATAGAGTAAATAAAGTTTATATAAAGTATTTTTATTATGTTTGCAATTTTAAACATGAAATAGTGACTTACTTTGTACAAATGTTTGATCAAGAATGGTTATGAATATTTACAAATCATATCAGTCAAAGAGTGAAATCTTTGATTTTCTTATCACTCATGTTGTGGACCACTAGAAGTAGCAAGGATTCTGCTCACCACTTCCACACTTTGAAATCCAACTGGAGATTACAAAGTGGAGATTACAACGTACACCAGATGGACTGGGGTACGTTGTAATGTTATTTTACATGTTATAAAGAGAGTAGCGAGTGACGCAATTTATAGTTTTAATTTGTACGTCACACAAGGTGTAGGACTCAAAGGACTCGGGTTAATGGAGAGGGGAGACTCGTCACGACCAGCTCATTTCTAGGATCCGGGTTAATGATCCGGATGAATCAGGACTCGCCCATCTCTAGTGTGCAGTTTACTTTGACGCGGGGGTGAGCAGCAGAGGTGGGGAGAGGCGGGGCTATTGCCTCATCATTATCAGAAAATGATCGTATAGATCATTATATAGATCATCGTATACACACGGAGCCGTTGGACCCCCCAGAGCGTTGCGTATGCCGGTCTATCCACCTTGGTACCCGTTATCGTTACCGTAGTCGTTTAGTGCCGTATTCTGTCGTCCTAGTGTGGCCGAATGGTCTATATGACACAGAACGGTAACGGAAACGACCGTTATCGTCCTCGTGTGGCCGGGGCCTAAGTGAAGCCAACCTAAGGAGTCAGGAACTAGCTTACTTTTTAACATTCTACTCAAAGGGCCAGTATATTACCTCCGCCAATCACATAACCCTGGTATATGTCAAATAGTCATTATAATATTTTCGAATGTATCAACAAAACAAAAAAAAGTACTAGTATGGTATATCCAGGTATCATGACTTATTTTCTTCAAGTATTTGCGGTCGGGCCTCTTGGATGTGTCTGGACATATCGAACTACTTGAATCTCGGAACTGATGACTGACAGTGACCAACATGTTTTGTTTTTATGTTCTGGTGGTCACGAGTGTTTTCTAACAACATATAACATTAGGGTCTGATAATTACCTTAGCTCTGACCTAGCTTTTATTTCTGGTTTGTTTTTATATTCACACCATACCTTTCAGTATTTAGCCAACGTTGCATAGCGTATTTAAGTTAAAAAGCTTGAAAGCAATAGCTTTAAATGAGGTTGAGTTAATAATAGAGGCTAACTCTTATGGAGATTGGTGATTTAAGTTACATTTGGCTCTAATAATAGTATGGTATATCAGAATATCATAAAAACATAAATAAAAGGTCACACAAACTAGCCTTTTAGAGTCACAGTATAGTGTGTGTTGTTTCTTTTTGTGTGTTTGCATGTGTTTGGTGTGTGTGTTGTGTGTGTGTGTGTGTGTGTGTGTGTGTGTGTGTGTGTGTGTGTGTGTGTGTGTGTGTGTGTGTGTGTGTGTGTGTGTGTGTGTGTGTGTGTGTGTGTGTGTGTGTGGTGTGTGTGTGTGTGTGTGTGTGTGTGTGTGTGTGTGTGTGTGTGTGTGTGGGGAGACAATGGGAGACACTATTATCTCAAAAACATTGTGAGTAAAGAAACTGTGACATGTAAATAAAGGATTTTTACTAAAACTGTGATGTTACATCCCTCAGAGATGTCTATTCTTCTTCTTTTTTTAAACCCATACTGTGAGAAAGGAACTAGATTATCTGAAAGATTACTTATTTTTGTTTAAACCAACATTGTGGGGACACCTGCCAGATGCAGAGTCACAGGGGCTGACCATAAAACAGGAAAGGGATATAAAAGAAGGGGGGAGGGTCTGGAGGGGGAGGTGTTTTGACTCTGGACCCGAGGGTGGGGGAAAGGAAGAGGTAGATGATTCATTTGATGGATCTGACTTGATTGTTGTGATGGTTGAAGGAAGAGACACAGGCGAGGAAGAAGCAGAAAAATAACTTGTTTGTAAAAAAGGACAGCACGTCTTTTTTCCTCAAATGTATGTCAGTTTCAAGAAAAATTAGAGGTTTTATGCATGAAGTGCAAAATATCCTGCAACCCTTAAAAAAAGAAAAGAAGGTACAGGTATGTTATATATTAAATATTTCACAAAAAGTGAGTTGTATGTTGTAATAGTTGTATGTTGATAAAAATCTTTGTGTAGTTTTTCAAAATATAATGAACGATGTTATAGAGGGAAAAAAATAGCACAGTATGTGGAAAATATGAAAACAGCACGTTGAAAAAAAGCAATGTTATGTTAGAATAACATGAAATAATTCACAGCATCTAAAAAAACACATTTAAAAAAGTCAGGTTATTAAAGTTATCGAAACTGTATTGTTTCACCGAAACAATGTTAAAATCACAAAGTTTCCATTTACAGTTTGATTCTTTAAGAAACTCAATTCATATTTTACCAAGTTGTAAAGTGTTGTATCCATTAAAGTTTAACTATAAGTATCTTTGTAGGAGAAAAAAAGCATCTGTTCATAGTCTTAGTATAGTATTTCATATATATAAAAAGAGTCACAGTGTAGAATGTTATTTTAAAAGTACTAGTACTGTATAGTATGTCAAAAGTATCTTGAAAAAAAAGTCCAAGTATAGTATGTAGTTAAGAATTATATTATATAGTTTGTCTGCAATGTCAGTATAGGATTTTTTTTTTTAAATCTCCGGTTGTATGGAGACGGGAGGACCCGTCTCGCTTGGCTGGGAGGGCAGGACGTCCCTCCTTGGCTTGAAAAAAAACAAGAAGTCCCAGACACCCCACTTAAAGAGACTCTGGTTTTGGGAGTCCAGGGTGAATTTTGTGTGGTCTTCCTGGATCTAGTGATCGGGAGCACAAGTGGGAGGTGTGGAGTTAATTTTGGTTGTTTATTCATTTATTTTCGATTTATTTATTTCAATCATGAAGCATTAATATACTGGTTTAGTTGTGCAGATTGTCATGCAAAATAGGTCTCAGTTGGGAGGGAACCTTGGTTCCAATATTTTGTTTCCCTTGGGACTCATTTGATGTGGGGCCGTCAGCCATCTTAAAAAGGGCCAGTGAAATGTTTGTCAGACAGTCATGTTTTGATCAGCCACAGGGCACACGGGCAGCCGGTGAGTGTTTGGTTCACATATGTGTTTATGGTGACAGACTTTTGTGGTGTATGCTTTATGTAATTTGTGTATTATGTGTTTTCTCTTAGGTTGATAACCTAACTTTGTATGGAGGAAGTTAAGTTTGACTCTAACTGTAAATGGATTTGTATGAAGAAAAGCTGACTTGCTGATACCATGTGCTTCTTTGAGTGGAGAAGAGCATGTTAAATAAACATAAATCCGAAACTAAAGTTGAGTGGTCACGCCCCGTGTTGTCCAACCCTTTCGGTGGGAGTAAAACCGAACACCTAACATGACACTATTTTCATCATCCAGGGATCAACACCTGTAAATACAGCTCTCTTTGTCCGATCTTCAAGCCTCAAAGGGCGGCCTCATGAGCTCCGTAATGTCCCCCTAACATGGTACTTAGACTATTTTCATCATCCAGGAATCAACACCAGTAAATACAGCTCTCTTTGTCCGATTTTCAAGCCTCAAAGGGCGGACTCCTGAGCTCCGTAATGTCCCCCTAACATGGCACTTAGACTATTTACATCATCCAGGGAAACACAACTTAAAAGGGGCTTCCTTATAGTTAATAAAGTAATTAAACAATAAAATGTCATATGATCTGATATTACCTTAAAAGAGTCATGTCATATATGTCATATTATTAAAGAACACTATCTTATAGCAGGCTATCTTATAGAAGGCTATACTATTTGGTTTATCATTGACCGATCATGACCTAGTAAGATTTCACATCAAAGGGCTGATCAAGTCTTATCATCCCCTATTGTGCAATATCCTTATCAGGGGCTATATCTGGTTTATCATTGACCGGTAATGACCTAGTAAGATATTAACAGGTTCACATCAAAGGGCTTATCAGCCGCTATGGGGCAACATTTGCACAAACAAGTCATAAAAGATAAGGGGTTCAAAGGTCAGAATAGATAAGAGGGTCAAAGGTCTGATTTCAGAGTGACAGGTGCCACTTCAAAGGGATTTTGGAGGTGGGACTGTTATGACCGGCTCGTAGGCCACAACGGAAAGATGACAAGACGTACACGAGTTTCCAAAAGCCACCGCACATTTATTACGATTGTTCAGTATAATGTACAATATGGATAGACGAGGGGAGAGGATCGCCGTGTTACTCCTCCTGCGGCCGGCTTGGAGAGAGTCAGGGCCGCCCCCTGTGACTCCGGGCAGCTGGGCTTAATAGCACCTCGGCGCCGGCTAGGTGTCCGCGATCGTGCTGATTGGCCTCTTCAGCTCCACCCCACCGTAACGGCCCCTACACACGGCGGCGTGCGTTACCGCTTGGCGGTGGGCGTGTCTGAAGCTTGGGGATTTTTTACGAACAACGCGACCAACAACCAATCACATGAATGTCCCGCCCCGGACATACAAAGCAAAGCATTCATGCTACATCCATGCTGGCTAAATATACTGTCTATGCTTGCTAGCTGTCCATTCAAACGAAGTACACTGGATATAAACTCCCCAAACAGGCGAAAACCTACCAGTTTCACCCACTGTCTCTGCCACCTCCCCCCATGCCTGGCTCCTCCGGTTTGTATCCCCTTATGTAAAGAGGGACTGGTGGTCATATAGTACTGCCACGATAATTTTCTCCTCCATTTTTTGACATATGGGAAATAACTGCGGTCTGGCTCTCCCAACATACACGTGGTTTGATTGGCTAGCGCTTGTAATGTCAGTTTTGCATACGCAGGATTTGATTGGCTGACGCCTCCGTCGAGGCGGCAAAAGTAGAACATTGCTATACTTTTGCAGCGAGCACCGCGAGAGAAGCTACGCTTTGCTCCCACAATGCAGTTCGGCGAATCGTGACGTCACCCCATTCAAAGTGAATGGGCAGAAGCGTTGAAGCGGCAACGCACGCCGCCGTGTGTAGGGGCCGTAAGACCTGTAACACACTTTGCACACAGGCTCTGGGCCGTCACAGGGACTTCCGGTTTTTGGGGGTGGGACTTCCGGTTTGGGAGGCGGGACTTCCGGTTTTAGGTTCATAAATCATTCCTAAAGTTCCTTATCTCTACATCGGACAGAAACCCGGGTCTTATAACTACTCACATGTCCAGGATTTCTTTTTTGAGAATTAGTAACCCAGCCAAACAGAATTCAAAGTCTGAAACGCTAGACATAGAGCACACTTTGGTCCACTTTCATCCAAGTCATGTTCGCTAAGGTTTGTTGGACATTTACTCCTTTCACATTGTGCTTATTAAAGGACTTAACAAAAATCTACTCAATTTGTAATAAAAGAAAAAAAATTACAACTTTAGAAACTCTTAAACTTTGTATAGATTTTATTGCCATATTTATGTTTAACATTTTCTTAAGGAACAGAGATCATGTTGTTAATGTTAATCCTGTCAGATACCCAAAAACATCAGGTTTCAAAAACGTCCAGGTGAATAGGTTATCATGCACACATTACTTCTGTCCATACAAATTTTCATTAGAGGGGGTCCGTGTTGAAGGGAACTGTCTCCTCTCTCTGGTCATGACCTAAATATGAAAACAGGTCTTTCAAGTTTCTTGCCCTTGTTCTGGTTTGAGCATAGTTTTCTTTGTCTTTGTTTGCACAATGACATTTAGTCCTTTTCTTTTCATATACAGTGCATGTTACATTGACTTTCCCAGCCAACCATACTGAGCCTTTTTTAAAACCATATTTAATACACTTGCAAGATTCACACAGTTGTTCAGACAATATAAGTCTTTTTTTAGACAATTGACAGTTCAGTGTGTCCATTTCCCCAACAAATCAATCAATCAATGTTTATTTATATAGCCCAATATCACAAATGTTACATTTGTCTCAGTGGACTTCACAGTTTGTACAGAATATCAGTATGACAATATGACACCCTCTGTCCTTAGACCCTCACATCGTACAAGGAAAAACTTCCGGAGAAAACCCACAGTTTAAAGGGAAAAATGGGAGAAACCTCAGGGAGAGCAACAGAGGAGGGATCTCTCCCAGGACGGACAGACGTGCAATAGATGCCGTGTGTAAATTGAAAAGATAATACATTTGCAACATAGGTAGTCCAAATGTTTGGAAATGCATGTGTCTGTAATAAGAAGATGAATCCACGAGGATATCCATCCAGGACCTATGATCCAGGACTACAGCCACGACTCAAGATCCAGGGCTCGCGATGCAGGACACAGGACCGCAGGATCATCCATGACTCCGGATCCCGGCGTATATAGACACCAAAAAGAAAGACATTTGGGGAAGCTGGGTTAATCAAAGCAGCAGCAAATGACACAGAGCAGATCTAATGAAACACACGACCCATCCCAAGTATTTACAATTGGCCTAAGATCGGTTTTAAATACAATTCATAGCTTTCATTTCACATGCAGTGCTCCTTTGTTGATTCAAAGTTTAGTCTTGTCAACTCCTTTGCTAGACGTTAACCATAAGCCCATAAAACCACACAAACACATACACACACCCACTTATACACACTTGATGGTTTCCTGTACTCAGGCATGTCATTATCCGTAGTACCCTATTAGGCATCTATTTACTCACTGACAAGAATCTTTGTCTGTAATTTAGTCAACTCTGGGAGCATATCAGGGTCTGATGTGGGACATCATTCTGATGTCAAAGGGATCAAAAGCAATCACAGTTACGAGGTCTGACAAACCCTGCTGCGAAAGCTCGAAACGAGGATTTCCACTCTTGTTAGGACACTGCAATAATATGACAATCATTCCTTCCTGTGTTTGTGTTTCTGCTGGATGATTTAAAACCTGTGTGATTTCCAGTTTTACAGAGGAACATTTCCTGAATGCAACTTTCATCCGGAGATGAAGGCCACCCATTTACGCACATCGGCCAGTGAGAAAACACTATACCATACAACACTTCTCATGTTCATACATTAACACCTAGCATAACTTGCTGTATCTACAGCATGCAGGAGGCACTATGGCTTTAGAAAGGTGCTACAATTGATACTTAACAAAGCAATCAACAAATGTAATTGCTTACCATTAAGAATACAATATACTAGAGCTGGCTCAGAGGCAAATTGATTACTTGGAAGCAAATTATGGCTGTTTTTGTCAGATATTTGAGGAGAAAAAAGAAAAAGACTGGCATTTCAATCGGTATTTTAACTACATGCTCCTTGGCTGTGTCAATGTGTCTATTTTTTAAGATGTACACCAAAAGTGATATACCATCAGCAGCAAGATAAGGAAAAATAATAGTAAAATGTTAAATATGCTGAAGCTGACACTTGAAATTAAGTACAACACTTCCTGCTAATGGTTAAGTTATTGTGTGAGACCACCCAGTTAGAACATGTTCTTGACCTCATGTAAACCAAAGCCAGCATGCATTCTTCATCATAGAAACCATACACTGATGTATTCAGTTTGTGGCCAGTCGGTTCAGAGGAGCAGATCTGTTCACAAGTGCTCCGGGCAGCGTTATCCTCAATTGATCTTTGTTAGAATAACCAACCATATAGATATTATCTTACGTGAGCAGTAAAGTAGCAGACACGAAAAAGGAAGAGAGAAAAAAAAAAAGATGCAAGAGATTAAAGGCACCAGAACAAGCATTTAAAATGTTACAAATTAAATGAAACGACTAAATTCAATGTATGCTTTCCTGAAAAAAAAAGGCCATTGACCAAGAGCAAGATGGCCGAAATGGCAACTGTTAGATACAGTATCTGTATTATTTATTAAATTAATTCACAGGGAAAAGGAGAGAAGCTCAGAAAGATGTCGTTACTGTGTAGTTTTAGCATGACGTAGAATATATTTATTTTTACTTCCTGATGACACTGAGCCTTAAGAAGTAGTAGAAAAAGAAGAAGAAGAAAAAACACACATTGGCTGTTTTGCTACTACCTTTGTTTTTCCCAAAGACATCATTCATTATGCAATTAACCCTTGACCCCTACTTCCTATGTTGCCTTTACATCACTAATGTTTCATCCGTCTTTTTGACAGCTTGGTATTTTGCTTTGTTGTTGTTTTGCTTAGTATTTTGCTTTGTTTTGCACTACACGTTATAAGAAAAAAAATGTTCTTAAATGTTATTTATTTCATTGCTAAAAGCTCCATTATTTTGTCAAGGGACTCAGGGAAAGTAGCTGACACTGCACTATTAAGACTCTCTGTCTTCAAGGTTTGACTTTTACAGATGTGAGCATAAATCAACTGTCAAATAAATGATTATCTTATATTTTCAGCTTATATGGTTGCAGAAAGGAAACAAATGTGTTTTGATTATCTGATGAATGAGGACATTAACAGGATGATTGCACTCAGTGACATTAGTAGCAACAATGTTGGTAGAATCTGAAGTTTGAGAAGTTAAATATTTTTGAAGTTGTGTTCTATTGCGTTTTCTTTGGCCTTAAAAACAGAATGAAGCACATTTTGTTGAGTTCATATTTGCTTTCATAACCTCAGGTCGGGTGAAGCTTGTTTTTCAGATGTGCACAAGCTATGTTTTGAGATGTGCCTTTGCACGCTGACATCAAATACACACACAGACACACGCGCACATGCTACTGAGGCCCTTGGGAGCGTGGGGACTGCAGACTTCTGGTGCCTTGGTCACTGTATTCACCAAAGTGCCAGGGGATTTATAGAACTATCAGGAACAACGTTTTCACATGCTCACACCCTGTATGTATATTCATCACTGCCACGATTAAAATATCTGAGAAAAATGTCATATTGCACCAAAACAGACCAAAGTGTTTTCTCCCTGGTACTTTTTGAAAAAAAACTGTGGCTCAGAAAACATGGTAGCCTACCTTTTATCCTGTTCTTACGTATCCGATGCTAGATTTTAGCATGCATGGACTTGTATTTGAAAGCCTGAGCAGTTGACAAAATAGGAGTATAATTTCCTGAAGTTTTTTCTTTCAGTATTTCAAATTATCTGTGAAGCTCCTTGAGCACATGGCAGAACTCACCAACTTATGTCTGAACACATCCCTGTGAATTGCCCTCAGTGCAATTCTAAACCTCTGAAAGACATGGAGCATTTGACACGACTTAAACTGAAATTGCAATCTGACACTGCGGGAGGAAACTTGAGTTTTAAAGGATTAGAGGGTGATTGAAGAGTTCTTGTGTGCAAAATTGCATGCATTTACACTGAAGACGTCTCTGCATAACTGAAATTCGACTGCAGAGAAAAGGTATGAATAATGAGTCCATGAAAAGCCTTTAATCACAAGTGTGTCTATAGCTGATTCCTCAAAGTTTAAAGTAGCTCATAAGGCCACACCATGGCTTGTAGTTGTCACCCACATATGTTGGCTGAAATTACCACTTTTGGCAGCAGGTTTTATCTGCTCTAGCTAATTAGCAAATGTAAGCTAATGTTAGCTTAATAGGTTTGTTTAAAACACTGCTAACTGGCTTACCTTTAAATTTTCCAGCTGATTTGTTTTTAAATGAGAGCCCTATAAAAGGCTCATTCATTTGGACATGACTTGTACATGCATGTTAGGCTAATAGACTGAGGCTAAAGTTAACTGTTTTAACTGTAAAAACCAATTAATCCTCACAGCCAGTCGCGAGAATAAGAACTCTGTAAAATATGTCCACTCTTGTCAGTACAGAGCAGCATGCCGTTATAGATATATGCTCTTAAATGAGTCTAATCTATTCATATCAGGTTTTTGAAAGAAAGATGACAAATGCTGTCCACTCTGGGTAAGTGCAAAATATTAAGACATTTTATGGCTCTATATATCTCCACTGTCCTCCTCCCTTGGATATATTGGATGGAAGTAGGTGCTCTGTTACTGTATGTGGAGCATTGGGAAGACATGCAGTTTTAAAAGGAGAGTGGAAACAGTTTCATAATATACCGATCTGCTTCCTGTCCATCACTTCGGCTCGATCACATGTTTGTGACTGGTTTTCCCATACTGAAATAGATTGAAGTGTGTCACTGTGCAGGCCTGATGCATCATTCAGATGGTTCACATTTTAATCTTAAAATTTGAAGGTGTAGAATCAACTGCTCTCCGTTTCAAAATGTAATGAAAGAACACAGCAACGAGGACATTACATTCAACATGTACATCATTTATTCGAATACAAATGTCACAGCACATACATTTGCTTTTATATAAATACCACAGGACACCACATGTTGTAACAGGCTTCAATACCGTAACAAACAATGACAACAACTTGTGCGAAATTGGTTTAGCAAACATTTAGTAAACATTCAGCTGAGTGACACGTTTATTTTTCGCTCGAAAAAGCTTCACATGTCATAGGTTCATTTTTCATATGAAGGCCAAAGCAATATCCATATTCACGTACATCAACTTTTCAGAACAGTTCACTTTCGACTACCTTTCTGTCGACATTTTAACTTTTAGCTGCAAACAGGAAAAAGGACTTCCACAGAACTAGTACAATTGAACTACCCAGCCAGTAATTGTTTACAGTTCATGCACTCGAGCTTGGATTCAATTGTTTAATAATTCAACAAAAGTTTCATGAAAGTGCTACAGTACAGTACTGCTTCAACAACCTTATTTAGATCTTGGGGAGTAAAGTGACTTTTATTACATGGGAGCAAAATAGCAGTTGCATTAGCCCACATGAGACATATTAAAATGAATAAAACATGTTTTTCTTTTACACTGAACATATACGTGCCACATTGTAATAAATCCCCTCAACCAACACAGACTGCACTTTTAAAATAATCTTCTATGTTTCTAGAGATGGTACAAACATACCAATGGATAAGATTGTTTTTTCTCAGGGCAAAGTTTTGCTGGGACATACTGTTCATTGTATGCATCAGTAGACAAACCTTGAGCTATACTTGGAATGTTGTAGTGTTGGATAATAACTCAAAACACAGTGCAGGTAACTCTATTGTGTCCTCCAGCATGAGTGGGTGAAGCCATGAACTACATTCCTCATTAAACAGGAGTATCGATGAAACAGTAACCGTGTATAACTGTAAGACAGCTGAGGTGCAAGGAGAGGCCACTGCCAGGAGGGAGCAGTGTGGATATATACCAACTTCACTTGGACTGAAACAGATCACTTTGAAAGGAAATGGCACCATAGTTCACAAATATAACACCACAAGTACACAAAGCAGACGTGCAAAAGATCACTTGCAAAGTGCTTTTAAAAAATGACAGGTCTGAAATACAGAACCTTTTTTCAATCCAGCAGTGACTTAGCATTTCAGCGTCATTGCATCAATTAATTGTGAGTGAATAAATACAATAGTAAACTTTCAAAACATTGGTCTAGAATATTTGTTTTGTGCATCCCGTACAGTTAAAAAGTGATGGAGTTAAAACCCTGGAGAGTGCTTGTTATGACATCCAACCCCTGAATTTACTTTGCTGTAAATCCATGAAGAAGAAAAACAGAAAAAGAGATTGACACACTGGAAAGCTTGTTTTTCACATGGCAAACATTGACGTAAGATGACACCGTATTTACGTCTAATCTTAAGGTCTGTGACAACAGTGCTGACCAAACCTAGCGATACAGTACATATGGATACCTCTGAGGGAACAAAGTTCACAGTTTTGACATTCAGCTGACCTTAACGCTACATGCACTAAAACACAGGTCACTAACACCGATTTAGACTGGCGGAGAACCCCTGCTCCCCCTCCTGCCTACAGTAGCCACATTTAGCATGCTGTCACTTGAATCAGAACATAGAGATCCCCACATTGACTGGGGAAAAGGGGGTTACACTTGCAACACCTATCATTAGTATGGGGAAAGTCTGTGGATTGACCAATTCAATCGCCTGAATCCAAAGCCTTTATTTCCCATTAATGCATGCCGTTAAGATGAGACATTCTCAAGAGTCTTAAAACCGGTGATAGAAAGATAGTGTCATTTCAGGTTTGCTCTTTGGATCTCATCACATCTTATCATGAAATTGGGAATTGTATACTTTGCAATGTACTAATCCGTTCCAGTTATCCTTAGGAGCGAGTTATCTGATGAGCTAAACGGCGAAGATAATGGGTTTATTCATGTTTATTGGGCTGGGCTCAGCTGGATTGGAGGCATTTCCTGGAGACAGCACACCGAGCAGTGTCTAGAGTAGACTGACTGAAACAACTGGAGCAGCTGAGGCACTGCTCAATGGACTCCTAAGTGTCTTTTCCAAATGTGAGAGTGATTCTATAAAGATGTAGACATCCGTTTACAGTGAGTAGACTGGCAAATGTCAGGGAGCAGTGACAAAGGTGCTCATCTTCCTTTCTGTCTGAGTATGTCACAGTCTCGTGCCTGGAACTCTGTTATCGCTTGTCTTTTTGTTTATTGTTGGTTGGGTTTGTACACTTGTTCCATGACTAAGGAAACAGACTCTCTGGTTTCAGTAAACACTGTGCTGAGACACAGCAACCACACTTTGACAAACAAACAGGACTTTTGCAACAAAAACAGTGACTGTATACATATAGGGGAGAAGAAAGGCTCACATAGTTGACCTTATTTGCTATATTATGTACCAAACACCGTCTTAAATGTCACATAAATAGACTAAATGCAAGACTTGTAGGCTGTGTAGCAGCAAATGTGTGCATTTGAATGTATTCAGAAAACAGCTGCAAGCTTTAAAGGTCAAACCCCAAGATCAACCACATTAATGCCATCTGCTCTGCCTTTAAAGATATTAGATATCTGTAGGGCAGATAATGGAATCTGGTTGATACAACTTGTCCAGATGTGCAGGTTTTAATATATGACCTATCACAGGATGGCCACAGCTAGATGTCGATAACTTCATATTTCTGGTGCTATCTGCTGGCAACAGAAACATGCATGTAACAGGTTGTAAAACACTAGAGCAGGGAGCAGAGCCTCGCCACATTGCTGAGCAGTGAGAGACGGAAAGAGAGAGACTGCCACACCTGTTGATGATCATCTTTCACACTATGACAAATCATCAAGAAACAAAAAAACGAAACGAAGCCAAGGCATGATTTGGAATGTATTTCTTCAAACAAAGTACCAAAGAGGCATTAAGTTTGATCCTTTCATGCTCCTCATCTAATGGAAATAACTCGCTATTCATGCCAAATTGGCATGCCCTAATGGAATTTACAGCCTCTGAATGAGTTACTTTGAATACCAAAAACATTTTTACGCTAATAGATTGTGGGATCTTTTGCCAAAAACTCTGAGACAAAAAGATTTGCCCACAAATTAAATCTGAGCCAGATAACCAGCAATTGTATACTGTACACACCATGTAGCAGAGTACAGCTGACATACTGCCATAGTGTACACAGACAGGGAGACAGTCATATTAAATAGTTAGTTATGAAACAAATGGTAAAAGAAATGTGATGAGGTAGATGGAAGTTCAACATGAGAATTGTAACAAAAGTAAAAGTGGTTGAAAAATAAGATAAATACTTTCCTCTGCTGGTTATAACAGTTTTGGTTGAGCAGTCTCTAGCAGTCAGTTTGACGATAGGCCATTGTTGCGATTCCCGTTGGGGTCCACTGCTCTGTCCATAATGCTGCAGACCCCTGCTCCCTTCCCCTGAGAGCCTTCATTATTGTCACTGTCTTCCAGGCTGCCCTTGCTCCTCCCTTGCTGCTCGCTCTGCCAGCTGTGCCTGCTGTAGATGTATCCGTTCACCGGCCCCGCGTTGCTGAGGCGGTTCCTCTTCAAGCAAAGGATTTCCTTGAAGGCGTACCTAAACTCAGGACTCCGGCAGTAAATGAGCGGGTTGAAGGCAGAGTTTGCGTAACCTATCCAGTTTAGTATCCTGAAGGTGAGTTCAATGCCCTCCACCTTCCACATGGCCACCACCACGTTGAGCAGAAAGAAGGGCAGCCAGCACAGAGTGAAAATCCCCATAATAATGCCCAGTGTCTTTAGGGCTTTGTGTTCCCGCAGGCAAAACTTGGCCTTCTTATTGCCACGCCCGTTGTTGGCCTCTAAAGAATTGAGGTTGCTGTTGTCGCTGTTGTGAAAACGTCCAACGCTCTGGTCAATCTTCTTCAGTTGGCGTCTGGCCACCTGGAAAACTCGGCTGTAGACAAAAACCATGATGATCAAAGGGATGTAGAAGGAGATGATTGAGGAGGTGATAGCGTAAGCCGTGTTGGTGTGGAACTCGCAGCAGCTGATGTTTTCATGGCATACCTCAGCTTCCTTATCATCTGATGCCCACCACTTCATGTGGATGGGTAGAAAAGATATCAAGGCGGCAATCACCCATACCAGCACAACCACAATGCGAGCCTTGCACTTGGTGAGCATCGACTGGTAATGGAATGGAGAGGTGATTGCCAAATAACGGTCTATCGCTATGACACATAGGGTCTCGATGCTTGCAGTCACACAGAGAACATCAGTCGCAGTCCAGAAATCGCACCAGAAACTACCAAAGTGCCAGGTCTTAAAGATGATGTTGCAGGCACCGAAAGGAACCACAATGAGACCCATGACCAGGTCAGCGCAGGCCAGGGATATGATGAAACAGTTGGTGACATTCTGGAGACGCTGGAAGCGGGCGATGGCTGTAATGACCAGGATGTTTCCAAAGACAATGCACAGGACGAGTAAGGACATGATGATGCCCAGCACGATCATGGTGGCTTCACTGTAACCCTCCTTTTTCTGAGCTGAGTCTGACGACGAGTTGAGCAGTCCCACACTCACATTGAGGTACACTGGGAGGGTGGTACCCATCTGAAGAGACCACACACACACACACACACACACACACACACACACACACACACACACACACACACACACACACACACACACACACACACACACACACACACACACACACACACACACACACACACACAGAGATTAAAATCAGTATCTAAAAGTGTCTTTATCAGAACACAAGACAACAAATAATTGTTCATAGAAATACTATGCATAACAACAACAAAAAAGGTACATATAAAAAGCAAGCACTAAACAAAAGCCACATTTTCTGCAGTCTTGGTTATACTTCCACAAAAAAAGGAGAACAAAAAGTACAGCACCGTTATTACATTATTATTTACATCCTGCTTAAACAAACAGGATAAACAAGTCAAGCAAAAACAAAAGTACAAACCTCCACAGGTAGTTGTCTCCTTTCCTGCCTCCCATACAAAGTAAAAATGGCACTGTTCGGGTAGTTCCTTCCCTGTCACATGTTCTTCATTTTACTGTCTGTTTTTCTTAATCTCTGTATGTCTCACTCAGTGCCTCAGTTCCTCAGTTGAGGAGTGTTCCTTCTAATGTGTCTCCCAGGCTATTTGTCCGAGCCCTTATAACGTGCAGTGATGACATCATGGCCAGTGCTCAGCCAATCAGACAGCCAGCCTGCGGAGGGTGCTGAGAGCTCCCGAGAGTTTGAACACATTGTCCCTGCAGCCGTGCGTCAAATCTGCAAACACAAGGACAGGCTTTTCTCCCTTTTAGCTTTAGTTTTGAACATTTAAATAAGGATTATCTCTTGTATATAATGAGTAGTTAGTTCTGCATGTGAACACTTATTTTTAGAAAGACAAATATTAGTTTAAAGTTGAGAGAAAACCTTTATTTTAGTTGTGCAGTCTTGCACTGAGGTCCAACTGTCTGTTAAACCAATTTCACAGTTTCTACTCTGGAATCTACTCGGAGAAATACAACCTTTGCACATTTCCTGCCAAGCTTTAACATTACATGTATGCAGCACTTGCTATTAATAGAAATGGGTTTAGCAGAATGAAAAAAAATGTATGTAGTGATACATTGATGAATATCATAAGGTTAAACTCTCTTGTTTCTGGTAAGTCTGAAACCCAGCATGAACTCTGCCAGACACAAATGAAACTCTCACTCTATGCTACATCATAAAGGCAAAAATATTTGCATTTCTGTAGCATTAAGTCAATGCAAATACTGTCACAATGCCGGGTTTTCATATATCTGGAACTCTAATCAAATTCTGAAACACAATAAAACGTATCTTTGTGTTAGACAAACAAACAGAGCTCAGTGCTCGAAACGAAATGCTACCTGTGACAGATACAATCAAAAAGGCAGAGGGATAAGAACAAGTCAGCCTCGTAAATGTTTTTCTGTGTTTTCAATGTGGGACCTCAGCTATGCATGTGGTCAGTACTCATTATTTATTATAATGATGTTTAGACCTAATTTACGTGTTTTTTGTGTGGGGAAGGCACTAGCTGACTAGACTGCCTGCGGAAAGATTGCACCACACCAATGTTATGTAAAGGTGTGTTCTGCGAACGAATGTTTAATAGTAGGCATCAAATTAAATACCTGACTTATTTTCTGACTTCACACAATCAAACAGACATGAGCTGTAGATGCAGAATTTTGAAATCAAATTTCAGTTATTGTCACGTGCTTAGCTGTCTTTGTGGCTGTACGTAAAACTATGCTCTCAGACATGCGTCAACAATATATTGACATGTTTGCCCAGGCTTGTTGTGCAATGATTTTGGTGGAGTTTCCTGGCCATTAAGAAGAAATGCAGTACGGTGCCAGATGGGGCTCCGTTTGGGAACAATAAAACAATTATGAGTTTGGATCATAAACAGGCTTTTAAGATAAGTAGGTGTGTTTCCTCATTCATGTGTGTTTGCAAGTATGTTTATGTGTCTATGTGACATTGAAGTATTTTGTGAGGTGCGTGCAATGGATGTCTTATAATGCTTTTAAGCCTTAAGAATTTTACCTTGTATTGCCCCCTAAGTGGGGGTCCATCTGTCCCGCTCTTTAATCCATGGTCAAAATTGCACTAAATTCAAGGCAGAAATAAATTGTGCTGGTAATTAATTCCACTAATAAAGCAATGGCTGTCTGGCCTCTTGTCTAGATAAACACTTTGTGGCACAATATTGCAGGTCTTCTGGGTGCGTTTAAAAGAACAGGGATATTTATGATCTCAGAATTAATTGAAATGTTTTGTTGACCTACTTTCCTTTTCTTCTGGCGGTACAATTGAGCTGACATTACCCTTAGTCTCAAAAGTAGTATCAAAATCTTACGCCCATATTGTCCTGAAATTGACGGAAATTGACAGAGCCCATCTCTGAAGCTTGCGTCTTACATCAATGAGGGGAAATGTCTAGACTTCACCTTGGATTAACAATAATGCTCCCAGTTGAATCTCACTCATATGATTTCAGTGACCCACATACCTTGCACAACCCACAGAACATAACTCCTGTTTGGCCTTGTTCCTGATAAGATCAGTATGTTGTCTGCGATCCTTGACTTGCTGTAGAGATTGTGGGTCAAATGAACATTGGACCCTTTGTGGGCTCTGCTGTACTTTGCACGTCTCTGCTTACACCAACCTGATCTCCTGAAAATAACATTATTGTACATTCAAACGGCATTTCAATTTAATTCTGATGCCTAAAAATATCTTTAGGATTAGGTTGCTGTAGCACAGTATGATAAAGATAAAGAGCTTTTTGAGCATTAAAGCATGTAGACAGTCACAGTAGAGACACTACATACAAACATTAACCTGGAAATTTGCATAACTCAGCCCCTACCAGTTTAGCCCTGAGCCTGTTTTTCAGGTCTCAGGCTCGAAAATGACATTCCCAGAACAAATGACCATATCTTCCCTTCTAAAAGGGTTACATTAATAATATTTTTCCTCAAAGTAATGATAAACCTGTGAGTTGGATGTAGAAGAGTCAGAATCAATATAGATGTTTTTTATTTTAAAGAAAATTCAGATTGAACATAGTAAAAAACTGTAAATGATCGTGTCCGTCCAAAAATTCAGAGGCTCAGCGTTAGCATTGTGGGCTTTTAATTAAAAAAAATGATCAGTTAGATGAGTTTCTTCCCGTTACATGGATATAAAACATTCATAGTTTATTAAATGAACATGCCCTCAGACACTGTTTCCTGCAAGATGTTGTGGCAGTACCCCGGTACCGGAGAAAATGCATTACCCTCAAAACATAATTGAAAATATAGTTAAGTTGTGTATAAATATATAATTTGTAAGACATAGGGTTGCTTTGATTCACACTGATTCGATAAAAAGCTGTTGATTTCTTGCTTAATCTGTTTGCACATTTTATTTCCACAGTGCTGAGCTACATTAGATCTGTTAGTGTTGGCTTTGAGCACTGAACTAATAATATTAGATACTTAAAAATAAATATCAGTCAAGCTCTGCACTGAACTAATCAGCTAGCTTTGGATCTAGGCTAAATGTGATTTCTGTTCAGCGCCCGGCTTTGGAAAATAAGAGGTGCAGGCTCGATTAATCATGACTGGTTTCCTCAGTTTGTGACATCTGTGTTCCTGTATCCTGTCACTCCCAGGCAGAACCCGTTCACATTTGTATAGCCCTCTCACTGTCTTGGATCCTGTCCCCAGTTATAGTTTACACTGTTTAGTCAAACACTTTTACAATAAATCTATCTCCCCTACACACCATTTCATGCTCGAAATTGTACCCGATGACCCTTTATTCACCTCTACCTCCCCCACCACACATATCATATATTTTTCCTGTAATCTGTGAGGAACAATACGTGGAGGCATTGCTCCTCTGGGGAAAGCTCCCAGCAGCATGAGAGGAAATTAGAGAGCCTAAATACTTTCACTCACTTGTTTTCTTAAATGTCAAATTACTTTAGTGGTATTACATTTGCCTTGTTTGTAAAAATAAACACAACTAAGGAACTGCTTATTAGGTGTCCTGCTTGTTGGATGATAAGACTGATACCCCTCTCAGACGTGTTTTTATTATCATT
Source organism: Gymnodraco acuticeps (assembly GCF_902827175.1). Taxonomy (NCBI): domain Eukaryota; kingdom Metazoa; phylum Chordata; class Actinopteri; order Perciformes; family Bathydraconidae; genus Gymnodraco; species Gymnodraco acuticeps. The sequence continues at coordinate 929,957 of NW_022990027.1, read as the reverse complement.
ATCTGCTGTAATTAGCTTAGTTAAGCATGAGCATTCTTTTTTTGGACAATTTAATTAAATATCAACACTGAAAAATCAACACGTATTTGCCTTCTTCTTATTTGGTCAACACCATTAAGCTGCATCCACATGATAAACAAGTTGCTCTTTGCTTACTGCGACAGAGCCGTACGGTGAAAACAGCCAGGTATGTTTTGTTTCTATGGTTACCTCCTATGCTAGCTTGCGCTGCTACATACAGCTGGCATCTAATTGGTTGCACGACGAAAGGTCAGCGGTAACAAGGTCATAGTTGACGTAACTTGAACTTTGAGGGAAGCGCTATACTAGGCGATCATTTTCAGCGAAGCGTGAAGCCGAGGGTAGCTCTTAAGCCCACTAGGGTGGCCTCCCTCTCTCCATAGAAACACAACGTCAACACGGAGACATTTTACAACGTATCTTGTTAATGCAGTATAAAAAACATGTATGGGCAGAACGTATAGGCTAGCTATAATAGTTTTAAAGTAATGTTAGCGGCCTATTACATTTTTCGCCTGGTAAACCTATACCCTAATCGCACATGCACATGCACAGCTTGTATATTGGGTACAGTACAGTACAGCTCAAAACATACAATTGTTAAGGGGATGCAGACCAGAGAAAGACTTTCGTCTTGTTTACATCAGGGTCCCCCATTAATCCGTATTCGTTCCGAACCGACCGGACGTCACGGTTCGGCACTTGCAGTCACACGGCGAATGCGCCTTTTTTTACGAGTGGGAAAAAAGTCTGTCACTCAGGGCAGTATTACACTATATATAATCCAGGGGGCGGTATTGCGCCTAAAAGCCAGCCGCCCGTAAATAACAAATGAAGAACAAGAACAAAACACAACAAAACGAACACAATACATGAAGAAGAAAAGTTAGTTGCTACGGCGAGTTCACACAACACACAGGAGCTAGAAGACCCACTTGCTTCTTTTAAATCAGGTGCGTGGGAACATTTCGGGTTCCCTGTGGACTACAACAATGATGGGGTGCGAGTTGTGGATCGGACGAGGACGGTGTGTCGGCGTTGTTCGACAGCGGTGCGGTATGCTAGTGGTAACACGTCAAACATGCTCAATCACATCCGAGTCAGTCTCAGTCCCCAGCGAGAGGGTTTTCTCGACGGCAGGTGACATAGTTACCGCCAACAGACCTGCCCTCACTACTGACAACTAGGGCTGAACGATTAATCGATTTTAAATTGAAATCGCGATTCGAGATGATGCAATTATCAAATCGCAAAGCCTGCGATTCTTTTTAACTTTTTTTTTTTTACAATTTTTTCTTTTTTACAATTTTTTTTTTTTCTTCTTGTGTGTCAGTCATCCACACAAACCAATCAGAAGTGCTGTGCTCCACATGTACCAGCCATTGTTAATCAATCAGAAGTGGCCCATGATAGAAGGTGATAGACAGATTGATCCAATCACCTGCCAAGTGCTTTTGAAAGTGCCTGCCCTTTCCAAATGGCTTCCAATGGAGCTTTCCTAGATAGTTTGGTGAAACAAACCATCTGAGTCAGGGTAGTAGTGCTCCATCACATGTTCTACATCTAAAAGGGTGAATCATAAACTGAAGCTTGACTTTAAAGCAACCCTAAGGAAGTTTCATGTAAGTTTAGTTCTTTCACTCGTAGCTCGGGCTGCGGGGGTGCTAGAGACGGGAGTATGTTGATACGACCTTCCTAGCCAGAGTTTATTTATTTTTATATTTTCAAGACATTCTTTTTAGTTGTACAGTACAGCTTATTTAACCTTTTTGTTTGACATCAGCCATTATAAATAATATGGCCATCTGAGTGTGTGTGTTACTGTTTGTGGTTTGTTTTTAACTGTGTAATACACTTAATGATTCCAAATGTTAGAGTTCCTTATTTGCATACCAAAAGTTGCACGACTGTTACAAATAAATAACAGCAAAAAAAATTATGCATTTGGGACTTTTTTTTGCTTTTCCTTGTTGAACCGAACCGTGACCCCCAAACCGAGGTATGCACTGAACCGTGACAATGTGAACCGTTACACTCCTAGTAAGTATACATTCATGTTATGCCTAACGATACATGTTTCTTAAGCAATGGTTTCTCATTCAGGAGAAACAAAGACAGGAAATAATGGATACATCACAAATGAATTACAAATTGAATGTGGCGATGCGAAGAAAATAAGAAAAAAAACATTGCAGCTGATTGTCCAGCCTTGTCTAATCCACTCAATCTGTGTCTGATTCAAAGAATTATTGTTAGACTAATCATGTTATTATTTAATTGATTGAGACAAAGACATTCCTCTTGGGTTTAATCGAGAGCCTGAGCAAATAATTGGTTCTGTGGTAAGGCCCTCTGGGGGACTGGGTGGGGGGTCCACCCATTAGAAAATTGGGTGTATGACCATGAAATCCCAACACTGCAATGTACTTTATTGTTGCATGTGGGGAGTTGGTATTACGTGTTGTTTAAGTAGATTAAAAAATAGGAAGAGAACACTAGTTTGTATATTTTGAATAGATCAGATTATATATAGGCTATGCAGCTACTGAACGGACGTCATTGTTCACTCAGTTTGCGCCTGATAAAGTTCAGAGGGAGGAAGAGGTTGTAAAAACACTTCAATGTGCTATTCAACAACACTTGGGCTGTGGCTTCCAGACAGAGCTCAACATACAAAGCAGTAATAACAAATAACTTCTTTACGGGGGTCTGACCCATGTACATTAACACATGCAGTACAGTATATAACTCAGGGTGGTGTCGTGTGTGAGTGCGCACATAACACATAACGCTCTTTAAGAACTTAAATGTTTAAGGCTAAGTAGGAATTTCCCTACGCAAAAGGCACAGTCAAATACTTTAGCCGATTACATAGAAATTGCTCTTCTCATGGTAGTCACTTTATTTGTGGTATTAATCATAACACACAAAGAGTAGGACTTACAGAGGGTTTCAGACTTTTATCAAGGTTGAATGCATTTATTTAACCCCATGACCAATTTGGTTAACCACAATGCCCTGTTGGTTAGAAAGGGGTTCTTCCCTACCTCCTAAGGATTTAAAGCAGGATTTATGGTGCAAATTAGGCAGTCAAGGCCTGAGCTGAATTATTACTTTTGTTTAACTGTATGAGAAGAAAAGGATTTAATTAGCGTGTAGAAAATGTGTACCATTCAGCAAAAACGTCCCTGTAGAACTCCAGTCAGCACAGAAGGGAATTAAAACTATTGTTGCATATAAGAAAAAAACAGCAATTTGTCTAAAATCTAACAATACAAATGCAATAAATACAAAATCTCAGTTTCTTTAATACCTCAAGAAATTGTAATGGTGTCCTAGGTCTTGATGCCATTAAAATCTTGATTATTGTGTCGTCTATACTGTTAATGACCACAGGAAGTGGTGAATGTCCAGTGATGACAGTACAGGAAATACAGGCATAAATAAATGAACAGCTATACCCAAACCAATCCTGGAGCTGCCAACAATATTAATCATAAATGAAGTCTTTAAAAACCAGTCAGTATTCATAGAATGGTTATTGGATTCAAGCCTTTTCTAAGTATTTAGCTTTCTGACCTTAAGTTTGCCACCAACTTCATAACACAGCGATGTTGGTTAATTTGTTCTGCTCCGATAACTAATAAATCTTCAATAGTGTACACATCTGCATAACTGACATGACTGTGGATGCGGCTGACCAATGGAATTACAGTACAGCCCTTTGTTATTCTTCAATAATGAATAATATGATATACTGTTTAAACAGGGCTCATTAATTTCCCTTTACCACTTATGGAAGCGAACCCATCCCCATAAAAACCATTCTGCTGCCCTCTTTTACAGTAAAACATCACATCAAAATGTTAAATCTGACCTTTTAAAAGTGAGCACGAGATGTGTGCCAAGGCTATCTTTTGTGGTTCAGCGGTAATACTTAAGAGGAGGTCTTTCCATACCTTTGGTAGTGTGTAAATTGAAAACAGATTCACAGAATCACACGACTCATGCTCAGACATTTATGACTTATTTATATCGCTGCTAACAAACAAAATAACAAACAAAATAAGTTACCATAGCTATGCAGATGACACACACATTTACGTAACAATTTCACCAGGAGACTATGCTCCAATTCAAACACTGAGTAAGTGCATTGAACAAATCAATGACTGGATGTGTCAGAACTTTCTCCAATTAAACAAAGATAAAACTGAGGTAATGGTTTTTGGAGCCAAGGCAGAACGTATAAAAGTTAGCGCTGAGCTTCAGTCTGCAATGTTCAAAACAACAGATAAAGCCAGAAATCTAGGTGTAGTCATGGACTCTGACCTGAGTTTCAACAGTCAGATTAAAACTGTTACTAAATCAGCCTACTATCACCTAAAGAATATATCTAGGATTAAAAGACTAATGTCACAGCAGGATTTGGAAAAACTTGTCCATGCTTTTATCTTCAGTAGACTCGACTACTGCAATGGTGTCTTCACAGGTCTCACTAAAAAATCTATTAGGAAGCTGCAGCTGATTCAGAACGCTGCTGCTCGAGTCCTCACTAACACTAAGAAAGTGGATCACATCACTCCTGTTCTGAAGTCTTTACACTGGCTTCCTGTGTGTCAAAGAATAGATTTCAAAATATTGCTACTGGTTTATAAAGCACTGAATGGTTTAGGCCCAAAATACATTTCTGACCTCCTGCTAAATTATGAACCATCCAGATCTCTCAGGTCTTCAGGGACTGGTCAGCTTTCTGTCCCCAGAGTCAGAACTAAACATGGAGAAGCAGCGTTCAGTTATTATGCTCCAAATATCTGGAACAAACTCCCAGAAACCTGCAGGTCCGCTGCAACTCTGACTACTTTTAAATCCAGGCTGAAGACTTTTCTTTTTGTCGCTGCTTTTAATTGAACTATTCATATCTTAGACTGCACTGTAACTTTTATCCATGTACTTTTTCTTTTAATGTTTAATTGAACTATTCATATCTTAGACTGCACCGTAACTTTTATCCATGTATTTTTTCTTTTAATGTTTATTTTATTAGCTTTTCTTTTCAATGACTGATTTTAAATGCCATTTTCTTAATCTCTTTCATTTTTTGTAAAGCACTTTGAATTGCCTTGTGTTGAAAAGTGCTATATAAATAAACTTGCCTTGCCTTGCCTTGCCTTGCTAGAATGTACCACCCTTGTACAAACACACACACACACACACACACACACACACACACACACACACACACACACACACAAGCCACATTTAAATAGAGATTTTTTTACGATAGCTCTTTCTCCGCATGACCCAACATTATCTTTTTAAGCTGCTTTCGGTCTCAATGTGTTTTCGTCTGTCCTGCAGCCGCACACATGATACCAAATTGGTGTTTTATTCTAATAAGTTGTGAATTTCTTCCATACACTGTATTAAATATAGATCTGTAGAGATGTTTACAAGCTCACTGAAGTCATAGCAGTAACTTGTCAATAAGTCATACCTGATATGCACGGACTTAACCTAAGGGCTGCATTTTGTTTTATAGCGAGAAGTGAATCGGAAGTCTCCCCATTAGCAGGCTCTATTATGGTGGATATCTGCAGAGTTCATCTTGCAGCCACTCAAAACTGGCCAAAGCATGAGAGCAAACATTTTGAAGATTAAAATATATCAGAATGTTTTACTTGTTGCCAAATTGGCCACTGTCACTCAATATTGATAACAAAATAAAAAATATCTATCTGGCGAGGAAAAGTTGAAAGACTCTTTCTTGCACTCCTTTAAAAAATACTCCATTAAACAAAAAGAAAAAAACACTTCTAATTCTCTGCCCATCTGTCACACACGCTTAATCAATTTGCACACAGTCCTACAGATGTTTAATGTTAGTGTTATAGCTATGTTTAGGCATTAAGTGCTGTGTGGGTGACTCAAGCCATGCCGGCATAATGTGCAGGAATTATTTGACCTGAGAGTCATACTGTAAATGCTGAATGTTAAGCAACGCTTATGGTATTTTCTAAGAACAGCAACAGAGAAATACTGTATATCAATCTCCCCGTCACCAACATGTTCCAAGGCTGGTGTTTTTAATCATTTTCAGATGTACCTATTGACTGTGAACATGGTCGCAGGGCCAGAAGGTCCTCTTTGCTGTGGGGAGACGCGAGGAGGGTTTAACATGCGCAACAAAGTGTGAAATTAACATAATTGTCAGAGTTTGTTGCTAGCCTTTTCCATGGGAGAGATGCTAACTCTGATAGCATAAAGATTGTAAAACTAGCTTATTTGTGACCATAATATTTGCATTCTAGTGTTGGGATGCAGGAAAAAAGGGCTGTCGTCGCAAACCATCTGCTGTCCATGTGTGTGCATCTTGTTATGTTTTAAATGCAGATGTGAGTGGGAATGATTAACATATTGGTCTTGTTTCTGTGGTGTTGTTTGTGCACCTGATCAGCAGTGACTGTGTATGTTCTTGCTCAAAGCAGCCATGTGAGAGGGTCAGAATCAACAAAGCTGCCATTATGCATGAACACGCACCCTGACCCTGACTTGCAGGTCAACAGCCCTATACTGCCAAAAAGCACACTGTTGAGCTGCCAATGAAAGCCTCAGCCTCACTTCACTGACCCCGTCTGAGTTACGTCATGGAGTAACATAGCTGTTCTCCCAGTGGTGGAGCTCTGTAATCTCGGCCTGAGAAAGATGGAACAAGCCCACAGGAAGAGACTAATGGTCATTATCACATTAATTACTTAATGGCAAAATAATACAGCCTCAGGTTAATTTAGACAGGGCTTGTGTCCTTTGATCTTTTTTGTCTACACAGCCAAGTGCAGTCACCCATTCGGATACATTTCTGTTAATATTTCCTGTCTGATAAAAAGCCCCACTTTTTCATTTCCTCTCCAAGTTAGTCCCCTGGGCGGAGAAAGAGAACAGCGTGTTGTCTTCCTCATCATAGATGCCATCAATTAATCTTTGACCCATCTCTGCAAACAGACTCACTCACACCCACCCACCCACCCACCCACCCACCCACACACACACACACACACACACACACACACACACACACACACACACACACACACACACACACACACACACACACACACACACACACACACACACACACACACACACACACACACACACACACACACACACACACAGAGAGAGAATAAGAGACGCCACAGCATTTATTCGTTTTCTAAAAGACAAAATTAAAGTCCGAGCCACAAAGAAAGAATATATGACAGAATTTTTTTTTTTAGCTCTGCAGGTCCCCAGAAACAATAACCAAAATGAATTAAAGAGAGTATTGTTGATTCTCACAAACCAGTTTTACATTTTGCAAATGAAAAGAAGGAGGGTAAAGCCTGTAAGCCGCATGCACGCCGCCTCTCTTAAAAGAGAAAAAATAAAGACATTATATTGATGTGTGTCCCATATTTATTTTGAAAAAAGGGCCAGATAAAAGGCTATGCAGCTACCAAGTTACTGTCTCATGTAGCCTCTTTTCAACAAAACACAACTAATCATTTCTGCCCCAGAAAACACAACAAAAAGGCCTATTTAGTTTCATAAAGTCAAAAAGTAGACACAATTTGAAATACTCACTTCCATTAAATATTGAATTATAGTTCCTGCTAGATGGTAGAAATACTAGTTTGTTTGTGAAATTGTCTCAAAATAGTACACATAATGTAGTACATTCTTAAAGGGTGGCTTAAAAGAGAAGATTGGTTAACAATAGGGATGCACGATAATTATCGGTCCGATATTAGGAATTATGACGTCATCCCGATAAACCCGATACCAGTATTAATAGCCCCGATAATATACAATATATTTTTTGGGTTAAAAAATTAGAAAAAAATACTGCGGTGTGGGTGGATTGGGATGAGGGGCGCTTGTTTTTCACTCGGCTCCTCCCGTTTTGCCAGTACTGTGGTATTAGTGGTTTAGGAAGAGGGGAGTTTTTCACAAATCCAGCGCTCCCTAACTCATGCCTGGCTGTGACGTAAATGGTGTGCGGCCATGAAGCCAGGACAGTAAACAAACATGTCGTCGTTGGTATGGGCGTTGGAGCTATGTGCAACTCAAGGCATATGCTCGAACCGGAGCTGCCTGGATGCTGCAATCATGTTGCACTATCCGTGCTGAGTGTGCTGACTTTTCGTACAATGTCCCACTGTCTGGCTTCCTGCATAAAGTCAAGTGCTCGGCGCAGTTGTGGCGAAATGTCGCTCCTCTGTTTTCATTGAAACAGCTCCGTATATCCGTTAGCGCAGCTAGCTAGCACCAGATGCTAACAACAATGCACGTAAGGTCTCTCTCTCGCTCGCTCGGGCCACACATACACACACCCTCCCGGTCCTCCCAATAGCCAGTCGGTGCCTGCCGGTGAGCGTGGAAGTGTGGTCTGCCACAAGCGGGCGACAGGAGCGGGGCTGTCAGCATCAGCTTGTAGATGATATTTTAAACTCGATGCGCTCTGAAACTACGGGGCGGCCGAGGAAAAAAAATACACATGCGTTAATCGCGTTAAAATAATTAGTGGCGTAAACATTTTTTTTTATCGGTTATCGGTATCGGCCTTGAGAAGCAGGAAGTTATCGGTATCGGTATCGGTTTCAAAAAACCAATATCGTGCATCCCTAGTTAACAATTCTTTCACACACAGTGACGTCACGAGCTACCCACAATGCAACACGCGCCATATAAATATATATAAATGCGCCATTTTCCTGGAGGTGCTGCTAATATCCTGGAAGTGCAAATATAAACAGCTAGCTAACTAGCCAGGCAGAGCGCAGTAGGTTTTTTTTCTGAATTAACGACCGAAGAAATCGCTGCATGTCTTCGGATTACATTTCTGGACTTGAGGGGTGTGCTCTAGGTCGTTACCAGCGTAAACTAGAGCTGTGTGGGTTGTTACAGACTGCCTGCAGATGTATGGAAAAACGACAGTGGCCTTCGTCGATTTTGGCTGCATCTACGTCTAATTTCTGGAAACACCAGGTGAATACCCCACTTGTCACAATAATATTATCATGCCATTGCATATATGTGGTATTTTAGAGTTGACTAGATATTGATTAAGGCAATAGACTATGATATTCAGTACAGGAAGCTTAGCAACACCTAGACGGTGTACGGCTGCTTGCACCTCGCGTAAAACGGCGCAGACCGGAAGTACGGTGTCGCGCTCGGCCCAATACCCGTATGTGTGTGTGAAAGAATAAGAGAAAATTGAAATTCTAATATAATTTTACAGGACAATGAGGACGCTCCTTTGCAGTAAATTATCAAAAACAAAGATGTTCTTCTTGCATTACCTGAATGTTAGTTGTTTACTGTTGTCACTGACATTAAAACAGCTTGCACCAGTCTTTTTTGAACCATCTGAAGAGAAGGTATGTTTTGCTGTTTCAAAATGTAGACTAGGGCTGCACGATATTGAAAAAAACTGACATTGCGGTTTTTTGTTCCCCTGCGATATATATATTGCGTTTTTTTTAACCTGTTAAGCCCCAAGGTCCCGGCGGGTACTTTACTTTTTTTTTCACGACACTGTGTCTCAGGGGATCTTAATATTTAAGAACCTATTAATGTGTTATACCAGATTAACGGAAATAATCTCAGCTAACTGACGATACAAACCATTTTTACCAAAACAAAACACAAGTCTCATAAGAAGCATCTAAATGACCCCTGAGCGAAAAATGCTAACAGACTTTGGCACAGAACTCAAGATAAAAGTACCCTTATTATTACTTTTCGTAGCTGTAGAATTATGGATTATAAACAATTGCTTCAAAGCCACAGATACATTATTAACCTATGGATCAACCGATTCAGCCGCGTTTTTTCTCGTTTTAATGCCATGAAACACGTCTTTTGATCAGATTGACAGCTACGGCAGGGTTGCCAACTTTGGGTACCTGGCTGGAGTGAGATTTTGATATCATGGGTTTAATTACACATATGCGCACGAAATGACTGCTATCGTGTCAGCAGCGGGACCTTAGCATATATATAGGATATATAATATATACAAATACACAATATTGGACACAGACTATAAAGGACACTAATGAAAGTCAAACACATGTTTGTTTCCACTGTTTTATTGTGTGCCTGTCGCGATAAGCAATTAATTGACTTATTGTACAATAAATAAAAATGGACTCGATAAATTGCCATTTACATGAGGATGTGACTAGCAGTTTGAAAGGATATACTTGTTTATTATTATATATTATCATTATGTCAGTGGTCTAAAATGGTCATACAACGGTGCTGACAATATTATCGTTTTTCGCAATAATTTCCGGGAAAATGTATCCAACAAAATTAATTATCGTGAGAGGCCTATACATGAAACACACAGACACAAATAAACCTAGAGCATTACTCCAAACCGCCAAACATATTAATTAACACACTCTCACTCTCATATACTCTTTGACTTTGACTATTTTTGGCCTAGTAGAACAATAAGCAGCAGACTTTTACTTTTTTATAATTTCTACTGGATCTTAGATCTGTGCTTGCGCAATACGGGTCGGCAGTTGCGGGAGAGTATTTTTGTTGGGTAATCTATGGTAGGGCTAACCCATACAGTGGGGGGGCTCAAGTCAGTATTTGCAATGTAATTACATACATGCTCCCCTTGACAGTGAAATACCATGCGTGAGGTTTAGATTATTTCCCTGTCTCAATCCAAATTGAACTGTATGAAATAAAAAAGCACATTTGTCTTGTAGTAAATAAAAAGGGCGACCTGGAGCCAATCCTGCAGGGGGTCTGGGGGGATTCTCCCCCAGGAGATTTTTTGAAATACTAACATAAAATACACATTCTGGTACTCTCTTGAGAAGAAAAATGAATAAATCTATTACTACACGACATATTTAAAAAAATGAATGCCATTTTAGTTTTTTGTTACTTTGTTCTGAAAGCTGAACCTGCTGCTCCTCACTGAGAGAAGAGGCTGTGAATGACTTTACATTGTGGATAGCCCCCATTGTTCTGTGTGTCAAAATGAAAGACAGCCCACACACCTATCAATCATCAAACCGTGCAGTCTTATTTCATTACGTGTTGATTTCTATCAACACGTAATGTTGTATCGACGTATAGAGATGTACTACAGCAAAAGTATTCTCCGTCGGGACTTCCTGCAACAACACCACGCCGTTATCTTGATTCTGATTGGCCAGAAGACATTATCAAAGATGTTCTATTGAGAAGACGATCACTACCTGACAAAAGTTTTCAAAACCGTTTCTAGTCTTCGGTATTCTTGTTTTTGGCATGAGAATAGTTTGGGCAGCGTAAGAGCGTGAGATTGAGAGTGAATGCGTGTGTCACACGCCAGATGCGTGAGAGTTGGCAACCCTGGCTACGGTGAGACAATCTCCCGTAAAAGCTCCGTAAAAGGTATGTGTTGTGATGTCTGTGTTTGCTTCCCCTGTCGCGAGATCGGATCGCTTAGATACTATACTTAAATAATCTGTGGAGTCTCAGCTTTAATCGGATATATTGTATGTGCAGTTTCGATAAGTAATAAGGGTATTGTAGTGCCGTGAAAAGAGAGTCGGAGGCGGTGTATTAAGAATGGAGTTCCAATCTTTATTATCCATTACTTTCAGAGAGGTTATCACATGCACTGCTCTGCCTGATGAGCTAGCAGGAATGGCAGCTAAAGCTACAGGTCTTCCCCCCTAAAGGGTCCGTGTGGCAACACAATAAGCAAGGTGAATTATGTCCAATAACGTGTCACCACACAAGCCCCCCCAGAATTCACACATAAACAAAATCAGCATGGCGGGGAGGAACGACACGCCGACCCCCACGACTCCTGAGCACGGGAGTCGGAAAAGTGACTCCCGCCTGTGCGGCCCCCTGAAGGGGAGGGACCGGAACAACAGGTCTTAAATCCGCGACAGGGGACGAGGCCGGGGGGCGGCCCCGTCGCGGAGGTCGAGCCAGCACCACAGGCTGGTCCAAGTCCAGGTGAGCAGCCTTCACCCGGTCCACCGAGACGTGCTCGGCCTTGCCACCCAGGTCGACCACCAGGTGCTTATCCCCGTGCTCCATGACCCGGAAAGGCCCATCATAAGGGGGCTGCAGGGGGCCTCTGTGCGCATCGTGCCGGATGAACACGTGCTCCGCCGAGCGGAGCTCTGCGGGAACCTGGGACACCTGAGTACCGTGCTGAGTAGTAGGGATCGGAGCAAAGGCCTCAGCGGCGTCACGCAGGAAAGCCCGCTGGGCCGACGCCGACCAGGGAGCCGATGCATTTGGGAGGAAATCCCCCGGAACTCTCAGCGGCTGACCGTAGACCATCTCCGCTGTAGAACACTGCAGATCTTCCTTAGGTGCGGTCCTCAGGCCCAGCATCACCCAGGGCAGCTTGTCGACCCAGTTACCGTCCGTAAGGCCGGCTTTGAGGGCCGCCTTCATGGAGCGATGAAAGCGCTCACAGAGGCCGTTAGCCTGAGGGTGGTAAGCGGTAGTCCTGTGCAGCTTAACCCCCAAACCGCCTGCCACAGCGTTCCAGAGCTCGGACGTGAACTGAGAGCCCCTGTCTTAGGAAATGTCTGACGGGGTGCCAAAACGACACACCCACGTTGCAATGAAGGCCCGGGCAACGTCTCCGGCTGATGTCGAAACGAGCGGAACCGCCTCCGGCCAACGGGTCGTTCTGTCCACCATGGTGAGGAGGTAGGAAAACCCCTGAGAGGAAGGCAACGGACCAACCAGGTCAATGTTGACGTGATCAAACCTCCTCTCAGGCACCAGGAAACGCTCCAACGGGGCCTTCGTGTGGCGGTGCACCTTAGCGCGTTGACAAGCCACGCACTCCCTGGCCCAAGTCCTCACGTCCCTTTTCAGTCCTTGCCAAACGAACTTCGCCGCTACCAAACGCACCGAAGGTTTAACGCCGGGGTGTGACAGGCCGTGCACAGCCTCGAACACAGGACGCCTCCAGCTGGCAGGGACGACAGGCCGCGCCAGGCCCGTAGAGACGTCACACAGGAGAGTAATGCCCGCGTCGCCGAACACCACGTCCTCCCAAGCGCAGCCCCGCGCTCTCCACCTTCAGGGCCTGGACGCCGGGATCTGTGACCTGGTCTGCCGCCATGCGAGTATAGTCCAGGCCCAACTGGACGGCACTGATGACGACCCTGGAGAGGCAATCAGCAACCAGGTTCGACTTGCCAGCCACATGCTTAATGTCCGTAGTGAATTCCGATATGTAGGACAGCTGCCGCTGCTGACGTGCCGACCAAGGCTCCGCCACTTTTGACATGGCGAAGGTGAGCGGCTTGTGGTCGACAAACGCCGTACATTCACGGCCTTCCAGCATGAAACGGAAGTGCCGCACGGTCAAATAAAGTCCGAGGAGCTCCCGGTCAAAGGCGCTGTATTTGCGTTCTCTAGGCGTCAGCTGGCGGCTGAAAAAGGCGAGCGGCTGCCAAGCGCCCTCCACCCACTGCTCGTGCACTGCGCCGACCGCGTAGTCTGACGCGTCCGTGGTGATGGAGATGGGAGCCGTAGATGATGGGTGTGCCAGCAAAGCCGCCTGAGCCAACGCGGACTTGACCTCAGCAAAAGCGCCGTCCGCCTCTGCTGTCCAGTCGATCTCCTGGACGGGGGTCTTGCCTTTCAACGCTTCATACAGCGGCCGCATGATGTGTGCGGCCCGGGCGATGAAACGGTGGTAGAAAGTCACCATCCCCAGAAACTCACGGAGCGACCGGGCTGTGAGCGGGCGAGGAAATGCCGCAACAGCCTCCACCTTCGCTGGCAGAGGTGTCGCACCGCCCTTGGTGACGCGGTGCCCCAGGAAATCGATGTCCGACACCCCGAACTGGCACTTTGCAGGATTGATGATTAATCCGTGTTCGTTGAGCCGTGTGAAAAGGGCTCGGAGGGTGGGACAGGTGCTCCTGCACTGAAGCGCTGGCGACGAGTATGTCGTCGAGGTAAACAAACACAAACGGCAGGTCCCGCAGCACCGAATCCATCAGGCGCTGGAACGTCTGAGCGGCATTCTTGAGTCCAAAAGGCATCCGCAGGAACTCAAAAAGTCCAAAAGGCGTTATGACTGCTGTCTTGGGAATGTCCAGGGGGTGCATGGGCACCTGGTGGTATCCACGCACCAGGTCCACCTTGGAAAACACCCCCGTACCGGCCAGATGCGCCGAAAAGTCCTGAATGTGCGGCACCGGATAGCGGTCAGGCGTAGTGGCGTCGTTGAGTCGGCGGTAATCCCGGCACGGGCGGAACCCGCCGTTCGATTTGGGAACGACGTGCAGGGGGGAAGCCCAAGGACTGTCGGAGCGGCGGACAATGCCCAGGCGCTCCATGGTTGCGAACTCCGCCCTCGCTACAGCCAGCTTAGAAGGGTTCAACCGCCGGGCCCTGGCTAAGACAGGAGGCCCCCCGGTAGTGACGTGGTGTTCCACGCCATGCTTAGTGGTAAGCGCAGAGAAGGTGGGTAGCGACAGGTCTGGAAACTCGGCCAACAGTCTGAGAAACGTGTCTGCACCTGACAGCGAGCCTGACAGCCACAGTGTGCACACGAGGGAAGAAAACGTTAAGGCATCAACCAAACGCCTATTCTTAACATCCACTAAGAGTCCATGAGCACACAAAAAATCCGCTCCGAGGATGGGAAAATAAATGTCCACTGTCACAAAATCCCAGCTGAAACGCTGTCCTCCGATGCACAAACACATAGGCCTCACGCCGTACGTGCGAATGGGACTGCCGTTAGCCGTCGTCAATCGCGGTCCGTGCCCCCCACGGGCGACGTCTTCACTCGACGCTGGAACTACGCTCCGTTGAGCGCCCGTGTCACACAGAAACAGGCTCCCCGAAATGCTGTCGCTGACAAAGAGGAGCCTGCACGTGCCGCCGACGCTCAGAGCCACTACTGAGCGCCGGCCCCTCCGTTTCCCGGGGGTTTGTAGCTGCACGGAGCGATGCATCTCTTCGCCCTTGTCCCGAAACGTGCGTGGTAAACGCACTCTCCGGCGTCTCCATGCCGGCTAGCCACAGCCGTGTCCGGCCTCCGCCACGCTTTCTTGACTGCCGGTGGGCCGCTGAGCGTCGCGGCTAACGTCTCTGCACCGGGCTGTTGCGTAGCCAGGAAAAACGATCCGCTTCCTCAGCCAAAGCACGGGGCTCCGTGACAGGCGTGTTGGCCAGCGCCGTCTGGACCCGGGGAGGCAAGTGACGCAGGAAAATCTCCGTGAATAAAATCCGGGGATCTTCCCTCCCTAGCAGATTTAGCATTTTCTCCATTAGCTGGGATGGCTTGCTGTCTCCTAGGCCTTGAATGTCAAGTATCTGGCGGGCCCTCTCCTTAGCAGATAAGCTAAATGTCTTAAGGAGAAGGGCCTTAATCGCCTCATATTTTCCATGATGTGGGGGGGCTGCGATGAATCCCACCAACCTGGACGACGTGGAGCTCCCCAGCGCTGCTACCACATGGTAGTATTTCAGGTCCCCGTCACGGACCTGTCGGCAGGCGAAATGTGCCTCCACGTGTGCGAACCATGCCTCCGCGGCGTGCTCCCAGAATTCCGGCAGCTTTATGAAAACATCGCGCTCAGCCATGTTCGTTAATTTTCCGGAAACTTTCTCGGAAAAATCAGGGTCACCAGTGTAGTGCCGTGAAAAGAGAGTCGGAGGCGGTGTATTAAGAATGGAGTTCCAATCTTTATTATCCATTACTTTCAGAGAGGTTAACACATGCACTGCTCTGCCTGATGAGCTAGCAGGAATGGCAGCTAAAGCTACAGGTGTTCCCCCCTAAAGGGTCCGTGTGGCAACACAATAAGCAAGGTGAATTATGTCCAATAACGTGTCACCACAGTATCTTTATTTTGAATTCTGTGCTAAAGTGCGTTAGCATTTTTTTTTTTAAATGAATAAAACCGCACGTCCCTGCGGTGTGAATATCGCGCATGCGCATATCGCGGTTATCGCCATGACACGGTATATCGTTCAGCCCTAATATAGACACAATAAAAGTTAAGCTCAGTAAATGCATGGCCAACATACTTAAAAAAGGGAATACACTTGTATACATTTATATGTATATCATTGTATGTGTCCATCAAAAACCCATATGCACTACAATAATATTTATATGCAATCCATATGGTTTTATATAGTGGAGCTGTCTGAACCTAAGTGGTGAACCGCATGACCTGCACTGCCAGCCTCAGAGCCATACTGCCAGCCTGGCTGATTAAAATGGCCTCATTACATTGGAATCAAAGAAGAAAGGCAAAGGAGGGGTTCATGTGTGTATGCATGTATGTGTGTGTGATCACTTGTAAACAGCAGATTGCATGCAGAGTCGCTGAGGTAAAATCAGCCAGGATATTTAAGCTTGATGGTGTACATTCACAATTCTACATTTTATATTGTTCTCGATACACTTGGTGTAAATACACTGTCCAATGTAACTGTGTGACAACAAAAAATCATCTCAGTAAAAACAGACTCGGGAAGTGTTGATTGTTAATGTAAGGCTTCAAAGTGTTGTCACTAAGGGCGGGGTGTTCTTTATTTTTTCTTTACTTCTAGTTCCCCTTTGTGCAGCCAGAAGACACACTGTTCAGCACTTATCAGATACCCCCCAGAGGAAGGAGCAAATCAAGGTTGCATAACCACCAGGAGCCCTGAATGAGGTCGGTGATTCACTGCTGGAGCTTGGCTAGAGTCAATCGCCCATGTATTGTTGAACAAGTCTTTCATGACATTTTTTACAATAAAAGAGGAATTAATGCATCATAAAAGTTGAAAAGATATTGGAAATGTGCACGAACGTTGATAACGCCGGGCATTTCCCATGAGAGCGCCAGATGTATATGGAGGTGAGTTTTGAGTCTGTCATACACATCCTTTGTACTCTGTACTCTTCACCCAAAATAAATATGTCAGTTCACTGGCAGGTTCCTGCTTGGTTAAAAATACAAGATGGCACACCACAGCAATACTCTGACCTCTCTAGCCAAATACCAACTGTCTCTAATTATCTCAAACCTTCAACCGAAATCAGGAGAGTTTAATTGGCCTATAGAAACTAATAAAAGCTGCAATTACAGTCAAATAACTCAGTTCGCTTATTTATAGAACAGCAAATATTTGTAGCATTTGCTAATATTTACTATTCTATTTTGACTAGTTGTCTGGGCAGCATGGGATGAAGGATTGTCTCAATACCTTTTTATTGAGTATTTGCACAATTTCTTTTTTATATGAAATGACCTGACCGGATTAACGATCCTGTTTTCCCAAAAATCTATAATCAATAGGGTTAGTCAGGCCAATTCCCTTTATACATTAACATCTTCTTCATCAATAATATTATTGAATGTGCTATGCTACCATCACTCCATCCTTCTGACGTCTGAAAACATTTTTACACTGATGAAATTAAATGTATGTGTACTCGGCCGATTGGCACCTTTCTAAGAGCAATTTGTTAAAATGTCAACAGTATGTTGGATAAAAAGTGCTGTTATTCTAATTTGAACATGAAAAATAGGGAGTTTAAGAGTCTACAGCTTTGATAGTGTTTCTGTGAGGCTATACTTTGGTGCAGAAGCGTTAACGTTACCTTGTTTACTGGATTAACGAAATGGCATGCTAACATTTAAATTAAATTAGCTTTAAAATACAAAATACAGATGTGATGTCATTCATTTGGCTAGACATAAACCAACAATATTTGAGAAATGGAAAGATTAATCTAATAATGCTGCACGTTTAAATGTCCATGCAAATTTGTCAAATTTCATCTTTAGGGTGACATGCATGCGTTTGCAAAACTACATGATTGCATTACATTACATTACATAACATACATTACATGTTACTTGTTAGACGCTTTTATCCTAAGCGATTTACATACTCAATACTGTGGGCAATCCCCACAGGAGCAATTTGTTTGCCCAGTGTTAAGGTTGAGTGAAGCAGGCAGGACCCAAATGCAGAATAAACAGAAAAAATACCTTTATTTCAAGGTCTTTAAGGAACAAACAGAACACTAACCCGTGAACACAGTCAAAGACAAACAATGAACCAACAATGACAGACAGAAAAACTAGGGCTACCAGGGTGGGTGGAGGGGGTCTGGAGGACAGGTTTGGACTGACAGCCCAGGAGCACAGCGGAGGACCCGGAAGGGATCTCGGGTGGACGGCCCGGGGGCAAGGCAGAATTCACGGTGGGTGTCTCAGGCGGACGACCCGGGGGCAAGGCAGAGTTCACAAAGGGGCGAAGGCCACAGCGGGCGAACTCAGGGGGCCGGACATGAGGGCGAAGGCAGCGGCTGGAAGAGTCAGGGGGCCGGGCCCGAGGGCAGTTGGCAGGACCCCCAGCAGAACCTCCAACGGCACTTGAGTAGGGACTTGAGTAGGGACTAGAGAACGGACTTGAGTAGGGACTGGAGAGGGGACTGGAGATGGAACTAGAGAGGGAACTCGAGAGAGGACTCGAGAGGGGACTCGAAAGGGAACTCGAGAGGGGACTCGAGAGGGAATTCGAGAGGGGACTCGAGAGGGGACTCGAGAGGGAACTCGAGAGGTGACTCGAGAGGTGACTCGAAAGGAGACTCGAGAGGGAACTTGAGAGGTGACTTTAGAGGGAAATCGAGAGGGGACTAGAGAGGTGACTTGAAAGGAGACTTGAGAGGTGACTTGAAAGGAGACTTGAGAGGGGACTCGAGAGGTGACCTGAGAGGAAACACGAGAGGTGACTGGAGAGGGGACTGGAGAGGGGACTCGAGACGGTCAGTTCACCGACAGAACACGGGGGCCTGGAGTCGGCCGGAATGCCGACAGGACACGGGGAACTGGCGTCGGCCGGTACGGCGACAGGACACGGGGAGCTGGCGTCGGCCGGAGAGCCAACAGGAGACGAGGGGCTGGAGTCGGCCGGAGAGCCAGTACTGGAGCCGAAACCATGGCTGCTGGGGCCGGTTCTGGAGCCGGAACCATGGCTGTTGGGCACGGAACAGAAGTCTGGACCCTGGCTGTGTGAGCCAGGTAATGGAGCACGGAAGCATGGCTTTGTGGGCCGGTACTGGAGCAGGAACCATGGCTGCTGGGCACGGAACCGGAACACGGAACCATGGCTGTGTGGGATGGTACTGGAGCACGGTACCATGGCTGTGTGGGCCGGCACTGGAGCATGGAACCATGGCTGCTGGGGCCTGTACTGGAGCCCAAAGCATGGCTTCTGGGGCTCGGGCTGCTAGCCTGGACTTGCGACTCCTTCTCTTAGGAGCCTTTTGGAGGCCCAGTGGACCTCCAAAAGCCAGACGAGTACCCGAGAACGGCTCCTGGACAGGAGCAGGAAATGGGGAAGAAGCAGGGGTTGACTCCAGACGGAATACACCGAAACGTTTGGTGTCAGGTTGGACAATTGGGAGGCAGGAGGCTAGCATGCCTGGGGCTAGCAGGCCGGGAATCACATGTCTGGAGGAAGTCCATAATTCAGCCAGGTAAAAACATGGTTTCTCTGTTGCCAACCGGTGCGCCTCTACCAGAGCGGCCCTCTTCTGCCGAACACTGGACGCTCCCTTCCACCAATCAAAGCAGCAAGCCAAAAAAATTAAAATGACTTAATTCCACCTCAAATGGATCATCTGCTGGGTCCATTTCTGGTTGGTTCATTCTGTTAAGGTTGAGTGAAGCAGGCATGACCCAAATGCAGAATAAACAGAAAAAATACCTTTATTTCAAGGTCTTTAACCTGTTAAGCCCGAGAGACCCCGGTACCGGGGTACTGCCGCAACATCTTGCAGGAAACAGTGTCTGAGGGCATGTTCATTTAATAAACTATGAATGTTTTATATCCATATAACGGAAAGAAACTCATCTAACTGATCATTTTAATTTTTTTTCTCAAAAAAAACCCCCACAATGCTAACACTGAGCCTCTGAATTAGCAACCAGCGAAAAATGCTAACAGATGACTGCACCGAAATTCACTCACAAAACCTTATTATTTATCTTTGGTGCACATCCAACCCATCGTTTCACATCGTGAGGTGACACAGAATCGAAGGGTAGCCTCATTATCACTCAATTATACGAACTTGCGCTAGGTAGCTAAAAACGCTAACATGGCTCACCTGTGTCGTAGTCTGGTCAAAAGTGGTCTTCAATGGCATTAAAACGATAAAAACGCTGCTGAAGTTAATCCATAGGTTAATCCAATGTGTCTGTGTCCTTTTGAAATGATTTATGATAATCCATGAGCAATAAACCTGCTTTTCGGTTTCCAGATGTCAGAGCTATAGCTCTATAGCTTCACTCTCATGCAAAACTGCGTCCGCGAAGCCCCCACCTTTTTGTTTTACCATGTGTGTGAGTGGGAAGATTCCCATTCGATTATATTGGCTCTAACGGTCAAAAAGAGATGTCAATCACCAAAATCGACCAATGGGTTCCAGAGAAACGGTAAAACCCCCATTTCCACCCAAATCACCTCAGAGGTGGAGTTTGTTTTTGCTAAACCTCTCTAAAAAGGTCAAATGTCACATGTTTTGCATCCATCTTGATACAGGGTACTTATTATATGTTGTACTTAGGATTCATAACGCTTTTAGTCTACCTTACCATCATCCAAGGGTAGTTTTCACTATAAGTAAAACATTATTTTTGGACGGACACTATAATTGACAGTTTTTTACTATGTTCAATCTGAATTTTCTTTAAAATAAAAAACATCTATATTGATTCTGACTTTTCTACATCCAACTCACAGGAGTATCATTACTTTGAGGAAAAAGATTATTAATGTAACCCTTTTAGAAGGGGAGATATGGTCATTTGTTCTGGGAATGTCATTTTCGAGTCTGAGACCTGAAAAACAGGCTTAGGGCTAAACTGGTTAAGGAACAAACAGAACACTAACCCGTGAACACAGTCAAAGACAAACAATGAACCAACAATGACAGACAGAAAAACCAGAACTTAAATACACACAAGACTAATCACACAAACAAGACACAGGTGAGGAGGGTAATCGGGTAATCAGATAGGAGGGGAAACAGACAGAAAGCAGCAGGCAAGACAGGGGGTGAACACTTTTCAAAATAAAACATGAAACCAAAGACAAGACAAAACACAACACAGACAGATCGTGACACCCAGGGACACAACGACATGTTGACTGCAGTGGGACTCGAACTTGCTATCCCCTGATTCGAATTCCATCACACTATCCACTGAGCCACAGCCTCCTGATATCCACATGCTAATCCCACAAAGCATGCAAATCCAATCCAATAAACAGTCATAAAAGTGAGAACCATGGGAAAACAGTATATTTTTTAAAGAGAAATAAATCACATTTACTTTGTACTAAGTTGTAATGTTAAACGACAAATAGTGTGTCTGTGTACTCATCATACAGTACATTTGTCTTAACTTTGTTTACCCTTAACGTATTTCTCTGCGAGTTGCAACTGTGTGTGTTTGATAACCACAGCAACAACAAACAGACTTAAAAACTTCTCCCCTTTAACAACCTCTTCCTCAGTGCCTTCCTGATTCGAAGACACAACATCACCACATCAGTATACTGTATGTTGACATAGTGTGTGGCATTTGATTCCTGTTTGTGAGCTTCTCATTTCCATTTCCTATCTCTGTGCTATTGCTTCTACAATTTTACCCAGCTGGTCTGCTAGCCAGCCAGATGCATTTTCCCTAGCTAGAAAATGGATCAGAAAATCCCAGAAACACTTGTTTTTGGGGGTGCAGCAACACTGTGTAGCAGATATGTTTGAGAAAGTGTGAGGGGCAAAACAAAATAATTGAGTGATTTTTTGTTTAATATATTTTTGGTGTTTCTCTGTCCTGCTGTAGCTCCAGGTTTGCACACTATCCACAGCATTGATTGTTTTCCTTGTGTGGGGAGAGATAGTTTGCAGCCAGAGTCAAGCATTACACTTTGACTTCAGCCACCAGCCTGGGTAATTGGAAACCTCATTTGACAGAATAGTGACGTACAACCTTTGATACAAATGCTGACGTGCTTAGGAGTCGGAAATATTCTCACATGGGCATGCGTCTGCCAAGACACACACAGAGTTGTAAATCCTTCCCCTTGGATTACAGTTAGCCGCTAATGTTAGCTTTGCTGAGGAGAATGGCTGTGGAAAAGTGCATTCTTCCAGGACCCTAGAGTTAAAACGTGACTTCCTCCAAGTCAGTCAGTCTTATTCTCTGCAAGTAATTACAGTTGTGATAATGCATGCTGTGCTATCACTGAGCAGGGACTTTTGTAATGCAACATATTTAATCCTGAGGGAAATACAAAGTGCTTCACAGAAATTAAATCTGAAAAAAACCCTATAGAGGCATCTGTGCATCTCAATGTGATAAAATAGTTTTGTGATGAGTTGAGAGAAAAGGGTATTCATTCATTTTTACATGCCTGAATGACAACACATTTTAATAAATTGGAGTCATAATAACAGGATAAACGCACTACACAATAACATACTGTTGGTGGAAATCTCTGTTTGTGCTTTCCTCAGATTGATAACTCGAGGATATACGTTTTTTAGAATAAGTTATTTGAGCGTTTTGATGTACGTCACACTGCTGGCAATAATACAGTAGCTACTCTCAGTTGACACTGCCTGCAGCTTGTAATGTTTCCAGTCCCACATTCTGATTTAAGATACGTCTCTCCCTCCCTTGTGTCCTCAGGTGGTCAGTCGAAGGAAGTAAATACATGACATGAACAGCACTAATATATTATCCATATAAAAGGAGCCATGCATAGACTCAAATGTCAATTCCATTACTACATGTTGGTTGTCGACAGTAACATTTAAAAACTCAGACTATAGGGAAATCATTTAACCATGAACTTGCTTTACCATGGACCAATTGTTCATCATGTGTTAAATCAATTCATTTCCATTATTATCGCTCACTGAGCTATTATGTAACTTACTACTGGTATTTATAAATGTTCTTCCACTCAAATGGTTACAAACATCGAAATGGTTGACATTGTGATGCCCAACGTTAGTTTTGGAAACAAAAAAAGGCCGTATGGTGGAATTCTTAAGGATGAGAAATTGCATTTTAAGAGCTTTCTGTTTTCAATACCACTAGCAAAGCATAGGCTTCACCATTATCAAAAAAAGCACCATATGAAGAATGCATGATGATCTCTTGATTATTTGTATAGAGCCAATTTTGATTAGTTTCCTGGTCTTTGCTTTAAGTAATGAATTGGTAAGAGTGGTAAACACTTGGTGGAATCCTTACAGGTGTATGTTATTGGCATAAGCACAGAGGTATTAGATGCGTTTTTGGGGAAAGTAATATGATAATCAGAGGTCTTCCTGTTTTTTTTCAGACATTTCGGTGGCACCACTGTGTTTAAGGAAGTGGCACCTAAAAATCAAACGTTCAGTACCCTGTGCAATGTGTTACATACAATTTGATACTCTCTACACCTCCTCTCTAAATAACCGGTGCGTATCGAGAGACTCTGTGGATTCAATGCTTACTCATCCTGCTGACCTCAGAGAGAAGCGTCATCTATTATTTTGATTTGAAAAAGGATATTAATTTACACAAAGATAAATCCCTCGGCAATCATTGTGGACAAGGCCAGACAAACTGAGCTACCAACTAATTACAAACAACGCTGTGATGACCTTCTCTGTGCTGTGTTTGGTTTCTCACTGACCTTCTTCACAAGCTGAGATTGGCCCGATTGAAGATTAGTCCAGCCTGTACCTCAAGTAACAGTGGAGCCAATTGAGTATCACTCTTTACGCCACACTGGTTGGATCAATACTCCTCTATGAGACGGAGCATCCTAACCGTGCTTCAGATACTGTGGCCTTTCATCCTCCCCTCTCCCATTACAAAACTAATCTTTCCTCTTTACAGATGATGCCTGGGTGAGTTTGGACTGCTCAGTGATTGGGTAAAGCATTTATCTGAATCACCGATGACCAAGAAGATGTTTTTTACAAATGAGCAGATGGTAATTGTTGTCTGAGTTTAGGTTTGAAACGTGAGGATTGCCATGATCAGTTCTTTATAAAAGAACTTTATGTGGACAAATGGCACCCAAAACAATCCATAATTCATCAGATTTAATCAAATGCTAAATGAAATAAAGTCCTTAATTTACAGTAGACCGGTTTGAAAGCCCCCACAGTAAAGTGATGTCAAATGATGAGCTCGACTGAGGAAGAAATTGCAAAAAAACACGTTTGTCTTTTATATTAATTATTTTCTTTTTACCCTGCTAATAATGATGATGTAAAGATGTTATTATCTGACAGTTACACTTGGTATTAGAGATTTTAAGAAGCACATTCTTCAGGTGCTTGTTCATTAAGTAAGAACACACTATCTTGCACTACATCTTAAACACAGTTGTCACTCAGTGGCTCTGGAAAAATTAAGGACAGTAGCAGCTACAGATCTCTGGAATGTCAAAACTGTGACAAGCGGCACGTGTACGCTTTGGAAATAAGGTTGAGCGGCATTTAAATTCTGATTTGCAAGTATGCATTATGCATGAGAGAGTTTGCAGCCTGTACAATTGTGGATCCGTACATTTAAGTAACTGCCTGTGGACTCTATTCCTTGATTGCTTTGTTGTTGAAGCTTGGCTAGAAATGTATGGCATGCATGGGTGTGTGTCTGTCTGCGTGTTCACCGGATGATGACAGGGCTATGCTGTACACGCCACTTTGTAAAGAAGAGAGCTAAAGATGGTGTCAAATTAAATTACACTGATCCGTTTTAATGGAGCTTTAGCAACATTTCAAATGCATCAATCATTCTGTCAATCGTCTGACAACAATAATAACCAGAAAGATTGAATGTTTTAAGACCGCTTCAACAAGGAAAAGAGGAATCTTGTTATAGCAGCTACAAAGAGGATTCAGCATGTTCCCAGTTCACTTTATGTAAATATCTTGCAATTGGTAAAGCCATGTTTACTTTTAGAAGAATGAAATGCACCAATGGCTATCCCCAAAACGTTTGATTACATTTGTGTCCATGCCATTTTCATGTAAAGCGATTTTAAATCTTCTGTATTGAACTCGAGCAAAGTGGCATACTTTTCAAAGAGATAAATGGGAGTGGCTGAATACCCGTTTGAAGCTGCTGTTCATTGCTGCTGCTCTTTGCAATATATATTTCATAGGGATGTAACGATACCAAAAACTCACGGTACGATAATATCGGGATAAAAAGTCCACAGTACGATATTTATCGCGATATTGAAAAATAAAGAAAAAAAAAGTGAATTTTAGTAGGATAGTAGTATTTTAAGAATATTCAATATTCAATATTCAAGAATATAATAATCAGACCCTGCAATAGAATAAATCAAGTTTCACTTTAGTTTTTCAAGTAACTCAACTCTAACTCACTCACTCAGCATCATCAAGGTTATCTTTTAGGAATATGAGCATGTCCACATTTCCAGGTAGAAGCTGGGATGTTTTGGCGTTTGCAATATCCCCTGCTGTGGAAAAAACTCTCTTGCTTGGTACTGATGTTGCTGGGACAGAGAGATATGCTTTGGCCATGGGTAACAGCAGTGGGTAAAACTGTGCATTGTCTCTCCACCACTTCAAAAACAATACCGTTTTTGCAAAGAAGGTGAGGCTTATTGACAGGGCGAGATATAAATATACTGTTGGTACTTGTCAATGTCTCTATATGTAAATGTAGCCCTGTAAATACGATGTCCTTTATTGTTATCTGTTGTTTTATGTTCATGTTGTAACCTTGCTGGCATGTTGGACAGGTCTCCCTTGAAAAAGAGATTGATGATCTCAATGGGACCATCTGGTTAAATAAAATTATTTTTAAAAAAAAAATGTATTTAAAGAATAAAAATAAAAATAATTAAAAAAGAATCGCGGTAGATTTTGTCAGTCTCACGACGGTATTGAGACATTTATTTACCCTGATATCGCGATATTCGATATATCGTTACATTCCTAATATTTCACATGCATTTGTGTCGGCATGATTCACTTGTCTGTCACATACTGCCATGTCAAAGCAGATACATCTCAACGCTCAGAAAATGACTACCTACCCATGAGTCAGTGTAAATAATATGGTCGGCAGTGTCTCCACATGTTAGTGTTGTGAGTGAAGACACAAGGGGCGAAACTGTTTAACTATTTCATATCACCGTAATACTTTCTTAGTTCATTACGTTCATTGTTTTTCTGAAATGTTATGTTTGAATAAGGAAAGTATGTTAACCTTTGTGAATCCTATCTCAATTCCACATAAGCAAATAGAGCAAGGTAACACCTTTATGTGTATTTTATTTTCCTTTCCTCTATTCTGAAAGAAGAAGTTGACTGGTGTATAAAAACAATTTGTCTGTGATGTCTCTATAGGAAGCCTGCATATCATCGTGACTGATGCCTTACTGACAAGTTATTGCATCAATTAAGTTGCGGTTAGAAGTTGTAACTCTCAAAGCATAGTAGTAGATCGGAAGGCATGATGCCAGAGTTGTATGTGTTAATATAGACTGCAAATGGTATTCACCCTGCTGTTACCCCATCTCTCTCATCAATTTTTCCATAACCTTATTTCCTTTATGCCACAGTCAGTTCCTTGACACACCATCTTCTCCTGTTTTCTGGGTTTTACCATTCTCACACCCGACCAGGTCACAGTTCCTGTCTGTTCAGACATTGTGACTGACAATAACAGCATTTGTCTCTACTCACTCTGAATCACACGTTCCTGGGGATGTAACTGCGCAAGATGGACAACAAGATAATGTTTTGAATCAACAGATGATTAGTTACGTTAACTCTTTGCTTGATGACGTCAAATATATAGTAGCTGTAACCTTGCAGCGTGTAAATTGGATTACAAGTGCAGTTATTGTATACATAATTTAACACTTGATAATAAGCACATACAAAAAAGACAGTAAAGAAAAAAAACTGCTTAAATGAAACCACCAATATTTTTAAATATAGACTTATTATAATTTGATAAGCCCATGACAACATTTCTTTATCTAAAATATAGAAGATACATGGCCTCTGATTTTCTGTTCTCACTTGTGTTTTATTATAGAGCTTCAGGTACGGTGTTTAACTTCTCCTGTGGTAGTTAAAGACTTTAATCATATCCTGATAGACAATAATTCAATTTTTATCTTTTTGTGCAAATATAAATCATGCTTATTATCTTCAGATCAGGCTTATGAATCAAAAAGACTAATAGTACCCAGGCATCGTGGAAGCAGCCAATCAAATTACCTTGCCCCCTCGAGTACCGTACATTTGTTTCAGTTATCATTAACCTTTTCAATTGTTTCACAGCAAATGTCAGAGCGTGGCGATTTACAATGATGCAGGAAACACTTGGTCAATACCTGTGAATATTGATTGCATCTGGATCTTATTCCATAAATACAAGTCAAGGTGATAGAAGTTTATCAAAACCTGTAAGAAAACATGTTACATCTAGTCAGTAATGTCAAAAATGAAAGTCATTATAGCGAATTGAGGTTTTTCAAGCTGTACAATGGTGCTTCTTTTAATAGATCAAATTATCCTTCCAGGAAATTATGAATAATTTCCTGATGACGGTACAAATGGTTCAAACGTGTTTCTTTTGATCTCTCTATTCCGCTTTTGCTTGCGTTGGCTGCACTTGTGTGGTGATGAAATACAGCTGGAGATTGTGTGATTAGTCTGTTTGAATAGTTTGTATAGCTGCCTCTGGATTGGCAAAGCTGTTGAGCTCATTCTATTTAAACCCCAGCTGTCAAAAACGTGCCCTCCTCCTCCACCTCTGTCGCTTCCAACAATGGGCCTCTTTCACTGCAGACACTTGTCACAGGGGGGAAACCACAGGTGTTACTAATAACACCAACGATGGCCTTATTTCTTTCAAGTGTTTCCGTGAGAGTAACAGTCAGCCAGCATTCACCATACCAGGAACCTGACACCAGAGCAGCTTAATGGAATTCAGCCATCGTTATTTTAATAATTTACACCTGTGCTTTTCCCACTGTTACTGATCAAAATGTCTTACCTGAAAAAGGCATTTTGAAGCCATATTTTACAGTAGATCATTGCCATGAGAGTCTGCGCAAGAAGAGTAGCAGCTTTGAACAGGAACATTGATATAGACCTTTCTTATATTTCCATAAACGACAAAAAAAAATGGTAAAGCAAGAACCATGAACAAAAATACAATAGTCTACTCATTGTCTACAATCTACAATATTGAGTCATAAGTGAGGCAAGTAATAAGGAATCACGCTAGGCTCTCATCCAATATATTAGATAACGAGTGCATTTAGTTTGATTAAGATTCATCAGAAATATCTGCTGTTCAGCACAGCCCAGCTCATGTCATCATATTTTCAAACCTGTTATTATGCATCACTATCTGGTGACATGTATCTCAAACAACTTTAAAACCCATTTTAAGACAAAAACAAAACAAAAAGGTGGCACAATTGTCACCTCTTTGGTTTTTTCAAGCAAAAGAGCTCAATATACAGTATGTCGTTTTGAAAGCGTCATACATACTTTTAACTTGAAGCTTATTTTTCATCTTCCATTTAAGGAATTTGTTAGAAGACACAAACACAGCAGGAGAGTCAACAACCAACTACATTGAAAATGCAACGCAATGTTTACATTTTATTTAATTTTATTTGAAAGCATGGGTAAGACAGAAAGAATATTGTTCTCACAATAATAACCCATAGACACCTGTAAGCCATTTAAAATGAATTTGTAGTTACAATTCTACTTTAAATACTTACATTGTTGTTGTTAAACTTTTTTCTCTTTTTTTTCTACTGTTTCAAAGTTCAGGTTAAGGATGTTAAAATGTTGTTTTTGTTGGGGAAGTTAAGGATTTGGTTATGTGGGGATTTGTTTGGTGCCTGAGGGAAATTACCATATTATATCTGATTTTATAAGAAAACTACTTCCCTTCATACTGTGCAACATGCATTAGGAGTGGGATGCGCGGGGCAGTCACACTGCATGTTATGTCTAGGGTTTAGACACACTCACAATGTTTCTTATTGCAACAAATAACAGACAAAATGTAAGTTACATGGTAGGATGTCTAGACATCTTCTTTTGAATCAATGTTCAACATGAAAAAAGGGGGGGGAAACATAATAGAAAATGACACTAAGCAGATTAAAATCTTTGCAGAGGGATTCATCAGAATTTAAAGACATGTCGCTTAGACCTGGCTCTTTTAGTAACTGTTCCAGTCAAGTTTTCATTCTAGCATTAAACAAATGCAGTTTAAAGGGGACCTATCATGCTAAATGCATTTTTGTACGTCTTTGATACATGAATATGTGTCCCCGGTGTGTCAGGGAACTCACCAAGTGTCAGAAAACACAACCCTCTCTCTTTTCCTCCATACCCACATCTCTAAAAACGGGGCTGCAACAGAGCTGATTATTATTTGAATTTTTCTGACGTCAGAAAAGGGGTGCTCCGCCTATATGGGCAACTCTCCACCTACCAGGGGAATGAGAGACCGCTCGAAAGCGCTGGAGTACATATGCCAGGCCTGTAAGTGGCGCTGTAGTCTGCCACAAACGCAGAATCAGCCCAGGGCTGGAATAGAGCGAAATGAGGCATGGCTAAAATGCATGATCTGTTTGGTATTTTGAAAATTATATAGGTTTGGCCCTACAATATATTTTTAGTAGCATGATAGGTTTCCATCTTAAGCTTTGTTAGTCAGTTAGTTTCGTAACGGACGTAATGTAACAGCTGTAACGGTTGTAGCTTTTTCTCAGACGAGGAAGGATACTGATTTGTGAAAAGTAACTACAATTCTACCTGTGATATACGCTCATTATATCACGGCTAAGAACCAATCAGATTGCTTGATTTGACTAGTCCATTTTATAATCAAATGTATACAGACCTGCTGGCTAGCTACCATTACTGAGCTATGATTGAATCGCTATGCAAACAAAGGGTTTAAGACGGCCTACAATAAATTCAAAAAAATGTAAGAACACACTACTGGAGGTTGACAAACAAAAATGGGTCAAGGTTTAATGGTACCTACATTAAGGTAGATTAAAAATGCTTGTTGTAATTAGAGTATTTAAAAGTACAGCATTTAAGCCAGGTCCCCTTTGTTACTATCTCTCACCCTATCTCTTTTCCACAAGAGACCAAAAGAGGCCTGCCCACAATCCTTTCAGCAGATGAAAATAAGCTTTCCAGATTGTCCCTGCTGGAGATCGAATTATAACAAAAGCCTTGGCTGTTAGTGGAAGTGCTCAACAGGCCTCTGAACACCTTGCCAGGTCTCTCTGTGACTCTGGTTTCTCACGGTCGGCCATCATAACCGGTACACACAAACCTTGGGGAAAAAAGAAAATTAATATAGCTTCTGCTCAAATAGGGTACAGTAAGTGAGTGAGGGGGCGAGGGTCATAACGGTCCAGATACACAATGGCAGAATTGCAAGTTCTTCCTTTGATTAGGGTCTGATGAAAGGGTAAATCACTTTGCTAGTTGTTTTCTTTGGTAATTATGATTCACCGCTATTATTCTGAATCACACTGACCTTTTACTTACTGCAGGGAGAGATGTTCAGAGGAAAAAGTAGGTCAACGGATTGCAAAAGGTGGATATTGATAATGTCTTCTGACGTTCACCCTGGACCTTTTGGGGCAGCTTTTGATGGTGTCTCTGCTCACTGGGGTCCTAAATGAGTTTTGTTCAGGGATTCCATGGACAGTCAGTCCAAGTGAGGGGTGAAGTGGTCCGTTCAAGTTCTTTAGCTAAGGAGAAAAAGTAGCTCTTAACCGTGAATGAGAAGGGAAGAGATTCAGGGGGCAAATGCTGTGCATTCATTTCCTGGAGGCGATGTGAATATGATGTGCCAATCAGCTGGTTAACAGAAGAGGAACCTTATTGTGTTTGGTTAATCATGTGTACAGTGCTAAAAGGTTGGATGATGTAACGTTTATGTTCAGTGGAGAACTTGAGATGAGACCCCCTTCACTTGTGTTAGTCGTCTATACCCACAGAGACAGTAATTCATTATAACCCACACAGTTAAAAGCACATAAAATGTTTCACTTGTGTACTGCAGCATGATGCCTCTGGAGCAGAACACGGATGGGTTTGATCATGCAGATAGAGAACACTGTGTCCACTCAACACAAAGAAACCCTTCATTTATGAAAAAATAAAGCATGTAAAAACTGGTGACTGTGAACAAGGTGCAAGCTTGCCCGACTGATGCCATATGACTTCAAACCACAATATGAAGATGAGTGTGAAGAAAGCGCCGATTCAACCTGGGGTCACATGTTGCAGAGGGTTTCAAATCTAGGCGACATTTAAAAGAAAAGCTTTGATGTGAAGCTGGAGAGTACATTCTTTAATTCACAAACACACAGATGCATGCCATATGCAAATTCTGATTGCACACAAGCTTGGCTCCCTGTTGGGTGTTGCTGTGCCTGTGTCCCTCCATGCCTGCAGTTGAGTGGAGTGGTGTACAGAAACCTTATCTTCCTGTCCTGGGCACATGACACCCATTCGTCACTGGCAGACAACATATGCATTTCGATGAAATGAAACCTCGTACCCCTGAGTGTTCCTGATAGCTGGCAGTTCAAACTAGGACAGCAGGGGGCCAAAATTACTGCCAGACAGACTATTTATAAATAGAATAGGCTTCTTCCGCCTTTTTTACATGGCAGTATTAAGAAATTACAACAACTGAGATGTGGATCATTGGAAGTGTTTATAGAATGTATTTTGCAATGTTTTGTTTATACTTGTACTTACAGTACAGTTTCTACTAGATTTTGTTTTCATGCTTCAATGTACAAAAAAAAACCTCAGTCTGAAATACAAAATTTTAGCCCATTCTGCTCTGATTAATATGCGAGAACAAATGCAAAGGTAGTTCTCAAGCTATAAGTGTCACAATCTTAAGGAGAACCCAAATGCAGCACTCGAGAAACCAAGGAGAATTGGTAATAAACTTTATTGGAGATTCCACTGGATCTGAGGAATACCAACCGAGCAGTTTAACGCACCGGAGGACAGCGGGCAGAAGGTGAGTCAGGGACAGGCAGAGAGTCAGGGAGTAAGCGAGGCGGTCAGCGTAGATACAGGCAGGGTCGAAACCGGGTAGGCAATCTAGTTTCAAACGCGGGAAAGACAAGCATGAGGCAAAGTACAGTCTGGCAAAGAGTGTGTGTAAGGTGCGGGTTTAAATACTGGCAGAAGCTAATGGGTGCAGAAGAGAAAGAGAGTGAGCTAACGAGTGGGTGTGGAAAACAGGTGAGACAGGTGAATGGAAAACTACTGGTGAATGATGGAGCAGACTATGACAATAAGAGGAGATACTTAGACGAGGGAGTGGTATAAATGAGCATGAGCCTGCATGAAATGAGGAAGGCAGCACAATCTGAATTAATATTTGAATCCCAGGTTTTTTTACCCAGGCAGCACACAAAAAATACTAGGTTTTCTTATTTCAAAGTGTTTTTTTGATAACATGGCCCCTTTAAAAAAAAAAATAGATGTATAAAATAAAATACTACTGATAGATATATAAAAGTACAGCTTTACAAAAACATACAAGCCAAGATTTTTAGGTGAGGTTTATCTGGTTTAAGTGTATAATCAACAGTGGATGTAATGTAATGTAATAGCTAACATAAATGAAATCAGTTTCTGAATGCATTTCTAAAGGGCAATTCTCTTTTTCAGGGTCCTCATTCATCAACTGATAAGAAAAGCGAGAATGAAAAAGGTCAATAAATGTGAATAGAAATGTCCAGTATAAAAAAGCAGCCTCGAGAGATAATAGGCTTTCAAGGCCAGAAATGGTCTTAATTCAGTAGTCTTACATCAATGTTTCCGAGACAAAAATACAGCCTTCAGTCACCACCTCTTTCAGAAGGCTTTACGCCAGCACTTGTGATCAAGAACACTATGTGAGTAGCCGGCAGGCAGGAATAGCAAGGTGTGAACAGGTCTGGCTGGTCGGCTGAGTTCCCACTGTTTGAAACTAAACGGTGAACCACTATAAAAAAGCTTTTCAGGTTCTCACACATCCGAAAAACTCAACGGAGTGCTTACTCTACGTGACAACCATGTATATGTAATGTGTAGGGGTGTGTGTACATGTTGTACATAATTAGCGTGCACAATGTATAATCATGTGATAACAATTTAGATATTTTGAACATGACATTTTCAAATAAAAAAACGATTGTTTCTCAGGTTCAAGTTTGAGCTTAAAGGTCTGCATAAGAAAGTTTGATTTAATGACGGCAACTCTAAACATGCCTGAGTGAAGCTCTCAAATTGGAGAGGGCTCTGGTAATTGCGTTGAGAGAGACGCTTTTTTCTCACATCTTATCTTACTTCCTGCAGGTGTCAAGGCAGCGTTAAAAAAAAATGTCTACCTCATTTTTTCAAGAAGTCACGAAGTTCAGAGTGAGAACTAAAAACAGTGTTAATCTCAAAACTCAGAGCAAAAAGTAAGACTTATAGTTGTGTTCATCAGGCAAGAGCCATTTAATGAAAGTTTATAGTGTTATTTTCTTCCTAACACCCTGGTGTGCTCTATAGTTTTTAAACTGATGTTTAATGAGGGAAACCTGCCTCTGGCTACTACTGTTTTTCTGCACTCACTATTATTGCCAAAGTGCAAACTGCGTAGGAATGAGTGCAAACACAGATACCTCTTTTTAGGCTTAATAAGATGAAGGAGAACAAATAGAAAACCAGACAAACAGGTTTCAATCATACAGTAAAATACAGTTACCTGATGATCTATTAGTTTAGTTCAATCATAATATAGTTTATACATTCCTTACTTTCCTTACTTCCTGTTTGTCTAGAAGTCTTCTCATCAGGGCTCTATAAATGGAGAACTATAGGTTACTTACGTAACCCCAGTTCTCAGAGTAACATGTAGTGAGATGTCTCACTATGGGATGCGCCTCATCGCGGAGCAAACAGAATCTCATTACGCCAATCCTAATTGGCTGGTGATCTTGACGTCAGCGTCAGGGAATCCACCCCCTATAAGTAGCTTGCGCTATACGTCGCATGTGTCATTCAAAATAAGCACCTCTTCTCGCTTCACCATAGCAAGGAGGGCCGTCTGGTGAGACATCTCACTACATGTTACTCTGAGAACTGGGGTTACGTAAGTAACCTATAGTTCTCATTCATAACACTCCGTTCGATGTCTCACTATGGGATATTGTAGCTCCCGTATTGCCAGACGAGCTTATCTCGAAATTCACCAAACCAACCAGAACTTAACAGGTAGAGCTCTGACTTAACAAGGTGCCCAGCACTGCTCGGGCCACACTAGGAGCAGAGACGTCAAGCCTGTAAAAGCGGACAAAAGTGAGCGGCGAGGACCAGCTCGCTGCTGCACAAATGTCTTGGATGGAAACACCCTTGAACAAAGCCCAGGATGTAGCCAGACCACGAGTCGAATGAGCACGCAGACCCGAAGGTGCCTGCAAACCCTGACTCGTATAGGCCAAAGCAATTGCCTCCACAATCCTGGGAGAACCGTTGCTTAGTAACGGGCTTGCCCTTCTGAGGGTTAGCCCAGGACACAAAGAGTTGGTCATTATGACGAAACTCTTTTGATCTGTCCATATAGGTGCGTAAAGCACGGACTGGACACAGCAAATCCGGCTGCTGTTCCCCGGAGGAACACAGCAGCGGAGGAAATGCCTCAATGTCAATTGGGGTACATAAACCAACCACCTTAGGTATAAAGGCAGGGTTGGGCTTCAACAACACTCTCGTTTGCCCTGGGGCGAACTGAGTGCATGAAGGATGTACAGATAGCGCATGAATGTCACTGACTCGCTTGGCGGATGCCAGGGCCAGTAACAGCACTGTATTGAGTGACAAGTTCTTCATGTCAGCTTCTTCAAGGGGTTCAAATGGGGTTAGAGTGAGCCCATCTAAAACCACTGCCAAGTCCCATAAGGGCACCAGTGACCTGGAAACAGGGAGGAGCCTGCGAGCCCCTTTCATAAAACGGCAGACCAAAGGATGTTGGCTAGCCGTCTTTCCCTCAAAGCCCACATGGCATGCAGCAATAGCAGCCAGGTACACTTTGATCGTAGAGAAAGCTCTGTGTTTATCAATCAAGTCCTGTAGAAATGATAAAATCACCCCGACAGGACATTGAAAAGAGATGTGTCCTTTTTGAAGGCACCACTCCTCAAACACCCTCCACTTACAGTCATAAAGAGACCTGGTGGAGGAAGCTCTCGCACTCTGAATAGTGTTTATCACCTTCTGAGGGAGTCCCACTGTATTCAGATTGTACCACTCACGGGCCAGGCCCATAGTGCCAAGCGCTCTGGGTGTGGGGGAAAGATCCCCCCCCCCCCCGCCTGAGACAGTATGTCCCTGCGTAGTGGGAGCTGCCATGGCTGCCCGCACAGCAGCTGATATATCTCCGCGAGCCAGTACATTGCGGGCCAGTGCGGAGCTATCAGGATAAGTGTGTGGCGTTGTTCCCTCACTCTGGCCAGATGTGGGGGTATCAGAGCCAGGGGTGGGAACGCATACAGAAGGCCCGGAGGCCAAACGTGCGCGAGCGCGTCCACGCCTAACGGTGCGTTTAAATCGCGCATTGAAAAGAACAGCTGACATTGAGCATTTTCTTTTGATGCGAACAGATCTACCGCGGCTCTGCCGTAACGCACCCACAGCTGACTCACAATCTTTGGATGTAGAGTCCAGTCTGCATATAGTGGTGCACCTCTGTACAGTAGATCCGCCCCGAGGTTCATCACTCCTGGTACGTGCGTCGCTCTCAGAGAGAGGAGACGTCTGCCGCTCCATAAGATCAGTTTGCGTGCCAGCATGTGTAACTGGAGAGAACGCAAACCCCCTTGGTGGTTTATATACGATATTGTGGTCGTGTTGTCTGTCCTCACGAGGACGTGATGTCCTCTGAGAAAAGGCGGAAAGCGTTTTAGGGCGAGGAACACCGCTAAAAGCTCCAGGTAATTTATGTGCGCCCGCCGGAGGTCTCTGCTCCAGAGACCCCTCACCGGACGACCTTCGTAAATACCTCCCCAGCCTGTCAGACATGTGTCCGTGGTGACCACCTTCCATGAAAGGACAGCACCCATAGGCATGCCCCGTACTAGAAAAGTTGGGTGCAGCCAGTGGCGCAGTGCCATTACGCATTTCACAGCAACCATTACTCTCCGCGCACCATGACGGCTCTGAAAGCTTTCACTCTTTCCGCTGACAGGCGGTCTGTAAAGGGCACCGAGTTCAGGTGTAAACCCACG
Source organism: Gymnodraco acuticeps (assembly GCF_902827175.1). Classification (NCBI taxonomy): domain Eukaryota; kingdom Metazoa; phylum Chordata; class Actinopteri; order Perciformes; family Bathydraconidae; genus Gymnodraco; species Gymnodraco acuticeps. Next base: position 893,528 of record NW_022990027.1, on the reverse strand, counting down.
AAGAGTACAGTCTGTGCTGGTCACAACATGCTCTTCTCTGTGTCTATTATGAAACCCAGGTTGAGCAGGTGCTTTACGAGGACATTTGTCTGCGTAATAGCCTCCTGCTCCGACTGTGCGAGAAGCAGCCAGTCGTCCAGGTAGGTCGCCAGGCGAATACCCTGTTGTCTTAACGGGGCTATCGCGGCTTCCGTACATCGTACAAACACTCTTGGACTGAGAGACAGACCGAAGGGAAGTACTCTGTATTCGTAACAGATCCCCTGAAATGCGAATCTCAGATATTTCCTGTGTGGGTAATATGTGGATGTGGTAATATGTGGATGTGGAAATACGCATCTTTCAGGTCGACTGATGTAAACCAGTCGTCTTGTCGCACGAGCCGCAGCAGAGATGTGTGAGTGAGCATTCTGAATTTGTATCTTTTTAGATATTTGTTCAGAACCCTCAAATCTAGTATTGGCCGAATCCCGTTCCCTCCCCGTTTGGGAACGAGGAAATACTTGGAATAAAAGCCGCCCTGACTCTGCTCAGCGGGTACTATAGATATTGCCCTCTTTTCTAGAAGTGAGAGGATCTCTCTCTCTAGAATATGGGCTGACTCTCCTCAGGCTTGTGAATACAGAATGCCCGAGAAGCGAGGGGGGGTGACAGCGAATTGGAGTCTGTAGCCCCGTGTTACTGTCTTGAAAACCCAAGCAGATGTTGTGAGCATCTTCCATGCTCCTTAGAGCCAGCGGAGATGTCACGTCTCTTACCCTCTGAGTCTCTATTTGTTGTGTTATGAACACGGTGGTACCCCATTTCGACAATCCCCACCGACACTGCGCATGCGCGTGACGGTGGTGCCTTCACAACCCCAGCCGGCACTGCGCATGCGCGTGACGGTGGTGCCTTCACAGACCCGTCTATTATCTGCCTTTTGAGAGAGGCCGTAGCTGCTCTCAGAAGGTGAACAGTTGACGGACTGTTTATTGTTTTTATTGTTTTTCTTTTCATTTTTTTGAGCTGCGCCCTTGGCCTGAAGCCTGGATGCGTCAGCGGAAAATGGTTTATGTGAGAAACAACAACAATATTGTGACATGTGTTTTTGCGGACTTGAGGATGGCGTTGAGGCATCTCTCGAGGCAGCGGGAACACATCTAGAGCTGGGGAACCGTGGACTTCCAGCTCTGTCACAGAGGGGAGAAGGAGGGGCTGTCAGGCCGCCCGCTTCTTCTTCCTCGACTGCTGGCCGAAATTCTGGGTTGGCTGCGCCTGGGCTGCAGCCGGAACCGGAGATGTTCTAGGCCAACTCGCCCTCGTCTCCTGCCTGGGCTGGGGACTCGGGGCGGGCTGCGATCTCTGCTGTTTTGGTACTTTGAACCGAGCAGGGTTCGAGGCAGCTTGAGCGAAGGACTGCCGCTGTGAAGGCAGCGGCTGGACCCTTCAAGGGAGACAGAGGTGGATGGCCTCGTCCTCCTTCTTTTTCGACTCGCATCTCCTCTGCATGGAGGCGAGAGCGGAGTCGAAAATCCCCTCGGGAACGATGGGCATGTCTAGCACATCCTTCTTTTCCCGGTCTGGGAGGTTGGTGAGGTTGAGCCATCTAGCTCTTTCCTGCACCACCATGATCCCCATTGCCTTGCCCCGTGGCCTGGACGGCGCAGCGTTGAACACGGAGACAAATGTCTGTGATCGCGGCCATCTCGTCCAGAACGGCCGGTCCAGGATTGCTTGACAGATCCTCGCAGAGCTCCGCTTGGTATGCGGTTAGCAGCGAGGAAACGTTCAAAGCCCTGGCGGACAACGCTGCGGCTCTGTAGGACCGTTCAGTCATGGTCGACTGGAATCGGTCCGCCTTCGCTGGCAGCGTGGGGTTCCTGCTTGGTGACCGGACCAGCCTCGGTAGGAGGTGGGCTGCCACCAGCGGTTCCATAGGCGGTATGCGGAGCAGGCCGAGCCTCTCCATACCGTCACAGTCTAGGGAGGAGGCACCCTGGATTGGGGCCTTGTTGCTAAAGGGCCGGTCTCTCCACGAGACCGACACCTCATCCAACATCTCCGGGAAGACCGGAAGGAGTTGCCTCTTTGTCCTCGTTGCTTGGGGAAAATGTTTCCCCTCGTAACGGGACCTGGAGGTCTCCTTGGCCATTTCGGGCCACAGGATGTCTAGTCTGGACACAGCACGCTGACACACGGCCTGCAGGTCCATGCTCAGACAGGGCGAAGCTGGTGTGCTATCGCCCGGGAGAGCAGCCATCGCTCCCGGCTTTGCAGCCTGAGCCGATGACACGAAGATATCGTCTTCTTGCTCATCCGAATCAGACAGGAGGAACTCAGAGGCACCCTCTTCGTCCTCCATATAATCCAATTCCAGGACATCCTCCGCGGGCGAAACCATGGTGAGGTCCAGCCGGGAGCCCCAGCTTGGTAAAGCGTGGGGCTCCGTTCTCGCGTCTCTTGCCGCCATCGGGTCCCAGCCTGACACGGCGCGGGACTCCGGTTCCGCAGCTGCCGCTGTTGATGAGCCCCAAACCGACACAGTGCGGGGCTCAATCTCTTCGGCGGACGCCCCCGCGTCTTGATTGCCAGCCGGCAAATCAGCGGACATGAGGGGGTCCTGTCCCGACAAGCTAGCTTGGCATGCTAACCGTCGGCGGAGGCTCTTTACGGTGAAGCGGGCACAATGCCTGCACGAGCCGGGGTTGTCAATAGCCTCCTGGGCGTGTTCCAGCCCGAGGCAGGACGAGCAGACCTGGTGTGAGTCTGTGCCTGATATTTTCAACCCGCAGCCGCAGAGCCTCTGAGTCCCTGACTCCTCTGGTGTGAGGGAGAGAGGCGTCCATCTTGTTCGCCGCGTGGCGTGGAGAAGACCCGCTCGTAACAGGTACGTTGTCGAGAAAAAAAATTCTTCCAACCTGTCCTTAATCCGGAGAAAAAAGGACGGTGTAGATTTTTTCTCAAAGAATATTAACTGGTGTGTTAATATTCTTTAATCTTTTCCTTGAGAGAAAAATAAAAAATGTCCTCGCTACCGTGGTGTCGGTAGTGAGGGAAAGCAAGATAGCAACAGGTGTGTTGTTAGCTTGAAAAAAATCAAAACCTTACCTTAATTTCCGAGGAAAGAAACGGTGAGGTCGATTGTAATACTAACTGGTGTGTTAGCATTAACAGTCTTCTTGCGAAGCAGAAGAGTAGCCGGCGAGCGCCCGTCGACCGAAAGTTAGCTTTGGGTTTAGTCTGTGGACTGTTAAGCTAGCCCGGCTACCATCGAGATGTGCTCTGAAGCGAGAAGAGGTGTTTGAATGACGCATGCGACGTAGCGCAAGCTACTTATAGGGGGTGGATTCCCTGACGCTGACGTCAAGATCACCAGCCAATCAGGATTGGCGTAATGAGATTGATGCTTCTGTTTGCTCCGCGATGAGGCGCATCCCATAGTGAGACATCGAACGGAGTGTTATGAATGAGAACTACGGCAGATGTAATATTTAATGCAGCCTAACCGTGTATTACAATCCCGTTATGTGATGACTTTCAAAGAGAAAAGCAAGCACACTCGGAATAAAGTATTATTTTATTTTGAATTTTTTTTCTTCGGATTTCACATCGCATAAACACCATTTCCCAACGTGCATTACGGCTAAACCATTGAATCACCGAGCTGAGGACCTTGCCTACGTCTGTTTTCGGTATTGTTAATGACGGATGTATTTTGTTATACACACATTCCTTCACATTTACATTTTAATTTACATTAAAGTATTTCGTGAGGCCTTCTAACATGTTTTTAAATATAACTACGGTTCTAGTTGAAGAGTTTGTAAATTAACATGAACCGAAGCTGTTGCCTGGCAACGCAATCGCACAACTACACGTCCGTTAATTCCACATCCACACACATGGATTAACATCGATTTAATACATTAATGTAGCCTTTGTTTCTGCTAAAAGAGGTGTCGACCAGCTGGGGCTACAAGAAAATCGACGAAATTGAGTGTGACTATTAAAAAATAAATCATTATTATATTAATATTGACAATAACAACCGACCGTCGGGGTAGCATTTGCTTGGCATTTCCGGGTATATCTCCACTGGTTGGGCCATGTTAACAATACCATGTAATTGTCACGTTTGAAGGGACGAAATCGTGACATCTTCACGTCTCCCAGCATGGTAAATCGTCACATGTTCACGTCTTGTCGTGATACCGGGTTGATTTTAAAAGCTACTTCTTTAAATAGATTTGCACATTTTGTGTGTGGATGAGGAGGACTCACTCGTATTTTTCACTCACTTATTGCTGCTCAGCCTGGTTGCCATGCCCACAAGGATGCACAAGCTCTGGCCTTGCCGTTTTTCAAGCTAAAACACAACATGACTAAAGAGCAGCCACTCAAGACTCCACGGGCAGAGCACAGTGAAAGCTTGGGAAAAAAAATGGCTTTTTGCTTAAAAGGAAAAGTTATATTATTTAAAAATACTGCCAGGGGTAAGAGTAAAACGAAAACAAACAACACTTTGATTGATACAAGAAGCTGTAAAAACCAGGTAATGATCACTCATTTCACACTGGAGGCGTCTAGAAGCCAAGCATGACTTTTTCAATCAAAGATAAAAACAATTAAAGTCTCCTATTTTGGGAGCACACAGAGAACATTGGCTACCTTGTAGACAAACATGGGGTGTGCTGTTTCGGCTGAAAACTCAATTTTAAATACAATCCACCCAAAATGTGTGTGTTTGCATTTGCGTGTTTGTATCCTTTGCTTAAATGAAGACCTTAATGAGTAATCTTTTTTAAATATGTTATGAATTGTTTTATAAAAAACACTCGCGAAACCCTTACATTTATAAATGTAACCACATATTTGTTATTTGTCATGTACAAATCCTGATGGAAGTCATCAGTCAGTATGCAGTATAAGTCAAATCCAATAAGTCCTACAAAAACTCAAAAAGCAGAAAATAGCACACCAAAACAATATTGTAGAACAATACAAATGTATAATTGTCTCATGTATATCGACAATCGTTTTCAGCTTTACCCTATTTGTGATGATTCTGTTTAGTTTTGGTTTTGTTGTGTGCTTTTTTTGTGTTTTCTTCTGTCTCCCGCCTCCCTTCTCTGTTTTCCTCTGCAGGGCTGGTGTGTGACAGGGAGTTGGCTGGCTCCTCCCAGCAGCAGACGAGGCACACATGTTTCCACTCACCTCTTCACCTGTTGACATAAAAGCACGGTCCTCTTGCCACTTCCCTGCCAGATAATTCCTTTGTGTTCGAAGGCACATTTAGATTGTCTGGAAGAATTCTCAGGAATTCCATTGAATAGTAAACACCAATTTGAACACAAAATGCTGGAGAAATATAATGTGATAGAGTTTTTCATAGGTTTAATATGTATTTGTGTAAGTTAGAGATGTACTGTAGTTTGACCCATAATCAATACTCCCAGCCAAACATGGTAATGTATCCAATGGCATGGCCAACAGTGTGTGAACATTTGTTTTTCCCAATGCACTCTATTTACCATGTACTATCTAACACAACATAGGAGCCTGACTGACATTCAAACTGCTTTTCCTTGATAAAAAAAGAAAAAGAAAGGTGCAGGGTCTTCACTGTAAGTCCTTTCAGAGCTTACCCATGACCTAGCTGACAAACAGCACAAGGTAATGAAAAGTAGTTCATGTAGCATAATTATCTCTAGAAAGCAACAACTTACATTTATTTTGATAAACACTAAATCCACAGCCGACCGACTGACTGACTGGTAAACCTCTGGCTAGACAAGTTTTTAGTCACCATGTGCGTACTCATATCTCTTTAAAAGTCTGGTCTATATCTAAATTTGTCCCATTTTTCACTGTTTTGTTGTGCCTCTTTGAACACTTAATTATTTGCAGACTAGACGTCATTAGAGCTCTGACAAAGCTTGGTTATCAGAAAGGCCACGCTATCTTTGTGATGAATAATAACATTGGAGTAACAACATTTCAAAGACAACAACCCCCTACAGTAAAAGTGTAATTTCACATTCATGTTGGTGTACTGAGATCGGTGGCGATTCTACGGGGTGGCCGCTGCCACCTCAGAAAAATGCCTTGCCACCCTAGTTGCCACCTTAAATGTAGGCAATTAATTTATTAATAATGTTTTTTTAAATGTTAATTATAAATGTTGGTGAAATGTCGCCATAGTTTGTGTAAAACGTTTTACTCAACAGTTTAGTATTACACTTTGTTTTGAAAGAAAATGTGTGGCTCATCGGACTTTTATGAGAGAAAATCTCTAAAGTCCGAGTGCAAGTGAATGCATCACAAGACGCGAGCCTTGTAACCCCTCCCCCGGCCAAGGCGCGAGCGTGGAAATATGATTGACGGCGATTTCATTTGAACGGGACGGCGAATTCGGACCGCAAGTAGACGGAAGGAATGAGGAATTTGCGGTCTACAATAACAGAGAAGAGACTGTCAAGTTTAGCTGTACTCAGCATTGAATCAAAACAACAAAATGGTTATCGCCACATTCAGCTACACCTGGGTAAAACAGAGTCCATTCTCTTCGGTTCGAAACATAATCTCAGCAAATCCGACGACTTCTCAGTTGCAGTGGGTGACATTATTGTCACAAGTAGAACGGCCCCGACACACGGCGGCGTGCGTTACCGCTTGGCGGTGGGCGTGTCTGAAGCTTGGGGATTTTTTACGAACAACGCGACCAACAACCAATCACATGAATGTCCCGCCCCGGACATACAAAGCAAAGCATTCATGCTACATCCATGCTGGCTAAATATACTGTCTATGCTTGCTAGCTGTCCATTCAAACGAAGTACACTGGATATAAACTCTCCAAAAAGGCGAAAACCTACCAGTGTCACCCACTGTCTCTGCCACCTCCCCCCATGCCTGGCTCCTCCGGTTTGTATCCCTGTATGTAAAGAGGGACTGGTCATATAGTACCGCCACGATCTTTTTCTCCTCCATTTTTTTACATATGGGAAATAACTGCGGTCTGGCTCTCCCAACATACACGCGGTTTGATTGGCTAGCGCTTGTAATGTCAGATTTGCATACGCGGGATTTGATTGGCTGACGCCTCCGTCGAGGCGGCAAAAGTAGAACATTGCTCTACTTTTGCAGCGAGCACCGCGAGAGAAGCTACGCTTTGCTCCCACAATGCAGATCGGCGAATCGTGACGTCACCCCATTCAAAGTGAATGGGCAGAAGCGTTGAAGCGGCAACGCACGCCGCCGTGTGTAGGCTCCGTAAGAAGAAAATTACATACCTAGGATCTATTCTTGAGGCAAACCTCTCCTGTGACAAAATGGCATCCAATGTAATAAAAAAAGTCAATCAAAGAACTAGATTCCTATACCGGATCTCCTCTCTGGTAAACAAAAACACCCTGAAAACTCTGGCAGGAGCACTCATTCAAGGGTACTATAACTATGCTTGCACGTCATGGTACCATAGCACCTCCAAGGCGCTAAAAATAAAACTTCAAACATCGCAAAATAAACTGGTCAGACTACTGCTTGACCTTTCATCTAGAACCCACCTCACCTCTGCCCACTTTGACAACCTAGGATGGCTTAGAGTAGACGACAGAGTACAGCTACTTGCAATGGGCCTGGTCTACAAGATCCACTACACCTCTATGGTACCCATGTACCAGGGTTTCCGTTAGCCGGTAATTACCGGTTTTTAGCTGGTAAAATGTAATAAAAACCGGTAAATTCAAAACCTGCCGGTCAAAATGTCCGATGCTCCGATCGATCGGCAGCCGATCATTATCGACCGATATTCACTCTTAATAGTTTGATCTGTGCTCTCTATAAAGGCCGATCAGGAGAGCTGGATCTGATCGATATGGACATAAACGCGAGTGAAGTATAACCGGACGGAAGAGAGAGATCAGATCAGCTGCTCCATAATCACCTGAAGCTCCGCCCACTGTTTAGTGAGCTGCATGACAAACTGACGGGCTGTCAGGAGAGAGGGAGGGAGAGAGGAAAAGAGAGGATCCATTTCTCCCGTGTTATTATTCAAAGTTAATTTACATTTTTGAATAATGTACTTCATCTACTACAAGTAGTTTATTTGAATGTAATAATTATGGTGTTTGTTGTTTGCGGAATCATTTATTGAAAAATGTATCTGAATTTTTCCGATCTGTTACGATTATAAACTGAAGCAATATAAAAACGATCCCCATTAACTGAGTTTTAAACATCAGCATATCCGGTCCTAATCCGGTAATTACCTGCTAACGGAAACTCTGCTACACAATTATTATTATCATTATTGAAACATGACCGGTAAGTTTCAAATTTGTCCGGTAAAATTAATTCTGTCCGGACATTTGACCGGCGAGAAAAAACCCTAGCGGAAACCCCGCCATGTACATGTCAAAATTCTTCCCAAAGGTCAAGGAATACCATGATCATGACCAGAGGGAGCTCCACAAATCATGTGAAACCCAGATTTGGCACAAAAAAGGGGGAATACACGTTTCGCAACTATGCCACATCAAGGTGGAACGCTCTTCCCACAACTGTAAAGGAAAGTAAAACTATACTTACCTTCAAAACCTCTCTTAAAGAGCACCTTCGGGGGAGATCATTGCAAAACTGGCCCCGGTAATGGTACAAATCTCAACCTGTCGTACAATGGACAGCTTCCCCCCCCCCCCCCCATCTATGTATATACTCGCATTTTAGACTCTGTTACTAACTGTATATCTGTAGACTTGGTATGTCTTAAATGTCCGGTTAGGATGTATTAGAACGAAATCTAAAATGAAAATTGTAAACAAGCAATCTGTATGTAAAAAACCACCTGTATGTAAATTGTAAATAAGCCATCTGTATGTCAAATATGTCTTATATGTCTTAAATTATATGATGAATTGGAAATGGGGGACCCTGATGTAAACAAGACGAAAGTCTTTCTCTGGTCTGCATCCCCTTAACAATTGTATGTTTTGAGCTGTACTGTACCCAATATACAAGCTGTTAATAAACTTTTCAATCAATCAATCAATCAATCAATCAAGCTGTTATAGGCATGCCAACTTGATGCTCTGCTCACGGATGATCATAAACAACTGTTAAGATGATGACCTTGTGTGTATATATTTTTTTCTTTGAGGGGGTCTGCCCCCAAAAAACAGTTTTAAGTCCTGAGAAAGTCAAATAAGACGGTGTGTAAAACTGCACTGCCCAGCCAAACAAAAGTAACCACTTTCATTTAACTAGGCCAGTAGGTAAGGACTTTCCACTGGATAATAACTGCAGCGATGTATATGTTTTAGCTGAATACACGTTTTTTAACCCTAACTGATGCAGTTAGTCACTTCTTTAATGTTTGTTCTTTCTGATGTAAAGTCAAGGTTGTAACTGTTTGCAATAAAGTCGTGGGGCGCTGAACTGTTCCTTTTTTATCTTTTCAATTTTGATATATGATAGTAATTACTTCAAATTTGAAGGAGGGTGAGCACTGAGCAAGCATCTTGAGGAACATTCATCATTAACTCCTCCAAAAAAACATTTTATTCAATAATAAATGAATATGTGAATTATAACAGTGATTGACAGCTGATAATAATATGATAGTTAATATTATCATATTCATTCAGACAAACATCGATGAGACAGTTAATTAATGTACTAATTGCAGCAGTCTGCATAGATGTGGTACCCCTGCTGGTCTAAGAGTGAAACAAACTCATTCAGTTCAAATTCATTACATTATGTCTGCCACCTTATATATTTCTATTTAAGGCTATACTGATGTGCCACAATAATGTCACCTAATGTTATTGAGTTAAAATATCAATATTGTGGCTTTCCAAAACATTGATTGATATGACTGCGATTAAATCAGCATATACTTCTGCCAGGGGATGCCATCCCTCAAAATCTCCTGCCACCTCATGAATATTTGTCTAGATCCGCCCCTGACTGAGATAAAGTCATCTGTCACCCTCCAATACTCCGCTGATGAGTCACTGAGTGGTTGCTTTAATGCTTTTAAAGGACACAGTGGATAACTATGGAGGACGGAACATGACTTAAGTATAAATAAATAAATGTATGAAGAAATACAGGAATAAATAAATTACGTACATAAATACAGGAATAAATAAATAAATACGTAAATAAATAAATAAATACAGGAATAAATAAATGACGAAATAAATACAGAAATAAATAAATGTTGAAATGAATACACAAATAAATAAATAAAAGAATAAATGCATAAATAAATATGGAAATAAATACATCAATGTATAAATAAATAAATGTCGAAAATAAAACAGAACACACGTTATTATTATATATCTTTCATTTATTTCTACATTTACGCGACATACATTTATTTATTTATGTATTTATGTGTCCGTATGCTAATGAGGTGGGCGGTCCTAACCTCAGTCTGAAGCAGGATTCGCCAATTGTTGGAGCCAGGCAGAAGCAATAGATTTGTGGCAAGTCACATCATGTCGAGCTGAGCCAAGTCCTCTATACATCGTTCCACACGAAACTGGACATAGTCTTTTGGTTCTCCGTTCTCTAAATGGTCCGCTAATGATCGTAAATGATCTCCAATGGCTCTTAAATCAATATCCATAAATAAACCTTACAACTGTGGATAAACCATGGATGTATAAAGATAAGGGCTAAACAGTAAAGCTCCTGCATTCGAATCAGCGCGGTTATCCAGGCGTTAGTAGTAGAGCCCTCTGCCAGAAATGATCACACACTCCTGTAACCAATCCTGCTTCAGACTGAGGTTAGGACCGCCCACCTCCTTAGCATACGGACACATAAATACATAAATAAATAAATGTATGTTGCGTAAATGTAGAAATAAATGAAAGATATATAATAACGTGTGTTCTGTTTTATTTTCGACTTTTATTTATTTATTTATACATTGATGTATTTATTTCCATATTTATTTATGCATTTATTTATGCATTTATTCTTTTATTTATTTATTTGTGTATTCATTTCAACATTTATTTATTTCTGTATTTATTTCGTCATTTATTTATTCCTGTATTTATTTATTCCTGTATTTATTTATTTATTTACGTATTTATTTATTTATTCCTGTATTTCTTCATACATTTATTTATTTATACTTAAGTCATGTTCCGTCCTCCATAGATAACTTGTTCATTTACAAGATTAATTTTGTTTTATTATAACCTTTGCCTCATTTTGTAGTTTTGAGAATCTATACTACATTAAGGCCCCTGAACGCATTTGTCACCAGCCTACAGTTTTGAACATTGCCTGTTCTGAAAACAGAGATGTAAAAGGAAAACCTGTGGACAGTTTTCCAGCTGAATGCAATTTGCCCTTTTGATGTGAATTCAGAAGGAATAAATGTTAATTTATTCCTAGAATAACCACATTTTTCATCTTTTTTGTCTTGTGTATTTTCAAAAGTTACATGTAGAAAGCTGTATTCATTAATCTTTATGACACAAGCTCCATTCTGTCTTTGCATCCAGAAATGAATGAATTTCAGCTGACATCCAGTATAAATGTGCATCAGTAACCTCAAAATCTGATGCTATAGCTTCACTGTAACTGTGTGTCTATTGGCGCTGATCTCTATGGAATTTAACTGTTTTTGCAATGAGGCCTATTTACATAGAAAGGGGCTGATTTTACCCCAAATATATGCACATTTTATACATGCAAATATCGCAGAGACACCAAGGTGTTATTTGTTCTGCAGCATAGTAAGGGGTAGAATTCAACCTTTACTGATGCTTTCACAATTACAGTTTATTTGTGTCTTGTTTGTTTAGCAGGCTGCAAAATCTGCACAATCCTTATGTCAATTTGCCCTGTGTTCATTTTTTACACGCTATGTTGCAGTGTTATGTTAACAAATTCTGATTTAATATGCCAAAAGTCAAGCGGCATATGTGCCTCATTTAGGAGAGTGGCATGAGAATTATAGAGACATGGATGTTTTGTTTTATTGTTCTGATAAGCAGTCATGTATTAACAATGAGAAGCTCTTTCATTATACTGCCTGTCACTTTACATAAAATATGATAATGTGACCTTGCTACTCGGAACACGTTTGAGCTGTGCAGCTGCGCACATCTTAATGAAAATGCACTGAAACATTTTGCACTGTTATACTCCTAATGACAATGTTGCTTTTGTACATCAAGAAGAGAGGGGGATTGTCTGCATATGATGACTTTTGTCTGCCCTTGTATTCAAAAACCAAACACATTTTAGGCAGCCAATCTTTTGTGTTCTTTTCAGCACTAATTTAGTTTTGAGTTGTTTATAACCTACTGTTTGAACTCTTTAAGTGAAGTGGAAAGGGAAGTAAACAAAATCTGACTCCCTAGTTAAATATTTCATCAGGTTTCTATAAAGTGCTATCTTCAGCTTCAAATTGTCTTTTAGGGAACATAACCAACGTTTGTTTGTTTGAAGTTGAGTCCGTAAATTATGTATTTATATTTTGTTGTGCTTTTTTTCATCATAAGAACAGATTATTAGCATGTTCGCGCCAGCCTTTCCTACTCCAAAAAACGACCAAATAGGTCGATTGTTCAGCATCTTATTACGACCTATAGTCACGTTTTAAAGTTTAGCACCTCTAGTAGTCGTGTAAGAAACAACAATTTGCGGCAATTGCAAACGCTCCGGAGGGTTGTATATTCACAAATAACCCTCTTTGGGAAATCCTAAATTGTAGGATAGTTTGGCCATTAAAATGCTTTTTGATTTGATTTCTAGCGAGAAGTGTATATTGTACTTTTAGAATCCACATCCAGTGGATGTGGAGGATCTATAGTTTGATAGATATTGCGTAGATGATTTGAGGTCTCGTCAGGAGAACGTTAATATACTACGTCTTTCCCCACAGCGTCCATGTAAAGTTGGCGTCAAGCCTCACGGGGTGAAAACAGGGGGTTACGTATTGTAACCGTAGTTATATAAGCACAGGTGGTGCCCTCTACTGGACTCTATGGGTACTACTCTTAACCATGCTATGCGAGCATTCACATCAGCGCCATATTGATAGAAGAGTTACGACAACGGAAGTCCAAAAACGGTTATCGTCACGTGGTTCATGTAGACGAGGATCGTTCCCCGGAAGTTCATGGCGGGCAATGTGAATGCATTGATAACAGGAGATAGAACTATGATTTTTGGTAATTATTAGTGAATAAAGGTTTTGATTTGCAATATTTATACAACAAATCGATATGTGTATGTATTTACTAGGGCCGGGACTCGATTAAAAAAATTAATCTAATTAATTAGAGGCTTTGTAATTAATTAATCGAAATTAATCGCATTTTTAATCACATATAAATATTTGACCTGAGAACAGTGAGAAGCAATTTTTTTCACATGGATTTTAGTATACCATTAGGCGCATTCACACCGCAGTACTTTTCCCACAAAGGTTCATGAGAACTTAGTTCATGAGAACTCTTTGAATTTGGGGGTGGATTAGGCAAATGAAGCCGCTGACGTCACTTCTTCTTCTTCTGCTTTGGGTTTACTGGCAGGCCGCAAACCACTTCACGGCGTATACTGCCGCCCAAAGTCCCCGGAGTTGGAGACTGGCTTCAGTAGAAGCTGCTGGGAGTCCCAGCAGCCTTCCGAGTAAATCGCCAGAACGCCGACACCTCCTCATCTCCACCGCTCCCATGTTTTATTTTGTGTTGCCATAAATTAGTCTCTCTGCGTTTCTTCGCTGGGCTAATGCTAATAATGCTAATGCGAGGATAATAAAATTCACAAAACTTTTTGGGAGTTTTACGGGGCGTGGTTTGCAATCCGCCCAGCCAATCAGAAATATAGCTCTTTTCTCACAAGAGAGCCGTGCGAAAGTCCCTGCTCTCTAGCAGGGACTTTCGTGGGGGTAAAAAGGTTCTCATGAACTAATTTTAGTACCGGCTCTTTTTGGTGTGAACGCGATAAAAGAGGCTAACGTCCACGCTAGCTGCTATATGTTTTGCATTGAGGTGATACTTGAGGCTTGATGTGCTGCGGTGATATGCGAATTCCTTTTTGCATAATTTGCACACAACCGTGCTCTTATCGACGCTTCCATCCGTCCGTTTTTTAAAACAACATTTCCCACTGTTGTTCACTGTGGTTTGTTGTTGTCTGAAGTCATGAACGTTAGTTGGTGCTCCAGTATAATCGGTACGCCTGAAACTCATCCAGTGAGAAACGTTCCGCGGTGCAAAAATAAGTGTGATTAAAATGCGTTAATTTTTTTAACGCCTTAATTTTTGTGTAATTAATTAATCTTAATTAACGCTTTAAAGTCCCGGCCCTAGTATTTACATCAATATGTTTTAAAAAATAAAATAGAATTTGCTAATATTAAGTGATAATATTAGGATTAGTGTGAACAAGTTTACATGTTAGGCTAACAGTGCCTTGGTTAAAGAGCCTGTTGCTGTTTATTTATAGCTTTGAATTCTTTAAAACCAATATTATCTTCTTAAACTTGTATGGTAGTCAGGAGCATCACTTTCTAATGTTTATTTATATATTTAGAGGGAGGGGATCTAAAGTAATGCTTTAAAATTCAGATCAGATTAATTTCTACCATTTTCTTAAATTCATGGTAGTTTCAGTAATCCCCTGGTAATTGAGGACACAAGTTATCTAAATGACTAATGTCATCTTTATGGCTTTCAGAAAGGACAGGAGACCGACAGGTGACTATCAAAGGACTAGCAGCAGCAGCATGATGATGATGTTAAATGTGTTGTTTTAGGAACATCCATTGCAAATACATGGAATTCAATAAACATTGAATAGCATATTATGCAGTTTGTCTGTGCCTTTTCCTCCGTGTTGTCCTGGTTTGCTGTGCTGCCTCCTAGTCGCCACCATGGTTTGCTGTGCTGCCTGGGGATGCTCCAATCGCTCAGAGAAAGGAGTACGAATGTACGGCTTCCCCACTGACACAGAGCGGAGGAAAAAATGGCTGGCTCAAGTCAGCAGGAGCAATTTCACGACCAACAGCAAAAAAATGTGTGAGATAATTATATACAAACACTGCATTTGCACTTTTTCACAAAACGAAAACCACACCATTGGGAAAGCTTAATGTTTTGTTTAATACAAAAAAACAGGGAAAGGCTTGAAAAACACTGAGAGTTGAGACTCTACAGGGTGAGGGTCTCAGTGCATTGAATCCCCCTCTGGTTCTTGTGCTGAAAGAGGGATAAACAGACAGGAGAAAGGGTTATACACACCTATATAGCACACCTATTGGATGGGAAATTGCCTTGGGGAGATAAGGTGTGGTCTTTGTTCCCAACTGAAGTTATGGAACTTTATTATTTGTGAATTTAATAAAGTATGACAAATGGCATCAGTAACAGATGTGATATGAATTTCTATAAAGTTGTCTCACATTCTTGGTCATATTTTATATACAGTATGTAATGAGTATAACATGTCCAGTAAGTATAAAGTGTTTCCTAATACTGTGTATTCAACCACTATGGAATATGTATGTGGGCAGACAAAACTGAGTTGTTCTGTGTTACCTCATTCACACCAACGCAACTCCGGTTCAAGCTCCGTGCTAGAGCTTTTCAGGTTCAGGACCGGTTCTTCGGTTTAGCTCCGGCTCTTTTCACACTTCCCAGAGTCCGACTGGTGCTGCGTCATTGCGTCATCGTTTGCGTCATGACGTAACCGTTTGCGTGCCTGCTTCATAAAGCCAAACTGCGCGGAAACCCCTCACAGCTGACACCGACAACAACAACAATGGCCGATTGTGCTCCAGCTTCCTCTGTACCTCTTCAGAAGACCAGATTCCCAGTAGGTAGCTGGTCTCTTCAGTGGTCCACTGCTGCTTGTTAAGTTTCTCCATCGTTGTGTACAAACTGGATAAAACACCGGCTTTTTGTTGTTGTTCAGGAGTTGATCCCGCCCCTGCCCCCACCTCGACGTAAGCATGACGTATGCGGTGCTTTTGCCGGACAATTTTTTGGTGCTTGAAACAAACCGGATTCTGGAGCTAAGCGGCTGCTCCGCTGCGGTGTGAACAGGAAAACCCGGTGCTTTTCAAGCTCCAGCTCCGAACCGGCCTTGAAACACCATTGGTGTGAATGAGGTATGAGTGAAGTAACCTCAAGTCACTCTGCAGGCACATTTTGATGCAGACCAGTTTGTCAAGACAAAAAAGGGCAAGACTAGGCTGAGAGCAGAGGCTATTAATACCCACCATCTTCGTGCATCGCCCTGTGGTCAAAAAGAGAAGGGCCCCTGCATCACGATTCACCCCGGGACCTGTATCTACAAAGCCCATAGCTCATGATCACAGCTATAGTGTGAAAGGTGACACAGGTATAATAAGTATGAACTCTTAGTAACAAAAGTAATATTTCTTATTTTTAAGTGGTATAATATTTTAAATGTTCGAACATTTACAGTGCCATGTCTTCTACTTACATTAGTCTCAAAGATTGAGGGAAGAAGGGATGAGGAGACTGAGAGAAAGGAAAGTGAGGGTGAAGAAAGAGAGGACATGGCTAGTGAGGAGAGACAGGGAGGGCGGACACCACCCACTCAGCAGCCAGTCAGCATACGAGGGAACCAGCAGCCAGTCAGCATACGAGGGAACCAGCAGCCAGTCAGCATATGAGGGAATCAGCAGCCAGTCAGCATACGAGGGAACCAGCAGCCAGTCAGCATACGAGGGAACCAGCAGCCAGTCAGCATACGAGGGAACCAGCAGCCATTCAAACAGATCTATTAAAAAAATTAAAGAGAAAATTAAAGAGCCAAGAAGGAATCACCAAAAAAGCAAAGGCTGCACTAAGAAAAATCAGGAAGGAAAATGCAGCTCTCAAGAAAACAATGAAAATTAGGGACAAGAAATATAAGAAAACGTTTTCAAAAGACCAACTGAAGGCATTAGGCAGACTCGCCACAAAGGGGATGAAATGGAGCAATGAGACAATTAAGAAGGCTTTCAAAATTCGCTTTGCGAGCGGACCAACGGGTTACAAAACTCTGCAGGAATTGCAGATTCCCCTTCCAGGAATAAGGACACTGCAAAGAAGGATGCAATGTGTTAAGTTTGAGCCTGGTGTGTTGACAGAGGTCTTTGATTTCCTAAAATTGAAGGCAGATAGATTGACAGACCTTGAAAGGGAGTGTGTGTTGACCTTGGATGAAATGGCAATCACACCAAGTGTGGAGTTAGACATGATTACAGGCAAACTGTACGGTGATGTGACTTTACCAGGTCACACAGGGGTGGCAACACATGCTTGTGTGTTTATGTTGGCTGGAAACACAACACGGTGGAAGCAAGTAGTGGCATATCATTACACTGGCAATTCTACCAATGGAGCAGAGTACAGGCCAATCATTATTGAGATAATACAGAGGGCAGCATCCATAGGGCTACATGTGCTTGATGTCACCACCGACATGGGTAGCCCTAACCGAGCCATGTGGAAATCCTTTGGGGTGGACCAAAATAAAACATCGGTGCCACATCCAGCAAAACCAGACAGGCAGCTCTATTTCATGCCCGATGTCCCATATCTGGTAAAATTGTTTACCTTGTCCGTGGGCAGGTCTTCATAATTCCTGAGGATGTTGTTAACAGAGAGAACCTCCCCTCTAACAAGGTTTTTGTGGTACCCATTAAGGACTTATTGACCTTTCAGGAAGGGATGGCCTTAAAAATAGCTCCCCATCTTTCAGCTGCAGCCATCGAGCCAAGTCACTTTGATAAGATGAAGGTTGGTCTTGCTCTAAATGTGTTCAGTAAGGCTACAAGTGCTGGGCTGAAATACATGGTGCAGCAAGAAAACCGCCCTCTGTCCTACCTGACGACAGCGTGATTCCTGGAGAAGGTTGATCGTTGGTTTGATCTGATGTCATCTCGCCATCCAATTACAGCCCTGAGCAGTCTCAAGATGGAGTACCAAAAGGCCATCACCATCCTCCAGAACATCGTCCATCTGTTTCGTGGGATAAAGATAGGTCAAAAGGGAGGTTGGAAGCCTGTTCAAACAGGGGTGATAATGGCAACAACATCAATTTTGGCCATACAAGAGGAGATGCTTACACAATGTGGTAAAATATTGTCTTGTTGCAGTTTCCAGATATAAAGAGGTCCATAAGTGTCTTTGTTAATCATCAATGGTCTTTGCCATTAACAGGGGAACTACAAGGGACATTTTCCCCAGATATAGTGCAGTTAAATTCTTGGTAGTTAATGATGCATATCCTGCAGACTTATAAAGAGGCCTTGAGAATTGAGTCACACAGTTAAGGTCTGCATTATCAATAAATGTATTCAGTCCAGTAATCTGACCTCAAGGTGAGAGGGAGTTCAGCGATGGCTTTAGGCTACAAGGACAGTTAACTTTGGTTAGTTGACTGATCTTGTGGCCCCATGACGTTTAAACATTTACAAATATGGCTTTCATGAAGAAAGACATGTGACATCTGGAGGGCAGCAGGATAGGAGGTGAATGTGTGTCTATTGCAGCAGCTCGATGGGATTAATGCTCAAACTATATCTGTGTTTGTGTTCAATTCATTTCTCTGTTTTATTCTTTCATGAGGTGAGGACTGAATTGCTAGAGCCCCCGCCAAAGAATGACTTCTGCCTCAACAACAAGGACACAGGTTTGTGTTAACGTCAAGGTTCACACAAGACTGCCTTGAAAATACATTCAGCTGTGTGAGGTCTAAAAATCCTGTCCCAACTCCAGTGGAATTCCATCATGCACTGAGAATCATATCTGTGGGGCAGTTCCTCACCACCATCAGCTCTGGGAGCTACCAGGAAGACCACAGTAGCTTTTTGGCAGACTTCCTGGACACAGGGGAGCCAAAAATCACTCCATCAGTCAGAGTGGAACAGCTGATGGCGGTGAACAGAGCAGGAGCACCTGACCTCACAAAAACTGAGAAATGTATTCTCTTCCATCTTGCAGGCTACATCGTCCACAAAATCATCAAGTTTGCCAGCATCTGTGAAAAATGCAAAATTGCAACAGAGCACCATGATGAGAGTCCTTCTGGTGACAACAGCTTGTTAGTGGACTTGAAAGACTTCAAGGCAGGTGCTCTTTGTCGTCCCTCCCAAGAAGCCTTTGACTTCATTCACCAAATTGAGGAACTATTTAGGACCAAGACTGGTTCCTCCCTCATGCAGCTCCCCAACGCAGTGGGTGTCTTGGAGAAAGAAGCTCAGGCCCTCTCCAGCAGGCTTCCGTCATGCTGTGGAGTACAACAAAAACTCGTAAAAAGATTCATACGGCTGAGGCTGAGAATTGAGGCCAAACAAATCAGAAATGACAGCATTTTTTTTTTTTTTTTTTTTTAAAGATGGCCATTTTGGAAGCAAGAGCCAATCCAAAAAGGTGAAAAGGATCAACAGCAGCCACATTCACATCCACCAACCCCCAAACAGATCCACAGTTGCAATCATTTCCATTAGTCGTTGCAATGGAAATATTTGGACTAAACATTGCTCTTCCACCTGCCAGCACCCAGCTAACATCACTGCCCTCCACCTGCCAGCACCCAGCCAGAGGAGCGCAAACAAAAAAAAAAAGCGAGGTGTCCCGTCATATACCTGGAAGTTTGGGTTGGCAAAATGGAGTAAGAGAGGGACTTGAAAAACCTTGGTGGCTCTCTACTCATGTTGTTACAGTTGTCTTGGTTACAGCTCTCAAGTTGTTTTTTTTTGCCATTTCCACATCTTTAGAAAATATGAAATAAAAAATTGAAATCAACCTCTTCTCTGGAGAACAAACTTTGATTTCTCTGTCTTGTGAGTTTGCAGTCTTGCAGTTTTGCTCCTCCACCTGTAACATCACTGCCCCTCCACCTGCCATACAGTAGGTTACTAACAAGATTACTTATACAATACAGTGATAGAATACATTTAGTATGCTTACTTATATAAAACAGTTGTATTAAACGTACCTTGTGTTTTCACTCTCACTTAAGTCCCTCTCCCTTTGCCATCAATCCAAAATCAGCTGAGCTGCAACATTATACAGACAGGTAATAATCAACATAATCACAAGGACACAATATGGCTCTGCTAAAAACACTCACTCTTACATGCACCAAAGTTATATTTATCTAATATTTAACCCCCTCCACCCGTGCATACAATCCCGTTTAGAAGCCCCTCTTCTCTAATTCAACAACGTTGGACGAAATGACATTAAGAGAACAGAATTTACAATTAAAAGGCTGTTCAACGTGTGTTGCTAACTAGGGATGGGAATGTGAAAGCAAATGTATATTCGAATATTCGACCCCCCAAAAAACGGTTAACCGGTTAACCGAAATGTACATATCCTATAAAAAAAAAAATTGGGTAAAAAAAAAAAAAATGTTTCAATAACTTTTGGAAAAAAATAAATACATGTTCAAATAAGTATAGAAACCAAGTCAAATTAGTCAAATGTATTGAACTGGTGATCACAGTTCCCCAGCTATAGGCCTACAGCTTGCGGAGGCGATTCACAATCAGGCCAGCTGTAGAGAAGACCCTCTCAGCTGGAACGGAGGTTGCGGGTATAGCAAGGCATAGTATATATATATAAGTTTAATTTGGCATAGTTTGCACTCTACACCGCACTCACTAACCTGGTCGAAATATTTCCACACTCCTTTTTGACGCCATGTCTGTTGTGTAGGACTCTTCTTAGAGTGTAAATAATCACCGGACTATGACTGGTAAAATATGTTGAATACCGGCAAAACTAAATCTCTCCTGTCAAAATGTCTATGTACTTTGCCGCCACAGACGGTTGCCAAGCAGCGCTTATTGTTGTTTAGGCTGGCCATGTGTCGCGAGCAGTGTTGTGCTAGTTACTGAAAACCAGTAACTAGTTACCATTAGGCCTACTAGTTACTTCATTTCAAAAGTAACTCAGTTACTTTACTGATTACTTCCACAAAAAAGTAATGAGTTACTGTAAAAAGTAACTTTTTAGTTACTTAAAAAAAGGGCTCCCATTAATGCCCTTATAGCCTTCATTTCAGTACTGTTATTGCATTGGAGAATAATACAATCTGTTGATCATCTTGACATGCATTATATGCAATCTGGATTGCATCGATATTAGCTGGCTTTCCATTTTTGTATATTCTTTCTCCAGATAGTTGGAAAAATGTTCCGTCCCATATGCCGTGTGCCGCCCGGACATGGTATCATGCTAACTTGCTCCCTGAAAGCGGGTGACTCCACTGTAGCAATAGCCTGCATGTGTTCTACAACATACCGTGCAATGGCTTAATCGACTTTTCCCTGGCTAGCAGTCCCTTGGTTAAAATCCAGCCGCTGTTGCTTAGGTGGAGGTGGAGTGGCGTTGGATGAGTCTGGGTCTGTGCCGGTCTTAGTTAGTCCTACTAGCTTCGTCCCAGCATGTTGTTTTTGCAGATATTTTAAGAGATTTGAATTACTGGTTTGGGCAGTAGATAGGATCTTTGACCCGCCAGGACACAACTTACATTTAACAGAAACTTTCTTTTCTTTGTGCTCGACAAAAGTGAAATAGTGAGAATATCTCCAGGTGGAGAAACTAGACTTGAGCTCCGCCGCCGCCATGATAGTCTTGTTAGTAAACCACACAAACACGCCCACAGCCCGTCTCCGCATGTGACACAGGAAGTATCTAAGTACATTTACTCAAGTACTGTACTTAAGTACAGTCAGTGGCGACTGGTCATTAGGGGCAGGTGGGGCACAGCCCCACCTAGTGTCAGCAGAAAGTATTATAATGATTACAACAAAATGCAAAAAATAAATTAAAATATATATCATATAACCAGGAAAGCTCTGCAGTTCATGGAATCCCCGGAGAACCTCTCCGGAAGAGCCGGCCGTAGTGAGGAAGCAACAGCCTGACTTGGGTAGATTGTGTCAGCTGGAGTATTGACACGTACATTCTCAGCTGTGGATGATGTCACCGGAGGAGCAGTCTGTAGGTGAGTAACCCAATGATTCATTTGTGTAGTCAGTTGTTGCATCTGTGTTGAGATGTTTCCTTGAAAATCTGCCTGGCGTCCTTCCAGCTCTTTACTTTCATGGGCAGCTATGCCCAGCTGTTCCTCATGGTGAACAATTCTCACGCCTTGTGCTGACAGAGCGGCGTGAATCGTTCTTGGGTCGGCTGGGTCCATAATGGTCAGTTCGTTCTGTTAAGAACTCAGACACTTAGGAGGTAGGACCCAATTGCACGACCCGGAGACAGAGGTAAAGTATTTGTAAGATACTTTATTTTTTCAAGAACAGCAAAAATTATCAACAAAAAATGGTCTCTACAAAAATGGAGAACAAAATGAAAACGCTCACGTAGTGAGGATCAAAACTTTCACAAGAGCACTTAGAGAGCATAGACCTGACTGTGGCAAAAGACAAGAGCAAAGATCTGACCATGGCAATAGACAAGACGAACTGACAAGGAACACTGGGGGGAACAGGGGAATTTAAACACATGACAATAAGACACAGGTGGGAACAATCAGGGGCGGGGCTGACGCTGATGAGCACAGGAGACACAGAAGGGGTGACAGGTGAAAACAATCAGGGCCGGGGCTGATGAGTCTGGAATGACAGGTAAACGGTGAGTGACAAAACAAAACAGGAAGTGGAAGACAATACAACCAAAAAACAACATAAATCTCAACATTTCTGTCGGTGCACAACAGCCGAGGCTCAAGGATTGGTGAATCCATGACAGGTATACTTTATTTCTAATTTCTTTCACGTTATTTGCTCAGTTGTTTATCCTGCTCGCTGAAGAGAAAAGGATGACAGTCAGGAGGCGTGGCCGCCCTATATACTGTGGGCCTGCACGCGCATTCAGGTAGGCCCGCCCCAATTGGCCGGCTACGTTTATGTATCTCAGTATGTGAATACTTGCATAGCATGGTTAAGAGTAGTACCCATAGAGTCCAGTAGAGGGCGGAGCCTGTGTAAGATATAACAGTATTTCCGGTCTTCAAGTTTTCATAATAAAACCAGAAGTATTCCCCTCACTGTCAAATTATTTCACAGTGATATATCTGCAGTAATCATCCACTAAAACACATCAAACAAACAAATAGTTTTTTGGGAGTTTATAATGGCCGAAGACACTACTCAGGGGCGCCGCCAGGGATTTTGGGCCCCATGAAAATATATCACATTGGGCCCCACCACCAGGCACAGGCCACGCCAACCAAGCACAATTGCTGTAACCACACCTCCAGAACCCAACCGACTCATTGATGCTTTAAATAACTCTACCTGTACAGGCTTGCATCTATCTTGTTGTCCAATACTAACTGCACAATATTTACTGACACTGAGCGGTGAACATATAACACTGCAGACGTGCAACATTCAGCTGCAAAATAATTCACTATTTGATATAACATTAACATTCCTGACAATAGATCACAATAGTCACTTTTTGTGGTGTACATGCCTTTTTAATAACATTTTTGAATGGAACATTCAAAAATCTAAATATAACTTAAATATATATACCTCTTAAATACAAATAAAGTGAACATTAACACTAATATTGTCATTTATAAAATGCTATAACAAAAATAATAATATATAAGCAGCAGATCATTTTTAATTAAATATACATACCAACTACAAAATAAGCGGGTATTAAAGTGTAAACGGACAACAAAACGGAAATGGAAATGAAAAGTATTTTTCTCATCATGCATCTTCTAGTGATCCAATATCGTTACCATAGCCTTGCCCTTTAACAGTTATTACGAGCCCTGGCTCAGCCTTACTCACCAAGAGCTCAGCGCCTAGCCTTCTTACAGGCAAAATCACTGATCTAGCCAACTGGCTTTCAATGGACAGCATGGCAAGACTGCAAAGCCTTATGGGGGGACAGGGCTGCGGAGCCTAAAGATGGATCTGTTGGTCCTGGCACCAGGGGGAGGGACAAGTTGACAACTTATTTATTAAATGTATTAAATGTCAGCTAAAAGAGGAGTGAAATGAAAAACCTCAGCATTTTCTGTGAAGATATTGTCGTAGCAGCTTTCTAATCAGCTGTGGTCTAGAGAGAATAATCAGTAAGGTAACAAACGTACAGCAACACAATATTCGTATTAAAAGCAATAAGGATCTTTATACTTGCAAGTATGACGTCTCCTCCAAAAGAGCACGTACCTTTCTGAGTGAAACAGTCTCTCTTTATAAGAGGACATCAAAGCAGATTTACATTACAACAACATTCTGGGAGGCCAGCTGATACCCCCTCTGACACAGTATGCAAAACCTTCACTCAATACAAGACAATGGGATATACAGATACCCCTCAGACACAGTATGCAAAAACCTTACCCCCTCTGTTGACCACACATACATTTAAGAATCTCTCCCATGCTGTGACCTAATCAGAAGAACAGTTTACAGTCTGCAATGTTAATACACTTGATCACACAATTTCCATAACAATATTAACAGTACTTAATGTCAGCAAAACATTACAATTATTATTTACAATGGACTACGCTTAGCTAACAGACTAATTTTCACCACTCATGGACCACACCCACCTTTTCTTTTGAAAAACTGGGTGACATACTGTCGCCCTTTAGTCCCTCTCTTTTGTCTTTCTCTCCTTTCTTGAAAGCCTGACTTTGTTAGTCGTTGAGACATCGTACACACGTAAGCACTAGCACTAGCACCCCCTTACGGCACCCCTGACTACACTACCCATAATCCTCAGCTATCGTTTGGGACTACAACATCCGCTTTGCTTGACAAACCCTGTGATTAGTCCTCAAGCTCTGTGATTCGATGTTGGAGTGGCAGTGTGCCAAGGTTACGCCGAGTGTCAAACAACTCTTTGAAATGGAAAGAGTTTCAGAGTTTTCCCCCCCAGAACTACACATGCTGGCTAATTGTGTTTCGCAACATGTTGTATGGCACGTCTCTACTGGGAATTGTAGTTTTAAAAGAGGTTTTCGTATTTCCCATAATTAGAAGTTGCCAGTATTAAACTGTGTACACTGGTGTTATCAAATTTAAAACATATAATTAATAAATGGGTGAAAATGGCTTGTGTCCATAATGGGCAGCATTAATATATACCCACATGACAGCTAAGGTCAGAAGAGCTTAATTTAATAGCTGGTCTTTTGTCTGTGACCCCTCCTGTTGTTAATTGATAAGCCTTGAAACATGCACTTGTCAAGGATGTCGGATGGCACATGCAGGTAGACCAGCCAGGAGGGAGTTGCAGTAGTCTAGGCGTGAGATGACGAGAGCCTGGACCAGAAGTTGCGTCGCTTTCTGGGTCAGGAGGGGACGTATCCTCCTGATGTTGTAAAGAGTGTATCTGCAGCAGCGGGTTGTGGCAGCGATGTTTGCTGTGAAGGACAGGTTGTTATCTAGGGTCACAACCAGATTCCTTGCAGTCTGAGTCGGGGAAACAACAGAGGGGCCGATGTTGATTGTTAGGTCAAGAGTGGGACACTCTTTTCCCGGAAGAAAAAGCAGCTCAGTCTTGTCAAGGTTGAGCTTGAGGTGGTGAGCAGACATCCACCGAGAGATGTCTGCTAGACAAGCAGAGATGCGTGGGACGACCTGGGTTTCAGAACAGGGAAAAGACAGAATTAATTGGGTGTCGTCAGCGTAGCAATGGTATGAAAAACCATGCGGGCTAATGACCGATCCGAGCGAGTTTGTGTACAGAGAGAAGAGTAGGGGACCAAGGACAGAGCCCTGAGGGACCCCTGTAGTTAACCTCTTCTACACCGCACCCCCGATACCGGGAAAAACGCGTCATCTGCAGGAAACAGCGTCTGAGGGCATCTTAATATTCAATAAACTATGAATGTTTTATATCCATGTAACAGGAAGAAACTCAGCTAAGTGATCTTTTTTTTTTCTCAAAAAAAACCACAAAGCTAGCGGTGAGCCTATGAATTAGCCACGAGCTAAAAATGCTAACGGCGCGTTGCACAGAAACTCACTCATAACACCCTTATTACTTATCGTAGCTGCACGTCTAACCCATCGATCTGATGGTGAGATGACACAGAATCGATCGGTACATACATCATCACTCCATGATAAGAACTCGCGAAGCTATTAACAAGAACAGACATCAAAACATGTGGCGCTATGTAGCTAAAAACTGCAACATGGCTCACCTTGGTCGTTGTCTGGTCAAAAGTGGTCTTCAATGGCATTAAAACGATAAAAACGCTGCTGAACTTAATCCATAGGTTAATCCAATGTTTCTGTGTCCCTTTGAAATGATTTCTGATAATCCATAAGCAATAAACCTGCTTTTCCGTTTCCAGATGTCAGAGCGAGAGATAGGTTTACTCTGATGCAAACCTGCATGCGCTAAGTCCCCACCTTCTTTTTTTTACCATGTGTGTGTACGGGGAAATTCCCCTTCGATTATATTGGCTCTTACGGTCAAAAAGAGATGTCAATCACCAAAATCGACCAATGGGGTCCAGAGAAACGGTAAAAACACACATTTCCACCCAAATCACCTCAGAGGTGGAGTTTATTTTGCTAAACCTCTCTAAAAAGGTCAAATGTCACTTTTTTTGCATCAATCTTGATACAGGGTACTTATTATATGTTGTACTTTGGATTCCTAAAGCTTGTAGTCTACCTTACCATCATCCAAGGGTAGTTTTCACTATAAGTAAAAAAGAATTTTTGGACGGATACTATAATTTACAGTTTTTTACTATGTTCAATCTGAATTTTCTTTAAAATAAAAAACATCTATATTGATTCTGACTTTTTTACATCCAACTCACAGGTTTATCATTACTTTGAGAAAAAAGATTATTAATGTAACCCTTTTAGAAGAGAGGATATGGTCATTTGTTCTGGGAATGTCATTTTCGAGCCTGAGACCTGAAAAACAGGCTAAGGGTTAATTGACAAGAGTCGGACTCTGACCCTCTCCAAGTTACCCTGTAGGTGCGGTCATATGTGTATGTGTGAGACTTTTGTGTTTCTGCCCCTGCCATTCCCGCACAAGGTTGCAACATTGTTGATAAATTCAAGCACTGACACCTGTCTGCTCTCACATTTCCTATGGTTGAAGCTCGGTGATTGTATGTTTTAGCCGCGATGCACGTTGGGATATGGTGTTAATGCGATATGAAATCCGAAAAACTTTTTTTTAAAAAGAAAATAATACTTTAATCCGAGTGTACTTGCTTTTCTCTTTGGAAGTCATCACATAACGGTATTGAAATACACGGTTCGGCTGAATACAAATATTACACATCTTCCGTAGTTATTTATTTATAGAGTCCTGATTAGAAGACTTCTAGACAAACTGGAAGAACTGCCACCGAAACTGAATATGTGACGTGGATCATAAATATATCAGCAATTAAACAACATCTTCAATTTCTCTTCACACAATATGTCTCCTTGCAGTATCAACATTAATTCGGCTGACTTTTATATTTGATCCAATTGGTAAATAGGTTATGTTTACCCCATAATGGTGCACAGCTGATATAAAATGACTTGTCGTTTTTAAAGATATTACTGATGTTCTTTGAATATAAGAATGTAAATACTGAGTTGAGAGAATAGTCAGGGGTTTTGGGTGATGGGAGGCACATCTATGGATTCAGAATTTCAATAGCTTACCATTAAATGACGGATATACCTTTCTGTCTGTGATGTTTTACAAATCAGATATTAATGTGTAGAAGTAAAACATGATATAATATATAATATAGCAATATCCTGTAAAATTATGTGAAAACATGAATAAAACTACACATCTTCAGATGTTATACATACATAAGTGTCCTACACTAATAATATAAAGTACAATTTATTGTGTTAACACTTTAAACGTGACAATTTTTTAACATGCACCGCCTACTGCTTACAGCACGTTATTGCATTTTTTTGTTGAATATGTTATATTTGATGAACCTTTTTTACATACAAAATAGGGGGAAAGTAGAAGGTCAATGATAGAAATATAGAATATAAAAAATCAAGAAGATACTGTAAGTGATCTCTACAATAAAACAGTTTAGTGCACGATGTACAAAGATATTAATAGGAGGATGTGCAAAACAGAAAAACAAATTAACCTTTATTTAAACATTAAAGAATACTTTAGGTAACCGTTAAGGTCTTCTTTTAAATAAAAATAAAAAGCTTTGGGGGTATCTACAGATAAATATTAAGCCTGACAAAGTACTTAACGTCTAATATATTGCTTTCCTGCAATGTTAACTATGTTGAAGCACTTATTTTAACTGATATTATACATATAAATGATACTCTTATAAGATGTATGTAGATAGTACAAGAAATGTGCAGAATATGACAGTTTAATGGTGGAGGTACACACATATTGATAGATGTCTTGTAATGCACTGTTGAGGAACCTGCGACCCAAGTTTTTCATCATTGCATAACTACACCGTAGTTGTGTATATGATATGTCAATAAACCTTTGAAAATCTTGAAATCTTGAAAGAGATGTGCAAAATAGCAATTATATACAGTTTTTAATTAACTATTAGAGAATAACGAGTAATGAATATGCTTTATAGGGATCTTCAGATAAATGTTTAGTCTTCTCAAGCACCAACTATCAAATATCTCTCCTGATTGTTGGCACTTGACAATCACCTTTCCCTGAATTTTACTCAGGTGTAACTAAAGTCTGATTTAAGGGTTGTTTATATTTCACATCATTAATCAGAATCTGCAAAATTGGACTTCTGCTTACATATTGCACACATTTCCAATGTGTAAAGTCGTGTCATTTGTACGCAGACTGAAGAGAGTGGGTTGGGGGAAATACATACACGTTCTCCTGGCGAGGTCTCAAATAATCTTCGTAATATCTATCAAACTATAGATCCTACACATCCACTGGACGTGGATTCTAAAAGTACAATATACACTTCTCGCTAGAAATCTAATCAAAAAGCATTTTAATGACCAAACTATCCTACAATTTAGCATTTTCCAGAGAGGGTTATTTGTGAATATACAACCCTCTGGAGCGTTTGCAATTGCCGCAAATGGTTGTTTCTTACACGACCACTAGAGGTGCTAAACTTTAAAACGTGACTATAGGTCGTAATAAGCTGCTGAACAATCGACCTATTTGGTCGTATGAGTTGGAGGACTTGTTGGTTCACGCCCAGACCTGAAAGTGCTCAGCTGCCAGTCATCTTACATTAGATTTTGTTTCAATGTTTGTATATCTCCAGAATTAAGATATATCAGTATTCTTCAAACCTACTTCACTCCAGACAGATGGTTTCTATCAAGCAATGAATAATTGGCCTCAGTTTTCAAACCCAGGTTTTGTGCCAAGACGGCAAGTGATGAATTATGCAGCTTGTAATTGCAGAACTTAACTGAAAGATGCATTATCAGAATCTCTAATATTAGTGCTGTGTTCCAGAAGAGAGCTGATATAATTATAGAATCTGATTCCTCTCCATCTCTACCATCATCTCTGACGTGTTGTTTTCGAAATAGGAATCAAGGGAATAATAGACTAGCATCCACCTGCTCCCTCACCTGCATATAAATGGGAGTATTTAGTAAAGACAAAACGGCATCCCAAAGAAGCTGTGAGGCTGTGAGCGGTAGAGGCAAGAAATAAGTCAATGTTCCAGGCCTCTTTCTCTTCCCCCCCTCGTCTTTTCATTTCTACAACACATCTAATTATAACGACTGAATAGCCTGATTTTTACAATTCGTTTTTTACCAGTTCCGATAACACAGACACACAAAACTGTGGTGTGTTGGTCGGGGGCTGCTCAGAATATTACAGTAAATTACGAATTACGACTAATTCTGTCTGATACTTTAGATACTTTACTTAAAGCGGACCTATCATTCAAAATGCACTTTTGTACGTCTTTTATACATGAATATGTGTCCCCGGTTGTTGTGCATAGACGGCTCTGCTAAGATTGTTCCCTAGTTTAGGTTTCATGTTATGTGTTTAGATAGGTTCCTGTTTTATTTTGATAGTCTTGTCTACCCTCATGTGTCTAAAGTACGTTTCCTGCCTTGTCTGTTTTCCCGCTGTTGTGATTGTCTAATTGTCTTCACCTGGTGTTGTCTGTCTAGTATATATAGTTCTCGTCTTCCCCTGTCTCGTTGCCAGATTGTCTTGTGTGTTCCAAGCCTTCCAGCGTAAGATCATTTTGTCATTGTCCATAGCGTTATTATCGTCCATAGAGTTAGATTAAGTAGCCTAAGTAGTTTTTTGATAGTATAGGTTAGACAGTTTATTGAGTGTTTGTTTTGTTGCTTTATGTATTCAGTGTGTTATGACCTGTCTACATTAAAACACTTTATTTTGATACTTTGTTTGTCTCTGCATCGTGCATTTGACTCCACGCCCTTGTACAGCCTTAACAGTACAATCTGGCCAAAACATGGAATTAGCAGATGCAGAACTAGTTAAAACAGTGATACGACTTCAGGGCGAACGTCTACACCATGGGTCGGCAACAGGCGGCCCGCGGGCCATTGTTGGCCTGCCAGCAATAATATAAATATAAATATAATATAAATTTTTTTTTTTTTACAACATAGGACCGACAGTCGCACATCAGGGTTTCCGTTAGCCGCCGATCGATCGGCCGCCGGTCATTATCGGCCGCCGGTCATTATCGGCCGATATTCACTCTTAATAGTTTGATCGGTGCTCTCTATAAAGGCCGATCAGGAGAGCTGGATCTGATCGATATGGACATAAACGCGAGTGAAGTGTAACCGGACCCGAGAGAGAGATCAGATCAGCTACTGAGTCTGATGGAGACACGCAGCTCTGCATGATCACCTGAAGCCCCACCCACTGTTTAGCGAGCTGCATGAGAAACTGACGGGCTGTCAGGAGAGAGAGGGAGGGAGAGGGGAAAAGAGAGCATCCGTTTCTCCCGTGTTATTATTCAAAGTTAATGTAAACTTTTGAATAATGTAGGCTACTTCATCTACTACAAGTAGTTTGTTTGAATGTAATAATTATGTTGTTTGTTGTTTGTGGAATTATTTATTGAAAAATGAATCTGAATTTTTTGATCTGTAACGATTATAAACTGAAGCAATATAAAAATGAGCCCCATTAACTGAGTTTTAAACATCAGCATATCTGGTCCTAGTCCGGTGATTACCTGCTAACGGAAACTGCTACACAATTCTTATTATTATTATTGAAACATGACCGGTAAGTTTCAAATTTGTCCGGTAAAATAAATTCTGTCCCGACATATCCGCTTACATTCATAATGTCAGTGGAGGGAGGGGAAGCGGCGCTGTGGAAGAGGGAGAGCTGTCATCTTCCCTTTACAAGCTTCAAACATGTATTTATCGTGTGATTTTGGAAATAAAAATGTCATATTCTGAAAGCCAAGACTTTGTTTATTTAAAATCAAACAAAACACCCGATCCCCGAAAAACTATTTTTTTACGCAGATCCACGTTTATTTTGAAATGAGCCGTTGCGACTTTCGACTGATATCGATAGAGCGGGTCACATATGGCAAATGTGTGGTTGGGGGGAACCAGGTCAATTAAAGTACTTATTTAACTATTAAATACATTGAGTTTGAGTAAAATACTTGGTTACTGATTAAGTTATAATATATGAAATTGCAAAGCAAAACTGCTGTAATTGATTTATTTTGTCCTTTGGTATTTTTTAAAAGGTTTTCAACCTGAAAGAATCCTAATGTGTCCTTGAAAAGTTGAAATAAAGAAAAGGAAAAAGGATTCCAGTTGTCCCTCAAGCCTCTCAAATGTGGGCAAACACTCAAATAAATGCCAAAAACCCACAGAACTTGACAATACTTATCAGAATAAAAGTATGTTAAATAACACTGCTACCTAGTTAATAACTCTACTTTACTCAGTGGAGGCTCGTCCATTGAGGAAAGGGAGGACCATCCTCCCTACAATTTCAGAGAAAAATAAACTTTGAAGAGAACAATAAATACACCTCAATTTAAAAGATAAGTCTGTTAAAATACAGATAATAGCCCTGGCTTTGGGACTGAAATGGGGCTAGAGAGGACGAGCCTCCCTTTGGGCGGGTCTAGCCAGAGGCTCTGGATTGGGCGCCTATATCATCAGTGAACCAATCAGCGGATCTGACTGCGCATCAGTGTTGATGGGGAGGGTTATCAGCGATATCAGAGTTTTTTCTGAACCCGGGAACAGGGGCGCTGCGCCCTCTTACCAAAATAAATTCCTTGAATTAGGCTTTGATTATGTTCTGGCCCGCCATCTTGCGGCTCAGCAAAAAATTGGCCCACGGCCAAACTTACTTGCCTACCCCTGGTCTACACCATCATGAGGAGAAGTTCTCTGTCATACACCAGGCAGTGAGGGACCTGGCGGAGCAGCAACATGGACTCCAAGCCTCTGTCAACACCCAAATCAGCGACATGGCGGAGGCGGTGCATCGGGTGCTGGCACGCCTGGACGCCGGTGCCACTGCTCCGGCATTACTTGATGCTGCGGCTCATCCTCAACAGCTGGCAGCCCCTCCTACTACAGCGGCGCCGCTTTCTGGATCTCATGCTGTCCCGTTGCCTCGCTTGGCCCCTCCAGATAAGTTTTCCGGAGATTCCAATGACTGTAGATCCTGTCTGACTCAGTGCGATGTACACTTTAAGTTAATGCCCTACATAGCTCTGATTATGCTCAGATTGCATTTATCATTTCTCATCTGTCCGGCCGTGCGGCTGCATGGGCTACGGCGGAGTGGGAGAACAATTCTGCAACTTGCAACTCTGTCTCTCAGTTCATCCACTCGTTTAAAAGAGTGTTTGCACATCACACACCAGCTGTAGAGAGCGCACAGAATTTGACATACATTCAGCAAAATCAACGCAGATTGGCGGATTATGCAATTGAGTTCCGCACAATGGCTATTGATTGCAATTGGAATGATTCAGCGTTAAGGGACATATTTCGGAACGGACTATCAGAGAAAATTAAGGATCATTTATTGCTTATGGATCCTCCCACAGACTTAGAAACTATGGTAGCGGCTGTTATTAAGATTGACAATCGCATCTGTGAGAGGGATAGAGAAAGAAAGAAGACTACTGCCGTTTCGTCCAGCGGAACCAGAGGGTTCTCAACAGCTTTTCATCCTGTTTGGAGGACATCATTCGGCTCGTCACCTGCTTCAGAGGCCACAGCGCCCCCCATTGACTCGGAGGAGCCGATGCAGCTCGGCAGGGCCAGAATCTCACCGGAGGAACGACGTTGCCGCCTAGTGGAGGCAAGATGTTTCTACTGCGGTCAACAGGGTCATCAACAAGCCATGTGTCCAGCAAAAGAACAGGCTCGCCGGTGAAAGGGAAGACACTGGTGAGCCAATCTGACTTTTTTCACTTCCCTCCACGCACATTAACTCAAGTTATGTTTTGTGAAGGTAATCAGGTTATTAAACAGGGGGCACTTGTAGATTCTGGAGCAGATGAGAGTTTTTTGGATAAAGAGCTAGCTCTTAGGCTTAACCTGACGTTGACGCCATTACCTTCGCCGTTAAAAGCGAACGTGTTAGATGGGCGCCTACTATTCACAGTGACTCATTGCACCACACCTGTAAGAATGACAATCAATGACACTCATGTTGAGAACATAGTTTTTCATGTGTTTAAATCAGCTCAACACCCAATCATTTTAGGTTACCCTTGGTTACTTTTGCACAATCCTGTCATCGATTGGCGGTCAGGAAAAGTACAAGATTGGGGAATGTTGTGTAAACAGAAGTGTGTACACGATCAGAGTAAGTTGATACTGAGGAAGATCTCCACTTCTAAAGCAGACTGTCACAACGAACCTCTTTCTGACTATTTTTCAAAGGTCCCCACATGTTATCATGATCTAAAGGAAGTATTTAGTAAAGCTAGGGCGAGTGCACTACACCACCCCATCGGCCTTATGATTGTGCTATAGACTTGTTGCCAGGATCCACGATTCCCAAGGGACGTCTGTACTCCCTGTCAGCTCCAGAAAAGGGGTCCATGAAGGATTACATCGACACCTCACTCAAGGCAGCACTCGTCCGACCGTCTTCCTCTCCTGCCGGAGCGGGCTTCTTCTTTGTGAAGAAAAAAGATGGTTCTCTCCGTCCCTGCATCGATTACAGTCCACTGAATGACATCACGGTAAAAAACAGATACCCCCTCCCTCTCATTGACTCTGCTTTTGACCTATTGCAGAACGCTAAAGTGTTCACAAAACTGGATTTACGCAACGCTTATCATCTGGTAAGAATAAGGGAGGGGGATGAGTGGAAAACTGGATTTAATACCCCAACAGGACATTACGAGTACCTCGTAATGCCTTTCGGGTTAACTAACGCCCCAGCAGTTTTCCAGGCGCTGGTCAATGATGTACTCAGGGAGCTTTTGAACATGTTTGTCTTTGTGTATTTGGATGACATTTTAATCTTCTCTCCTGATAAGGAGACTCATGTGCAACATGTCCACCAAGTACTACAGCGCCTACTGGAAAATCACCTGTTCGTAAAAGCAGAGAAGTGTGAGTTCCATGCATCAACTGTCTCATTCCTGGGGTTCATCATTTCTCCTGGACAAATCCTGATGGACCCTGCAAAGGTCAGTGCAGTGGCAGACTGGGCCACCCCTACCAATAGGTAGAAGGTACAGCAGTTTTTGGGGTTTGCTAACTTCTACAGACGATTTATTAGGAACTTTAGCTCTGTTGCTGCTCCCCTTCATGCACTGACCTCACCAGGGGTTAACTTTGTGTGGGGCCTTAGGGCCGAGGAGGCTTTTAATGAGTTAAAAAGAAGGTTTACCACAGCTCCGATACTGACTGTTCCAGATCCTCAACGACAGTTTGTTGTGGAGGTGGGGGCCATTCTCTCACAGAGAGCGGCTGGGGATCATGAGATGCATCCTTGTGCCTTTTTGTCTCGCAAACTATCTCCCGCAGAGAGAAACTACGACGTCGGAAACCGAGAGCTGTTGGCAGTCAAGATGGCTCTGGAGGAGTGGAGGCACTGGCTTGAGGGGGCGCCACAGCCGTTCTTGGTTTGGACCGACCACAAGAACCTTCAATACATCCGCAAAGCTAAGAGGTTGAACTCACGCCAGGCCCGGTGGCAAGTTTTTTTCAACCGTTTTGACTTTACATTGTCTTTCAGACCTGGGTCCAAGAATGGCAAACCTGACGTCCTCTCACGCCTCCATGACCCAGAGCCCATGGCCAAGGATCCAGAGCCAATCCTTCCACTCTGCCGTGTGGTTGGGGTCGTGACATGGCCTATAGTAGATCAGGTGAAACGTGTCAATGGTGAGGGGCCGAAACCTAGTGGCTGTCCATTGGACAGGCTATTCGTGTCTGAATCCATGCGGTCACAGGTTATTCATTGGTCTCACACATTACTGCTCACTTGTCATCCTGGGGTCAAGCGGACCGTATTCGTCGTTCGACAGAGGTTTTGGTGGCCTTCCTTGGTTAAGGATGTCTCCGAATATGTGGCTTTCTGTGTAGTTTGTGCCAGGAACCAGACGTCATCAAAATCACAGATGGGACTGCTGCAGCCTCTCCCCGTTCCCAGCAGGCCCTGGTCTGACATTTCGTTGGATTTTGTCACGGGTCTTCCTCCATCCAACGGTAACACCACTGTTCTCACTGTAGTGGACAGGTTCTCTAAGATGGTCCATTTTATTGCCATGCCAAAGTTGCCGTCAGCTAAAGAGACTGCTCAGGCGTTATTGA
This sequence comes from Gymnodraco acuticeps, assembly GCF_902827175.1. NCBI lineage: Eukaryota > Metazoa > Chordata > Actinopteri > Perciformes > Bathydraconidae > Gymnodraco > Gymnodraco acuticeps. The sequence goes on along the minus strand of NW_022990027.1, from coordinate 857,749 downwards.
CTCATGTTGTTCGTATTCATGGTATTCCCAGAGACATTGTGTCGGATCGAGGTCCTCAGTTTTCCTCCAGGTTCTGGAAGGAGTTTTGCACCCTCCTGGGAGCGTCCGTCAGCCTCACCTCAGGTTATCATCCCCAGTCCAACGGACAGACGGAACGGCTGAATCAGGAGCTGGAGACGTGCCTGCGCTGCCTGGTTTCTCAGAACCCTGCAACCTGGAGCGAGCATCTGACATGGGTAGAGTATGCACGCAACTCTTTGCCCACCTCTGCTACCGGTCTGTCTCCCTTTCACTGTGTCTTTGGCTATCAGCCTCCTCTATTCTCAGAAACTGAGAAGGAGGTGGTGGTGCCATCTGCTCACGCCTTAGTCAGAAGATGCCACCGTGTCTGGGCTGCAGCTCGTCGGGTCCTCCTGAGGAATTCGGCTCGGATGAAGACGGTGGCGGATCAACGGCGCCTACATACAGACCGGGCAGCGGGTGTGGTTGTCCACTAAGGATCTGCCACTCAGGGTCTTGTCAAAGAAGCTCGCTCCAAGGTTTGTGGGTCCATTTCCTGTCACTAAAATAATCAATCCTGTATCTCTCCGTCTCTGTCTGCCCAGGTCACTACGGGTTCATCCAACGCTCCACGTCAGCCGAATCAAGCCGGTTCTGGCCAGTCCCCTGGTTCCCCCCTCCAAACCCCCCCCCCCCCCCCCATGTTGTTGATGGCGGTCCGGTGTACTCTGTCAAACGTCTACTGTCAGTGAGAAATCGAGGCCGAGGTCGTCAATTTCTGGTTGATTGGGAGGGCTACGGTCCCGTCCAATCGTGGGCAAAGACTTAATCGAGGACTACTACAGGTGTCATCCGGAGGTCCCAGGGCCGTCAGGTGTCGTCCCTAGAGGGGAGGGTACTGTTGGGCGTAGGCGGCTCTGCTAAGATTGTTCCCTAGTTTAGGTTTCATGTTATGTGTTTAGATAGATTCCTGTTTTATTTTGATAGTCTTGTCTACCCTCATGTGTCTAAAGTACGTTCATCATTTTGTCATTGTCCATAGAGTTATTATCGTCCATAGAGTTAGATTAAGTAAGTTGTTTTTGTAGTTTTTTGATAGTATAGGTTAGACAGTTTATTGAGTGTTTGTTTTGTTGCTTTATGTATTCAGTGTGTTATATGACCTGTCTACATTAAAACACTTTATTTTGATACTTTGTTTGTCTCTGCATCGTGCATTTGATTCCACACCCTTGTACAGCCTTAACACCGGTGTTCCAGGGAACTCACCAAGTGTCAGAAAACACAACCCTCTCTATTTTCCTCCATACCCAAATCTCTAAAAAAGGGGCTGCAACGGATCTGATACAGACTGATCCAGATTTGAACACTGTCCTGACGTCAGGACGGTGTCGCTACGGCTATTGGTCAATTCTCCACCTATCAGGGGAATGAGAGGTTGGGCCACGGCCGGCCATTGCTGCTCGAAGCGCTGGAGACGCTGTAGTACATATGCCAGGCCTGTAAGTGGCACTGTAGTCTGCCACAAAAGCAGCGAAGAAGACTTCCCTTGCATGGTTGCCATGGTTGCCCTTCTGTTTATTCTCCGCTGTGGCTCTTTTTCTCCCTCCCCGAGGCAAGCATTTGCACCTCCTGCTTTAAAACAAATGAATAATGACTCTATATAATCATATGTAAGGGATAATGTGCAGCGACACGGTCATTATGGGGAAAAGAACACCGACAGGCCGATCAGGAGCCCGACGCGAAGCGGAGGGATCTAGATCGGCATGAAGGTGTTATGCTTATTACATGGCCACATACTCGACAAACTAACGACATGACTCCCAATATTAATTGAAATGCTTTTATGGATTTAGAAAATTATTTTATTGATTTAAAAAATAGTTGTATGTATTGATTTAAATTGACATGCATCCGCTAAGAAAAATAGTCCGTTATTACTGTTTGAACTAACGTAGCAACGGCAGGAACTGCTTCGATAGTGTTTTTGAAGAGCTTTTTGATTACAGATTTGAAAACATCGTTGCTTGCTTTAAAAGTAGCACAATTCATTATGTCAAACCTTGGAAAGTATCTAGATATCCCTGCCCTAATACCAAAGTAACTGCCAACTCCCCTCTCCTGCAGGGGGGCGTGGTCAGTTGCAGCTCAAAGAATCAGCCCCCTGCAAAAACAGGGCTGGAGAGAGCAAATAGAGCGAAATGAGGCATGACTAAAATGCAGGATCTGTTTGGTATTTTGAAAAAATATATATATTTATATACTTTATATAGGTATGGTCCTACAATATATGTTTCAAATATAGCATGATAGGTCCACTTTAAGCACTAATTACATGGGATGTAGTCTAAGCCTCTCCCTGAAAGCAGTTGCTACAGCAGAGATCACAGAGACAGGTAGAATATGTTTTAAAACAAAAAGAAGCATAGTGAGACCTTAACACGCAAATATACCTAATATAATATATTTACCATGATTCTTTTTCATTTCTAAATTGCTTGATTGGAAGGTAAGGCAAGTTGCCTTGCTTGTTATGGTGTTAGACTGTAGTAACTGTAAGCAGTAGGCCCCACAGAAAAGAGAACAAGACAATCAGACGGCATGTTGTAATCGACCAATCAGGTGGCTCAATTACATCAGCCAATCATTTGGCTTGTTTATTGGATGTCTTGTTGTAATCGAACAATCACATGGCACTTTTTAATCAGCCAATGAAATGGCTCCTTTCCAAAGACCAATAACATGGCCTGTTTCATTTGACCAATCTGATGCCTTGTTTCGATGGACCAATTAAATGGCTTGTTTTATTTGACCAGCAACATGGCAATTCTTTTAATTCTTCTAATTATTTTACAATTCTTTGAATGGACCACTCAAATTGCTTGTTTTAGTGGACCAATCAGATTGCTTGTTGTAACTAACCTATCAGATGGATCATTTGAATTGGCCATTCAGATGTCTTGTTTCAACTAATCAAATGGTTGCTTTCGGTGGACCAGTCAAATGGTTCGTTTTGAGTGGAAAATCAGATGGCTTGTTTTAATGGACCAATCAAGTGGCTGAATGGCTTTGAAAAGTCAATTTACTGCTCTTCTTTTAAACCTTATTTTTTGAAGTACAACCTATATTATTTTTTAATAAAAACAGGCTCGGTGTTACTCCCAAAATCACTTAATGAAAAACTGATTCTGCAGGGACGATTCTTTCATCTGACGGACACAAGGTGACTCATCCCTGATGTGCATGGAGTTTCTTTTCACAGTAAACCCAGAGATCAGTCAATGTTTATTTATATAGCCCAATATCACAAATGTTACATTTGTCTCAGTGGACTTCACAGTTTGTACAGAATATCAGTATGACAATACGACACCCTCTGTCCTTAGACCCTCACATCGTACCCTTATCTTTAAATAGGCTACCACTTGTGTTGTACGCTCTTAGGTCTATTTTTGTGTTTTTATCTCTGTTATTGATCTGTATTTCACTTATGAGCCATTTTTATTGTAAGCTTGAATTGAAGTCATTTTAAGAAAAACATGTAATTGTCTTTGTTAACGTTATGTGACATGAAATCAAATAAGCAAACTGCACGTGTCAAAATGTCCAAAGAAGTTTGAGGTCATTAATGGTACTACAAGGAATTACTTCCTGGAGGGCTATGAGTTTTGGACAGGATCCACCAGCACCTCCATTTTCCCATGTTACAGGAATCGTGAGTCTTTCTCTCACACTTGCTCAAGCTGTTCATCAAGCAAGCAAGAAAAAAACAATGCAATGGCATGACCCTGCCTTTGAAGAACCTTGTTGGACATTTTGACATTCCACTGGCACGGGTTCACAGGTCTACTTCTCCTCATATCAGCTAGTACGGTTCAGATAAAACTATGTGACTTGCCCGAAATAGTCCATTACATTGATTGTGTGGGCTGGCACTAGACCCTCTTTGATCCAAAATTACACCTGAATGCATCTGAGATATGAAGCCTTATCAAATGTGCAAGCTAACAAAACCTGTGGATGCTCTTTACTCGCTCTCTTCATCACCAGCTGTCACTGCAAGAAATACAGGACAACTGCTCAGCGTCACTCAACAGGCCTGACTGACAAGAATAATATGCAGTATTTCACAAAAGTTTGTCCCAGTATGTTATATAATCATCGTGTCAGAGACTTTTGAAATATTACATGTATTACTCTCTCCACGCAACCTTGAATCCTTGATGGCAACTTTGTTTTTCTTGGATACCGTCCTGGGAATTAACAATACAAACACAAGGAGAAGTTGTTGACAAATTGAAGTAAAACATGGCAGCTATAAACATCAGTTTATCAACCATCACACAACTTGTTTCTTTAATTCTTAAAGAATGCATATTTGTGTATGTTTTTGCATACCTCAACAAGGAATCTCAAAATAGAGAAAATGCTTATAGACTATAAATAATTGGGAGACACATTCAACATAGTAGAGGCATGTTTCTTTAAGAAAATAAGGTAACACATGAGACAAAATGATTTGATACAAATTATCATTTTGAGTGTGAATGACTTCTTTAAAGATATTTTAGAGACTTTAGGGAACTGGATTTCATAAAGACTCTTCTATCAGAATGGTATGAAAATGATGATATTGATATGTCCCTGTGGGTATTGTCCACAGTTTCACTGTTACATACTGTATATGTGTAATATGTAATGTAAAACGCTTTGAGCATTCGGAAAAGTGCTAAAATAAATGTAATTAATTATTATTATTAGGAATGATCTCATACATCAATACAAAAGGTTGTTAAAAGCTTTGGCATCCCATATGTTTTAAGCAATGATTTGTTTTGAGAGGAATATAATATGAATTGTTAAGGAAGTTTTTTTGTAATGTTTTGTTGTATGTTATATAGACATCATCCTTGTATTAACCCTCAAATTAAAGCCTAAAGTGAAGCTGCAGTAGAAACCAAAATAACAATCATGTTGTCTTTGTCTCCCTGTACATGCAAAAAGTGTTTGCCGTTGCTATGGTGCGATTGTGCTACTTTGCACATAGCAGGACGGATTGGCCCGTTTTGTCTCACATTTCTCTGGCCCTGCCTCCACCCAAAAAGACTTCCAGGCAGAATGCCAGGATCTCCGAGAAGAGTCCAGACCTGACCTTTGTCCCGTACCACTATAAGAACACCAGAAAAGGAAGAAAGGCATTAATTACTGAACAAAAATGGAAATTCGAATTATTTGAGGCAGCACTTCATGTGGAGCTTGGCACCCTGCCTAACACTCAGAGATAACAGCGAGCCAATGGTTGAGTCGTTCATTTGGCCGGCTGGAGTCACTGTAACGGGCAGTTTCTGAAAATAACACTTAAAGGGAAGTGACCATTGAGTCACTTCATCTTATTTGGTTTTAAGATCACGCAATTTATTCACACACACACACACACACACACACACACACACAACCCAGACAGCAGTCACTGACCTCATGAGACTGTCTGATAAAGTTATCAGACAGAACAACAACATCTTGTACCACCCACAGATTGAAACGAAAAAATCTCTGTCCCACACATCATGCTCTTTGAAAGGGAAAACTATCCATCCTGGGAATAAAAAAAGGACATTTAGAGTTGATATAAAAGGGCTCTGAAACCATTACTAATCCTTCACATTTTTATATCCACTCTTGACTAAACGTGTACAATTTTAAGAGTTAGAGTATCGTAATGAGCACATTATGTCATACAAATCCCCCTTAAATATAAATCTCCTGCACACTGTTATCATTTGATCGCCAGTATGTTAAGGGTGGAGGTTTCTAGGGACTTTGTCTGTGTCCCCACCCTTTCATTCTCAAACTCAGACAATTTAAAGACACCAACTATGATTGAGATATCAATCATGGGATAAAGAATACCTCTTGTGTCTCAACCACAAAGCTGTCAATGAATTTTCCCATCGTAATCTCTTGATTTACAATTTCACAACAGGAAAATCCATACCCCAAACATTTCCTGTTGTTACAGTGTTCTCCAATTGATTGTTTCCTTCCTCTTCTTTGGTCTATTGAGAAAATCACCAGTAGAATCTTGACACTCTTTGTTACACACAAAGGGCCTCTTTGTGAAGCCAACCCAGCAGGCTTTTTTGATAGACACGGATAACATTGATCTCTTTTAAGCTTCAGTCCTCCTCTTACTAAAAAACAATATTTTCCTCTCTAACAAAGGGTTGGTGTGAAAACCGGGCCAAAACTTCTCTGGTGTTAGAAGAAAAAACTTTGTGGAAGGTAGTCTGTGAAAAGGTGATATAAGAAGGAGAAAATCCCTCCACCTACCACTTCTCTCCAGCAGGCTACCCCTCAATGACCCTGTTCTTCTGAGAGGGGACGATAAACTGTGAGGCAACAGCCTATATTTCCCTGGGAGAGGACGATAGAGATTATGGAAAGCTGGTTTCATTCATTTCTCTTCATCTACAACGAAAGTCGTTTTAGAACTTGTGGAACTTTCTTATTAACTCTGTAACAGGCTTTGGTATTTGTTGCCCTCTGCATGATTGCTATCAAAAGATGATTCAATTTAAACAGTGTCAGGAGTTACTGATTGTAATGTGACTACCATCTTTGAAAATCAAGAGAATTCATTGACTAATCAACACTTTGTATGGGAAAGTGTCATCTCTCCGTATTCAATCGGGGAGGTCAAATTTAAAATAATGTGCATAAGGGTATACGCTGAATGTGTCAAATCTCTCATACAGAGGCAATACTCTATAATTTGCAATTATTCAAGGTGAGGTACAGCATTTTTTTACTCTTTGTGTGTGAATTTTTACAAGGTTGTGCAGTGTGTGGGTTATCTTTCTTTGAACACTTAATACATCTGTGGCATCTCGATGTGATGGACTGGTAATTCCTCACTCGACAGTTTAACTTCTTCATTATGAACACAATACATTTGGTGTTGTATTAAAGAGGGGTTCTTTGCTTATATGAATGCTACAGCACTGTATGTGAGAGGTACAAGACTCTGTGTATATGTATATAAATGCAGTCTCTCTTTTCCTTACAAATCTTTTAAGGCATTCCAAAGATAATTTGCATAAATACACTCTCACACACACACCAGCTAAGCTTCAAGAAAGCCTGCCAAAACAAATTAAATGCCAGTGAGGTCCGTCCATACTGAAAAACAAATATGTTGTTGCACAGATCACTAAGGGCTCTGTCAATAATAGCAAAATAAGAGCCTTGGATCAGGGCTGAGAATCCACCGTTTTATATGACTAGACCTTTCTGCACCTTCATCCTCTCCTTTCTTCATCAGCCCTTCTCACTCTACCACTCACAAAACAAATGACATCATTACTGTTGTCTCTTTTTTCCTTCCGTTCCCGTACTTTCCATCCCTTCACACAGATGAGATCATTGCACTGATTTCGTTCCAGCTGTTACGGTTTGGGGGCATCTGGGAGACATTCCAGCACGGAGCCACAGATCACAAGCCTGCACAGAGCCTCTTGCCCAGCTGTGAAATTCTCAACAGCTGCAGACCCTGGGGTCGACACTTGTGCAAGTACACCAGCTCAACTTAATTACATCTAAATCCGTCTGAGGCCAAAGTGCACATTCCACATTATTAGTTAAAATATTATTACATGTGTAATGTATGGTAATGCTTAGACCATGCTGACTTCTATAACTTATCAAACAACAAGGGTGGTATATGTTTCATGAAGTATTACTTCAACTGCTTAGTTAACTTTTCATTTCAAATGGAAACCACATTAAAGTATTGTAATCACCTGTAGCCCTCTGATGACATCTAGTGGCCAGAGGCAAACACTATATGTAAATTCTTAGCATTAATTGATATTTTTCACAGATACAAATCAGTGTTTACACCATGTATTGCTCTTCTTTCAATGAAAACACACGCTACATTTCTAATATAACTATGTGCTACTGCTGCATCCACGCTAACTACTTGCAGATGCTATTATTGTTTAGTCTCTTTGTGTCCCCTCAAAGTTCAAACTCGCAAACCATGGATGTGAGTGCCAGCAGCTCCTCAAAGGACGCTCGTTGATTGGCCCCTTTATATAGCCTCACAGGCTATGGCTGCTTCACAACGTTCACAACACAAACACATTACTTGAATCCTGACAAGATTCAGATTATTTTGTGATCCACTGATTCTGCTAGATTCCAGCTGCAAAGTAAACTCTGGCCGCTGCAGTTGGATTTCAAAGTGTGGAAGTGGTCAGCAGAATCCTTGCTACTTCTAGTGGAGCGCTTTGGTCCACAACATGAGAGATAAGAAAATCAAAGATTTCACTCTTTGACTGATATGATTTGTAAATATTCATAACCATTCTTGATCAAACATTTGTACAAAATAAGTCACTAGTTCATGTTTAAAATTGCAAACATAATAAAAATACTTTATACAAACTTTATTTACTCTATCAAAAATCATATTGGAATTGTCTTACTGCAAAAAAACGTAAGAAAAAAAACCTTAAAACCTGTTAATAAGCTTTTGAAAAAACGCCTTCAAAAAGTGTTAATAAAGGTTTGAAAACACGCCTTCAAATTTGTTTATAAAGGTTTGAAAAGAAACAGATATTACCAAGTGGCAGCGGTTGCCTAGCAACTGTTGCAAAGCTGCGGTCGGTGTGTGGGTGGGCGGGGCTTAGCGATCGCTCGCTGCTTCGATCTATGGCGTCACGTTCTAGATCACTTTGGTCCTTGAAGTTTAGAATGACGTATACATATCTTCCTGCAGATAGGAGCAGCTTCTACTGTCAGACAGTCACCTTAAGACCAGTTCCTTCAAATACAGTACAGTAGTCCACACAGCATTGAAAACAATCCACACTATTCTTTGAATAACAGGATATCTAAAAACAATCCACATTATTCTTTGAATATCATATCTAAAAATAATTCAGATTGTTTTTTAAATTGCTAAATATTTAAAAATAATCCCCATAATTTGTTCAGTTGCTAGATATTTAAAAATAATCAATAACAGTATTGTTTAAATTGCTGGTTAGTGGATTAATACAGTTGTAATGGCCATGAACAGCCAACAGACAGAGGCAATGCCAGAGCTCAAAGTGACTCTGTTTCCTATTATTGAGCCCTTTGTTAAAGGGGTGACAAGAGATCAGTGGCTTCTATTAAGGTCAGGCAAACCTGATGATGCCACCTTAATCGTGGTGGCAGACCTTGTTCTCGAGGTTGTAACGTCCCTAACTAAGGCCATTTTGGCTGCTTGTACGGGCATGACGACGTCTGTCTCTGAGGAGAGCATCAGGTCCAGCCTGGGACACGCGCTCTCCCAGAGTATCGCCCAAGCTCTGGACCTTGCGAGCCAGGTGGAGGACGACAGCGTGGAGCTTTGTGCAGCTGTCATTAGCAAAGAGGTGGCAGAGAGCGTGAACTCTGCTCTCTCTACCCCGATGCACACTGCTGAGCGCGTCGTTCGCCCCCGCAGGCTCAACGTTATGGTGGGGCACATCTGCACAATGCTGAAGGCCTTTGCAGGAAAAATTAGAATTGGGAGATGCCAACGTAGAACACGTCAGAGAAAATTAAGTCCCGCCCCCCTGGAGAAACCATTGGTGGATAACGAGGAGCCCAGAGCTGAGTCACCCGACTCAGTGGTTTCCTTACTAATAGGAGTCCAGGAGCAGAGTTCGTCAGGGGACTCAGTGATTGACATCCGCAAACAAAAATCAGTCGAAGAACTCATTGACCAGGAGCTGAGAAAAATCACCGATCCTGTCCTGGACGATTTGCCTGACCAGGTTTATGCTCTGCTGCAAGAGGAGTGCTCTCTGGAGATCGCCAACACCGCGATGGGCATCACAGCCCTTCTGACCCAGCAGGAGGAGAATCAGGAGAGGACGCATGTTGGCAAGTCCACCAGTCAGACCAAATGCAAGCAGGGCGTAAAGCTGAGGGTGAAGAACTGCTTTGCAAAGCGTTTTGCCAAAGCTTGGATTCATCGCATGGTGGTAAAGCTTAAAAAGAAATTCCACCCAGAGCCCAAAGCTGAAACTACGAAGTCCATGATGTCACTGATGAGCGGCGTAAGTGCTCTTCTCATGACTGAGGGAGGTGAAAAGGGAGGGAAAGAAATTAGTGTCTTTAAAAGGTTCAAGGACTTCTCCAGTGTCAAGCATTTAGTATTTATTGAGGCACTCACCGACATGTTGTACAGACACATTGCTGGTGGTATGTCGCACAGTGACTTCCCAGAGCCTGTCAGGCACTCGTCCGTCAGGACGTTGCTCGTTCCTCAGGTGCATGCCAACATGTACGCGGAGATCCGCAAACAGGCGTGGCGTTTCGTGTCCCTGATGAGCTGGTTTGTGAACACTCAGGTCGCCACCCAGAGTCAAAGGGTCCAACAGGCCATAATGGGGCCTGAGGATCCGTTTCAGTCAGAGGCCTTGGAGAGGGGCGAGGCTTTGGAAAAAGCCATGCTTTGTGAGGAGAGAACTGCCAGTCCTTTGGAGGAGGACGCAAACTGGCAGCGGGATTTGAATAGAGTATGCATTCAGATTTTTGTGGGGAAGCTGGTCACGCTGGCCTTCAAGAAATCTAAAGTGGGGAACACTATTGTGGACGACAGGGACATCATTAAGAGCCTCTTTGATAGAGTTTGGGCTGAGGTGCAGCACACGGACTTTTACACCACCCCAACAACCTTCGATGACCTTGACAAGATTGTTTACCAGCGCTTGTGCAAGATTGCGGGCTCTCAACATATGGTCCTGACCCATTTGATTTTAAAGGACCCAGGACTTGGAGCTTGTATAGTCCGGTTCGTCGATGATCACCTGCTCAACCCACCTCAGAAACATAGAACCATCTGCAGATTCTTTAGGTCTGTTGGAAAAGCCTTCTCCAACATCTGGAGGAGCGGTCAGTAAGTGAACTGTGCCGCAGGGTTCCTCCAGGTTTTCCCGCATTTTCGCATTTAACTGCAAATGAAAAACCTGTAGCGTGCAATATTTAGGGGGATATTAAGGGTAGATCTCCACGGGTCTTTGTCCTTCAAAATCCACACGGGTTTCCTCCGAGTGAAAAATGTGCTTCGGTTTTCCCAACTGATTCCTGAAATCAATTAAAAAAACTCTAAGAGTGGACAGCCACTTTGAAGGAACAAATGTCCAGGGGTATTTTTCCGTTCAAAATAGAAGCGGGGTTGCTCTAATTTCCCCACATTGATTACATAAAAAAAATGGAAATTATGAACATTTAAAGAGGAAGAATATTAATGATAATGATATTGTTAAGAATACTGTATTAAGCATTAACAGTATGCACATTCATTCAATACAAAAATATTGTAGCTGATTCAATCAATTAAAATCAATAAATAATGTATCTATTCATCTCGGTATATTTTACATCTTTATTCTAAAGGTTATGTTCATATATAATTTATAGCCTAATTTGAATCATATTTTTTCATGCATCTTATTCATATTTAAAAACGTTGGTACTCAGTGGAACAGATATTTGTTTCTTACAGGAAGCAATACGCTCATCTTTAAGTCAATAAAATCATTTAAAATTGATATTGTGAGTCAAGGTTTCGTTTATTTAGCTTTCCTGCTGTCGTCGGGTCAAGTTGACCCAATCTCAGAAGTGTTGATGTGATAAAAAGGGGTGATTATCTCATTGCCACACAAATTACATGGATGTTGTGTTCTTTGCAAGAAACAATTATGAGCACTACTTTAATTGAATTATGGTTATTTTATTTAAAAGTGGTCTTCCCAGGTAAATTTGACCCGGTGGTGAAATGGGGCAATAAGTCAAAGTAGTTGTGCTATCCACCTGATTCAAATACACAAACACACACACACACACACACACACACACACACACACACACACACACACACACACACACACACACACACACACACACACACACACACACACACACACACACACACACGCACACACACACAGCATACGCACACACAGACTCAGACATACACAGCATTTCAAAGCTACATGTGTTTAGACCTGATTTCATCACTTAATTTCCCTACATGATCAGAGCTTCCAGGCAACACATTTATACCTAAAACACACAAACACACAAACACACACATACACACACACACACATACACACACACACACACACACACACACACATTGATTTTACATCAACAGCTTCATGAAAATCGCAATTTCTCGTTCAAACCAAATTTGATGGTGGTTTGAAATTCCACTCGGACTCCTAAGATGCGTCTCAGTCCAAACAGTCTTTGTGCCAGATGGTTTGTGACAAACAAGCAACTTAGAACACATCAGTGGCAACTAGAAAAGATCAGACACGTTTGTAAAAATACCTGGCAGGTGATTGGATGATCCATCTGTCAGGCAAACTTACCAAAGCAGGTCGGTAAAAAGTCATATTTTCCATTGAGAAACACATTACAGGCTGTTGGAATACTATTTTTGTCTTTTAATATTACAATGGACTGCAAGCTAATACACTAATGTTTGCAACAATGGGAATCCTACTTCTCAAACACTAAGTGGCTACACGTACATACACCAAACCAAATGATTATTTGAAAAAAATCGACATTCAACTGAACGAGAAGCCAATAAGATATGCTTAAATCTGTAGTATCATTAATCATTGTGCATAAGCACATTGTGTTACATGTTGTGATCCTGGATGTTGCCCCTCGTTTCTGTTATGTGATTGTGAAGTGCTATATGTGACATGTACTGTATGTAGTAACGTGTGTTGTTTATTGTTCTCTTTTATCCTCTCTTATCCTTTCGCCTGTATCTACTTGTCTTTCATCCTTTTTATTTTATTTATATTTTTTTATAACTAATGCTGTTGATATATTGTGATTTTAAGGGTGTCTATTACCATCTGGCCGGGGACAACAGCTGGAAATTAGCCATATCGGCTAAAGCTGCTCCATTTACTGTTTGTGTGACAGTTCATCGATGGGCACTGTCCACGACACTATAAATAAATAAACAAATTAACTAAACTAAAACAGGCTGTTGGAATACTATTGTTGTCTTTTAATATTACAATGGACTACACTAATGTTTGCAACAATGGGAATCCTACTTCTCAAACACTTGAGAAGTAGGCTATACGTACATACACCAAAACCTCAAATGATTCTCTGAAAAAATGTGACATTCAACTGAACGAGAAGCCAATAAGATATACTTAAATCTGTAGTATCATTAATCATTGTGCATACACATCTTTTGTGCTATATTGGAACGTGTCATGAATAAATTTCGGACAGGAACTTGGTTTGTTTACAGTGTTGCGAGATCACTCACATCAATGTTGAGACTAAACAAAGCTGAAATGATTCACAGGATCAGCACCCAGAGATAGAGAGATATAGAAACGTAATCCCAGTGAACCTATTATTGGATAATGTATTTTCTAAATGCAATAATCTGAACTTCTATCCCTCATAACCCTAATGAACTAAAACCAATGCTCAAAGGATATTTTGAAATTAAAAAATATTGCAATCACACTTTTCAATATAAAAAGATTATTAAATAAATATCTTGTTTTGGTTCCATATTGGCCTAACAATGTGAAGGTATACAGGCATTGAGGAATGAAGTCCTTTGTATGTCCACCTAGTTGGGTAAAGTCCAATCTTCTGACCTCATTTGTCCCTTTTGTTATCCATTTGATCATCTTATCCTACATCTGTCATATTATTAGCAAGACAAATCCTTCTTTGACCTGACAGCCTATTTAATTTTCCTCCCCTTCCCTGGTTTCACCTTCAGGTGGATTTTCCTAGCCTAAGGATGAATTGTGTCCTGGCAGGGTTTATTACATCTTCCAGAAATGTGATTCATACCCTGTTCTGGTTTTCTCTGTCTTTGAAACATAGTGTTTTGCAGCTATGAATAAACCTATAGAGAATTGAGAAATGGTCAAACCTGTTTTAAGGATGACACATACTTAATGGATCAGATCAGAAAGTGAATGCAGTGATGTCATTAAATGGTTATAATAACACTTGACACACACACACACACACACACACACACACACACACATACACAATGTTACATCACTCCAGGGTGTGATTCAAACAAATACTCCACTGCCATCACGGTCTGTCAAAAACCTCCCAGCCTTTTCTCGTTCTTCTTTAGGTATGTCGTATGACCAATTGTATTTTTTTCCTATTGTTCATCAACAGAGGAAGCAAGGACATGAACACAAAGCTATTATTGAATAGCTACACAACAAGAAAGTATGAGACACACATTGTTATTGTTGCATTAGCCTATATAACATCTATGAATCAAAAGTAAATCAATAAGGTTCATGTAGAAGACTAATAAAAGCGGGTGAAAACTTTATTTGTATAGTTTTGAAAAAAATATTATTGTCACAGACAATGATGTCTTAAAATGTCAGTAGGCCTATCGAGAGGTGAAGTAAGTCAATCAATCAATCAATCAATCAATCAATGTTTATTTATATAGCCCAATATCAAATGTTACATTTGTCTCAGTGGTCTTCACAGTTTGTACAGAATATCAGTATGACAATACGACACCCTCTGTCCTTAGAGCCTCACATCGTACAAGGATAAACTTCCAGAGAAAACCCACAGTTTAAAGGGAACATGGGAGAAACCTCAGGGAGAGCAACAGAGGAGGGATCCCTCTCCCAGGACGGACAGACGTGCAATAGATGCGGTGTGTAAATCGAAGAGATAATACATTTTACATAGGTAGACCAAATATTTGAAAATGCATGTGTCTGTAATAAGATTACATCTATCGTTTGTAGGGGTTTGTTTTACCCTTTTATTCTGAAGGGTTTGGCCGGAAGTGTAATTTGATTTCGCTGCAGGTGTGCAGTGCACGATCAATCACATGCCCAGTGGGTCCTGGGATAATGTCAAACTTTTCACAAAAGTAATGTCAGAAAACACGAAGGAAGGTATTTTATCTTTTCTATATAAAGATGTCCTGCAATGCTGGTCCAACTAACCCCCAGCATGAAACTATTCTATTACCTTTATTATAAATCCTCATTTCGATATTGACTAGTAATGTGCACATAGCGTTAATCTCGCTTTCCACATGTCATGAAACAAGCTAGCTGTTTTCGTGGGGTTGTTACATTAAATTAAGCTTATTATGGAGCATTCATAATTGTACTGCGCAAATGTTCATCTTTGTGTAATGTTGTGTCTTTGTAAAATACATTAAATGTAACACTTTGAAACTGTCATGAGAAAAAAGTGTACCGTTAGCCAAATAAGTAACGTGTCAAATAAGCTGTGGTTAAGGCTATTGTTTACAACTAGTGTTACGTCAACCTGCCCACGGATGTCAGTGTAACAAAGGCTATGACAAAATGAAAGTGAAATGTAATACACGCCAGCCTGAAGGTAAACAAACAGGCACTGCACGTAATAGCATGGCTACAGCTAGCAAACAGCGTTAATATGCTGCTAAAGGGGACAAATAGCCGTGAAAACCTTGAATAAAAATAATGGAAAAAAATAATGTAGAGGAATAGAAAAGGTCACAAAATAAGTTAAGTGTGGCAGTGGGAGCGAGCATGGCTTCCTCTGTTCATGCCTGGCTGATGGAAATTGACGTTATTCTGGACTTTTTTATTCTGGACAGGAAATGGGTTTGTCTCTTCTGGAACGTCAGCATACGTTAAGGCATAAAAGTCCGTCAGAATGGCAGAATCGGAGAGACTAATGCAAAGGTAAGATATCTGACTGATTTTTGAAAAATATTGAGATGAATCCATAAAGATAGGTTAGTCATTGAACAATGTGTAGCTTTAGGGTTTTAAATAACTAAGTAAAATGTTGAAACTATAAATTGACATATAGACATATTTTAAATTGATTCCGGATTTTTTATTTTATGAACGTGCCAACTGCATTTTCATTAATCCAAACATAGCCAGTGGCTCTTAGTAACTTTGGTATGGTATAGTGAGTTTAAATATTTGTTTTAGATTTTGACAATATTGAGGCAAATTTTAGTGATGTTGTAATGAAGGAATGTTAAGCATCATATTGCTTCATGTTTGGTTATTGAGATTAAGCAATGTTTCCTTGTTATTTTGATTTTATTTATCCTTATATTTTCTATTATTTTAGGTAATGTTCATGTTGTATTGTCAAATGTATTTCCTTCGATTTTTACATAATGCTAACATGGTCAATTTATGGCATTTTGTGTCTTTAACTCAAGATGTAATGTTTTTTTTAGGTAGTATGTATTTAGACCTCACCTTCTCCCTTTCTGTCTCCTCCTTGTTATTCAGATGAAGTTATTTGTTTTGACTATGGTCTGTGTATTTCTGCAAGTCAGTCTTCACAACCCAACTGGCCACTGGACTCTGCTGCCCCACAGTAAGTTTGATCTCTTTGAAAACACATTATCCTCACTCCACGTTCAAATATGTTCTTCCCTAACCTCATTTAACTCCTGTGTCCTCCTGTAGTTTTGGTCGTGGAGGCACCATGGGACCAGATGCCCCTGAGGTGCCTGGAGAAGCCAGCGGAGCTTCTGAGGAAAGACGCCAAGATCGAGGATATTTTTTGGAGAAAGGACGGAAATGAAAAAGAACAGAAAGGAAACACCTATATGCTGGAGGCAAGCTTAGGGGGCAACTTCACCTGCCACAGCAAGGATGGATCGCTCCTCAATCACACTGTTGTCCTGATCCAAGACAATGACACTAACCAGAGAAGAGGTGGAGTGTTATTTGAAATATTGCAATGTCACAGTTAAACAGCAGCACGATTTGGGGAACTTTTAAAGGATTTCAACTGATGAATTCCTTCTCTTTTTTTGTGTGTGTTCCCATTTCTGCATGTTTATGTTTCTTCCACTATTAGATGAGAATTTGAATTGCTCCGCTACAAATTACAACGGAGAGTTCCTCTGCTCTTGGCCCAAACTCACCGGTCTTGGTGGCAAAGTAGCATTTATCAAAGCTCGACGGTAAGCTCACTAGCTGCTGAAATGTTTTCTGTTTCTCTCTCCAATAATAACATCATGTTCAGACTCATGTCAGAGCTGAGACTACACAGTGACATGCATAAATACCTCCTTGTGAAAGGAAACATAACAAAGTACTTCTTTAACATGTCATGCAGGGATCATTGCAATCAGATTTGTATTTAAATAAATAACACAGCTCTAGAAGTTCCCGAATGCTGTTTTGCTACTTAGCCTTTTTGTCTATCAAATGTTGACTCATGTTAATGACATGAATATCAAAGTCTTGTCAATAAAGATATGTATTTTTGTATGCAGTGTTTCTGACAACTATGAAACCCAGTGTTCTGTGGATAAAAGCGGTCGGCGTTGGACGTGCTCCTCAGGTCAGAGTAACTTCATTTGTTCAGTGGACAAAAAAAAGAAAAGAAAAAGGAAGATCTCGTGCCGGGATGAGCAGCACTGCCCCTTCACTGAGGAGAGCCAGCATATCGACATCACTGTCTACGTGTGGAGGAAGTACTTCTATTTGGATAACTACTCCAAACGCTTTCTCCTGTCAGAGATAGGTATGTGTGGAGATGTTTTTTTGTTTTCCTGTAGCGGTCCCCTTTCTCTGTTTTTATTTGTTTTCTGATTCTGTCTGTGTTTTTCATCTCTATAGTGAAACCTGACAAGGTGGAAATCAGTAAAGTAAACAATACTATGATACAGTGGAGTTACCCGAGCTCCTGGAGCAGTCCCTACTCCTACTTCCCTCTTAGTTTCGAGATTGCCCAGCTCAGGCGGGGATGCGAAAGATGCAAGGACCTGTGCGGAAACATCAAATCAACTGAGGTAAGACACAACAACTGAAAACTGCAATTTAAAATGGAGTTAAAGTAAAAAAATGAATCTCACAAAATACAAATGTTATCAAATCAAAAAATGACGTAATATAACTTATTTTTATTTCTCAGACATTGACATTCAACTCTTCAGACGTTTGTCAGTTTAGGGTCACTCAACGTAGGACTAAGGTGGTCTGTGTCCGGGCTAAAGATGCGCTCTGTGACTCACCATGGAGCGAGTGGAGCCACATCAGGTCAGTGCCTCCCAGTGGTGGCAAGTGGGAGATTCAGGATGTATCCCCCTTTAATTCATACAAGTTGTTGTTGCTTGTCATCTGGCTTCCCCCTGCTTCTATCATTTTGTATACAGACATATTTGTATTAAAGCAAGAAGGGGATAATTTGTGAGAGAGTATAATTACTGTATGTTCTCCTTATTGCCGATTGATTAATAGTTTGAGATGATAACCTTCTCAACGGCATCAATCTAGATCTCAGGAGCTTGCATGATGTAGACAAGGTTTTAACTTTTACCTTACAGAGAACTCAATTAGATGATTTTGCTTGCCTTCTTCAGAACTAATTTCCTTGTCTTTTGTTTAACATTACAGAATGAGTTGAGGCAGGAAGAACAAAAACAACAAACGCAAGAAAAACAAACAGGAAAACAGGAAAAGAGAATCTCCAAACTGGACATATCATTGAATGTTTGTTGTGCTTTTTATTTATTTTTATTTTTATTTATCTAATAATTTATCCTGTAGTTTGTAATATTCTAACTGATGAGTACAAAAATAAAATCTTATTTAATGCAAAAATGTTTGTCTTATGTATAATTTTGCTGAATATTGGATTTTCCTTTATTTCACAGTTACAATCAGCAGCATTATTCTCTATTAGAAGAAGTGTTAATTGAAATTGGAATTGTTTACATTGTTTTTCCAAAGTATCATTCTTTACACTCTTGACGCCTAACCTTGTACCTTTTTAGTAGAGAACAGAAGCATCAATAGTTTTTTCTATTTGACTCATTTAAAAAGGGTTGCATCTTGTCAGCTGTTCATGATTTTTCCCTAACCAGTTAGGTGAGTGTGGCTTTTAGACGAAACTCTCCTTCTCACAAAGGTTCTTTGGAAGGAGATGTGGCACTTGTGGTATTTCCTCCTTTGCTTGCCAAGTGACACGTGTAGTTTGTGTTATGTTCTCTTCCCATCTCTCTGTTGCTCTCCGTCCTTCTCTATCTGTTTAGCATCATTAAACACTTTAGTTACAGTGGGGCAAAAAAATATTTAGTCAGCCACCAATTGTGCAAGTTCTCCCACTTAAAAAGATGAGAGGCCTGTAATTTTCATCCTAGGTACACTTCAACTATGAGAGACAAAAATGAGAAAGAAAATCACATTGTTTTATTTTTAAAGAATTTATTTGCTAATTATGGTGGAAAATAAGTATTTGGTCAATAACAAAAGTTCTTCTCAATACTTTGTTATATACCCTTTGTTGGCAATGACAGAGGTCAAACGTTTTCTGTAAGTCTTCACAAGGTTTTCACACACTGTTGCTGGTATTTTTGGCCCATTCCTCCATGCAGATCTCCTCTAGAGCAGTGATGTTTTGGGGCTGTCGCTGGGCAACACGGACTTTCAACTCCCTCCAAAGATTTTCTATGGGGTTGAGATCTGGAGACTGGCTAGGCCACTCCAGGACCTTGAAATGCTTCTTACGAAGCCACTCCTTCGTTGCCCAGGCGGTGTGTTTGGGATCATTGTCATGCTGAAAGACCCAGCCACGTTTCATCTTCAATGCCCTTGCTGATGGAAGGTGGTTGTCACTCAAAATCTCACGATACATGGCCCCATTCATTCTGTCCTTTACACGGATCAGTCGTCCTGGTCCCTTTGCAGAAAAACAGCCCCAAAGCATGATGTTTCCACCCCCATGTTTCACAGTAGGTATGGTGTTCTTTGGATGCAACTCAGCATTCTTTCTCCTCCAAACACGTCTAGTTGAGTTTTTACCAAAAAGTTCTATTATGGGTTCATCTGACCATATGACATTCTCCCAATCCTCTTCTGGATCATCTAAATGCTCTCTAGCAAACTTCAGACGGGCCTGGACATGTACTGGCTTAAGCAGGGGGACACGTCTGGCACTGCAGGATTTGAGTCCTTGGCGGCGTAGTGTGTTACTGATGGTAGCCTTTGTTACTTTGGTCCCAGCTCTCTGCAGGTCATTGACTAGGTCCCCCCGTGTGGTTCTGGGTGTTCTTGTGATCATTTTGACCCCACAGGGTGAGATCTTGCGTGGAGCCCCAGATCGAGGGAGATTATCAGTGGTCTTGTATGTCTTCCATTTTCTAATAATTGCTCCCACAGTTGATTTCTTCACACCAAGCTGCTTACCTATTGCAGATTCAGTCTTCCCAGCCTGGTGCAGGTCTACAATTTTGTTTCTGGTGTCCTTTGACAGCTCTTTGGTCTTGGCCATAGTGGAGTTTGGAGTGAGACTGTTTGAGGTTGTGGACAGGTGTCTTTTATACTGATAACGAGTTCAAACAGGTGCCATTAATACAGTTAACGCGTGGAGGACAGAGGAGGCTCTTAAAGAAGAAGTTACAGGTCTGTGAGAGCCAGAAATCTTGTTTGTTTGTCCATCCATCCATCCATCTTCTCCCGCTTATCCGTGGTCGGGTCGCGGGGGTAGCAGTTCCAGCAGAGAGCCCCAAACTTTCTTTTCCCTGGCGACATCAACCAGCTCTGACTGGGGGATCCCAAGGCGCTCCCAGGCCAGCGAAGAGATATAATCCCTCCACCTGGTCCTAGGTCTACCCCTTGGTCTCTTCCCAGCTGGACGTGCCTGGAACACCTCCCTAGGGAGGCGCCCAGGTGGCATCCTAACTAGGTGCCCGAACCACCTCAACTGGCTCCTTTCGACGCGAAGGAGGAGCGGCTCAACTCCGAGTCCCTCCCTGATGACCGAACTTCTCACCTTATCCCTAAGGGAGACACCAGCCACCCTGCGGAGAAAACCCATCTCGGCCGCTTGTATCCGCTTGTTTGTTTGTAGGTGACCAAATACTTATTTTACCGAGGAATTTACCAATTAATTCATTAAAAATTCTACAATGTGATTTCCTGGATTATTTCCCCCCATTTTGTCTCTCATAGTTGAAGTGTACCTAGGAAGAAAATTACAGGCCTCTCATCTTTTTAAGTGGGAGAACTTGCACAATTGGTGGCTGACTAAATACTTTTTTGCCCCACTGTATGTAGTAAGTCGAGTTTTACATTGCATCAGGACAGGTTGTAAGGCAAAGGGAATTTAAACTAAGACAAACTGCATTCTGTTCTTTTATAATCATACTAATCACATAATGTCATATCATTCAGAAGATAAAATAAATATACCAGGCAAACACAGGATAGGAAATGTGTTATTGCATCTCTCAAAGCAGATATTTAAAGATCTTTACACTTTTTTCACCTTAAATCCTATGCACATTGTGGACAAGATGGTGTCTTTTTACACAGCAGATCCAAGTAACCTTCAAATCCAGTGTTTATTTAGCAAAGTCATTACACAGATTTGTATATTCCCAAAACACCACATCACGTGTTGGAAATGCCCAAACAAACAACACCACACCTACAGAAGAGTGAGAATCTCTTCCAAGTCATAGTGGTAAACCTTCACTTCCCCTTCAGCGAAAGCAGAAGAGGTTAAGTGATGTAAGCACAGTCAGGGGCCGACATACTGCAGGTTTAACCCAACACTCCTGACCTTTTCCCAGAAAGTTTTTTATTGTTGGTTTAATGTTACAGAGAGCACATGACACATTTTCCAGTTCCCACTGAATGTAATAGGGGAAGAACATACTGATACTGCTGTAATGCACGCCCTATGGCACTATTCAACGTGACATTACATTAGATCTTCTGTATCAGTGTGTCCATTAATAAATCTCGTTTTTTCAAATTACATGATAGAGCTGATCATTGTAAGGTCATCCAGCTTCATGTTGTCTTTTGAAATGAACTAATGGATATCCAGTAAAGCTGCAAATAACAATTATTGTATTTTCATTATGGATTCATCTTTGTTTTGTCAAACCGGTAATCATGTTCTCCGTAAATTGTCAGAAAGTAGTGAAATATTCCTATTTCAGTTTGCCAAAACCCAAAGGGACATATTAGTTATTTTTTTATCTAAGAGTCCAAAACCTTAAGATCAGAATCAAATCAGAAACAGGTTTATTACCAGGTATGGTTACACTTACGAGGAATTTGACTAGGTGTCGTGGTGCATTCATAAAAGTAAAACAACAATTAAAACACAGAGAACTAGAAAAAAATATTAAAAATATAGTTAAATATAACTAATATAAAATATGGAATAAAAATAAGGCAGTAATAAGAAAAGAAAACAGATATTGTTGTACATTGTATGCATTAATGTAATGCATAGAGTCTATCATGCTAAGATATTAAGGTTATTATATTTGATACATAAAATGTATCAAATCAAAATCTTACAAAACCAGCATGGAATTTTTGCTTTAAATATTATTTAAAACAATTGTTTCAGCTATGTGTTTAATTGGATAATCTAAATTATAAGACCCACATATTTACATGAGCACAATTTCGAGACAAAGCTAGCCATGTAAAATAATGGAGGAAGTGGTTATGTTGTACTGTGCTAAAAATCTAAAGCTGAGACAGCCATAAAGGCAATTAATACATTATGAGTTCTGATGAGTCAGCCGTGACCTTGGCTTCAGTCACACTATAATGATGTATTGTTTCGCATGTCTCACATGATTTCACTGGAACAAACCGCAGTGTGTCTCAGATTAAAGGACGTCAAAGGGTACAAATGTAATCAAAGTGTTTTATTGTTTTAACGCAGCCATCAACCCAGCATATTAATAGTCAATGGATTCTCAGTCCTTTGTCGCCACCTATGAAACATTTTTTAACTCTCTTTGCTGAAGTGATAGTTGTGTGGCTAAAATTGTTTCTGGAACATGAAACTGGGGAGCAGTCGGCAGCAGAGTTGCTAAAGCCATTTAACGTCATTTGTTTTGACCTTTAGGTAAGGACAAAGAAAGCCTATGTTGTAGTCATTTTGAAATTAGACACATATCTGAACTTTCTAAAGCAAATGGAGAAGTTCACTTCTGTCTTCAAAGGGTATTACATTGGTAACTTTTTCCCACAAAAACTGTACATTCCTTCCCATCATTCCCCTCAAAACAAAGACTTGTTTCCATTTAGAAAGAAAAACAATTGAAGAAATTGAAGTGGAGTCGGTAATCCCATTCAGACAACAACAGATTTAGACTGAATACATGATTGATTGAAGGTTCATCCTCAGATGTTGCCTACAATATCAAATATAATACAACTTGAATACTCTTTTTCATAGACCTTGTCCACATGTATTGACCATGTTAGTTAATGGTTGCAGAGAAACTTGTACAGATGACATTTATCTGCATTCCACTTACTATGCAAGTGCTACATTTGACAATAGTGATTTAACTTGGACACAACATGTTTTATTTATAATCGTGCAATGTCATATTAAGGCCACTAGATGGAAACATTGCACCAAATACAGGGACTGAGATTTCTGGCTGACAGGCCTTCAATTCACCTGAAGTGAAATATGAGAGGTCATCATGGGAAAGTGCCACAGATGTGTTGTACAGCCAGGGGAAATTAAACATAATTTATAGCATGTGTGATATGTATTACTAATACACACTTTTATCTTAGTTTGCCCCTGATTTATTCCAAAATCTTAATATTTCATTCAGTTTAATAGCAGAAAAGTACTTCCTTCCATGCTTTAGAAACTATTTAACACACTGTTATGATAACGTCGTATTTTATATAGGTATCAAGGAAATGACATTCTTCTTTTATCTTGTCGACATATTTAAACGGTTAGCATCTATATTTATCTTCTTTTATGTCGACTAGAGAGCATATTGTTAGACATAAGGCCCATTCTCATAAGCATATGCCTGCTTTTTACAACTAGTCATTTTTACGAGTCTTCAATTCAATCAGGCCATTATTATCATCAGCCCAACCTTTTGATTTACGAGAACATCTGGCGGCTAGAAGAGGCGCCTCTCCTTTCTGATCACTTGCTTCAAAATGTCTATTATAACGCAGGAAAATCTTAATCGCCATCCCATATGTGGACTATTGAATGGAAGTCATATACATACACACGCCTTAACATCGTTTACATGGCGCGCGCATTCCCGCCTGTGCGTAATGACCGGGAATATTTAGCAACCCTTCCAGGGTGCCATTGAGTAAATCACAGTATTAACATGCTGGATAATCGGGCCCCATCTGACATCTCTGTTTTTGGATACTGAGACGGTGATATTTGGGCTAACAGTATGTGTTGGTGCTCGGGGATATAAATATATGCCACCCCAGAGGCCTCGAGTGTTCGCGCTGACCCGCATGCCGACCAAGGCAGACGGGATCATGGCGAGAAAGCCGGCCACAATCAGACAAATGTGCTGAAAGATGTCTCTGACCGTGTGTGTGCGCGTATGTGAGAGACATTTTATCTCACGTCGCTTTTTATTTATCACTATTTATTAAATATTGTGCTCACGTGGAGGGGTGCTCACATTTCCCCTCCCACAGCAGGAGACATAAATAAACATCTATCGACAATAATGAGATGATTGCAGGGGAGTGGTGTCCAACCTTGACCGTTTATGGCATGTATCAGACTGCTGAGACTCTAATGTCCGAGTCTGTTGGCTGCATGTATATGCATTCAAAACATGTCATATCATTGCTTAAAAAAAAAGTTTCAGACTTTGAAAATTACAGAATGGTATTTATATTGCACACATTTGCGCATTCTGTAATACTATTTTACTTTTTCCTGAGGCAGCTTTACTAATCTGTGATCCAAACGTGTCAAACTGATTTCAACCATTGCTGATAAAATCTTAATTTTCAAAGATGCACACCTGATAAAACAAACTGACTCTCTCCTTGCTCCATTTCATTACAATGAACCAAACAGGACTTGTGAACAGATGGCCCCCAGACAATTCGATTTGACAATTTAGAAATGACTCTGTAATGATGGGGGAAACCAGAACGGATGGCAGCATGGGGAAGAAATGCTCTCATGCAACCTGGGTTCGACACTGTTTCATGAGCTCACCATGCAGTTTCAGGGTCCATGCAAATGTTGTATTTCACCATTTTGTGTTAGTTTATTTGTTTTTGAGCCCTTACTTTCGAGTGTTTTCAAATTCTTTGGACAGCGAGACACATGCAGTTTAGCTGTAATCCTCATATTTATGTTGGATTCAGCACTTAGTCCCACAAGATTTATGTAATGCATCTAATCAAAGCTAATTTCAAACCATCGGGCTGTAACAGAAAAATGCTCGCAGAGACTGCCAAGCTTTTTGTGAGCTGAAACTTTTCTTAAGCTCATAATCTGCCAGAGTTGATACTCTGAATGAGCACTTGGACTGCTCAACGCGTTTGATTCCGATTTTACGAGAAAGTACATTTAAATGTCATTTTAAATGCTCAAATTAAGTTATTTGATCGTAGAAACACTCATGCACAATGTGGAAAATTCCTAACTCGTTTGTTGCTGTTGAGTTAATTTGACACAAGAAAGCAAAATTAAATTTGCACAAAACACTGCAACTATGCTCAACTGTTTGTTGGTGTTTTTGTCACATAATAATGAGACAAATATCCACTTTGTGTAATGCTTTTGTAAACATTTAATCGCATTCTGTTCCGTCTTGTTTTGCAGAGATGCGGGCACTTTTCCATAGCAGATCGAGTGACAAACGCAGCCAGAAGAGGATGGATGTCAGCACCGCCACCCCCGGGCTCCTCTCCGCTCTGCCCTTTAGTCGCAGTGGGCAAACTGCGTGGATTAAACTAATGTACTCCCCTGAGCTGATGTTTGATATACGTTAATTGTCAATGCACAAGACAACATGAGCGCACACACACATACGACCTGTGCACAGCTTCTGACTAAGTGGCCGGGGCGGGACGCTGGGACGAGGCGGGGACAGCAGGCAGGCGGGCGGGCAGCGTGCTCGTCTGGGTTGGTGGACAGCTGATTGTCCGTGTTATTAACTGTGTTTGGGGGCGTCCCCGTTCGCTTAGACCACGCCTCCCTCACCTACTAGTTCTCTCCTGTTTGGCATCCCAGAGATGGTCCAAAGTGATCCCTCAGGGAAGAATAGAGCGCAAAGCACCGGAGCAGGAGCTGACGAGGAGTGGAACAGACGCTGTTGCCCAGGACTGCTTCTTAATTGCGCGTAATCTCCCGTTTTCATTCATCTGAACAGAGGAGAAGTAAATAAAACGACGGAGCGAAGCGTGTTTCATCTCCTTGGTTTTCCTTCACACCGTGGACTGTTTGCAAGGAAAAAAGTGACATTTTGCTTGTGTTTCTGTCAGCTGCACCTTGATCCGGGGGACTGCCGCCAACTCAGTGCAGCCTCTCATCCTGCGCTTCCCCTTTCATCGCTCTCAACGGTGTTCATCTTCACAGCTGCTGCTGCTGCCGCTGCTTCCCCCTCTTTTTCTTGTGGAGTCGCTGACATGAGGTGCAGCTAACCCTGGATGCTGACAGCTCCCCTTTTCCTTCCACATGTCGCATATTTTTGTTTACTTTGAGAAACACACGCGCAACTAAACGCCAAGTGAAATAGACCACGCCACTTTGCTCCTCTGACAGTGCGATCAAACAGACGCAAGAGGAGGGAAGGCAGGAAGAAGACAAAAAGGAGGGAGCAAAGGAGAGGAGGATATAGAGAGAGTGAGAGAGAGATAGCGACGGTGTGAAGGTGCGTTTTGATGTTTGGCATCCACGAGAGCATCCAGAGGAGTGGGAGTAGTATGAAAGAAGAGCCCATGGTGGCCGGGATGAACGCGGTTCGGACATGGATGCAGGGCGCCGGAGTGCTGGACTCCAACACAGCCGCCCAGAGGTGAGCCTGAGGCGGCCTTGGCGCTGCGCTGCACCGGGGCGTGGAGACCGGGGAGCGCGTTCAGATCCGTGGTGTTAGAGACGGAGGGGCTGCATCACTCGGGGCAGCTCGCGTTCCCAGAGGACGTACAGTTGGATAACCACTGTTCCTGCTGGCTTTTATAAGTTTGCAGCTCTAAATATAAGATAAAATAATAACTGCGTGTGCCTCAGAGTGGTTTAGCATATTTCTTGAGGAAAAGCACAGTTAGCTCCAGGCACTTTACGGCTTGTAGTTTAAATGAAAGGCTTGGATTCACTTTGGTGGGCTATGAGAGTGAGTTTAAGATGTTCACCTTACTTCGGTGGTGGTTAAGCTTTTCATTTTAGTAAGCAGAGGTTATTTTTTGCATATATTTCTACAGTTCAAATTCAGTGTTTTTTTCAACCAAAAAATCTAATTCCTTATTAAATTTAGAAATAAAATATCACACTTCTATTGACAGTATCCTCCTGCCACCAAAGCAATTTATTTGTCAAAATTATCTTTGAATAATACATTGGTATGTTTTAACTGTTTTAGGCCTGTAGCTCAAAACTTGTACTTAGTTGTTTAATGATTGTTGATTTAAACTTAAAATGGCCTTTCAGCGAATTAGAAAGATGTTTTAATTAAATTATGCCATATATGTAGCCTATTTAAGGTTTTTATAATGGACAGTGACTGAAACATAGGCGATTGTAGATTATATATTCTAAAGCTAATCTCATTTATGTTGCAATTTAATTGAATTAAATAATTGTAACTGTCTCCGTGGTGGCTGCTGCTGGTTTGTGCTTGTGTCCGCAGCGGAGTGGGTCTGGCTCGGGCACACTTCGAGAAACAGCCGCCCTCCAATCTTCGCAAGTCCAACTTCTTCCACTTCGTGCTGGCTTTGTACGACAGACAGGGCCAGCCGGTGGAAATAGAGAGAACCACCTACATCGACTTTGTAGAGAAGGATAAGGTGAGTTTGCACATTTCATAAAAACCCAAAACAAATCACTACATGACAGTTTGTAATAAAATCTTTAAAATAAACTTGTAATGCGTGCATTTTAGCGGAGCATCGACTGATGAATGCACAGTATATTGGTTGTTAAGTCAAAGTGATAAATTACCAGACGTGTGTTAACAAAGTGGCCAGACGCACACAGCAGGGATCATGGGTCCTGGAGGCTTTTTAGATGTGGTTTCCTGAAAGATTTACACACTTCTGATTATCTTAGCTTTTCTTTATAAATATGGAACCTTCGAAGTTAATGTTGAACTAATTTACGTAAAGGTGTAAATCAAGTGAATTAACACTTTTGCCACTATTATTAATATTTCGTATGTCAGTTGAGCACAGCGGGTTGCTTTATTTCTGCAGGTGTTGTCAGACACAATATTTCATTTTCCAAAAAACCATCAATATTCGTGTTTGATACGTCGATCAAGCGTAATATTGATCTATTTGCAAGTAGCGGTAAATGGGAGTGTTTTACTTTAAATGCTTGTTTTATTCATCAGCTCTTGTATTGACTTGTTTATTAGATCCAAATGGCATTTTACTGTGTGTCAGTATTAACACACATTAATATTATATACCGTACACAATGTGATTTACTGAATATATAAATAATATTATTGTATCTTTAACCTTTGTGGTAATATTTTCAAACGATTTCCGTTTCTAATTTAGGTAAATATAGTTGAAAAGAGTTCTATATTACAGTTATTTTTTCAAAAGGTCAGATTTTCGAGAAATTACGTGTTACGCTATATTTCATCAAAACATGTAAAGAAAAGTAGTTCAAGTTTCAAACTTTTTTTCTTTCTTTTGTCTGCGTGGATGTCATATCGAAGTAATTTAAATTATATTACAGTTCGACAAACGTGTGCTATGTTGTGGACGCGCAGTAGAGTCCCAGGAGGAGATGCCTGCTCTGACCGGCTCTGCTTGCTTTAATTTTCATAGGAAACGACGGGGGAAAAGACCAACAATGGGATCCATTATAGGCTTCAGCTCCTCTACAGTAACGGTGAGTTTAGCTTCCATCATTTTTTTTATTGAGCAATAACAAAAGCAGTGTGTGAATGATACGCCAAAGCAACGAGAGGAAACTCGGGAAACAAATGTCTTAAGAGGTCACATCGTGTTTTTTACATGTATTATTTTTTAATTAATCGTGAATGAGTAATGCTTTATGTTAAATGCTTAAAATGTTATTTACACATTATTTTAATTACCACAATATGATTCTTATTTACTTATTAGTTTTAGGTTTGCATTATTATAATTATAATTATGTTTTGCTTGGAGCTTCCTACATTAAATAGATCTTCTCCGGTCAGCAGTAAACAACCCAAGGCAGCATGATAAAATGTTTGCCATCTTACTTTTTAATGATTCTTTTTTTGTAGTCTTGTTGCCTCGATTGAATAATTAAATAATCTTGATTATAATGCAATCATCCCTGCTGTGCACATTTACAAAGTTCTTAATACATTTTTAGCGATAAAATCAACAGGGATAAATAAAAAAAAATAAAAAAATTCAAGTCTCAAGCAAAATGACAGCATGCAACACATACAGAAAGTCATTACTAACAGTACGGGCTCAATCGGTTTCCATAAGTGTCTCAGAGGAGACTTCAGATTGAGTACAACTTGTGATCTGAAATATCCCCCAGAATGGGGAAAGCTTTGCCTCAGATGTGAAGTAAAGCCTGCCGGTCACATTTGAATCATTTCCCTCTCTCTGTGTCTCTGCAGGGATCAGGACTGAGCAGGACTTGTATGTTCGTCTCATCGACTCTATGACTAAACAGGTAAGAGGTCTGCATTAAACTACAGGTTTAAAGAGTGAACCCGTGCATCCGTTCGCGGGTTGTGTGGGTCTGAATGTTGCCCCTACCTCCAACCAACCGCCCCCCTCCTCCACCTCCTCCCCCGCTGCATGCCTGTGTCTGAGACCCTCAACTTCAGCTCAGCACAGGCGGCTTGATAAACGACCTGTCTTACCTGTGGAATACATTTACAGGGGCCCAGAAAAGTAGAGGACATGTGTCCTCATACTCTACCTCTGCACAGCAGCCAGTTAGTGGGGATGGTGTGTGGATGTGTGTGTGTTTTTACAAGCACCAGGCGGTGTGTGTGTGTGTGTGTGTGTGTGTGTGTGTGTGTGTGTGTGTGTGTGTGTGTGTGTGTGTGTGTGTGTGTGTGTGTGTGTGTGTGTGTGTGTGTGTGTGTGTGTGTGTGTGTGTGTGTGTGTGTGTGTGTGAATATTTCAGCGAGGTGCAGAAGCGGTTGTTTGAGAGAGACAGTGATGCATGCCAGCACACTCTTTGAGGACCTTGACCCTCATTTCCTCAATGTGAACAGAACAAACTATCCCAGAGTGTGTTATGGCCAATTCAATCACACAAAGAAATACAGAGCAGCACATGTGGGCTGGCGCAGACTGAGGGAATTCTCCGTACGGATGACTTAAACACGCAGAAAATAAGCCCCTTCAACGCTGTTTTGATATCAGGTCTTTTGTTTTGCCAATTCCGCCTCTAGTGCCATTAGGCTTGAAGAGAGTTTGCCTTAGAATGAAAGGAGTAGGAGGGGATGTTTTTTGTGCGTGTGTGTTTGTGCACGTGTGTTGGCATGTTTATCAGTGTGTGTGTGTGTGTGTGTGTGTGTGTGTGTGTGTGTGTGTGTGTGTGTGTGTGTGTGTGTGTGTGTGTGTGTGTGTGTGTGTGTGTGTGTGTGTGTGTGTGTGTGTGTGTGTGTGTGTGTGTGTGTGTGTGTGTGTGTGTGTGTGTGTGTGTGTGTGTGTGTGTGTGTGCAGGGTGATCACAGCCCTCGAGAGCATGTTGAGTGGGGTTGGAGGGGTAACCAGACTAGATTTTTGGACGCTGTGCTGTATGGACCAGATGGTGCACTATACTCCAGTCTGGCAGTCCAACTGCTCACTGTACACAGCATATAAACATACGTGCACGGACTAACACATATGCAATTGCAGGAGTACGCACATGCACAACACAAACACACACACACACACACACACACACACACACACACACACACACACACACACACACACACACACACACACACACACACACACTTTCTCTTTAACTGTCTCTGTCAGAACAGAGCGTTCCTGTTCAGGAGGACTGGATTCCCACGACACACACATTTGCCAGATAGGCAAAACTACTCCCAGATGAAAGAGACACACTTTTTCTCTTTTTTTAATTTGCCCCTGCATCATGGCTCCCTTTTTTCACATGCCAATTAAAAAAAAATCTCAATCACAGTTATTTTGAATCTTCTGTGATTTCTTTTTTTTTCTTCTCCATCCTTCAGGCGATTATCTATGAGGGCCAGGATAAAAACCCAGAGATGTGTCGGGTCCTGTTGACCCACGAGATCATGTGCAGGTAAGACAAGACACACCCAGGTATAGCTGTCATTTATTGGTCCAATTGACACTTTGTACCCGATCAACATATATACTTATTTCACATCGGATGTGACTCTGTCGGTGTAAAGTGGTGGCAAATACATGAGGAGCACTGCTCAATTACAATCATATTCTTATAATTTTCCTCAAAGTGGGTTGGGAAGATGTGCCCTGGCCTATTTCTGTGTGTGTATGTGTGTATATGTGTGTGTGTGTGTGTGTGTGTGTGTGTGTGTGTGTGTGTGTGTGTGTGTGTGTGTGTGTGTGTGTGTGTGTGTGTGTGTGTGTGTGTGTGTGTGTGTGTGTGTGTGTGTGTGTGTGTGTGTGTGTGTGTGTGTGCATCCCTCTCATGTTCAGCTAATTAGGACAAGGAAAAGCTCATTACTCAAACCCATCCTCCTTAGTCTGTGTAATACATGCATGTTGCTGTGTCCTGACACTGAGCTATGTGCAGAGGGGGACAGGCTCGGATTACACATAAAATACAGACACTTGCACAGTCAAATATACAGAAGCAAGCGTAGTGATTTTGCAGGCCTGTGCGTGCATTTACAATCAATAAAAGCATCACAAAGTTTGTGGTTGCCCCCATACAAACCAGCCGTTTAGAAATACATGTAGAGTTACATGTAGAGAATATAGCCAGTGGCAAAGTGTAGCCACTTCCTGGTTATCACACAAGGCCATTTAGACCACTTGTTTTCATACGCTGCAGGAAACGGTCGAGATCAGAAATCTGATCTGGCTCTCCAAACCTCCTGTCCTGAGGGACGCAAGAAAGTAGGGGGGAGGGTCAATCTGTCTCCCCCCTTTCTCTCCCTCTCTTTTGTGTCTTTCTCCATCCCCTCCCACACACACACATGTACAGTAGAAGCACACATGGAGTCAGACACAGGTACAGACAGAGAAGAAAAGGTAGACGCTGTGATACTTTCTGGGGGATATAGGGGGGCTGACGGCACACAACAACACTGTTATATTGTGCTGCAGTCAAACGATTCAGAAAGGACTCGTCACATCAGTATGCAACCCCCTTCTACCCAGCATGCACTACTCCCCAGGTCCAGTGGGACCACTCTGTGACCCACTTCTGAGAGAGAGAAAAGCGCGAGAGAGAGAGAGAGAGAGAGAGAGAGAGAGAGAGAGAGAGAGAGAGAGAGAGAGAGAGAGAGAGAGAGAGAGAGAGAGAGAGAGAGAGAGAGAGAGAGAGAGAGGCGGGATAGAGGGAGGGGACGAGCACTGAGGAAAAATAGAGAACATAAGATGTCTGGTTGTGTGATGTCTGACAGAAATTGAGCTAACCTGAGCCCTGGAGGCTAATTCAAGTTTGTATCCAGCTCCATTCAAGCTCACTGCTTTAGCTCTCCTCCTCAAAACTTCTCCAAAAAATCACCCCGCTGATCTCACCTACTGTAGCGCTAGAGCCCCGGTCTTACCTCGGGAAGCCCGGCAGAAATCCAATTCACATTGTTTCTTAAAACTCTGCCAAAGTCCCACGCCCTTTTACTCCTCTTTCTCTTCCCTGCACCCTCATCTGACTTCCTCTCCCTCTCTGTGATGTACCTTATCGTTATTTCTCTGTGTTACATCTCAGTGACTAACTCTGCTTTGTCTTTACTTCCCCCCTCCCCACAGTCGATGCTGCGATAAGAAGAGTTGTGGCAACAGGAACGAGACCCCATCAGACCCTGTCATCATCGACAGGTAAGAAAACTTTGCCCTTTGACCTCAGCCGATGTGATGTGGCGCTGTCATCGCAGAGACAAGTGTAGCACATCAGCTGCCTGTGGCTCAGAATAGGAGCTGTGCAGAATACACTGGTAGCAAATGTGGCAGAAACAACCCGTACATATACAACATTTTCATATAAGTGGAGTTAACAAATGGAAGCATTTGATTTGTCTGAGAAAAAAAAGAACCTGCACGTCTAATAAGACAGGCCGCAGGCCGTTTAAAATTACAGAAACCTTAATCGTCTGTGTGTGCAAAATGTGTGAAACAGCAGTAAATAATATGCCGTGTGTGTGAGAGAAGTGGAGAAGCAATCACAGAGCAGTTGAGCTCTGCTTCAAGTGTGGTCAAACAGTGTTTGTGTGGTTGGGCTGATGACTTAGCTGATGAGCAGTTAGGGTTACAGCTACAGCCTGGCGGTTGTGTGTGTGTGTGTTTCTGTGTATAAATCTGGACTGTTTTACACTGAAGCGCTTTTGACACTGGCAGACTCCTGTACACACACACACACACACACACACACACACACACACACACACACACACACACACACACACACACACACACACACACACACTTTTCTTCAAGTGTACACCTTTCTCCTGCCGTCATAAACCACCTCTGAATGATGCAGCAGCTCGCCTGATTTACTGTCAGTTGAAAAAACCGGTGTGTAGATTTACAGTCGGGCCTGTGCTGTGTGCACGTGTGTGAATAATGCAGACCTACAGTGTGAGGGAAATGATTTGTTTATACTTGAGCAGTAGTTGCAGCGTGCAGATTAAAAGCTGTACTTGGAGGCTGTGTAAATGATTTCTCCATTAAGTATCTCCTTTTCTGTTTGTTTTCAACCTATCCAAACAAATGCATGGTCATGTCGTGCATCGTAGGTCATTTAGGTGTTATGTCTGATTTGAATTTGTCACATTTGAGTGTATTTGTGTTAGTGTTAATGAAGCAGTGACCTGTGCTATCTGATGAACACAGCTGTCCTGTGCTCGCTGCTGCTGTCAAAAGCCACTCTTTACCTGAGTGTGTGTGTGTGTGTGTGTGTGTGTGTGTGTGTGTGTGTGTGTGTGTGTGTGTGTGTGTGTGTGCGCGTGTATGTGTGCGAGTTTGTGTGTGCGCCACCCTTGTTCCGCTCCAGCGAAGCGGAAGGCCTCACCTCAGCGCTCCCTGAGACAGCTGCACCCCGCCACGTGGCCTCACACAACACGCCTGCCCATCACTCTGTGCCATATCTTTGATTTTTTTTGTTTGCCATGTGTGCGTACTTGTTGAATTTCTCATCTGTCACCCATCCTCGCTTCGCCGTACGGTTAAACTTTCCCTTTCAGTTTGCCGCAGTTTGAGCAGAGGCACCTTGGTGAAACAGGCTGATCTCTGCTCTGAACAGCTTTCCCGCACTGAGCATGTGTTGTGGTCGCTCGCTGGCGGTATTCCCTCGACGCCCAATGGCTCAGGTGTGAGGGCAGCATTAACGAACAACAAATTAGAACAGGGGGAGGGAAAACAACAGCAATATCTCTGTTTTCCTCTCCAGCTCTTTCTCTCTTCTCTTTCTGGACAGGAAAATAGGTCAGGTGAGAGGAGAGCGAACAGAGGGGTTGGCTCGCTTTAAAGGGGGGGGACTGAAGGGGAATTAAGGAGGGTGGGTTTATACGTTTGCTCATTTAGTACCAATATATTCTTGGCAGTTGTAATAAACAAACAAACAACTGTGAGGGTGAAACTGACTCAATTACCACGAGTTCCCCTCCTTCAAATTCATAAAGAAATACCATCAACAGCCCCTCTCCACCCTTGAAGTTATTTAGTTCGTTAAATAAGGGCTCGTTAGCCCTCTGCTGTTTTGCAGAGATGATTAGATTTTACAGCCCTAATTAGCTGGGCTAGCTCTAACTCTTCTGGAAGAGTAATGGGTCTGATTGCCTAATTAGCTCTCTCTCGTTAAGACGGGAGAAACAGGCCACTGCAGCAAAACCGCAGGAATGAGGAAAAATAAAGTCAGCTAATGAGAAACTTATTTGATTGTTAGGAGAACAAATCTGGTACAGTGAGGATCTGCAGCGCTCTGGGTGCTGCGCTCTCTCACCGGGAGAATCTCCCTCACCCGTCCCTTCACCTCACCTCCTGTTGCAAAGAGAATTTGTTTGGGGTTTAGAGCGTCTACAAGGACCAATGCCATGCAGATTTTAATTATGAAGCATATTTGTTTAAGCTGATAGCAAAAAGCACTTTAACATTTCTTAGATTTTTACTCAACTTGAAAAAAAACCTTCCCCACAATCTGTCCTGTTTTCAGGAGCTTTATAGTTTATATCATGGTAGCAGCAACGTGTATTTTAATTTGTAGCGTTGTCATCCCTTTGAGTGTCTCTTTAAGTCCATCTGATTTGAATGAGTCAGTCCTGAAGATAGAGACAACTCATGCTATAATGTATGCTCTTAACCTTTGAGGAGGGGGGTTCTTGGTAATTCAGAGAGACCTTGGCATGATGTGTTGTGTCTGCGCTTGACACTGGCCAGGGGCAGCAGCTGAAAGGTGAGAAGCTCATGTGCGCCTCTCTATATCTTCCCCGGGGAAACATGTGTGGTCCACTTTAGCCTCTTACAGAGGCAGGATAATATGAGGGGAGCCCCCACCTCCACTCCCACCTCTCTCCATCACTCCTGGTTAGTGTGGGGTTAATCATATGCAGTCACTGCTAGTCAAACTATCATGTGCCTGGATGGGCCTCAAATCACAAGCACATTTCCCTCTCACCTTTGCTTTTCCTCCACATAGCTTTTCTTGAATCCACACAGATCTGTTTTTTTTTAATTTACTTGCTGCATCCTGATAATTTAGGACAAATCTGACTCGCTTTGACTGTCCCTCCGGCCCCATGTGTCCTCTCACGCCTCCTCCCACCTGTGTCCCGTGGCCCTTTCCTGCCCGGCCAGCTCCCCCAGGCCCGCCGCAGGGTGTCCCCCACCCAGGCAGGGAGAGCCTCTCTGGAGGGGGGAGAGAAACTCTCTGTGACCAGTGATAAGGATCCACTGGATGGCCCTGCATTTCCCATTGTCTGTGCAAGTTTACATGCACAGACAGTGTTATTTCAGGTTTATAGCTGTTTTTGAGTGTGTTTTCAAACACACACTCCTGCAGCCTGCCGTTGATGTGGCCCATTTCCTTGCATGCGTGTCTGTGCTTGTGTATCCGCATCAATGTTGGTTATTTCCCCAGGAGTGTGTGTGTGTTGATAGAGGCCATTTCCTGGCGAGTGTGTGTGTGTGTCTTGAGTGAAGAATGTCGGGCAGGAAGTGCTCCTCCCGGGGAGGATGATGTCATGGCCGACAGTTTCCTGTTCTCCGAGCTGGTGGAACGGAGCGGCTCTGCTTCACGGTGGGTAGCTAGTGCTTGTGGAGCAGGTTCTGGTTCATCTCCGCCCTCCGCAGCCCGACACCTGCTCTGGTTCTCCACCAGATAACCCGACACATCTGGAAGTCAACTTTTCAGTGTTGTGAGGATTGCATTTTCCAGGCCGATGCCTCTTGCCGCGCTGCTTGTTTGTCACTCTGTAGTGGGGAACCCCCTCATTGTTTTGGTTGTTATGTTTGGATGCACTTCCTGGGGTGAGAGGTCATATGTTGCCTTGGCTGGGCTAACGTGCTCTAGTGAATAATGTATGTCATTGACTTTATGTCAGCCCTGCCAGCCCCCCAAGCCGAGCCCACCCATGTTTAATTCATCCATCTCATCTGTGTGTGTGTGTTGCCTGCGATGTGTGTGCGTATGTGTCATTTAGAGGCCCAGTCTGCACCTGTCCAGCCATTAGCCCCCTTCTCATTTGCATTTGATGCTAATGTGGTTTACTGGCAGCGCCTTCCGTCCCCTCAGCTTAGTTTCAGTTTCATATCCATGACTCTGTTAGTGAGAAGGTGAAAACACACTTACAGTGCAGCTATCCCACATTCTTGTCAGTGAATCTGCCGATGTGTTTGACGTCTGTTGAGCTCTTTATTAGTTATTTGTGACGTCCCACTTCCTGGACCTCTTTTTGTATTATACAGGATAGTCATTCTTTTCCCCCCTCTTGTCCGCTTGTTTCTCATCGCTGCTTTTCTATTGTGTCTTTAACCACCTATCACTAGCTGTACATTTCCCTTCAAGACAAAGAGAAGCTGGAGTCATGACACCCTGAGGCTGACAGCATCTCTCTTCAGTGTTTCTCTTTAGGGGAGGAGAGATCTTTTTATTTTAGGCTTTTTTTTTTTCTTCTCATATGTTTCTTTTGTTCATTTTTGGCTGGTGGTGGTGGTGGGGGGGGGGGGGGGGGGGCAGCTGCATTACACTTTATGGGAGGCTTTTAAAAGGACTGGCCCTGAGCTGGTTGTGGTGTTTGAGCAGGGCTCAGGGGCAAAGAGGCAGAGTTGCTGGCTCATCGATATGCAGGCAGAACTCCCCTCCCTCAGGTGTTGGCCGCCTCACAAATCTGCCCCACACAAGCACGCACGCACACACACACGCACGCACACACATGCACACACATGGACACAGATGCAGCTCTCACCCTCAAATAAAGTTATACACAAATACATATTCAGGCGCATGCGCACTAATAAGAATCCACAGGCGGGCAAAAATATAACACACACACACACATTGACCTGCAGCTCTCTGCATCTGTTTGGTTGTGTTCTTTTTTCCCCTGCGGTAGTCGTCCCCCCCCCCCCCCCCCCAGGGGTTGGAGGTAAGCGCAGCCCCAGGGGACGGACGGCTGCGCTGATTGACAGCTGGGAGTTTTGAGGTCGAGGAGCCTTTAAAACAGCGCTGCCTCCTTCTCTCTCATCCAGACCTTCAGCACTCTCACCCCCAACAACTGGCTCACTTTCATTTTGCCAGCACCCCACGAAAATAAAATAATTAACACATCATTCCCAGAGTAAACATGGGTTTGTTTCCATGATATGAAATATCAAATTAGCACAAGCTGTTTTTGTTTTGTGGTGAGGAAACAACGAGGGTAAACACTGGAAGTACGTGTTTAATGCTAAGGTGCGTGTGTGTATTTATGTTTTTAATTCTTTCCCCAATAAACCAAACCGAGCCACTATCATACTTTATAGGTAGTTAGGCTAATGCTCCCCAGCTGAATGCAAGTAACAAAAAGTTTATTAGGGCATATAAAATGTAATTTACAAATGTCAAAACTGAGAAAAGTTCTGGGCCTCATGGTTGTAAATAGCCCTGTTGTAGCTCTATTTTCTCTGCAAAATGCTTTGTCATTACTGCTTGACATTCCCTGCTTGACCTGGCTGCTCAGCTTGGCCGTTCCCACTGCCTTTGTGTCGAGTTTGTTCTGCCCCAGAATGAAGGGGTTCGGCCGGCCAGATCTGACCCAAATGAGTAGCGTCCTACTTCTCTGAGAGCTATTTAAGACATTTCTGGTGTTGTAAATTGCAGGCCGGAGAGATAGAGATAGAAGGGGAGTGAAACAGAAAGAAGATATACTTACTATGTGTAAGGTCTCATGCATGACGTGGGAAATGTGTGTGTGGCTCCGCCAGTGAGGGAAGGGTACCGTTTTCCAGGATTTAGTCCGTGACTCGCCCTAGAAGATGCGCTCAATTTGCTTTTCAAATGAGGCGTGAAGAGCGCGAGCATGTGCCTCTCGGTGTGACGCTATACATTTTGACGTGCACGCTTATGTGTGTGTGCGGCAGGGGCAACGCTTTGTTTTCTCAGCGCTCTGATGTGTGTGGACAGTCGAGCGCACGGCCCACTAAGTGCTCTCTCACAGGCAATGTGTTACATGGCTGCCTGTGCTGCTGCTCGTAATTGAATAGACACAGCAGCTCCTCTCAGCGAAGGATCCCAGGCCCTCCGCTCCCATCAGGCTGAGTATAGCCTCCCAGCCCTTCACTGATGATTCATTGTTTACTGATTATTTCTGCTAAGCGAGAACGCAGACTCTACGCCCTCATGCCAGCTCCACATGCCCCCCAACCTGGCGTCTCACTTCCCATCGGCCAGTTTCCATCCCAGCGCCTCTTTTGGCGCCTTACCTCAGCTCTGTAGCCCAGGATGTAAGTCCAGGTGTCCAGGATGAGTGCTGGTGACCCGCTGTGCCCGAGCAAGATGTATAGTCTGTTGATTGTTTTCCATCAATCTGTCCAGGAAGAATGGATCGCTGGCCAGGCGCTGTGAGCGGCGCTCTCAGTTTCACAATGGAAGGAAAACCTGCACGGCATGGGGGAGACTGGGAGGGAGAGATATGGAGTGTGATAGTGGTGGTGAGACTCTGCAACAGTGATCCTTTTCATGTCCTCTGATCATTTAATGAGATATTTCTGCAGGATGACTTTAAAAAAAATTCAGAAAACATAAAAAACCCTTCGACGTCTATCATGGCTATTTAGTATATCATTATTTTCAAGTTTAACCATCTGCTTATATATGAGTTTTGTGACATTGAGCTTGACTAATATGAGCTTTAATGTTAGGAGACAAAAATAAATCTTAAAGGAAGTATCTCTGGTGTAATTAAACGTAAAGCAACCACGTCAACATGCAGACAATTATGGTCAACAGCATGGTTCGATCAAAGGGATGATATGTTCTTACATTTCTAATATATTCTTTTTACTTTGCATTAATCATGAACAAATGAGACCCAAGCACATGTCACTGTTTCACTTCAAAAAGCCGAGCCGAATTTAAAGGCCTTTGTTTGTGTTTATGTAACTGATGAGGGGAGACAAAGTAAGGCGTGGGCAAATCGACTGAGACACTTTGTTGTTTTACACCGCCTCACCCCCTTTGTGTGTGCGCGGCTCATGTTGTTTGTTTGTTTACAGAGTGGCTTGACCTCGCTGGGAGGAATGTTCACTCGTTTCCTTTACTTGTGCGTCTCCTAATGTGTTTGTCTCTCTGATTTTCACCATCCACGTGTACCTTTTCCTTTATCTCTCTTTCTCTCTCTACCTGGCCCTCTGTCTGTCGTTGGTTCCTCCCACTCAGAACTCCAGATTTAACTCTGAAGGTTTTTCTGGTTAATCACACTTGGAATCTTCCTCCTGCGTTTGAACGCTCTTGCTCGGCAGCGTGTTCTTCCTCGATCTCTGCGTGCGGCGCCGGAGAGTCACGCTAATTATCCCAGTTATTGGCTTCTCCGACGCAGACGCTGTGATTTACATGAGGTGACATTCAGTTCAAACATGCAGACCTTCGCAACCTTTTTCTGGAAAACAATTAACAGCGCCTCTTTCTCTTCTGCCTCCCTCCCTTACCCCTCGTTTTCTCTCTCTACACCACTCCCTCTCTCTCTTCCGCTGGCTATTGTCTTCACACAAACAGGGGAGATTTATTGCCAAAAGAGTGAGGGGTGTGCAGAAAGGTAAAAGCTGTTGGTGTATTGTCTTTAGCAAGTGATTACTTGCTTGTTAATTGACAGAGTAAATCTGTGTAGACTGTAGCCTTAAATCAAAAAACCTAGTCCATACAACTCCTCTCCTTCTGCTACTTACCCTAGACAATTAAAAAAAAACACTATAACACACTTGTAGTGGTGGACATGTAACCCACACACACATGTTCAAACACAAAGGCAAACTTACAAGCGTGCCGCTAATGAAGCGTGTCTCTCTTCTGTCATGACGCCTGTGTTAGCATGACAAGATGTTTACACACACAATCACGGCCGCTCTCTGATGTGGGCCAAGATGAAAGGGAGATGAGAGGAGGAAGAGGAGGCAGAGACGTGACGGTATGGACTGCTTTTCAATGTTTGACAGGAGGACAGTTGTAACAGCCCCCCACTGAGAGCCAAGAGAGACACGTAGAGAAATACATCCTCGACATACAGGGAGGAACATACCTGGAGGAAATTGTTCTGAAAAGGAAAGAGGTTTTTTTTGTTCTTTTTTTTTCTTCATTCTTGAATGAGGCGTAAAACAATTAGATCCACCCGTTTCCCCTTGTCCCGCAGTGTAGATTACAAATGAGCAAACCTGGCATTTATCACATCACTACAAACATTTATTAAAGCCGGTTCCCCTCTAAAGCTGCAGAGATAACAGTGGGTAATTGCAGAGACTGGCTCTATTAGTTAAGTATGCCTAATGTCACTGCCTCAGAGCATTAGTGGACGCCGTAGTATTATGTTCCTGTGCTCATTACCACCCCACTCCCCTTCAAACAGATACACACATATTCACACACCCTCTCCCCCTCCATTGACCCTGCAGCAGGAGTCTGTGCCACTCTAATGAGAAATGGAAAACACTACTCCGCAAGCTCCAAGACACACACACGCATACGGACACACACACACATGCTCGGCGGGAGCCATTACAAGGGGACAGAGGGGTACAACAGTATAATCACACACGCCCAGGGAAACAATTGTGCCGTTATCAGAGTGATCACATTATAAAAGTTTAATAAACACCAAACGGCCTAATGGTGAATTAGCCTGCATCTGCCCTGTGTTGTGCCAGGCTATAATTAGTGATTTAACAGAGACAAACAAATGTTTTTCGTCACAGATTTTCACAGTCAACCCATTTTCTGGTGAATTATTGGACTTCCACAAACTTGACTCCAAGACACCAAAAAGTCACACAAAACACACAGTCACTGAGAGAAGAGTTTGGCTCGAGCCCCAGTCTGGTTTTCTAAGTGCCACTTGAGATGTGTATGGAGAGAGGCGGATGGGTGCTTGAGATTGTTGAGGAGGAGGAGAGAGTGAAGGAGGGAGGCGGGTGGGACAGACGAAAAGAAACAGGAAGAGACGGCATTGAATGGCGTGGAATAAGTCAGTCAAGAGGAGGGGGGGGGGGGCAGGACGTCTATCCCCATTCTCTCCTGGGCAAAATGAGCAGTTGTGTGTCTATTTTGATACGTTTGTGTGTGTGTGCATTTCTGTGTGGTCAAATCGATGACAATCTATAATTTACAATCACAAGGACCTATCACTTTTTATAGGGCCTCCATCCCCGCTCATCAATATTACATCAGGACCCAGACTCTCAGTGTGAGGGAGCAGGAGGGCGAGAGTACGGCTGGGGAGAGAGAATATGGCTTTGGTCCAGTGTGTGTGTGTGTGTGTGTGTGTGTGTGTGTGTGTGTGTGTGTGTGTGTGTGTGTGTGTGTGTGTGGTGTGTGTGTGTGTGTGTGTGTGTGTGTGTGTGTGTGTGTGTGTGTGTGTGTGTGTGTGTGTGTGTGTGTGTGTGTGTGTGTGTGTGTGGGGGGGGGGGGGGGAAGCAGAGTGGGAGGATGAGGGCATCTGCTGAGGTTGTATAAAACATTGCTTCCAGCATACACAAATGTGCGCATACCCACCTTGCATGTGTGTCTGTGCGCGTCTGCATCTGTCCGACTGCTTTTGTGTGTGTGTGTGTGTGTGTGTGTGTGTGTGTGTGTGTGTGTGTGTGTGTGTGTGTGTGTGTTTGTGCGCGGGTGCTCGCCAGCTGAGTGACAGTTTAGTATTGATCTGCGGGAGGCCCTGGTGTCATTAGACCCAGTATGGACCAGCAGGCACACATGGAGGTCAGGGCACGGAGTTTGTGCATGTGTGTGATTGTGTGTGTGTGATTGTGTGTGTGTGTGTGTGTGTGTGTGTGTGTGTGTGTGTGTGTGTGTGTGTGTGTGTGTGTGTGTGTGTGTGTGTGTGTGTGTGTGTGTGTGTGTGTGTGTGTGTGTGTTGAGGAGGAGTGGGGGACCAAGTGTTCAGTAGTGACAGGCTCAAGCCTCTGAAAGAAAATCAATCGTGTCATAAGAGGAAGGTTTCCTCCAGCCTCCTTCTCCCTCTCTCACTCCCCCCCCTCTGCCGCCTCTTCCTCTCATCCTTTCTCCTTTTTTCTACCCTTTTAATTTCTCTCCTCTGAGACAACGTCTACAGACCCTCCATTCACACTTTCACCACTCCCTTCGTCTCTGTCTTTCCCTGTCTTTTTGAGCATCTCTGCCAAAAACACACACACTCCTGAGTCCTGACCCAGGAGATGGATCTCCTGGGTCAGGATGGGGTTTGTGTGTGTGATGTGTGGATCAATTCAAGGGGTTATCCTGGCAAAAAGGAGCCATTAGTGACAGAACTGATCCTGGATCAGCCCTCATTAACTAAAAGGGCAGCAGGGCTGTTTGTCCAGATAAAATAAATGACCCCAAACCGGGGCAATTAACTCAGAGGGCAGAGACTAGTTGAATTGATGGCATGCCTTGTTTTGTTTAATATAAGTTTGATTGGAAAAGAAGCTGATTAGACTCTGTTTTATTGTGAATTTAAGCTTGTCCCTCAGTTATTTATTATTAAGGATGAGTGCGCACACACACACTCTCGCACACTGACGCACACACACAGGGCAAGCCTCCACCTGTTCTCCTCTCCCGCCTGAGGGGACTAGTATGGTAGATAACAGTTTGAGTGGGCCTGCTGCAAAACACTAATCAGACCTAACACTGCCTAATTAGCACAGAGTCCGCTGATTGGCTTACAGCAATAATTAACACAGGTGAGAATAATTAGCTCCCCATAGACCTGTTTGTGTGTGTGTGTGTGTGTGTGTGTGTGTGTGTGTGTGTGTGTGTGTGTGTGTGTGTGTGTGTGTGTGTGTGTGTGTGTGTGTGTGTGTGTGTGTGTGTGTGTGTGTGTGTGTGTGTGTGTGTGTGTGTGTGTGGAGGATGTTATTATGCAGTCTTGGTCCCTAGTGAGGCTGAGGAGGCAGAGAGGAAAATCAAACTCATTACTGAAACCAGGCCAACCTGTGTTAGGTGCTCTGCTTTCCCACACCCAGAGAATTAGCCACAGAGAGATCTACCTCCCGTATCTCCCTCTTTCTCTCTATCCCTGCGTGTGCGTGTGTGTGTTTACTTTCTCTCTTTTCTTACTCTCTCTCTCCATCCATTTCCCTTCACCCCCCATCCCCTTTGCAGTTGACTGAAGGTGCGTTTGATGAATCTCACCGCTAGGTGAACCGTCTAAGATAAGATGAAACACAGACACGGGGCATCTTTGTATCATATTCTGTCACTCAGGTGGTCTGCTTCTCTCTTTTATCCCCCGCCCAGCCCTCTTTCAATACCTCTTCAGGGAAGTAAGAACAGCATAGGGGGGTGGGAAATGTTGGCAAGGCCTGTCTCCATATAAAAAGCTTGAGCCTTTAGCCTCTCCATAAAAAGGTATACTGTACACTCCATGAACTACTACTTACCGCATGGCTGTATATAGAGGATACTGAATCATGATTCGCCAACGCCTCATGTTGCCTCTCCAAGAGAGAGAAAGAAGGAGATAATGAGAGAGAATAACAGACAAAGAAAGGAAAAGGGGGACAGTGTTTTGCTGGGAATCATGCAGTCGTTCAGCAGTATTTAAGCAGCATGGTGTCCTCCATCTCACTCTCCCTGCTTATTTTTGCCAAAGTGCTGCTTCTTTGATCAAGCCAACATCACAGAGAAGAAGACGGGCACCCAGACATTGAGAGGGGGTTAATATTGGAACACAATTGACGGCTTGTCACTTTTAGCTCTGAGGCACCAACATCGACATAGTTAGTTAGGTGCTTGAGAG
Organism: Gymnodraco acuticeps; assembly: GCF_902827175.1. Taxonomy (NCBI): domain Eukaryota; kingdom Metazoa; phylum Chordata; class Actinopteri; order Perciformes; family Bathydraconidae; genus Gymnodraco; species Gymnodraco acuticeps. Next base: position 813,120 of record NW_022990027.1, on the reverse strand, counting down.
GGAGGTAGAGGGGGGTAACACACCCACACACACACCTCCGAGAGCTTTTTCTGTGCTAAATAAATAACAAGCGACGATATAAATTGGTGTTTTCCTGAAGTGTGTGGCTGCCTCTGGGATGTATATTTCATGTCAAGACATTTTAGAGTGGTTTAGGAGTGCAACGTGTTCGGATAATGAATTTAACCCTGCAAACACACAGTTGTGCTCTCATACATACACACGAGGAAGGAAGTAGAATTTTCACCTGACCACAGGTGCATTGCAGCTTTAATGCAAGGCACATTCAAGGCTGACTCCCGCCCCCACTTCCCTCTCAGCGCTATTGTTCTAAACTCACCCAGGCCCAGGGACGTGCCAGGGGTGACACCAGCCTATAACCGCACACCAGCAGACACACGGTGGGAGAGGAAAGCTCATTGTTGGCTGACTGATCTCCAGCCTCACGCTGACAAGCCCCCTCATGTTCGCTAGATTTGTTTTTGTTGTGTTCGCTCCCGGTAAACACTTGCCTCTCAAAACAGGCAGCTCCTACCTCTGTCAACACAACACTCACTCGCACTGTACTCCCCGTCACACGGAGCTGTACACACACTGCAGAGATGTATGTACGAGCTAAATGGATGTACTCAAAAGGCTGCTTAAATGCATATAAGGGCTGTTAAAGCGGTGTTCATGGGATCCATTAGTGTTCACTGCACTCTCTGCCTCCTGTCTCCTGCCCATACACACACATTCACGAGCTACACTTTTCCCCCTTGAATACCCTCAACATTTCCTGACTAAAGGAACAAAATGAAAGAAGGTTGATTGAGGCAAAACAAGGAAGGTTGTTGTTTTTTTCATATTTCCTGTTTCAATAATTAATATGCATGAGTTTTATGGCCGCTTAAGATGCGATCAATTATTCATTAACAGCATGTTAATTGCATCCACAGTCGTGAATATTTAACCAAACACTAAATCAATGGGGTCGAATGAGCAGCAATATGGACATTTTATAAGCTTTGCCAAAATTGGGTTAGGCTTTAATGAAAGCAGCAGATTGGAAAGGGACAAATGCGGAGAAAGAGCTCCACGACAGGATGGAAGCTGATGTTTAGAAAGCAGACGATATGAATAAATGCAAGGTTGTTGACTCGCAGTAGTATAGTCAGTGACTCCTCGCCTTTTCTTCTGCTTTGTCTCTTTTATTCTCATCTCCTCCTTTTTTAAATGGAGAGGATGTAATCTCTTCATCTCTGCCAACTGTAGCCAGCCTTTTTCGCTCTCAAAGCCTCCAGACTCCTTTGTCCTGGTTTTTGTGTGTCTGTGTGGTGTGTGTGTGTGTGTGTGTGTGTGTGGTGTGTGTGTGTGTGTGTGTGTGTGTGTGTGTGTGTGTGTGTGTGTGTGTGTGTGTGTGTGTGTGTGTGTGTGTGTGTGTGTGTGTGTGTGTGTGTGTGTGTGTGTGTCACAGCGGTGTCTGGACGTTGACATTTCTCTGCTTGGATAACCATCGCGCCCTCTGTCCCTCTGTCCCTCCAGCCATGACGCAGGGTAATGTCACCTGTCAGTCTCAAACTCCTACTTACAACCGCTGTCCCCCTCAACTCCCCCACCCTACCCACATGGAGCAGCACCAGTCCGACACCCCCCGCACCCCGACCCTAACTGGACCTCACCTGGGAGGCAAAGCCTTCACCACCTCCCCATTTCTTTTGTCTTCCTCTCCAGTACCTCATATGACTCCATATCCTCCTGCTCTTTCTCTGCCTTATATCCAAATGGCAGACCGCCCCTTCTTCCCCCATACATTTGCCCCCAGGACTCCACAATATGGAATGGGAAGACGGCACATGTAGTGAATGGGAAAGTCAGGGGTGGGAAGTTGACTTTTTGTCTGGACCCCAGTGCGTTCTGCGCCTGTTTTCAATTACTCTCCCGGCACAGGCGGGGTGGAGGTTTATGCGTTATATGGGAATGTAATTGACTATAACTGCCCTCTTAACATTAACCAGGTGTACTAGCTGAGTGTGTGAGATTAGGCCTCGGGACTTGGCCGTTAGGGCGTGTGTGTACCGTCTATGTGTGTGTTGTTGTTGATGTATTTATACCCTGCTCCTGTGAGGTGCTGGCCATTAGCACTGCGTTTAAATCTGACATTTTTTCCTGCTTGTTTCTCTGTGCGTTTGTGTGTATGTGTGTGCACACTCCGACTACTTGTCCCTTTGTGTAAGTTTCATAATTGATCTGCCTCTATGTGCATATAAGATTGAGAGGGAAAGTACAAAACAAAAAAAAGAGGCAGGATACAGATCCAGCCTGCTTCAAGGGGGGGGGGGGGCTGGCTTTACAAGGACAAAGTCAAAATGGGCCCATTCACAAGGCTGACACACTGTGATTTGTATGTATAGTGCTGTGCAGCCTGCGGGGCACTAGCCCAGGGGCTATCACAGACACCCAGGCCCGTGCAAGAGCATGGGGAGGTGGTGGAGGCAAATGTGTGTGTGTTGAAGTAGAGGGTTGTGTGTGTGTGTGTGTGTGTGTGTGTGTGTGTGTGTGTGTGTGTGCTGGAAAGAGAAGCATCAACAGGCTGTCAATCAAGCTCTGGCCACAGCCTGTCACTCGATAGAGCTCGTCCGGGGGAGAATGGGAGTCCCTGGGACCCTGGGTGGAGGAAGGAGGGGAAGTGGAGGAAGCAGGGAGGAGGTCTGTCTGTCTCACTGACTCGGGCTTGATTTGATATTTGATACCGAGCATGTGGCATTTGAATGCAAATCTATTTTGATTGTCCCACCGTCTGATAGGGTTAAGAGGAATCTATAGGGGATATGTATGTGCATCGGAGAGAGACACACACATACAAAATGATGCAGAGAATTATTCAGACGGATTATATTACTCACCGATTCACTTGGCATGAGGCGTTTTATTCTCTAAAAGCAATAAAAAGATATTTAATCAGAATAAATATATAACATAATGGGTCGGAGGTTACTAAAATGTTTTGTGCAGTGATTGTTCCCCCCTTTGTGGATAAAGTAGTTCCCTTTTATGTGGAAAAAATGGGCAGTGTATGTATGAATAGTACATCCTGTTTTTTAAAATGTGAGCAGGATCATTATTTCCCCCGCATGCATGTAGAGGATTGTGTTTTAAAAGCAAGCATGCCAAGTGGGCAGACAGACAGAGAGATAGACGGGCGGATAAAGCGGGTATTACTGCAGTATGGAAATGCGAGGCTCAGTTCCCTCCCAATTAGAGCAGTGACTTCTGAAATGCCATAATACCCATTAATTAGCAGGCTGCTATTTTCTCAGTGATATGGCTAATTAGTCTGCGAGGCTCACACTATCTGGACCATTATTATTGGGCTGAAGCCATGCAAACACACTCACGTACACACACTCATGTTCCTGTTGATGCACAAACACCAGCATATAAATACCGTACACAGATACACATGCAGCACACATTTTCATAACAATTTCCCACAGTTGAGTGACCCTCATTTAAGTGATGCCATTATACGCTTCAGTGGCAGCATAGCACAGCATGAGAGAGATAATGGTGAAGAACGGGAGGTTGGTTACAGACTGACCGCACTCTTTATCAACTATATGCTCCTCATAATGTGTTATTATACGCGGATAAAACAGTAGCAGTGCTCGTCCCCCCTGTGAGGAACAGCAAGGAAACGTTTCAACCCCCTGTAATGACTCTGTGTGTGTGTGTGTCTCTACGCCTCGACAGTCCATCAGTGTCTCCCTCCGGACAGACAGGCCACTGACACAGCACCACGAGGCCAGGGAACCTTTTCAATCACTCCCTCACTTTTCCTTCTCTGTCAGGTGGCAGAAAGGCGTGATTGATCTGTTGTTTCGCCACGGCGGTAAAGGAGTAGAAACAAGTTGTGTTGGGTTAAAAAAAACCAAAAAAAGGAAGATCTGGCATGTGTGACAACCACTTTCATAAGTTTATTAATCATCTTCATCAATATTGCAGCCCTGGACCTGCTGTTGGTTGTCATGCAACGTGTGTGTTTGCATGCATGCGTGTGAGTGTGTGTTCGCACCCATCGCAGCCCGATGAACTTCATAAGTGTCCCATCACCACTTTAATCAAATTACTTATGAACCAAAATTGACAGTTTTCATTAATTATAAAGGATTATTCTAATTGCGATTCAAATTTATTCATTTAGAACAGACGGCATTCAGTAATGTTTCAGGACATTTGCATATTAAATGGAGAGGGTAGGCCATTAGCTATGCTAATATATGCATGATTCCTTATTTTGTGATTGGTGGGCCATATGTAGCAGGCTTGGGGTGTGCAGGTGAGGAATCTAGAAGGAGCTGTAATATGTTTGATAAACACTGAGGCCAAAACACACATGTGCACATGTCCACACACACATACACTCGCTCACACCAGCAAAAGCACACGTCTCTGGTCAGTATCAATCTCCCTCCGTCACACACACTCTCTCTGTCCTTGCCTTTTCTCGGGCTCTCCCACTCTCTGGCTTCACATTCCTCCCTCAAGACCCATCGGAGGGGACAACTTTTCACCCGGGAACATACACGGCACACTAATTAAGTTTCTGATTTCTGATCCTGCTGCATTTAGAAACATAACCTTGAGCCTGTGCACAGTCACAGTCATAGTTATGATTTAATACGGTGCTTAAATGGAACAAAAAGAAAGAACTATCGCAAGCGGCACATTCATCCCCACAATGTATGGTGCTGGTCCCGGGTTGACACAATACTCTTTATCAAGCTATATATAGTCGATGCATTATGCATTAAGTTTAACATGTGCTTAAATCAACACTATTCAATATGAATACATCAGTCTTCAACTAAGGTGGAGAGGAGAACAGTTAGGCTAAATGACTGCGCGGGGAGGCATGCAGGCGGAGGCATAAGCACGCGGTCACACACACACATGGTCACACACACACACACCCGGTCACACACCCTTCGGCTGTGTGGCGGCGTCTACCCGGGCTGATGACAGGGCCATTATTCACCGGTCAGTCCCACGAGGGCAGGGCTCGGGCTGGACAGGGTAGCAGAGTGTCCCAGCATGGCAGGACAGCACTGAGGTGAGAGGGACCAGGACCTTCATTACTCTCGTGGTCTGGGGGCCTGGAGCTTTTCTCCCCCTCTCTCACTCTCTTTGTCTCTGTCTCCATCAGATTAATGGGCCAGGCCCCGACAGAGGAAGTGTTTCAATCAGCACCGCCTGCCAAGCTTGTCCATCACCCAGACAGCCTCTTATTTATCATGGCCTTGATACACACACGCATGCAGATATGTTTATTTAGTTGCGTTCCCCCCCCCCGAGGTGCTCTGGTGTAAAGCCAGGCCACAGGTAGCGATGTTGTCAGGCTACAAGTTGTTCAACCCCAGCACTCGTTTCTCCCACATTCCTCCGAGCAGCCGAGATCTCATTGCCTGTCTTTCAATGCTCGCTGCACCATTTCTCAGTTGAATTTTGAATGATCCTTTTTCGGATGAAATGGATGAAACACAATCGGTTAAGTGTCTCTGGGACTTCTGTCCCCAAGCTGGGACTGGAGCTCTGGCTCCGGGGGAAGCGAGGAGCGATCCCTCCCAAGTGGGGCTGTCCCTCAGCGGCAAAGGCACAGCGCCGATCCTCCATGACCCATCGTCTCCCTCCTCCAGGGTCCATTTGTTCTAAGAAATATTTAACAACGGAGCAAATTCAGCTGACATGACATGAGCAGATAGAGACGTAGAGGAGGATGGGGCGATGCACGAAGCGAGCTGGAAATGAATTTTTCAGCGCTGTGAGATGTTCTATTTGAATAAATCATGACACTTAAGATAGACATGAGTGCAATATAGAGGTGCTCGCTGCTACTTTGAGGAGTAGCACTCCAAAGGAATGGAGCGATGTGTGTGTGTGTGTGTGTGTGTGTGTGTGTGTGTGTGTGTGTGTGTGTGTGTGTGTGTGTGTGTGTGTGTGTGTGTGTGTGTGTGTGTGTGTGTGTGTGTGTGTGTGTGTGTGTGTGTGTGTGTGTGTGTGTGTGTGTGTGATGATATACCCACATTTCTGTGTGTTCAATATGTGTTTCGGCATGTTTTTATTTTATGTTTCGTGTTTTTTAGTCAATCTTTGTCTCTGTGTCTGATATTAGCACGGCATGTTGAACTGGATGTGTCTACGAGTAAACTGGGCCACTGCAGCCGGTTACAGCCTGGTGTCAGAGGCTCAGGGCCAGGCCCAGAGACAGACCTGGTTCTGGATTATTAATGTCCCCCCCCCTGTGGAGCCAGGCCCCCTCCCCCACCCAGTGCCCCTCTACACCCCTGGGGTCAGCCTGCATGGCTCCTGGTGCAAGGCCCCCCTCATAAATCTCCCTAAATTAGTGTGTGTATGTGTGTGCGTGCCTCCACGCTTAAACATATACTGCAGGCAGGGAGACAGGTCACCACGAAAACAAGCCAGTCGGGCTCTTGGCTGAAGTGTCAGTGATGCATAGCGGAAAGAGTGAAGGAAAGAGTTGCAGAGAAAAGAAAGAGAAGTGAAACACACAAGGGGAGGTAAAGAAAATACACAAAACAGGACTTGAGGAAGATATTTGGTTCTCTGAGAGCGCCAGACTTCACTTTAATTTTAGTCGCCTATTTCTCACTTATTTCTCTTCCGCTGTAACATTATATTTGCCTACAAATATTTACACTTAATTTGAACTTGCCTCTGACTTCATCAGGATGGATTTCCTGAACAAATGGTGATGTTTAATTGCCGTTGTGCGGGGGTCTTCCACTGCTCTACCTGCCTAGATTAGTTCAACATGTCCCACGGTGGTAACAGGCGTGGGGAAGTGCTGTTGTGTCACTTAGTTAACCCCCGAGACAAATGGCTCCCCTCCGGAGCACAGTGAATTACACACCTCATGAAGCATATTAGGAGGCAGACACAGTGCTTTTCTTCTGGAGATGATCTGTGAGGCAGAGATGGATGGAGGGAGAGGGAGAGGGCTGAGTTATGGCATCACCCACAGCCATTTTTACAGCGCATCGACATCAGAACAAAACAACAGAGAGGCGGGGCAAGGATAAAGAAATGAGGCAGAAAGATATACAGCACAACGTGTAACAAAAGGCTGAACAGATGAATAAACTAGAAGTACTTGGGAAGATAAAAGCGCACAGTTCAGAAGTTATCTGTGTTGAAATTGACAAGGAAAACAACTCTTTACCTCATTTGTTGCTAATGTAGGAAAATTATTAGAAAATATAACAGAATTGTCCCTCGGAGGCTTCCTTGCAGTTAGCTAATCGCTTAGACAATCTTTATCACCACAGTAATAATATTTAGATGCTACAGGGATTACTTAAAAGTTGTGTTATAATTGCTTTCCTTGTTTTGTTTTTTATGCAGAGGGTGATTTTGTGTTTAATTGCTCCAATGTGACAAATAATGCCCGTTATGATATGATGAAAGTGTGAGATCATTAAATTACTACGGCGACCGGCTGTATTTGTTTATTCGTTGTTTTTTCCCCCTGCTACAAATGTACGCCACGAGGCTTCAAGAGGCCAAGCAGTTATTTACACAAATTCACTTCCACAGCCATTCCTGGATTTGGGGGTAATTACGTGAGAGCGAAATGGTTTTATTTCATTTAATCCGGGCCCGCGCAGCAATTTGCTGTGGTAATATTCGTAGCTGTGGAGCCTGCACAGTAAAACAGCTTGAAACCAGCAAGAGTCTCAAAAACAAACAAGGTAGAGGGGCAATAATCAAAACAATCTATGCAGAAGACAACATTTTCCATAGACCTACCAATACTTTTAGTTTTAAGATAAGATACAATTGAAGTAGATCATTAATCATTTTATCTCACTAGATATTAATGTACTGTTCCAAAGCTCCACATTTCCACTTAAGAAAAGTCACACTTTAGGTAAGTATTGGGTGTTTTAAAGTGGACCTATCATGCTATATTTGAATAATATATTGTAGGGCCATACCTATATAAAACATGTCTGTGAAGGTTTTTTTTCAAAATACCAAACAGATTATGCATTTTAGCCATGCCTCATTTCGCTCTATTTGCTCTTTTCCAGCCCTGGTTTTGCAAGGGCTGATTCTGTGGCAAATGAGTTGCAGCTGACAACGCCCCCCTGCAAAGGAGGGGGGCGAGGCACGAGCATCATGTTACCATGCTGTTACCATGCTGTTACCATGCCACGCAACCTCTCATTCCCCTGATAGGTGGAGAGTTGCCCATATAGGCGGAGCTCCCCGTTTCTGACTCAGGACAGTGTTCAAATCTGTATCAGTCTGTATCAGATCCGTTGCAGCCCAGTTTTTAGAGATTTGGGTATGGAGGGAAAGAGAGAGGGTTGTGTTTTCTGACACTTGGTGAGTTCCCTGGAACACCGGGGACACATATTCATGTATAAAAGATGTACAAAAGTGCATTTTGCATGATAGGTCCCCTTTAAGATACAGAATTGTCATAAAAAATACAACCCATCTAATTCTTCCTTTAGATTCTTTTAATGTTCAAATTTCCAGAGATTATAACATGATGTCAATTGATAAAACATACGACTTCATTAACTTTAAAAATCTGTTTAAATGAATTCATTTGGAATAGCGGGTGGTGTCGTTAAAGAGGAATTTATTGGATAACGTTATCGGGGTCCGTCTGAAAAAGGGATTTTAAAGTCAACATGACTAACAGAGCAACATTCCTTAAAATCACCTTTTTCATTGATTAAAAAGCGAGGAAAACATAATAATAGAGAGCTGAGCAAAGAGGGAATTACAGACTATCCTCAGATATCTGTCCATATTTACTGGTCAGCTGTCAATCAGATTATCCATAAATCCTTATGGTAATCTCTTTGCTATTGCATATCAACACGCACTGCTCTTCATCCACCCCCCCTCCCCATACACCCACACTCTGTTGATCCATGTAAATGTGGTGATTCCAGGGAAGATGATAGAGCACAGAGGAATCAACATGCTGCAGTTTTGTAATGTTTCCGTGTAGCTGACTCCAGACACCTTAAGTCGTGTAAATAATGAATCAGATGATTCACACGTGCAGGAGGTCGAGGGAACGCTCTGACATATGGCTAAGCGATTGAGGCATGCTGACTTTTTCGCACTCGATATCTCGGTAGAGTCTCACTTTCCCCTTTTCCTCCACCGCCTCCTCTCTCCAACCCAAACTCTAATATTTAACCCCCTGATTTTGTCATCTCTGACTGTGGTGACCCCGACTTTCCTCTAGCCACTTATCCATCATCCGTCCATCATGAATACCTCAGAGGAGGACAGTTGGGGAAGAGAGCGGAGTCAATGAATAAAACAGGAGGCGCGGTGAGTTAGGTGGAGTATGTTGGACAAGTGGATGTGGTCCACAGCTGTCTGTGAGGCTGCTCTCTGACCTCGAGGAGATAAGAAAGTTGGGAGACCCTCAGCCTGTGGGGTCCAACAGCCGCTGTGGAAAAAAAAGCCTCCATCTCTGTGCTTCATGAATTATTGAGGTATTGGCCTACAGCTTCTAAAATATACAGGAGGGTGGTCTGTCTCTCCTTTCGGATTTCACGTACTCTCCACCTCATCCGTCTGTCTATCTTTCTATCATTTCTTTCTCTTCTCGCTTTCTACTTCACTCCCTCTTTTTCCCTCTCTCCTTTCTCTCATTCAGATTTAGCCTCTTGCGCCAGAGAGATCATAAATCAGAACGCAAACAAAGAAGAAAAAAAGAGCGCGGCAGGGAAAGACAGTTTGTTATTCACATCATAAGAGGCTACCACTAACCAGCTGTCATGCATTTAAAAGTTGTCCGGGATAAATGCACGAGTTCTTGCGTTACATCAGATGCTTGTAATGTGCACAGCAGTGGGCTGGCCCTTGAAATGAGACAGAACTCTGGTCTGTCCATTTATCTTCTCTGCTCTCTTGTTTTTCCACCTTTTTTTGTTCTTCCCTCGATGAAGCAATTGTCCAAGGCTGCTTACTGTGTTTCTCTTGACATGTCTTTTCTCTGTGTGTGTGTGTGTGTGTGTGTGTGTGTGTGTGTGTGTGTGTGTGTGTGTGTGTGTGTGTGTGTGTGTGTGTGTGTGTGTGTGTGTGTGTGTGTGTGTGTGTGTGTGTGTGTGTGTTTGCTCGTGCATGATTATATCAAAGGCAGTTGGCTCCAAACGCGCTGCCCAGTGCAGAATCTTAGCCATAACAAATGAACAGAGGCTAGAAAATAAGACATATGAAAGAAAAGCTGAGCAAGGAGTGATTCTCTCTCTGGCTGCTGGAGATCTGTATTGTAAGCAGTTTCAGCTGTCAGCACTTCTTTGAGCTACCTCAAAGGGAGGAGGAGGAGGAGGGGACCGGGAAATGGTGTAGTTTTATTTTCCCCATTTTGAGGGTTCTTGTTTATTTGTACACGGCGCTGTTTATATTCGCGGTTCATTTGATATCGTTTGTTTTCTTCTCAGAGAGACAGACAGTGCAGAAGGGAGAGTTAGACGTACTCGTCAGTGAAAGAAGAAGTTGTCAGGCTGTAAGCCTCGGGGTGGGGCTGGGGAATAAAAATTGTCAGCCGTCCCCTTTTTTCTGCTTTTCAGGCCTCCGGTTCCCCCGCCCATTCTCCCCGCCCCCCCCCTTTAACTCCTCCGACCCTCCCTCCCCCCCTCCCCCCCTCCCTCATTAAGTATTGATGTGGGTAGCCATACTTGCCATCTCAGCCTATTAATAATGCATGGCAGGTGCTGTTGATTTGGTCCCTCACACTGAGATTGAGAGAGGCAGGAATGGCAACACTGTGCTGCATAGTAGCTACAGCATAACCTCCTCAGCTGGGGGGGGGGGGGGTGTTCTGGGGCTGGGGCTGCGTCTGCCCCGGTGAGTTTATGGCGAGCAGCTCGGAGATGGATATACAAGGTAGCATCTTACTCAATATCCCCGAGCTGTTTTTACATTGCAAACACCCTTTGTCATAAACAAATGATGGATGACGGTGGGACAGTGTATGAGCCGCGTCTGCCACTGCTGGTTTATTAGTTTTATTTGTACCTTGTGTTTTATTGAAGTAGCTCATACTGTACTTCCAGTGACAGACAGCTTCTCTTTCACTAACACATTTGTTTCTCTCTTGTTCTTGACACATGCAGGTTCTTCCTCAAGTTCTTCCTGAAGTGTAACCAGAACTGCCTGAAGAATGCAGGGAACCCTCGGGACATGAGGCGTTTTCAGGTGAGACTCAACTGCATATGTGCATACAGTGTGATGCACAGGTACACACCACTGTCTTTCACATGTTTTTTGGAAAACAATCCAACATGGCAAAAGCATAACCTCCCAGCTCAAGCATCAGCAGGGTCTCTCACATAAATACACTCTTGGATTTCCGAGGGAGGAATCCAGAGAGCAGCAAGATTACAATATGAAAAATAGAATTCTCATAAAAAATTAACACCATCCTGTTTTTTGTATTTTCTGGCACGCAACTTTATTATTTTGCTTTACTCATAATGCTCTCACAGTCATTTAAAAGCTCACTGTACGCTACCTGACCAGCACTAAACAGCCAAAGCTGGTGGACAAACATATTGAAGTATTTCACAGCTAAAGAGCCAAAAACAGAAGTATAAGGACTACATTCACCAAGTGGCCAGGCTCCTGTCTATGTGTCTATGTTCGCGAGTTTAACGTAGTTTTAATATTTCCTTCAATCTTTTCATTTCCCAGGTGGTTGTGTCGACTACGGTGAGCGTGGAGGGTCACGTCCTGGCCGTGTCCGACAACATGTTTGTGCACAACAACTCCAAACACGGACGTCGGGCCCGAAAACTGGACCCCTCGGAAGGGACTCAGTCCTACCTGGAACATGGTATTAACAGCAGCAGCAAAACACCCAGGCCCTCTCACCAAGCTTTTCTTTGTCTTCCTCACTTTCTCTCTCTTTTTGTTCAACTTCCCTCCCTCCCTCACCCCTTCCCCCTCGTCTGGCTCTGCACTCAACCCCTCTTCTGTCTGCGCTCTATCCCTCTCAAACCTGCTTTCTTATCTCTCTCCTGCTTCCTCCCGGATTCTCATTTTCCTCCCTTGTAGGGTTTCTAGCTCGGGCTAAGAGAGAGTGGTAGCTAGTGAGTCTCTCGTCTCTCCCTTGTGGCTTGCTCCCCCCAGGTCTCTGCCTCTGGGCCTTCTACTCTGCCTCGCATAAGCACTATGTGTCTTATGAGGTCTGTTCTGCTTAAAGCCAACACTGGCTTTATTTCCTCGGAGACCTGCTTTTATCCTCCAGCCCTCCATCACTCCCCATCCCTCAGGTTTTCAAAAAAGCCCATGCACACACATACACACCCCCGCATGCACAGTCAGACCCAAACCTTTAATACTTCATAATGACATGTGCACATGATTTAGGAGCCCGCACTGATTCCCAAGTCCCTAATCCAGTTATTTTCTCATTTCGATTTCCCAGACATTGAATAAGAGAAACATATTTTTTTTTTTTTGCTTTGAGGAAAGTCAACCTCAGGGATGATAATGACAAAAAACTAAGAAGGGATTTACATGATGGCCGACAGTACATTGCATTAAGATTGAATGTTATGTTTAAGTCTTTCTAATGACCATTCTCCAGAGGTAAAGGGGGACCACTTGTCCCTATGACAGACGATTTGAAAAGTTAACAGACATATTGGAGACGTCAGCGAGCCATGGATCTTACACAGAGAGGAGAGCACTCACAGTATTCTAACAGATGTCCCCTGTGTCAGAGAGATTTGTTTGAGAATTTCCTCCTCTGACTTTTTACTCTCCTGACATCAGCGGTGTGAAGTAGGAACAAGAGGAATGAAAGAAAAGACAGAGGGGGTAGAGGTAGGAACAATGAGAGGAAAGGGTAAAAGTGCATGATACTATAAAGAACAGATTAAACGATACGGAGAAAGGCTTTACTTATTTCTCTAGTGTGTTTCGAGGTTGTGTGCTAGGATACATAACTTTGGGGGCCCATTTCAGGCGGTAATAGATGAGCGGGGCATAAAGTTGAACAGATGGCATCGAGGAACACCCCAAAGTATAATCCTATCACGTGGATTCACGTTCCACCATCTGGTTAATCCACACACACACACAAACACACATGCACATGGAGCGCACATAATATCAGCGGCTGTGAAAAGGAGGCATTTTAGGCCATGATTACGGCCACAGATTGCTGCTTGGTGAACGTTGATCTCTGCAGGCGTATCGAGGGGCTAAATATCATTCCAGCTTGTTGAGGGGGATCAACAGAACAGGGAGTCGGGCAAAGAGCAAATGCTAGGCTGCAGGGGGAAAAAAGTCAGCCTAGTCTAAAGTGGATTATGCCGCTTTACAGAATTACAGCATGTCTGACAAGCTGCATATCTGTTAAGGAGAGGAGATTTAGCTTGTATAAACATGTATTTTCCCAATGCTGGTCTTTTCTTCAATCACATCTAGTAATCTCCAAGTCCATAATACCAACAGATAAGGCCAAAAAGCACATGGAATACCAGTTTATTGGAAATGCGGTTTATTGTTGTTTCCATGTACCCGATAAATAATATGTTTTTGAGAGAAAACATTGAAAGCTTACAAAATGCATTACGAATATCCGAGCCAGAGCTGAAATGACCCCGTCCGGTCACGTGCTCTGTGGCCACAGGCGCTGAGATACAGTAGCCGCACGGATATATAAAAACAGACAGCTGAGCGAGGGCGAAGTGTTTGGTTAATGAAGACGGCGTATTCACAGAGCAGAGCGACTGTTGGCTCTGCTCCGCTCCCCGGTCGTGTGGCCTTTGATCAGACACTCAGCACACCTGACATTTACACGCCCGCACGCTTTGCCACGTGTCATAAAACAAGCGCACCACAGCAGCCCTTGCACACAGGGCAGGGGTGATGTTTAATAACGGGGTGCGTATAATCACTATGATTAGTATTCCTCGCTCGCACCCTGACCCCTGGGAGAGAGGAGAGAGGTGACGTGTGTGTGAGAGAGATGGAGAAGAGGAGGCGAGCGTACATTATGGCAATAGCAAAGACCTTTATGGGCTGTCATTAGTGGGTTACCATCTAATCTATGTTGTCTGTGACTCTTGCAGCGACCCCCAGCATCAAAGCCATCAGCCCCAGTGAAGGCTGGACCACAGGGGCGCTACCGTCATCATCATCGGGGACAACTTCTTCGACGGGCTGCAGGTCATCTTCGGAACAATGCTGGTCTGGAGCGAGGTTAGTCACCATCTGGTCAACGGTGTGTGTTTCATATGTTTGCATCCTGACCACCAAATATTGGTTTTCCTACTTCAAAAGCCAACTGTTCCCAATCTCTTTAGCTTGGGGCCAACTTAAAACATAGGCCTGTTTGCAGCCCACATCTCACAGGCATAAGTTGAAGGCACACCTTTTATGTTTGATGTGAATGCCTTTTATGGTAGGTAGAAACAAAAGAAACAAGTCCAAAGATGTACACATATAGTGTGTAACAAAAAGATATCCTTTCCTAACACTTTGATGATCTTCTCCTACAGTATCTTGGTATCCCAAGGGGGTATTGAGACCATGTTGGGAACAACCGTGGTAAACTAGGACTTAATCAATTAATTCTTAATGAACAGAATATTAAAGTAATTTCAAATAAAATGACATTAGTTGGCTTTAGCTTCTCAAATGTGAACATGTTCCTCATTTCTGAGTAAATTGCATCCATTTGAGGTCAAATTACTGAATTAATAATGACAATGATCACTAATTGCTTCTCTACTGATAGATATAGATAGATTCAACTTATTGTCATTACGTAGTACAGGTACCATGTAACAAAACGGTTTCTCTGCATTTGACCCATCCTAGTGTTAGGAGCAGTGTGCTGCCATTATGTACGGCGCCCGGGGAGCAGTGTAGGGAACGGTGCCTTGCTCAGGGACACCTCGGTAGCACTTGGTCTTTCCGGGACTTGAACTGGTGACCTTCCAGTTGCCAAGCCAAGTCCCTATGGACTTCGCCACCACCGCCCTACTACTATGGGTTTACTACTGTAAACCCATATCAAAAATATTCAACAGTCCTAACAGCCTGCTTTCTCATTTCTCTCTGTACCAGTTATTATTTTAGTCATATCTCTTCTCATCTCCCTTCCTGTCTTTTATTATGTTAGCATCTACCTTCTTGGAATATGTGCACAACGTACTGTATGAATCTCTTTGTAAGGAGCATCTGCCACATGACTAAAATGTAAATGTAGTGTATGTGTGAAATTGAAGGTCAGCGAGCGGCGCAGCTAAACAGCTTTCTCTTTAGTAAAGGAATAATTCTATAAAAAGCTCCTATATTATCTCGCTGAGAGGTGAATGGGGCCAGACAATGGTGGAATGAAAGCATAGCTAAGTGAGCAATGAAAGGGATAGTTATAACAACACACACATACACACACATACACACACGCACATACACTATAGCTGCTGGCACAGGCATTGATAGCTTTTGAGCGCTGCTAGCTTTGAGTGCTAGTTGACTATAGCGTGCAGAAAACGAGCACTCAGCGAGGTCTCATTTGTGTTTTGTCTTAATACCGTTTTCCTTCAAATACCTGTCAGCACACACACAGACACACACACACACACACACACACACACACACACACACACACCACACACACACACACACACAGACATACATGGGCACATCAGCCACACTAAGTGAGCCTGTTTACGACACAATGGCGCTTTAATGTGGCTAACGGCAGCTCGACAGCCTCAGCTGACAGACACAGAGACAGGGGCAGCAGAGACGAGCATATTATACGTTTACTTATACCGCGTAATAGATGTATGCACAGGAAGGTGTGTTTTAATCATACACAGATAACTGCTTTTGAACCCCTCTCACACAGTCCATGTCAGCACTGATAACCATCCGAAGCCTCACAGTGACATTGCCTCAGGCTACGAGGCCACCTGAGGGCTTTAGCGCTAACACATCATTTTCAGGCTGATTATACAAAGAAAAGAGAGTCAAAAGCTGCAAAGGGAAAGGTCTGAGGCAGGCCCAGAACGGTCCCCCGAGCACATGTTTGGATATTAAATTTCATTGCATTAATCTTTCTGCCCTCTCTGCCTCTCCGTAGCTGATCACCCCCCATGCCATCCGTGTGCAAACTCCACCTAGACACATCCCCGGGGTGGTGGAGGTCACGCTGTCCTACAAATCCAAACAGTTCTGCAAAGGCACACCTGGGCGCTTCATCTACACAGGTACTACGCACTTACTAACACTTACTAATGACACTCATTAACAGAGATAATGTAGCCCAAACTTCCAAACTGCTGTTTTTTTCTCCTTAATGCTCTTATTTTCCACCTGCCTTTTAGATGTGAATAACAGCTATAATCACATAAATAACTTTTCTATTGTTCTGACTGCATATTTGCAATACCTGCTCATGGTGCAGCTCACAAGCCGTCAATTTCTTCACTCCGTTTCTGGAGAACAATGTGCATGCTAAGCAATTTAAAATGGAATAACACGACTCAATAATTCACTGCAAAAGCCTTTACTGATCAGAGGAGGAAAAGTGTTTGCCCTCTTTTATGAAGCAGGCGAAGGTCAGGAGGTTTAACCTTTTGATTAGAGGGATTATTGAGATTTAACCCTGTCGAAGGCGCGATCCAGGAGGAGAGTGTGATTTTTGACAGCGAGTGCGGAGGCACGCAAACCCCGAGTGTTACATCAGAGCGTGTATCGGTGCAGAGTTATAGCACGCGGTGAAAAGAGCGGCAGGAAGAGTGAATGTGAAGCGGTGATTAACCAATGCGAGGCCACAGGTCCCCGGGACGTTGTGAATCACATAAATCTGTCTGTAATCTCAACCACTGATAGACTTAGGCTGTAAGCCCCCGGCTGAATTGCCAACATTTGACAAAATCACAATTGAGAGCGAGCGTGTGCGTCACATCGCCGCCATGCATTTTCCTGCATCTTGTGTGTGTCCTAATTACTGGGCATGGACAGAATCCATGTCCAATGCGTCATAATTATGACTCTGTGTTTGTGTACTTACGAGGGAAGGCTGCGAGGAAGGCCGCCTGTGTTTGTTTGTATGTACGTGTGAATGTAATTTCAAGCACACCATGCACGTTGACAAGTAACTGCATTACTAAGACAGAGGGCAATGGGTAGGCAGCCTTTGCCATGCCAGAGCTGTCCAACAGCCCTCTCTCTGCCAAACTCGCAGAGCTGTGTGTACATCGGCGTGTGGAGATGTGTGTGCACAGCTTTTTAAGTGCCAGACATGTGGGAACCGTATGCATAAACCCCTATCTCTTCCTAGCCCTCCTCTCTTTCCCCTTGTCACATTCACTTATTCAAAACTTGCTTCTTTGGATGAATTCATCCCCCCTCTCTCTGCGCTCTCCATCTCTCTCTCTCTGCCTTTTGGGCTCCCAGGGATAGAACAATCTCAACAGGTGAGGGGTAGCAAGAGGTCATCCAGTGGAAGCCACACACACACAATACACACACCGTGGTGCTGCTTGCCAAGCTGCTGGCACCTTCACGGTGACACAGTCAACCGTGTCGAGGCATAGATCCCACTTCTACTCTTCACACACTTCACTTCAGACCCCGCTCTGAACCCTGCGGGTATTTGTATCTCTCCCACTGCTCCTTTATCCTCCCCCTTTTTTAGGATTTCGTGTTCTTCTAGCATGAAAAAACCTGCTCACATTTGGTGTCTGGAATGAGAGGATGAGCTGAGCATTTGGAGCGTAACAAATGCAATTGATGAGAGTGTGGAGAGAGGTGGGTGAGAAAGGGAGGAGATGAGAAGGATGGGAGAGAGGGATGGAGGATTACCATGGGCCATGTTGCCCTCCTGGGTCTGTTTGGCACCAGTTTGAGCCCATTGCCAGTGGGTACTAATCATGGAGGATTGGCAGCACCGCGTGGCAGCTGGCAGCTAGCGCGCACACACACATCAACACTGGCAGACGTGCATACACTCGTATATTACATGTGCACGCACGATCACACACACACACACGTGCGCTCGGCGAATTACATTGGGGACAGCTGGCATTGCTAATCAACTTCAGCTGAGGAGAGGAAAGCGAGCAGCTCACAGACCTAATTAAGTCAACACATACCCGATAATGCTGCTACCGCTACTTTGCAAACACACACACACATCTATACGTTTACCCCCCCCTCCACCCTACACCCTCTGCCGGATCATTGATACTCCACAACTGGCCGGCGCTGAATGGAAACATTTCAGCCTCAGTTCAGGACGGAGGAGACAAGCGAGGGACTTTTGGTCAGAGGAGGTTCGGAGAGAAGCTAGCAGTAATGTGTCCTCTGCCGTCTCTGAGGACTCCTCTGCCATTAGACTTCAGAAAGCTCCAATTAGACTCATCAAAGGCAATTAAGCTCTCCACTGATAAGAATATAAGAATGTGGTTTTTTCCTTGCTCTTCCCTATGTCTTTGTATCCCCTTATCCCCCTCCTCTCCCTGCCCTCTGCCTTACCCACCTCTGGGGCTGAGAGCTCTCCCTAATCTCCCTCTCTCTCCCTCTTTCTATCTCTCATTATCAGGTCATTGCCCACCCCCCCTTCTCCCCAGTCTCCCCTGTACAAATGCATCTCCATGTTTGGTTGTGTATCACCTCATACTGGATTGCTGTCTTAGTGACATTCATCAGAGGTGCTCTCTCTTTTCTTTACGCAACGCTATATAGAGTTATAATATGTGCCACCAGAGCCCGTAGGGATGTGTGTTTGTGTGTGTGTGTGTGTGTGTGTTTGTGTGTGTGTGTGACGCAGGGATACCGGCCATAGATTGGGGGAGTTGATGAATCACCCTTGTCGTTCAAAAGGCAATCCCTCCCTCCTCAGTATGCAGCCTTGTCTGCTTAGTGCTCCCGCTACAGCGTCGGCTGATATTAAAAGGCTCTGCTGGCTCACATTAAGGCCGGCACCGTGCGCACCGACGCGCATCCGCACACACGCACGCACAAACATTAGGGGTAGTTTTTCAGCACTGAGTGCAGATTAGGTGTGTAGGAAACATCAGTCAGTCGGCGCGAGGAGGAGCAGGAAAAGTGAGGTGAAAGACAAAAGTCAAGAGCAGAATTTAAACCAGGCGGGATGCTGCTGAAGTCTCTCCGCCTCTGAGATCCAAATGAGTTTTAAGCAGTGGAAGAAGGGCTGTCAGTTGTCTGTCACTCTACACACTGCACACAGCGGGGAAACACAGACAATGCCCCAGGTGAAAACATTGATCAGTAAAGTTCTTATTTTTGAATTAATAATTAAATATGCTTGTCACACACAGCTGAGAAAGATTACTATGCCAAGAAGAGCACTTCAAATTGGTAATATAGCCGATGCTGATTGTGTGGGCATAATGATGTTGGTGCAATTTTGCAGAATCAGTAGAAAAATCTGTTGTTAACGCAGACTTACAAACATATTCTACATTCAGATGATACACCCACACACGTGAACAAGCACATTCACCAACACACAAATGCAGCATGCAGTCATCCGGCAATAAAAGTGGGGTGCAACCGCGCGCTGGTCAATTACTTGTCTTGGCTCCTATTTGTGAATGCAGTCTTTTATTGAGCTTGGGTGGAGGCCTGCCGTTGATTAAAACGGTCCGGCCCAGACGGGGGCAGCTGAGATAGCAGCACACATCCACGTTTACTGCACACAGTCCTGAACAGTGAGGAAATTCATCACCTCTATTTGAGATTGAGATTAATTTTCTGCACCATGTGGCTTGTCTTGCCTCTTTAGCGCGCTCCGTTCTTATTACAGGAGCATCTGGTCCATGATGATGAATTGTAAATGAATTTCGAAACGAAGATTATTTTATACCCCGCTGAAATGAGCGACGTTCAGCGGGGGGGGATGATTTCTTATGTTTTCTATATCTTAATTCAAGCGCACACTTTTTCCCCTCGGAATGTGCAGGTTTCTGCGTTCTCACAAGTGCTGTTGTTATCTGTCGACATGCACTTTTTTAACAGATAATTAGAGGCTTAGGTTGTGGTAGCATCCACACCTCCATTGATTTGGTAGAATCTCTTAGCGTCTCCCCTCCTCCTCCTCCTCCTCCTCTCTCCTCCTCCTCCTCTCCTCCTCCTCCTCCGCCTCCTCCTCTCCTCCTCCATCCTCTCCGTCTTTTCCCTTAGCCTCTCCTTCCTTAGGAGGAAAAGCTCCACTCATCTGTTTTCTGTGTATGAATCTCCAGCCCATGCATTAGTCTCCCTGACAGTGTTCAAGCGATGCTTTATTTAGCTTGTCGGATTCTGCAAATAAACGCAATCTCTAGGTTTATGGTAAAAATGGATAAAAATTAGATTGTAAGGTATTGATCTGGATTTGTGAGTAGTCGGTGGGGGTTGTTGTATATATGTGTGTGGTGTGTGTGTGTGTGTGTGGTGTGTGTGTGTGTGTGTGTGTGTGTGTGTGTGTGTGTGTGTGTGTGTGTGTGTGTGTGTGTGTGTGTGTGGGGGGGGGGGGGCGGGGGAGCAGCTCTCATCTGTGTGAGGGTGAGGGGGGAGAAATGAAGCCGTAATTCAGGGCTATTGAACCCCCTGCCACTGGCGGCATCGATCGCAAGGCAGCGCTTATGAGATCACACCTGAGCACTGGAGACTGCAGAGGGGAGGGAAAGGGGGGAGAGAGAGAGGGGAAGGGAGGGAGGAGAGAGGGATGCAAGGAGGGAGAGCGGAGGGGAAGGAGCGGAGAGAGAGAGAAACAGAAGGTTGTGATATGATCAGCTCCTTACCTACTGTCTGAGGGCCTGTTAAGGTGTTAACATCAAGCCTCAGAGCCAATTACCTCACCCTGCAAGTACACTGCCACTCACCCCCCCCCCCCCCCCCCCCCACCCCCCCCCCCCCCCCCCCCCACACACACACACACACACACACACACACAGTGTTGTGACACAGGAGGAGAGGGAGGCAGCTCCTGGACACTTACTGTAGTTTCCCCCCTCCTCCTCCTCTCCCATGTTTCCAGGACGACTCCACCGTGCTGACCTCTCAATTATCCCTCACCCACCCCTACTCTTTGCGGCCCAAACATCCCCCCTCGGTATCCCCCCCACCCAAAGCTCATACGTCCAGCACCCTCTACCCTCCTCCTTCTCCCCCCCTCACCCCTTCACTCCCCCTGCGGCTCTGTGGGTTATTATAGTGAAATATGAAGCGGTGTGGATTCTAGGCTTCATGAAATTTCCATGAGCATTGATCTGATCTGATGTGGGTGATTGCTAGGTGAATCCCTCCAGTCCAGGGCTGTTGCTCATCTATTCATTTATTTATGGCAGTTATGTGTTTACTGGCTTTGATTGCTCTTCTGGAGAGCGACAACTAAGGATTATAAATATACCTGTATGGGAGAGTGTGCTTTGAATCCTGGAGTGTACCGGCACAACACTGCTCCGTCCAGGCAGGGTTTTTCTTTCTTCCAGTACTAATTCTTGCTGTGACATTTGAAATATTTAGCATGGATATAAGAACATAAAACACAGAGATAATCCCCAAAGAGACACGTAGTTAGCGGTGCACGTTGTCCCCCACATACTCCTCCTCTGGTTTATGGTCCTTGAAAATGAGCAGAGACAATATCGCTTCCTCTCTCAATTACCAAAAGTGTCTCTTTATTTGTAATAGGGGGTATCGCTGTATGACTTAGGGTTTTTATGCTATTGTTCACTCGAGGCTCATTTGGCGCATTGTGGAGAGAACTGATAACAAATTCATCATAAAAACAAAAGCCTCTGAGAGAACAATCCCCTCCTCAGACTGCACGCCTAATCCAGGGCAAATCCTCCTTAAGGCTTTAGAGAGATCAGAGAATAGGGAAGTAATGTCAAATATTTGTCCTCGGAAATAATTCATACTTTATTTGTTGCATGTGATCATCTCATTGTTTTGGCTTATTTTATCAGTGGACCAGCTGGCCTGTAATGCGTGTCATTCTTCAGAAGTTGAGCCTGCCTCTGGCATCTCTTCCACTTGTTTTCTCTCCCCCGCTCTGTTTTGTCTTTGCTTCCAGCTATTCACCTTTCCTTTCTCTCACTCTTCTGGATTACTGGAGTGTTCCTCTGGGAGAGCTGTCCAAATGCGTCTGTGGTGCCAAAACAGAGCAACACCGATTCCCTCTGCTTTGCTCTCTTTTGGGTTTGTGTGTTTTGAGCGAGCGGCTCAGGAGGAGCCATGGTGAAGTCACTGGAGGTCCAGCAGGACAGCTTGTACTCATAGCCTCTAGGGGCCTTTTTTCTGGGGGCCGCCTAGTCAGCCTGGCTGCTCAGATGTGAGGCGAGCAGGGCATCAGCCCCCAGGAAACGTCCAAGCTGCGACCCACAGGGGAAACAGACGGACGCCACAGACACGGAGAATCCTCACGCACAACGGCTCCTTTTCTTTCACTTGACACAAACAAATGTGCGGGATAAAGCCACAAACTGTAAACAGAAGCAGCTTCGTGTAGGCTGTAGCCGAGAAAGTAGTCAAGACTGTTATCCATGTTGTGCATTGACTCCCCAGGCAACCCACAAAGAGGCACAGGGGGGAGGAGGGTAAAAGACAGGGAAAGAGAGTACATTAGGAATGAATTATGTGGAGAGAGCACTTATCCAACAATCCTGCTCTGAAGTGTTTGTACTATGAGCCTCAGATCTTCATTGTATTTATTCTAATGTTTAAATATTCATGGTAAATCTTCTCATATTCAATTACCGTAGCACGACCACAGCATGCCGAGAGAGTGATTTCTCCCTGCTGCCTGGATGATCTGACTGTGTGTGTGTGTGTGTGTGTGTCTGTGTGTGTGCGTGAGTGTATGCGACCGCTTCCATGTGTGTCTGTGTGTGTGTTTAGCTTGTTCCCCGGAGCGATCAAGCCTTTGTTATATTGGAACCAGTCTCTGTAATTGCTTATATTAGTCGCTGATCAACGCAAGACCACAGGACACACACACCCCGCATGCACACAAACACACACACTCTGCCTGATTCCTGACAGTCTTTTTATTAACCACCAAAGCAGGCGACAGAGAGAGATTCATTACATCACAGGCAAACAAAGACACACACCAGACTTAATAGAGAACACCCACATTTCCACCGCTTTTAGTTTAATGTTGAAGTGTGAAAAAAACCTGCTTAATTCAGTCGTTTCTACCGTAGGAGAGAATCGCTCCTCCTGCTGAAGCGCTCGCATGCTGCTGAGCAGAAGGTGTTTGTCATTATTAAGAATCAAACATTAAAAGTTGTATTTCTCTTCCCTCTGTCTCTCTTTCTGCAGCGCTGAACGAGCCCACCATAGACTACGGCTTCCAGAGGTTACAGAAGGTCATCCCCAGACACCCCGGAGACCAAGAGAGATTACCCAAGGTACACTGCTCCGCTCCTCTCGTGTGTCCGGTTGCCACGTGCTATTATCTTCACAGGGATTTGTCCTGGTAACATTGGTAACAGCGAGAGATATTGACAACTCCTAGAGTTTCATAGCATGTACGGACAGACGTGGCACAAGGGCAGCGTGACCTCACATACAGAGGAATAACTGTGTGCTCCGGACAGTAAGCTATACATGACACCGTGCGGTACACACACATTACATTTTATCATACGGTCATTTTCTGCCCAAACAAACACTTTATACTGCGTAGTGAGTGCACAAGCAACTCTATTCATCCTTCTAGTATAAGGTCATTTAGACTGGCAAAGTGGGAGAGGGAAGGGGAAGGATGGAGGGAGGGAAAAGAGGGAGGAAAGGAGGTTGAGGGGGAGAGAGGAAGAGAGAGGCAGAAGCAGGTTAGGTGATCCATCATAGCTGTCCAGTCTTACCTCCTGCTGGGTCAGTGGATCGAAGTCAACCCCGGGTGGACTTTATTACTTCCAGCACACACACACACATTACACAGAAATGCACACACGCATTTCTTTGTGGCTGTTCACACACACTCGGCGGAGGGAAGTCACCATGAGGCAGAGATGGAGAGCCCAGGTAGATGCAGAAGGAAGATAGAGAAATCACTTGTCCTCGCCGCGTGTCATGTCTGGCGGATACAAGGCTTGTCCCGGCGAGTTTCTGGTCTTTGGCCTATCAACCCCCCGTATCTCTCTAAATATCTTTGAATCCATCCTTCTCCTCTCCTCCTCTTCCTCCCTCGCTCCACGGTGTCTCTTCTCTCTTCTAAATGAACAGCGGTAGCTGGCAGGCCCGGTTGTTCATTTCAGCTCTATTGATTTGTGCCTTTATTGAGGTAATAACAGTTTGTTGACCGCACTTCTCTCAACTGTTGGCCTCAATCATCCAAGAGAGGGGCACACACTGGCAACTTCTCCAGATACAAGTGTCCACTCTTGGTCACTCTGGCAGAAGCCTCTCTGTGGTTGTTCTGTTTGTAATGGAGACGTAATTGATTGGGAATATAACGTAGTCTGTTCTAGTGGCACCTTTTTTCCTAATGAACCAACACAGAGCGGGATTTCTGCCAAAGCCTGTTCTATATCGCTGTATATTGTGGTAATGATCCAGTGTCCAGCTGAAACTGCCCCATACTGCGCTGCGGCTAATAGCAAGAGTCAGACTGCAGGGTGTTTAGCTGCAAGCTGTGGTGGAGCTGGGGGTCTGGGGCCGGCTAATGAGTGACCGCCCTGCCAGACGAGGCCAGGCTCTGCTCTGGATCAGGTTCCCCTTCCTGTTGACGTCTCTGTGGGCCTGACTTTACGGGAAGAGACCCTGCGCCCAGGAAATGGTCTCCCCTTACAGCATCAGAGCCAGGGAGGCAGCTCGGCGCTAACCACATTTATCTGTTTATCAGAAGGACTCTGGAGCGCTGCCTAATCACGTTTAGCTACCGGACAGATCCCTTTGCTAACGAGAGACTGATAGGTACAGACAGGGCACAGGACCACGAGAGAGTGATTAATAGAGAGGATGGGAGAGGAGAAGAGAAAGATGTCTAGTGATGAAGGTGAGGAGGAGACAGACAGGAAGTCCCGAAGAGAAAGTCTACGAGAATCATAGTGAAGAAAAAACAAAAGACAATTTAGATGAAGTGACCATGACCTCCCTGCCCACCGTTACACTCCAGCTGCGGATACATTTGTGTCCTAATGCCTCACACTTCCCTCATTTCCACTGCTCCTTCCTCACTTTCTCCCCCTCCCCTCCCTCCCATCATCCATCTACCCATCTAGCAATCCCTGGGAGGCACGGGGCGTCGAGGAAAAGCATAGAGAAGGAAGCGAGGAGCGGTGCATACATACTAAAGAACCACTTACCTTCCCAGGGCCTCTACATCTCTCAATCACGCCGAGCAGGCCTCCTCTACCAGTCTCCCCTCTCTTCCGTCTCTCCTCCCTTCCTCCCTCCCCCCCTGCCTCCCTCTCTGCCTCCCCCAGATAGTGCTAGTAATGGGAGGTTAACACAGAGGCAGCGCTCCCATTATTGAGTGAATTTAGCACCTCGGACAGCGCTCTACAATCTTTATTGCTTTGCTGACCCTCTCGTCATGTCCTGGGCGTGCTCGACAGCCTCCACAATGTGCGGGGCTAAGAGACTGTGTGTGTGTGTGTGTGATATGAGGTCTGATTGAAAGGCGGTGTGTCACGGAACAGAGAGCACACATGCTCCAGGGCTTGTTCACAGCGAGGGATACACTCAAGAGGGTATAACGCACAGCGTGTGTGTGTGTGTGCGAGTGGAGGAGAGAGCGGGAGGGAGAGAAAGAAACGCGGGGAAGGTTGGAGGGGAGGGGGCTGCAATTTTCTGGTTGTCGCGCCTCCAGCATATAACCTGGCCCCGGCACATTAACTTTTAAAAAGGGTTTCGTAGGGCTGTAGGTGTCTACATCACACACACATATAACGACCGCCTGGAGTCACACACTCACACACTCAGGCAGGGAGAAGAATAGAGACGGGGAGAGAAAGGAGGGTAAGCGGGAGAAAATGAGCGGCAAACACTACTGAAGGATAAATGTTTGATGTGGGAAATTCCACTCGGCGGTTTTCACCTGAGCAATGATGCTCTACATTTATCTCACAAAGTGGAAGCAGGGCCATTCACTGGGATCATTACCAGGG
Source organism: Gymnodraco acuticeps (assembly GCF_902827175.1). Lineage (NCBI taxonomy): Eukaryota > Metazoa > Chordata > Actinopteri > Perciformes > Bathydraconidae > Gymnodraco > Gymnodraco acuticeps. The sequence continues at coordinate 786,988 of NW_022990027.1, read as the reverse complement.
TTAATACGGGGCAGGAGACGGGTGTGTCCCCGCTGACGAGGGGAGTTGTGTCGCCGTCAACCTGATGATATGTTGTGTTAAATGAGATTGATGCGTGATCATGTGAAGTAGATTCATGATCCGCCGCTGACAGCAGGGAGGGGAAGATGTAGAAGATGGCTGACTGATAGAGAGATATAGGCTCATGTTTTATTCACAGATAACAGTATCTTACCTCTGCTCTCCCAAACTGCCCGGCTGGTAACAAAGTGCTGGGACAGGCCCATTTCTCTTCCTCTCCCTTCCTCCGTCTGCCTCCTTCCTCATCGCGCTCTCTGTTCTGCATTCACAGCATAATGTAAGACGTGAAATGTAATAAAAGTGACTGAACTCTTTGAGCCTTCACACTCGTGATCAATCCCCTTCCTCTTTGTGTGCTTGATTGTAGGAGGTGATCTTAAAGAGAGCAGCAGACCTTGTGGAGGCCTTGTACGGGATGCCTCACAATAACCAGGTAAACACTCGCACCAGCACAAACATCACTATCTCTTTCCTCTCGCAGCATCAAAGGTGGCGTCTCCTTCGGCCCCGCAGCACCCTGCTGTGTTCATGCGAGGCGTGGGAGCGCACACACGTGGGAATAAGTCGGTGCTTTTATCCGCTCATGTGTTGGGGCGGAAAGGAGGAGATGTACAATGTAGAGGGAGGAGAGGATAATAGGAAGTGAGCAGAATGTGGAGGAGAAGTGGGATTAAGACTGAGAGGAAGACGCTAATGAGGCTCCATTTACTGGAACCAATCCCACCACTCCCAGTGACCACTGATAAAAAACATTTAGCAATATCTCATGTGCAGATCTTCATATGAAGCATCAAGGGTGGATGTTCTCTTCTTCTCCTCTCCTGTTGATGACCAAAGCTCTTGTTTTTCTTCCTCAGGAGATGATTCTGAAACGAGCAGCAGATATTGCAGAGGCGCTCTACACGACGGTGCCACGGGGGCACAACCAGCTGTCCGGCCTCGGCAGCGGCTCCGTCCATGCTGGCATGATGGCAGTTAACTCCTTCACTGGGTCGGAGGTGGCACAAACAGCCAATCAGGGTAAGCAACAGCAAACTATTAACGTGTTATTATCATGGGAAATGTGTATTTTGGTCAAAGAAAGATGGATTGTAAAGAAGTGGGAAACGGAGATTTTTATTTGTCATGTGGGAATTTCAGAGAGGGTGATTTAAGAGCAGGGAGCAAATAAGGAAGATTCTGAAAAAGGAGGACAGGAGGAGGCGGTAAGAAACAGGGAACACTTGAGTCGAGGAAAGAACGAAGGTGAGAGAGTGAAGAATGGAGAAAAAGAGAGCCGCGGATGGAGTACGATGGAGAAATATGAGCGGGTCCTAGGGGTGTGTATATTAGACTGGGGTCGGCCCCTGTCTGACAGAGAGAGATGTGGGTGCAGTCAGCGGTGATTCATCACATGTATCAGGGGAAGGAGAGCCCAGTGGATGGACCAGCCTCTGGATATGTCTCAATACTTCCAATGAGCTTCCTCCGTCCTTCATCTTCATCTAGAAACATGCCTCAGATGTGGAGAAAACAACAGATATCAGCTACGCGACTACCGTTTCCTACTCATAACGGATGACGAAAGGGAATTGGTGGTACCTAATTATAAAAAACGAGGCTACTACACTACAGTGGAGAAGTGCCGCCCTGTTTGCACTAGAGAGCAGAAAATTCCTGATGTTCAATTCCAGCTGTTTTTTTTCTCCGTTGTCAGCGCATTGGACCAGGGATGTATATTTATAGTTTCCATCTTGTCCTCCTTCTGTCTTGCTGCCCCCGTAAAGCATAAAGAAGAGAAAGGTCCTGTCAGAAATACTCGCTTCATTCTTTATAAATGACAGGCGATCTGCAGAGGCCTTTTAGTGTTAATTGCCTTATCGATATATCTCATTTTGGAGCGGAGCCAGTAAGGTGAAAGGCCTCTTGTTTCCGTAGTTGGATAGCAGCTAGTTCCCTCTCAAATCATATCCCTCCGCCATGTTCATTGCTTTCTCGCTCTGCCATATGCTGTCTTAAGAGTTTTCAGTATATTCTTTTGGCTTGTATAGCCTTGCCCATTAGCCGTGTAGGGAAAAGATTATTTGGCAGTGCCGCATGTCCTCATTTTGTTTTGTTTGCCATCTGCTAAATCTTAACACCTATTCTCTTTCTCTCCGTCTCCCCGTCCATAGGTTACAGTAGGAACACGAGCAGTGTCTCCCCTCATGGTTATGTCCCAAGCTCAACTCCGCAGCAGAGCGGCTACAGCACCACTAGCATGAATGGCTACTCTAACTCTGGCATGGCAACCTTGGGCACCTCGCCCAACTTCCTCAATGGATCTGCAGGCAACTCGCCCTATGCTAGTGAGTACAACACACACCACACCCGACACCTGAAACCAAGTGAGGGCCAAAAGATAAAACATGGGAAGCAAAAAAGACCAAGCCTTTTAAACATAAAAGAATAAGAATTTTGCAGGAGTTGAGAAAGGGGGGAGGGAATAAGATGTGACACGAGGGGGGAAGTCATGCAGTTCAGCTGTCTCATCTGTTTCTTTAAGAACAGAGTCAAACGCAAATCCCCACTTTATTGGCCAGGGGAGCAGATCACCTAGCACCCCCCCTGCCGACACACCCCACCACCTCTGTTCACACACACACATTCACCCTCTACATTAAAGACCCTTGATTAAATCAATAAACTAATTGCTAGAGAAGCAATTCCATTTCAGCTCTTTGATTCCTGGGTGTTAACAAGTATTTTAACAGGCTCATCGGCCCCACACAGACACTTTCAATCAATGGCCCCTCGGCCTGCCTTTGTAGGTCCAATTTTCATTAATTGATTAGTTAGGCCCCTTCATAAATGGATTATGACTTTATTGCGAGGATTTGTCAGGAGGAGCCATAAAAGCTAAGTGTTGGATAATAACAACAATAAAGGCAGAAGCAGATATCAGAGGGCAGGTGAAATACGACTCGGTTGATTGTAAAATCACTGAAGGGGAAAATGCTCTTAGTGTATTAGCAGACAAAAGACAAACCCAGCAGGATGAATGGGATGATGGCAGGGGGAAGAAGAATTTTAGGTTGTGAAGATATCGTTTTGGTCATTTCTGTGAGCCAAAATCCAGCCTTGTATAAAGCCTAAATATCAAAATGTTAGTTTTAATAATTTGTTTTTCCTTTTAAAAACCAATGTCTTATGTGTCCAATCTTAACAGCATGTAATCCAGACTGCTAGGGTTGATTCGCAAATCTGAGAAGTTCCCAAACAAAAAGCTTTAAGGGAACAAAAGTCACTTGCTAATACTCAGCATCAAGTGTTATTTAACTCAAAATAACAAAGACATGGTTTACAAACAGTCACAGTTGCAGGTGGTTCTGTTTATAAAAAGATAAACTGGTCCTGTTAGCGAACAAGCAAATGAGCTACTTTAGTACAAATGTACACTTAGTAAGCTACCTTGTTTCCTTCTCCCATTAAACTCATTGTTGAATGAACTAGCTAGCTTCATTAGCTCGCCTAGTAGCCCACAGAGTAGCCCCGATGCCACCAAGCCTCTAAAACCACATATCTTTGCAAAAGTGTAGATTAATTTCACTGTGCCATTCTCTTGTGTGATCAGGCCTTTAGGCTTTCAGGTTATGATGCTGATAATGAGGCTCAACATATGGCCGACAAACGAATAAACCATGTTCAAGGCGATAGCAATGAAAACACAAAGAACCATTATCACGCCGATGTTATCAGCCCGTCTGCTCTGGCTGTTCATTGAAATCTCGTGTATGATTATCTGTGATGAAGGTGATGTGGGAGAGCCTTGTTTGCCCTGAAAACGAATTACGGGTACAGCACCCAGAGTTAGGGGGGAGATGTTTATCGAGCTGTTGCAACAGCACGAGTCATCAAAACAGAGCCATCAGAGGGAAATAATGCTTGGGGCTGTTTACGATGCAAGTTTCCAACTCAACACATTTTTTTCTTGGCTATGGAATATCTCATTGCCAGGTAGATGCTGAAAAAACAAAACAAAAATGCAAACATTTGAAGTCTGAGCCAGCTGATCTGAGTCCAAAATATCACCCCCTCCCCCATCCCACCATCATCCATTGACCAGTCCCTTTCTGTTCGTCCCGCCTGCCCGTCCTCTGCCCTCGGCCCTCTCTCTAACCTCGACTCTCCCCCCTCTCCATCTTCATCTCTCCTTCCCTGTCCTTCTTCCCCGACGTGCTCCCTACGACCCCCCTTAACCCCCCTATCCTGCCCGTCTCTCTTCTCTCAGTCGTCCCATCCAGCCCCACCATGGCCTCGTCCACCAGCCTGCCCTCCAACTGCAGCGGCTCCTCCGGCATCTTCTCCTTCTCCCCCGCCAACATGGTGTCCGCCGCCGTCAAGCAGAAAAGCGCCTTCGCCCCCGTCGTGCGACCACAGAACTCCCCCCCGCCCACGTGCAACAACGCTACTAATAACGGCCTGCAAGGTAAGCCGCCGAACACCTTACATTAATTGACATGCTATCCAATGTATGTGTATATCTCTGCATCAAGCTTTAATCCTGCTTTTCTTCACCTGCTTATGTTAACAATTTCTCACTTTTGTTCCCACTTCTTCCTCCTCCTCCTCCTCACTCCCTGTTTCTCTTTCAACTCTCCTTCCTTACTTTAGATCAGTCTTTTGTGGATTCTAGCAAGTACTCATCAAACAACTCTCTGCAGGGCCTGGCCTTCTCCTGAAGTACGTTGATTTCCTCCTTTTTTGTTTCGTTCCGCGCGACACTCTCCCACACCGCTCATTTGCACCAGCAGCTCATCCTGCCCTGCCCTTCCTTCTCCTTTCTGTTTTTATTTGTCACCCTCGACTTGTCAAGAGACAGCATGCCACGCCACATGTGTTCCATTTCCTGTTTTCACTTCCTGCTTCCTGCCTGTACTCCGGCGGAGGGGGGGGTTGTTATGCCACCATGGGTCATTCCGTTTTCCCATATCCATCGAATGCAGCGCAGGGTCTGTTAGTCTAGGCAGGATGTTGTACGGTGTTGAGATCCTGAAAGAGAGAAATGATGGATGGGAATCTTTATCAGAGCCCCGAGCTAAGCACTTCCTCACTTCCTCTGTCGGCGTTGATGAGCGCTGACCACGGTGACCCAAAGGGCCATTGGCAGCTGCGCACTGATCACATTGACACACACACACACACACACACACGCACACACACACACACTCTGTTAATCCCAACAAGCCGGAGACACTTAGGAAATAACCAGAGAATTAGTGGATTGAAGAGAGAAGGAGGAATCAATAGTGAGCCAATATCTTATATGAAAAATTCCTCCCAGTGATGGCTTCTGTGTCAATCTACGGGGAAGGGATAGGGGTGAGGGGGAGGTGGGAGAGAGGAGGTGAAAACCGGGGAGCGAGTGGCAGGCAGAGCATGATATAAGAAAGTAAAAATGTGAATAAAGCTCTTGACTTCAATTTCCATGTTCGAGAGTTGAGCGTCATTTCATCGCCTGTCATCCCACATCACCGCGTCCCCCCCCTCTCTCATGTCTGATTTATGCTCCATGCTGCACTATGGGCTCACACAATGTAACTGCTAACAATTAACAGCGACAGCTTTTGCATGCAGCTATTCAGAAAAAAAACTGGAATGATGTTAGCCAAGTTAGCGGCGCGGCAGAGGAAAATGTTTTGATTTTGGGGGCCTCGGAACGAAGAGATAATGAGGGAGAGCGTCTTTGTTCGCCAGATGCTGGAGCACATTGCTGTTATGTGACTGTTGTGATGACAGATGAAACCCAGCAATCACATGACTGACCTCTCTCTCTCTCTCTCTCTCTCTCTCTCCCTTTCTCTTTCTTTCCTTACCCACAATCTTCCTCCCCCTCTTTTCCCACAAAACAGCGATTCCCGGGATGATCGTTCCACCCATGTAGAGGATCTGGGATGGCTGGAGATTTGGGAATGTTTGAGAGGGGGAAAAGTCACAGTAGCAGAGTCTGGCGAGTCTCTGTTGGGCTCCGGAGCTGAGCTGAACTGAAGGAAGTGAAGATAAGACGCAGGACTCAGGCCTTTCCATTGGGATTTCATCTGAAGGGATAAGGAGAGGAACAAGGAACAATACGAACCTTTGTGATGTAATTTCCCTCTTGGTTGAATTAGTGTAGCTTCTCTGACACCGCGTTGGATGGAGTGTATAGAGACTGATAGTTTACCCACAGTGTGACACTGACCTCATGAAAAGAGCATTTATTTATCTTTTATGTTTATGCCTGTAAGGTTTGGGTTTGATTAGCGGAGGCCCCACGCCGTCTCGCAAACAACAGTGAAGAGTTGGTTTGGCCATGAAGTTTGCGTAACCTCTGTCACAATAGAAGATGCTTTCTTTAGTGAAACCACATAACAACACACTAGCCAAATGGAGCTAAGGTCAACAATAACACAAAAACAAAGAAATACAGAAAAGTCAACCTTCAACTTTGCTGCTAATTATCCCATTTATCTAAAAATGGCATAAGAAAATCGCCCTATGCTAATTCCACATCAGATACCATGCCTTTCTTTCCCTCCCCGTTTGGTTGGTTTGTTTGTTTGTTTGAATTTTAATAAAACTGTGAGGATTGAGCTGTTTGCAATATGCTTTTCTGCTTGTCATGTGAAGAAAAAGGTGGTGGTTTAGCCAAAATTGACATTTTGTCTGAGATTTGAGTGAAAAGCCAGAGGATGTGTGTGTCCAGCCAGCACTGTACTGAAGGAGTCTAGCAAATATCAAATTAGAATAAATGCGTGATATATGTGATATATTTTTGTATATAAAAAAAAAATCATTTGATGTTTTTTTTTTTTTTTTTTGCGATAGCTATAGTTTGAAATGTAAACATTAAAATGTCTTAAGGCAGCTTCTCAGTACAGAAAATAGATTTACTGTGTGTTGTCAATATCTCATCTGCTACACATGACAAACATGGATTTGGATACAAAAAGGGGATTCTGTAAAATATCCTATAAATAATGTATTTATCCCTTGTATTTGTACATTGCCTCTCACCCTCGTTTAGTTGTATTGTGTACGTTTAATACAGTAAGTGAACATATTTCACAATGTTTTGTTTCGTTATTTGCTGTTGTCTCTCACTATTTAAATGTGACTTTTTTTTAAAAATCTTTTTTGTTTTGTATGTTGATTGTTTTGCATTGGTGAACCATGCTTTCAGTTGTTGATTCAAAAACATGCCATTGTCTATTTTTGTATTATTTGTAAGTTAATAAAACATTTCAGTTTATTTCCTTATGAAAATGTTTATTGTATGGCAAAAAAGTAGCATCTTATTCAGAGTATTTGGTTGAAGTAGATTTTTTAAGAATATATACACACATTAATATATACTGTAAATCTATATCTTTTTGTTGGGGCTTTCAGATTGATCCTGTTCTTGAACTGATAATATGCATGGGTTCTTCTCTTGAGTGACACTTTCTTTTTGTGTGTGTGTGGAAACCAAGAGAACTAAGAAATTGCTCTGTGTTTTTCTTTCTTTGAGTTCTTCTTTTTCCCCCTCTGTTTTCTTTTCCTATGTTATGTATGCCTGCTTACACTGTATCTATATACTCTTTCTTTTGTTCTGTCACTGTAATCTTTACCAGCAGTCTAGATGCCTTAACAATGCAAACCCATTCTTCATTCAATCACATGTACAGTTTTCTACCCTCACCACAATTGTCTATTGCCACAGAGGAATTCATGGGAACTTGGGGACAAAGCACAAACACACTGTTTGGTGGTGAAGCCAGACTAGAATACAAAGAGCCATAATTCAACAATCACACACCCCGATGTACCCCGATGTACCCCGATGTACAGCAATGGCACGCTTTGAAGGAGGCGCGTCCCAGCAGTGCTCATTGCACTTTAGTGTTCACAGAAACACTTTTCTTTCGTAGCGATTATGTAGCGTTTTTGCCAATTAATGAAATTATTTCATCCGCATGTTGGTAATATTTCTCATTAACCACTGGATCACAACAGTGTGACAACACAGAGCCCTTTTAATTGTAGTACAAAGGGGCGCACAGTGAGGTGAAACACTGTCAGCACAATTTGAATCTCACACAGGTCTGACTCCAGTATCTGACATCCGATCACCACGGTCCTGCTCTCCATGTATCAGCCTTCGGACAATACAGCTTCATTACAAGCTAAACAGAACAAGTGAGGAAGCATGAAAGGGGGCTCCTTGGCCCCTCAGCCATTTCTGTAGTCTTTTCTTTGTGTCTGCCGTGTGTCTTCAAGCTGTTGCTGGACAGAGAATAGGGCTTTTCTCTCTGCTTTTCTTTCCTAGAGCCTGGTTTTGTTAAGTGGGTAGAAAGGAGCGTTTTAACAGAGGCGCCTGCTGACAGACGAGTGTTTTTCGGGCACTTGTGTGCTTGTGCTGGTCGGGGCCGGGCGGGAGGGGCCGCACCATATCTGTTTCAAATGAACTACAGAGGTCTGTTGTCATACAATGGCTTCTTTGTAAGCAAAGTTCCATCCTGATTATGAATATTGGTAATGGGTGACAACGTTTTCTATTTAGGTATGAAACAATGAAAAAAAAAAAGATGCAAACCAAATAGCTGGTGTCTATTTTTCCCTCTGTCTTGTCTTTGACTGCAAACACACTGAACAGCTCTATGATATAAGGGAAGAATTCTACTGTATAGATTGTTATTGTTTTTGATGAAAATTGAGCTGTAAGATAACTTTTGGACTCTCACAATGTTGAATTAAAGTTACTTCTTGTCTGTGACTTTGTCAGTTGTCATATTTTTTTTTTTAAATACAAGTGCATATTCAACCATTGATGGCCTCCGGTATTTCTTAATGTGCGCTAATTCAAACAACACTGAACACTGCAATTTCTTATGTCAAAGCAATACAAACGACAAGTGTGAAACTCAAAGGAGAGACAAATATAGCGCAGACCCCTTCCATCTAATTTAGATGCCATATGAAGATGGGGTTTCTGTGGCTTTTTGTCATATTTACATCTAAAAGCATCATCATCAGTTGACTAAGAATAGATGAGACCTGGCCATCACTAATACCACAGGTCAGAAAAAGGCCTGCGTCCCCTCCCCCACTGGGCTCCTGTCTCTAATGAATCTAATTCATTACTGCATTACTGATGGCATGGTGAACATGGTTAGCCTGACAAGTTTCCTCCTAAACATATTAGTTAATGATGATTCCAAGGTTATTAATTGCAAACGCACCAGCCCACCATAATTGAGTCATCATTTGCATACCCGGTCATCAGCAGAAAATTAATTTATTTTTTATTTTTTGCATATCTAATTTAGGGGCATGCGATTGGATTAGCCTGTGAAAATAGCGGATCCCGGGATTCTGCTGACCTCAGAGTGTTCCAGGGTCTCCACGGTAACTGGAGGCTTCCGCAACCCCGAGGGGCGGGGGAGCGAGGCGACCTGGAAGTACTGATGAAATGAGGACTCGTAAACACTGTGTGTGTGTGAGTGTGTTTGCCTCCTTAATTGCCCAAAGGTTTGTAACTGCATCGGGCTTTTCTCCCATACATCTAATAACAGAGTTGATACTTTGCTGACAAGCACTAAAGTGGGTTGTGGTGTGCACGATTTAGCGGTAAGAGGTGGGATATTGAATTATGGAGGTTACACACAGGAAAAAATGAGTCCTGGAGCCTAATGTTTTTGAGTAGCGAGCCGAGCACCGCTGCCATGTTGCACGCCGCGGCTCCAGGTTCCCGCTTTGCCCAAATGCGGCTGGCAACACAACACATTCACACTTGTAAATCATAAATACATATAGACAAAAGGTGAGCCTATTTTGCTCTTTATTTCCAGCAGCTCTCCAGGCCCAGATAGACTGGTCAGTGTGGGAGGAGGACAATAGGAGTGGGAGGCCTCACTATATGGGGACTTAACATTAGACACCATTCCTGGAGAGCTCTGGATACAGCCTTCGCACATCAAGAGAGGAGCTTCTCTGCTACTAGTACCCTAATGAAATATATTAATGCACATATTCCTCTTCAACATCTCCCTCTCCTCCTCCGTTTTCTCATTCTCCTCCCTGCATGGACACATGAAGAGCGGAGAGGCGTGTTTGAAAGAAAAACAGGAGTCCCCATGGAGATCCCAGGATAAGGAAAGGAAAGAAATGGGGAGTGAGGGGGGGGGGTAGTATTCAGAATGGAGGCAAACCTAGGCAGTGAGCAAAAGACAAGGAGAGGAGGGATGAATATTAATAATATTCTATGTCGGAAAGTAGTCACAATGGACATCATAGAGGGAAGAAAGTTCCATTCCCGGCCTTGCTTAGTGTGTGTTTGCAGGTGCACACACTCGGTACAAGACAGAGCATATTTGAGTGCATGCAGGCATACCTCGAAAGAGTGTGTGCACTCACATCCAGGGTTTGCGCTCTCGCTTACGAGGGTGTGTGGTCGTTTCCCACAGTAATTATCTCCACGACTGTAGGTGTCTGTCTATGATCTGTGTGGTACCTGTCAGAGGGAGCCCGTGCTTTATATTCCCTGTAATTGCTGCTGCTAATTTACTGTGCGTTGGCCTAATGAGTAGGGAGGTGAGGGGCTGGGGTATGTAATGGATGTTAGAGAGATAGCGATGGAGAGATGGATTTCACCACTGCCGGCAGAGAGAGGGAGGAGGGGAGGAGGCCGACGATCTGCGTGTGTTAAGCAAGCATGTAGAACACTTATCTTTATTGTTCTACTAAAATGAGAAAAAAAAACACAAAAGATAAGCTATTTGCCCGCCCCTTCCTACTTTCTCTCTCCCCTCAGCTGACAGTACGGTTGCGACGGCAGCGAGCACATTAGGCAAGCTTTTTGTTATGTTGATTAATGATAAAAGCAAATCCATAAATAATATAGATTATTTATTCACATGCTAATTAGAGCTGGAAGCAGATACCTCAGAGAGATGAGGTTTTTTTCTCTCCTCATCTGTTCCAGTGCAGCCAGATAGACCAACTGACATTCAGAGGCAGAGACAGTCCCACATTAATGTCATTCACACTTTGAAGCACCAATGGTATCTTGTGATGGGGACACGTCCACCCTTCATTTCTCCCTAATGAGGTCATGATAGAGGCCAGTGGTTTCCTGCACACACACACACCCTCAGTGTTTGCTCTTGACGAGCGCTGGATTGACAGGGTCGTCTTTGATTGATGCACCGCGGTTCTTCCACATGTTCTACAGCTCACTCATTTAATTATGTTTCCTAAGCGTCATTAAGTACCATTATATTCTATCATATTCTAATGAGAGAGGTGGCCAGTCGCAGGACGAGCTAATTGGTGATTAATGTTGTGTATCAGTGAGAGACAATGCAAGATTGGTCGTTTAATGACACAACACTGTATTTAAGTGCTGAATATGTACAAAAAAAACACAAGCAGAGAGGAGTGTGGGGGTGGGATTAGAAAAGTCCTGATTGAAAAAAACTGATATTGGCTCTTAAAGGTCTAATCTCCACTTGGCTTTCTACACACACACACACTTCCTGTTTTATTCTGAATTGTTCACCTTTTAGCCACATTACACACACTCAGATAATGCGTGAAACCGTCCTCGCAGGCATAACTCACCTGCTCCTCGAGATGAAACGCTAACTCAGTATTGATGCACTGCTTCACAGGTAGGTACGCACACACACACCCCCACACACACAGACACAAACATCCTCATCTGGTATTGACATGCCGCGCGGCTGAAGGTGTTTCCATTTAAGGTCAGTCGATTGCCTTAAGTATGTAATGTTAGGAGGGGGGTCCGTAAACATGTCAAATTAGCAGTAATGAATGAGCAGGCACCGGCAGGGGGAACTGTCAGGGTGCACGCCCAGGACAATACATTACCCTGAGTTATCCTAGTCTGCCCTCGTCGAAACACACACACACACACACACACACACACTCATACGCACAAAGTAGTGGGACCCATTCAGTGGTCACACACTCGGCTTTAATGGGCTGTGTGGCTGATTGGTGTCCAAGACATGAAAAAAAACACTTGAAGTAGACACAGAGTATGGAAAGTTCAGGGTAAAAAATACGCTAAAACAAAGTTGTAAGATTGACATAACCACTGAGATGTAGAAAAAGAAATGAGTAAAAGAAATGTATGAAAATAGATCGAGAGATAGAGGACCGGGCTAGAGGGAGAGAAAACAAACTGTGGTATTTATTTTTTCTTCTCAGTGTTGAAACAGGAAAAGGACCTCTGGTTTAATAAACCATGAATCCTTTCACAGAGGGTTTGTATGTTATTCTTCGGAGAAACAGATACGTGGGGAGGGAAGGGGGGACAGAGAGAGAAAGAGGGGGGGATGCTCTGCAACCATATGAATTTCTCTCTCTCTCTCACACAAACACACACACACACACACACCCCTCAGCCCACTTCCAGGCTGTATGTTAGTTTTGGGTTGTAAGTGTGTGGGGTGAAGGAGGGGGGTTACACATCCTCCTCGGACCAGCCTGAGAGAGAATGAGCATAAATGAGAAGTAAAAGATATACTTCCCATCTGTAAGTGATTAAATCCTTCTCTCCTTCCCCTCAGCGTTTGACAGTTTGTGAAAATATCTCTGTAACATATTCGCTCCGAGCACCAAGTCACCACAACAGTGTGTGCGTGTACATCGGTATGTGCCGCATGTGAGGGAAAATGTCCACTTGAATTCTTAAGCGTGTTTTTACTGTATGCACTGATAAATAAACATGTACACAAACATGAACCTACTGTCTCGGTATGTTGTCTCCCCCCCACCTCTCCTCTCCTTCCTGTAACAAAGGTTACATTGATCGTGTTTATTAAAGAGACTCTGTATTTCCACATGGCCCTGCCTCTGATATGTTTTTCTTGGCAGGTCCAGCTTCTACGTTTGTCATTCACTCAGCATATTTTAACAAATTAGAAACATTAGAAACCAGGATCGCAACAATGTTTTGGTTTGGTTTCGAAACTCTTATGGTCCCCACATATTTCAAAACATGGGCGAATTGTTTGACAGCCGAGCGGAATAAAACCCTAAAACAACTTTTTCATTAGAAACACATGCTCGGTGAATTACAACCTTAGCATTATGTTAATGTGTGTTCGCACTGGCTCATTTGTTGTCGTGTGAACGGTGACAGCATGTAAGTGTGTGTGTCTGCGTGCACGCATGTATGTCCCCTTACACATGCAGGGATGTGTAGGTGACCGTGTGGTTGCCAGTGTGTCTGTGTATGTAAGGGACACAGTGCTCCACATAACAGCATTACAGATGGCTGTTGTGAGTGGTTGTGACAGTGAAAGCGAGTGGGTTCCCACTCCATACAGATGTACTCTGAGTGACCTTACAAACACAGTGGAACTAAAACAGGCCCCCTACCTCTCGCTCTCACTCTGGCACACACTGTCAATTCTCACTCAGCCCTTGCGGGGCACTAAAAGTTGTTTCCTGAGCCAGGAATACATCAAGAATATATAAGCGGGGAGCAGGAGAGATGCATAGCTAGGGTCCAGGAAAGCATAACTTGGACTAAGTAAATATTGGACTGAAGGATTAGTAGCATTTGCCACCTATAAAAGCAAGGCAGGTATGCCAGCCGGAGTTAACGACCACACGCTCTGACTTTACCCTGGATTGTTTTACCAACGAGCTGCTGTGGACAAAGAGGACATTTCAACAAGTTCACTTTATGGAGGAAATGTGGGGAAAAGTAGAAGTGACTTTACTTAGCTGAACAATCAGTCCCTTCCTTAATAAGGGACTGTATACAAAATACAAATTATTGGAGTTTGGAGGGTGACCGAGGTGGAGCATTGATGGACAGAGTCAAGAAGGAGCAGACAGAGGAGAGGGGGGGGGTGAAGGAGCAGCGGGGGGTCAGTGATGCGTAGAGATAAACCATTTGCACCTCGGAAGCATCTGAGCAGAGTGCTCTTGACTTCTCTCTGTGTGTGTGTGTGTGTGTGTGTGTGTGTGTGTGTGTGTGTGTGTGTGTGTGTGTGTGTGTGTGTGTGTGTGTGTGTGTGTGTGTGTGTGTGTGTGTGTGTGTGTGTGTGTGTGAAAGTCGGGGTCAGGGGAAACTGGGTTCCGATCTAGGATAGGTCACACTGTAATGGTGGAGTTTTTTAACAGCATTTTTGTTTCACATCTCCACAGCGCTCTTAAATGTCATGCATTTTAAAAAGTCAGGGTCTCTGCGGGTTGCACTGACATTGATGTGTGTGCTTTCTTCAAACAGGAACCTTCCTCTTTGTGATTTAAAGCAACATGTTCTGCTCTCTGGTTACATTTGTTGACATCACTCAGCTCTTAACAGCAAATGTGATATGATAACTTAATCAGGCAAGACGCTAAATATTGAGATAAGCCCAGAGTGACCCCGAAGAAAAATACGAGGCCAATCTGTTCCAGCCTGTTTCTGTGTTACAGTCACAATTACTGCTAAATCACTTCCACATGGGCTCAATGAAAACTTTACAATCTCTCCCACAATACAAGATGAGGTGACTTTGTTTGGACTCAAACCAACAGGGGAAAGAGGAGAGAAGGCCTAAGAGCAACGGGGGAAAGATTTGAGGGATAGGTGGAAGATTTTCGTAAAGAGCTTATTTTTTAACCATCATGCAACCATAATTTTCTCTCCCAAGAATTTCTGTTCCAAATTCTGTCAAATTGGAAACAAATGTTGTGGGTGAGACCGCACGGGAATAAAAAACATTCTTGTTGTTTCACAATCCACCACCAGAAAAGAGCTGGCTCAGAAGAGGAATAAAAGAATGAGCAAGCAAAGACAACAATCAAAATCAGCTTCAACATCACAGAAAGCAAAGGAATGCTCCAAGACAGCCCAATTATAAATACATATTTGAAGGAGAAAATAAGGGGCTGTACAAACAAATTTGAAGGGTCAGAAATGTAATCCAGAAATGAAGGGTTATATATGACTTATTTTTTAGCAGAAGGGAGGGTCATAATGTATTGGAAGAGTAGGGAGGTGGTCTTTTCTAAATTGTAGTACATACATTTGTACTTTCGAGGTTTATTGTAAATTAAAGGGGACCTCTCATGCAAAATGCACTTTTTGATGTATTTTATACATAAATACAGTGGGGCAAAAAAGTATTTAGTCAGCCACCAATTGTGCAAGTTCTCCCACTTAAAAAGATGAGAGAGGCCTGTAATTTGCATCCTAGATAAACCTCAACTATGAGAGACAGAATGAGAAAAAAAATCCAGAAAATCACATTGTCTGATTTTTAAAGAATTTATTTGCAAATTATGGTGGAAAATAAGTATTTGTTATATACCCTTTGTTGGCTATGACAGAGGTCAAACGTTTTCTGTAAGTCTTCACAAGGTTTTCACACACTGTTGCTGGTATTTTGGCCCATTCCTCCATGCAGATCTTCTCTAGAGCAGTGATGTTTTGGGGCTGTCGCTAGGCAACACAGACTTTCAACTCCCTCCAAAGATTTTCTTCAGAGACATGTTTTTTATATATCTGAGACCTATGTGCATGACATTAAGGATTTTGGGAGATGGCCCTGTGGGCCATCTAAGCTAATTTACAGATGGCCCTGAGCCCAATAGAGATTGCCCTGAAAAATGTGCGCGGACGAAATGACGCACAAATGGTTTGGGGGGCCTCCCCCTATGGGGGTTATTCCCTATCTTTATTCAAGAGCGTATTTAAATTTGAGAGCATACTTTATGTATTTATTTCCCTCAAACCCTGTCCTCGCACTCAAATAGTGCCTGCTTGCACTTAGATTTGCTCTGCTTCTTCTCAAACTGTACGCTTGCACTCAGATATATTGCAGTTTACAGATTTGTTCTGCTCTCAGATTTATTCTGTGTGCGCTCGAAACTTTTGTGCAACAATCCTGTCAAAATCCCTCAACCAATAGGAGGCCAGGTGTCCTTGCGGGTGCGTTCGCTTTACTTATTACAGCGTCCCGTAAGGGCGGTTACTCTTTGGTTTATAAACTCCCGCCCTCCACGGCAGTGGCGGTTCTAGACCAATTTGACTGGGGGGGGCCACTGGGGGGCCAGTTATTTTCTGAGGGGGGCACAATAAATGCAGGACGAAAAAGAGAACTAGACAGTATGAAGTAATTGCGCATAAAAAAACAATGCAATACAGTTATTGGTATTTGTTTCAGTACACTTATTTATTTCAGATAGATCTTATAGTTATTACTGTTAGCTTCAGCTTAAGTTGTTGTGCAATGTTTGCACTAACACCATATTTATATAAAAATAAAGGCAATGAACAGTTACATCTCTACTTTACATAAGGGTGTCTGCACAATCTCACATTACAGCAACAAAATCCTGCGGTTTTTGGCAAACCGAGTACCAGAAAATATACATTTAAAAAAATATATATATATATGCATTGTTAGGGGGCCACAGGGGGGTCAGAGGTCAGTGTTAGGGGGGCACTGGTCCCCCCTAGAACCGCCCCTGCTCCACGGCTTTATAAGTTACATAGCATGTACTGCACTTGTTTGATTTACAACTTTTTTGGGGGGGGGGGGGGGGTGGTTAAGCACATTTAGTATATGTTTATAAAACGGACAAGTCAAATCAAGCAATCTGATGTTTCTTAGCCGTGATATAGATGAGAGTAACACCTACGTCACTTCCGGGCAAAAATTACGGCCCCGCCCATTTTTGGGGGAAAACAACGCTGTCATTTGAATGGCGGTCAATACTAATTCTGAAGTTTTTGCCAATCCGATCAAATTTTTTTGAAAACCATGGATTTTTGGATCTTCAAAGAGCCCGATTACGATGGCCAGTCAGGCAAACAATTACATTCGATCATTGGTAATCGACAATCGGTCTTGATATATGGTTAAATTAAAATCAGTAGGCGAGCCTGTAATTTCTCCAGCTGTTACTCTCATGAGCGAGGCAGAACATAATAGTTTTATCATGCCAAAAAGCTGCTGTGTCGTTTATTGCACCTCAAACATTAAAAATAATCCAGAGTTACGTGTTTCTGTACTTCGTCTAAGAAGAAAGGACAGTAAAAGAAGAGCTCTGTGGCTTCAGGCTCGATCGCCATTCAAATGACAGCGTTGTTTTCCCCAAAAGTGGGCGGGGCCGTAAAGTCACGTAGATGTTACTCTCATCTATGAAAATCGATAGCCTACTGCTATATGTAACCATATATCGAGCCCGATCGTCGATTTCTAATGGCTTAATGCAATTGTTTGCCTGTCTGGCCATTGGAATCGGGCTCTTTGAAGATCCAAAAGTCTCCGGTTTTCTTTCATTTCTGATCGGATTGGCAAAAACTTCAGAATTTGTATTGACCGCTGTTCAACTGACAGCGTTGTTTTCCCCCAAAAGTGGGCGGAGCCGTAATTTTCGCCCGGAAGTGACGCATTTGTTACTCTCATCTATAATGAGCGTATATCCAGGGAATAGTTGTTATTACTTTTCACAAATCAGTATCCCTCCGCGTCTGAGAACCGTTACAACTCTTACATTACGTCCGTCACGAAACTAACTAACTAACTAACTAACTAACTAACTAACTAACTAACAAAGCTTAAGATGGAAACATTTAAGGTTAACTTCGACCTCCGGGGTGGCCTTACTATGGAGGAGTGAATTGAGAAGTGCCTATCTCCAGAAAAAAAAACTGCGGTCAAGCCAGCCTCCACTCGGGAAAACCTAGTCAAGCCAGCCCGCACGTGATATTGCGGTGCACGAATATCCTATGCATTACGGTAGTCATGGAAACACTGCCTCTGTGTTTAGATGAGAATAAAACAAAAGCTGTCCAGTATCAAAGACTAATTTCACTTCAGGGTGATAGCAGGACGTCCCATCTAGTCACTTAGAAGAATTCAGGACATTCTGATGTACAGTTTCAAAATAAAAGACCTTTGAAGTCTCATATATGAGCCATCATCCCTGTTTTTAGATGAGAATAAAACAAAAACTGTCCAGTATCAAAGACTCATCTAACTCCAGGGTGATAGCAGGACACTCCAGGATGATAGCAGGACATCCCATCTAGTCACTTAGAAGAATTCAGGACATTCTGATGTAGAGTTTCAAAATAAAAGACCTTTGAAGTCTCATATATGAGCTATCATCCCTCTGTGTTTAGATGAGAATAAAACAAAAACTGTCCAGTATCAAAGACTCATCTCACTCCAGGGTGATAGCAGGACACCCCATCTAGTCAATCAGAAAAAATCAGGACATTCTGATCTAGAGTTTCAAAATAAAAGACCTTTGAAGTCTCATATATGAGCTATCATCCCTGTTTTTAGATGAGAATAAAACAAAAACTGTCCAGTATCAAAGACTCATCTCACTCCAGGGTGATAGCAGGACACCCCATCTAGTCACTCAGACAAAATCAGGACATTCTGATGTAGAGTTTCAAAATAAAAGACCTTTGAAGTCTCATATATGAGCTATCATCCCTGTTTTTAGATGAGAATAAAACAAAAATAGAGATTTCAAAGGAATTTTATTTTGAAACTGTACATCAGAATGTCCTGATTCTTTCTGAGTCACTAGATGGGGTGTCCTGCTATCACCCTGGAGTGAGATGAGTCTTTGATACTGGACAGTTTTTGTTTTATTCTCATCTAAACACAGAGGCAGTGTTTCCAGGACTCTACCGTAATGCATAGGATATTCGCGCACCGCAATATCACGTGCGGGCTGGCTTGACTAGGTTTTCCCGAGTGGAGGCTGGCTTGACCGCAGTAAAAAAAAAAAAGCACCTAAACGACGACATTCGCTATCTGTTATTGTTGTTGCATAGCAACCACCTCGCACTATGTTCTGTGCAGAAGGCAACGGAGGGACGATTTTATTTTATTCCCGGGCTGATTTTTAGTCCCAGTCCGCCAAATCAAACAAGTGCAGTACATGCTATGTTATAAAGCCGTGGAGGGCGGGAGTTTATAAACCAAAGAGTAACCGCCCTTACGGGACGCTGTAATAAGTAAAGCGAACGCACCCGCAAGGACACCTGGCCTCCTATTGGTTGAGGGATTTTGACAGGATTGTTGCACAAAGTTTCGAGCGCGCACAGAATAAATCTGAGAGCAGAACAAATCTGTAAACAGCAATATATCTGAGTGCAAGCGTACAGTTTGAGAAGAAACAGAGCAAATCTAAGTGCAAGCAGGCACTATTTGAGTGCGAGGACAGGGTTTGAGGGAAATAAATACATAAAGTATGCTCTCAAATTTAAATACCACGCTCTTGAATAAAGATAGGGAATAACCCCCATATCCCCCTAGAAAATGTAGATTTTTGCAGGTCTTAAATGCTGTCTGGTGAATTCTCTAGACTGAATTATAAGATGAACCACCACAATATTATATTGTACAATTTCAATTTAATTCTTCATTTCACTTGTTTGTTTGTTCTTGTTTGTGTTTGCTCGCTTTCATGCCCTGCATAGCTATAAGAAATACTTAAGTTGTTGGTCAAGACACTTTCCATCTGATGAAGGCAAATGCCTTCCCAGATGTAAAAAAGTAGAAAACATTACATTCAGTTATAACTGCCAAAACAAACATTATTTACACTATTATGGCCCCTGTTAAAAAATGTTGTAATGTTATCTACTGTAAGTCGGTCGAACGAATGCCTCCTCATCCGGAAGCTGACCGAACAGCAGTCGAGAGGAGCCGAGCGCATCCGCGAAGCACACAACATGGCGACGTCAGAGTTCCCGTTACCCGGCAAATCTAAATCTCTTCGGTCAAAATAATTGTCCCTTTAGCGCAGTGGTTCTCAAACTTTTTCTGTCAGGCCCCCCCTTTGGACAAAAAAAAAAGTCGGGCCCCCCCAACACAAATAGTCAGGCTCAGTGGCGACGCCAGAGATTTATTTTGGGGGTGCTGTGGGGTAGCTTGACGTTTCATAGAGGGTGCTCAAACATTTAGGGTTTCCCATTAATGTACCGGTCGCTACAGTGGAATTTTCTACTGCAACACTCCGCACGCATATACACAGTGTACCCGCGACTGTCACAATGAAGGCTCGATAATCAGCTCACGGCTGCATATAGGTGTAAGCAGGGGTAAAGTGCTATTTTTATAGGTGGTGTGTGGACCTCACATAGGGGGGTCCGGGGGCAAGCTCCCACGGGAAGATTTATTTTTAAATATTGAAGTTAAAAGCATCAATCTGGTGCACTTTGAGAGCAAAATGAAGAGATCTATGGATGCATCTCTCAACACCCATATGAAACAGAACTGTAAACAGATTTACTTTTTCTTAATGGATATTTTACAAATCACCTTTTTAAACTTTATTCTTGTTTTACTGTCATATAGTATTTCCTACCTGTTTTTCATTTATTCTCGTATTTTTTTATAACTATAATGATCATATAAACGTGTGCCTTGAAAATAATTGTTTACATTAATGGTGACCAAAACGTTTGAGACCCACTGAGATAACACTGATAGAGTCCTTTAGCTCACTAAGTCTCTCAGTCTGACAGGAGAGGACTCTCCTCCACCTTGTTGTTGAAAAAACTCCGTTAGCGTAGCTTGCTAGCACCAGAAGCTAACAACAACGATCTCCGGTACCGGTGCGCTCTCTCTCTCGCGCACACAAAATGGCTCGTTCCACACACACAGAGCCGAGCTTTAATGAAACACAGAGACCCAGACGTAATAGTACTGCATCATATTATTTTTGAATAAATAATTTTTCAAATTATGACTTTTTTTTTTTAATCTTTTTTTTTTTTTTCTAACAATTTTTCCTCCATGTCTCTCGCGCCCCCCCTGGCATGACTCTGCGCCCCCCAGGGGGGGCGCGCCCCCCACTTTGAGAACCACTGCTTTAGCACAATACCGCTTCAGTTGCGCCACTTATGTGACAGACAAGAAGAGTATGTGATACTCATGAATAGTCAATTCTAATGTCTAACACTTAATGTGGAGAAAGAGATGTCCTGTATGGGTTGATTGTACGTTGTTGTCTGTTGGTAATGCCTCGGGGTTCCGGTGGGCATGTAAACAAATGCATAATGCTGCGCTATACTTTGTGGCCTCACCCAGTTGCATAGCGACACTTATTGTGTAGGTGTCTTTTAATAAGCAGGTAGTCCTATCATTAGCTAGAACTAGCTGGATCTGATCGATATGGACATAAACGCGAGTGAAGTCTAATCTGACGGGAGAGAGAGATCAGCTGCTGCTGACGAGTGGACACGCAGCTCTGCATGATCACCTGCAGCGGTGAGCGGGAAAAAAACACACACTTCAGGTTAGAATATCACACGTAGCTATTTTAATTACCTCTCAAACTACCTAAACTAGTTATATATATGTTTAGTTTTACTGTCGGGTCACTCATTACTGGATCCGCAAGCTGCATGATACTGGCCTAATAGATTGCCCGATCGGGCAACCAGCAGGTGAGGCTTCATTGCCCGAGCTAAATACTATGGCCCCGGGCCATCGGGCAGTCGTTAATGTCGAGCCCTGGACCTATGCTATTGCCTAAAAATAGCATGATAGGTCCACTTTAAATAAAAAGGTGACATGGCTTTTTTGTGTGATACATTGCATAAAGTCATGTTTGGCTATATGCAGGGTGTAAGAATCCTGTCATAAATTGAGCAACTTGTGGCTATGTGAAAATTAATGCTTGATTGAAATAGTGCTGCAGCGATTTAGCGTTGCAGTCCTAGGACATTGCAGACTAACAATGGACATTTCAAACATATCTTATGCAGCAGAACCAGAGATCCATTCCATGCACTCTTCTTCCTTGTCAAAATCCAAGGGGAAAAGGTTCTGAAAAGTAAAGCCCAAGTTGTAGTGACAAAAAACTGCAGTTACTGAAATGGCTACTTGAGGCTAGTTCCAGAAGTGAGTCTATCCACATAGGTCTCCACTTCCCAAATGATAATGCCAAACTTGAGATAAACGGGTTCATTTTATGTGGCCCACGAGAGCTTGCAAACAATATAATATGTTTATTATACGGTTATATGCCACTTTACAGAAGCACGTTACATGTAGCACAATGCATCTCAAATGTGACTTTTTTCTCATAATTTGACTTTTTTTCTTAAAAATATCTTTTTTCCAGAATTTTGCTTTTCTTTTTTGTCCTAGACTTCTGCTTTCAGACGTAGTTAATTATGAAGTTATTACCCTATCCAATAATAATCCAATGCAGAGGCAATAATGTAATATAATTAGGGTTGCAAAATTCCGGGAATTTTCAAAGATGGCAACTTTCCATGGGAATAAACCTGGAATAAACGGAAATAAACATGAATAAACTGGGAATTGTCTAAATTGAAGGTTGGCTCTTCATAGGGAACTTAAATATAGTTGGGGAAAGTTCATGTTAGCATAATCTTGACTAAAACAAACAGATGCCATTCAAGTACACTTGAATATCATGCCATTCCTCAATCACATGCACATAGCACACTGCTTGCATGCATGGCTATTGAGACCACACCTCCTACAGGCACTGTGCATTTCTCCATGCACAGATGATTTCTAGAAGTCATACTCAACATTCATGTTTTAGTTCTTCAATTAAACAATGAACATGATTGTTCAATGAAATAATTAAAACTTGTTCTGTTCTACTTACAAATAAATCTGTTGAAATGTCATGTTTTTTTAATTGCATAATTTTGCATGGATGTTTTCTTATGACAAAACAAAATGTTTATATTTATGCTTGGATACGATACAATTCGATTACATTACCATCAATTCCCAGTTAGTTCCCATTATTCCCATGGAACGTTTCCAATATGGAATATTTCCAAAATTCCCCAGTTTAACTTCCCATGGAAATTATACATTATTATATAAAAAATATAATACATTATTTTATATATATTAAAGGGCACCTATCATGCAAAATGCACTTAAATATGTGTCGGGGAACTCACACCTTGTGGTATAACCGGCAAGAGAGAAAGCCTTTGAGCTCCATACTGTTTTTAGAAATAATCCTTGATAATCCATGATATGGCGTTTCATCACCGAATTATCTGCCGGTAGAATCTCCCGCATGAGCTCAGCCCCCTCCTTTTTTTTTAATCAATTTTTTTTTTTTTTAAAGCTTTATACCCCAAATCAGCATTTTGAAACAGGAAGTGAAATGGAGGGATATGAGGCATGGCTAGAATGGGTGATCTGATGGGTATTTTGAGCAAAACACTTCATAGACATGTTTTTTATATATTTTTATTAGGGCTGTCAAGTTAACGCGTTAATAAAAAAAATTAACGCCACTAATTATTGTAACGCGATTAACGCATGTGTATTTTTTGTTCTTGCCCGCTCCGTAGTTTCAGAGCGCAACAGAGGAGCGACATTTCGCCGACAACTGCGCCGAGCAACTGAGACTTTATGCAGGCAGCCAGACAGTGGGACATTACAAGTACGAAAAGTCAGCACACTCAGCACGGATAGTGCGCGCAACATGATTGCAGCGTCCAGGCAGCTCCCGTTCGAGCATATATGCCTTGAGCTGCACATAGCTCCAACGATCCATCAGTGTCTACACACACACACACACACACACACACACACACACACACACACACACACACACACACACACACACACACACACACACACACACAACACACACACACACACACACACACACACACACACACACACACACACAACACACACACACACACACACACACACACACACACAACACACACACACACACACACACACACACACACACACACACACACACACACACACTTTGTATTGTATGAGAGAGGTTCCATGTTGAATTGAGGCGAATATTTGTAATGTTCAGATATTCATGAGAATATTTGTCATTGTTCAAATGATAATAAACAAACATATAAAGCATATTTGTCCACTCATATGTTGATAAGAGTATTAAAAACTTGAAAAATATCCCTCTAGAACAGATAAAAAATGTGCGATTAATTTACGATTAATCGCGATTAACTATGGACAATCATGCGATTAATCGCGATTAAATATTTTAATCGACTGACAGCCCTAATTTTTATATATCTGAGACCTATGCTAATGTCTAAAAATAGCATGATAGGTGACCTTTAAATATTTATATTAATGCTGTCAAAATTATCGCGTTAACGGCGGTAATTAATTTTTTGAATTAATTGCGTTAAAATATGCATTTAACGCATGTGCAGAATGGCCCGCCCCATACATCCCACCAGTGGCAGCGCCAGGGTATGGCTGGGGTAGGCTACAGCCATACCAAGAAATGGCTTAGCACCACCATGAAAAATGATGTTAAAGTAAGCAAAATAAAGTCCGCCAACTCGCGCCGAGAATTGCACAAACAGCAGTTAGTAAGATTGATTTCAGTAGCCACTTGTCTGGAAATACCGAAGACCAGAAACGGTTTTGAAAACTTTTGTCACGTAGTGATCGTCTTCTCAATAGAATATCTTTGATAATGTCTTCTGGCCAATCAGAATCAAGATAACGGCATGGTGTTGTTGCAGGAAGTCCCGACGGAGAATACTTTTGCTGTAGTACAGGGGTGCACATAACTGGTACGCAGGTTATGTGCGTAATCTGAAATGCGTACCGTCACTTGTGTCACAAAGCGCATTTGCGTACTGACTACTCGTGAAGCTTTTCCAGAAGGCGGTTAGATCACCGGACGACAGAGTCGGTCTCCGTGTGCACAGACAGGGCTGCTGTTAACGTCGGTCTGTACAACGGGATTGTGCCAAAACTACGCTAACCGGCTGCGGAGGGAGACTCCCCCCCCCCTTCCCTGGAGAACTGCGCTAAAACAGCTGATCACAACGTTCACGCTCTGTGGTCACGAAGTACTCCACTAGCCCCGTCCCCCCCCCGTCCCCCCGTCGACTTTCCTGAAGTACTCCCCCTTTGATAGAAATCAACACGTAATGGATTAAGACCCCACGGTTTGATGATTGATAGGTGTGTGGGCTATCTTTCATTTTGACACAGAAAAATGTTATAATAAACATACATTTTTATGTTATAATAAACAGTATGTGAAATGGATATATCCGCCTTCTTTCATTTATCTTTCCATTCCCACAACAATATACATAAAAAAATTGCATATTTTGGACATAGTTCGAATGGTGATTAATCATGATTAATTAATGTTTAAGCTGTGATTAATCTGATTAAAAATTGTAATCGTTTGACAGCCCTAATGTATATATGTATTTTTGATATAGTCTTAAAGTTACAACCGGCCCTTTGAGTGCAACCATAATGCTAAAGTGGCCCGTGATGAAATTGAGTTTGACACCCCTGTTCTAAATGGTTTTGGTTTCTATATCTTATTTCCCCATTCATGACAGCTTATATCAACGCTGAAAATTAGGCAAAGTAAAACGTGTGGTCACTTGTGACAGTACGGCAGGGGAGTAAGTCCTACATGTGCAAGTCATGAGCAAGTCTCAAGTATTGACCTACAAGTATCAAGCAAGTCCCAAGTCACTGTGATGAGAGTCAAGCAAGTCAAGTCATTGCTCAGGTCAAGTCAAGTCATACACAATTCTGATGAATAAGCCCAGTTTCCGCATTTAAATCAGTTAAAAGACAGTGGTTATGAAAATGGATTTAACCCACACTATGATCTTCATTACATACACAGTTAATCATTTGAAATCTAATTTAGACCGATGACAATCATATTAGATTAATATTAACCCTAGAACTGCAGACAATATAGCTAGGACTCAATCAAAAAGTCTGTTCAAAAAGGCAGAATTCCAGGTAAGAAAATCATGGCATTTGCCATTACACATATTTAATTTAAATGTATGTTAACACTAGAACCGCCAACAGCGTCAGCACCTACATAGATATCATTTTCAAATCATTTAATTGGGTTCCTCTTCATAATTTCCTTATAAACTAAGTAGGACGATTTAAAACTCACTTAATTGGGTTAACTTTGAAATTGCTTCAGTTTATCATCATAACAGATCAAAAAGTTCAGATTAATTTTACAATAAATCAAAGAATGATGCACTTCTACAAACAAAAACAACATAATTAAAACATTTAAAAACAAACTACTAAAAGTAGATGAACTACATTATTCAAAAGTTTACAGTAACTTCTGATAATAACACAGGGAAATAAACGAGGCATCTCTCTCTCTCTGAGACAGCTCTGCTATCTCTATCTCTCGTGCTCTCTATCTCTATCTCGCTCTCTCTCTCTCTCTCTCTCTCTCTCTCTCTCTCTCTCTCTCTCTCTCTCTCTCTCTCTCTCTCTCTCGACAGCCCGTCAGTATCAGGGTTAGTACAAATGTACAACACGTTGTGTCTTCTCTTTGCAATGCTTAATCGATTTGAAACCAAGTCTAATGTAGCTTAAACTAGCTGTTAGCTTTCTAGCTAACACAACACATGCACGTAGCCTACCTTTCTCTGTGGGTTTTTTTGTAGTGACGAATGAAGTTGGATGTTGTGGTGGTCCTGTCACCGATCTGTATGCTGCAGACCCTGCATACCGCTGTTCTTTTCTTATTAGCGTCATCGACAACATAATCCTTGAATCCAAACTTGACTATTTTTGGAGTAACGCTAGCCGCTTCCATGTTAACTGAGACTCCTGCCTACTAGTGGGTTGCCAGGTTTGCGCGCATGGCGCTATAATCACATTTCGAAAAAACTAAACGTAATATCTCAATACAAAAACAAACGCAAATATTTAATTTTAAAAAGTCAAGTCCTTTCAAGTCATCTGTCTCAAGCTTAAGTCAAGTCTCAAGTCATGAATACCAAGTCAAAGTCAAGTCAAGTCTTTTATCAATGTTAGTCAAGCAAGTCCAAAAATATGCGACTCGAGTCCCCACCTCTGCAGTACGGTGCCCTCACTGTTCGCTGCTATCTGTCTTATCACCACCAATGACGCTGCCATTTTAACACATTTTAGACTAGCTGGAAGTTAGCTTGTCGTCCCTACCAAGATAGACAGTTGGAGCCACATGTATCACAGTATCCCATACAAACTTAATGGATGACTAGTCAAGACTACTTTTGACAGAATGCAACTTGACCATCGTCAGTTCGTCTGAGATTTGGCTGTGATATGCTAGCATTGGCTAACTTGGCCTTGAGCTGCTAGCCTGCGCAGATATGAGGAGCATGCTACAGTCTAGGAGAGACTTCAGTCTGGTAAGCTTACCACTTTACAACTTTATACCCCCACAGTTTTAAAATGTACTTTATAGTTTTCAAGACATGAGTTACATCACTTAAGGCAATATATCAGACTCTGCGGACCCACCTCTGGAGCCACCAAAGATTTTAATACAACGTATGCATTTACACTCACTAAACCGGTGAAACAGATATTATTGTGTTAAACCAACTTTAACATATTAACGTTTAAAACGTGTTCTGCCATCTTAAATCATTTCAGTTATACAATTACTTGTACACATTACTGTTACATTATTTTTCATACATTAGGGGTAGTTTACTGCCACTGAATGGGAGAGTTGAAAAAAAAGGCAAAGCACTTTTATCTCTTCCTTCCCCTCTCCCCCCAAATAATTTCTCTCTTTGTCCTGTGTTCATCATAGTTTCCATTTTCCTGACTCACGTTTTGTTTTCTCCCCTCAGCCCTATGGCCCCTCACTCACACATCCTGATGAATGAGTAATCTTGGTGCATTGTACTCAGCTGTCCTTGTGCATGTTCGATAATGGCTCATTTGATTCTTTTCTACTGGCGTTCAGTCAGTGGATGGCGGAGACCGAGAGCTGGAAGCCGTGCAGTTATCATAAAGAGAGTGTCAACTGCGAAGCCACAAAGCCTACAAGTGATTAAAACCCTTCAACTCGGGGTTACTTTATCACAATCATTAGTCTTTTCTTGTCCTACCTTCTGGCTGTAAAATCCACAGAGCCTTACCCTCCCCGTGCGTTAATAATATTCACTCTGCCTCTGATACATTAGCCAGTGAATGATAGGCCAAAGCCCTGGCCTAATTGCTTTCTTCTTGTTAAGTCTCAATTCATTTTTGCTGAGGAGACACAGAAGATGTGTGCCTCCACCGCGCACATACATGACGCACACACACACAGGAGCTGACGCGCACACTTCCACACACTCGCACTTACACTTACCCCACCTTCCTACTGCCGTTTTATGATGGATGGGGCTGAGGATGCATGGGGGAAGGAGGGGAGAGAGACTATAAGACTGTGAGTGTGAATGTGTGTGTGCGTGCGTGCACGTGTGTGTGTGTGCACGGGGCTGGTTGGAAAAGAAAGAAAAAGGGAGAGAGAAGCTGAGCTGAGAAGCTCTGATTAACGACACAGAGAAGGGGTCCCAGAGGAGCTGGGGGAAGAGCAAAACTATCTAGGGCCAGCTGAGAGAGAGAGAGCGCCAGAGAGTGTGTGTGACAGAGAGAGAGGGGGCACACAAAAACAGGTAGAAAAAATGGGGGCGGGAGGGGGAAAGATATTTTCTTTTCGTACGTTTTCATTAAAACAGACTCCCAAACACATGAAACTCTGCATATCCATCATCATCATCTGCGAATAGGAGTATGAGCTTCATCCCTGTTAGCTACACTCGTTCTCTTCCACCTACCAGATACGACACATACCCTTCAGATTAAATCTCCTCGCCTCCATTCCTGGAGCTCGGGCTTCTATCCACAGCGCTGTCAGAAGGGGAAACAGGGTGTGTGTTGCCAGAGCGCAGGCCATCACCTCTCCCTGATTGCACATGAGAGTAGAGGTAATGGGAGTGTAATAGCACCTTAAGTACCCTGCTCTCACTGACACCGGCTGTATAGCATTACCCCTTGGACTGACTGTGGCAAAGTGTGTAGATATGTACACGGCGGGGTGTACGCATTGGCATATGCGCAAAGTTTTTCTTGTCTTTATGTGTCAATGTGTTTGTCTGCTGTGGATAAGTGTGGATCTGTGTGTGTGTGTGTGTGTGTGTGTGTGTGTGTGTGTGTGTGTGTGTGTGTGTGTGTGTGTGTCCGCTGGAAGACTGAGGTTTGAGTGTGTTGTGTTTTCCCTGAGGGTCGCCGGAGCCGCAGCGATCAAAGAGAGAGATGGAGGTTAACTGACCAGACCTGAGAACCTCCACAGAAGGACCTGAGGGACTCCTCTCTGTTAGCCCAGGTACCAATCATCTGACACACACACACAAACACACACAATCATTGGAGCGGCGAGTGTAGAAGGGGGCATGAGTGATCCGGGGGGATTTAAAGATCTGTATGGCCCAAACTAACTTTGTCACTTCACTCACACAGCCATAGCTTTTCACACAGTATCCATTACCTCAGATACAAAACATCAAATAGCTTTATCCCAACTCCTGCCTCAGTGCGTTCACAAAGAGATGCCTTCCACTGATATGGAAGTCCTGTAAACTGAGTATAAGTTATATAGCAAAGGTCCCAGGAGAGACTCTCAATGACTAGTCTTGTAGCACAAAGTTGGGAGTGTATACCCGAGTAGCTCAAAGTAACGACTGCTGCTGAAGGACTGAGCGTGGCGCACTTTTGCTGGAAGTTACGCTGGAAGTTGTGTTGTCAGAAGCGTGAAAAAGGGAGGAAAGGAACAAGCAAGTGTGCAAATGTGGAAGTGCGCGAGTTGCGAGAGTGGCTGCGCAAATGTGCGTGGGTGTGTGCGTTTGAAAATGAATGAGAGATAACCATCACAGGCAGCTGCCGTGGTGAAGAGAGACGACCAGCACCAGCTCCATGCTGCAGGGAAGTTTCCTTCAAAACAACATCGAGTTACTTGTTGATTCCACGGGTGCTTACATCCATTGCTGATGTAAAAAATGGTGCAAGGGCTTTCATTCTAAACAGCCTATCATATAGAAATTCATATCACAATGCAGGAGTGGAAGAAGTATTCAGAATATTAAGTTAAGTGAAAATGGGAATACAATAAAGTAGAAATACTCAATATTTATTTGGAAGCACTGCGGCACAGTCTGGTAATCTAGTCTCATCCCAGGGTATCAGATATGGACCAATTGGAATTTTGCCAAATATAGCCCATGTCCAAACGTTAACCAACAATTTACTTTAATGGACAAACATTCTGCGTCAAATACTACGCAAAATATGTAGTATGTGCATATAGTATAGGAGTACGGATGAGATCAAGTCCATTTTGATTGCAACACTGGTCATAGGTCTTGTATTGATAGTCATTTTAAAGATTTTTATTTATCTTGCATGGTTATTTCATAAACTTCAATTTGTTTAATGTGTCTGTCATTGAGCTGACCAACACTACATTAACATTACAACTTAAAATGCCTCTATGGCTGGATTACTGCCTCCCTTTCTCCAATTACTCTGTATTTGTTTGTGTGGCTTTGTAGTCTTGATGTAATAAATTGTGCAAATGGTTGAAAAATATCTCCTAAAAAAGTGGGAGTAGTTGTATGAGACAGAAATGAACACCCTGGTTCTTCTCACACACGTCTGTACAACTGGCAAATCTCTGCGGGAATAGTTTTCCTGTTTTGGAAAGGGACAAAAATTGACTCCACCTTTTCACACATCAGAAAAGTGTTGGTGAAGAGGTTTCAGACGATCTCAGAGGATTTCAGAAAACAGATTGAGCCCCATCCTTTAATGCTGCTCAAAATGCACTGATTTTAACTTCATTTGAATCAAATGCATAGATAACCATTTGTTACAATCTGATACTGTAATCTAACTACATCTGTCAATTACTGTAAATGCATTTGGGTCTAATGAATTGGTTAGGTGGAATACAAAAGTGCAGTGCTTAATCTAAGGTACTTAATGAAACAAGTTAAATATACTTGTTTACTTTCCATCCGTGTGGTGTGACTGCTGTCCTCTACAGTGTCCTGCATGCCCTGTATGTGAGGAATGGTCAACTGTCCTTTCTGTGATATAAACAAAGTATATCCTCTTCTCTCAAGTTAAACATGAGCCCAGCGATGACATTGAGTGCGAGGCTGTTTGGGTAGGTGATGGCGATGTGTGTGTGTTTATGGGGAGGGGGTTGGGGCACAGGATCCTGCTGCTGGATAACATCTCTGTCAGGACGACTCTGCTCCATCAGCACCCCGCTTCCACGCACACACACACACGCACACACTCCATCAGCACCCGCTCAGGGCCCATCAGTCGCAGCGGAGCACATGTGGCCGGAGTATTCAAAACAAAGCTTTATAAAGAGCTCAAGTCAGATGGAGCGGTGTGACAGTCAGGGTACTAATGACGCCTGGAGACCACTAAATACGCCACTGACAGACCAACGGCCTGCGTGCCATTCACACACACATCACACACAAGTTTCATTCTGGCATGCACCGACAAACTCTCGCAATCACTATGGAATCAGGATGGAACACATGCTCGCCGTGGCAAACACACAGATGCACACAAACTGACACACACACCTTGTGCCCAAGGGCATCTGTCCGCAGCCTTAAGAGCTCCCAACTGTTGAGGAAAAACAGCTCAATTAGCTCGGTGCAGGAGCTAACGAAATACATCTATACATGCACACACACACCACCCACACACATACACACACTCAGAACCGCATTGATCCTTCCCCAGTCTGTGGCTCTAATTGGTGTGTTGATGATACTGCGAGTGTGGGATCCTTCAGGCAACCATAGGATGACTTCCAGCTCTTTATTTCTCATTTAAAGTTGAAATACACCCACAAACCCTTTTCCAGTCACATGCTGAAAACTATCTACCTGCTCTTACTTTAAAGAATTCTCTGCATATGCTGTGTTTAATCACATTATTTCCTGCTATGTGGCAATGCCATGCCTAAGATCACTCCAGAATCCCCCAAAAGCACACACTGCAGCCTCAAATTCAGAGCGCTCCATAAATATCTAATAGCTTGATGATTTTGTCGCTCCCAGTAGATTGAACAGTTGTAAAAACCATCTATCCATTATGAGCATGTCCATTAAAACTACGCACGCAAACGCTCAATGAGAACCTTCAATTCACACACACTCTACCCCCTGCACACACACTCACAAGCACACCAAAAATGTTACAGCAAGTTATGAAGAGCAAATGGGGTAGAGTTATTTCCATAAAGGGTCTCAGTGGGTCTCAAGGATCTCTTCTCCCACCGACTGGGAGCGATTTAGCCGAGCACACACTGGTATATTAGTAACTGAAGACGTCTGGGGACGGAGTTGCTCTCTCTCAAACCCTCTCCCTCCACTGTGACCTCTAGAGCATTCACAACTGGGACCAGGAGGCACTCTCCATCTTTTGCCATCTCTATTTCGCTGACTATCTCAGTTTGTTCTCCTCTTCTCTTTGACTTCTGGTACTCTGTTTTTACTACTCTTTCTTGAGAAGAAAGTTATCTTTTTTGTATCCATATCTTTTTTTCCCCATTCCCTTTCCATTCCTACCCTATTTTTCCACATTTCTCTCACTCTCTCTTACATCCATCCTCTGTCTCTCTCTCTCTCTCTCTCTCTCTCTCTAGCTCTTTCTCTCCATCCTCCCCCCTCCCTCTCTCCCTCCCTCCCTCCCTCCCTCCTTGGCCCCAGGGACGGACTGCTGATAGACTGTGTACACCAGCTGCCCAGGGGCTATTTTTAAGGAGCATTTGTCCTTCTCCTTCCCTCTGGAGACTGACTCAACCCAACAACATCTCGTCCGCGCACACTCACATGTACGCACAAACACACACACAGGCATTAACACATGCACTCATTAGCCCATGAGCATGCATGCCCCACACTTTCTCTCTCGCACACATCCTCCGTCCAAGGGCATTCTGTAAATGTAGGGGCAGCTTGTAGCGCCGTAGCCCACTGCTGAACTGCACAGGAGCCCAGCCGG
Organism: Gymnodraco acuticeps; assembly: GCF_902827175.1. Lineage (NCBI taxonomy): Eukaryota > Metazoa > Chordata > Actinopteri > Perciformes > Bathydraconidae > Gymnodraco > Gymnodraco acuticeps. Next base: position 754,061 of record NW_022990027.1, on the reverse strand, counting down.
CCTCAGAGGGCTCATAAAGCTACCCTCCTTCTAGCCTGGCTAATACTCTCCGTTGTTCTAACCCTGCCTTACAATAGTTTGTAAAACAATACTGTAAAACGCTGTTGCCGTGTATTGCGTCAGGCTGCTTTCATCACTAAACCCACAGCAGCCAATAGGGGACCTTGAATAATGCATACAGGAAGTCAGATTTGAATTTTGTGGTGCTCTGTAAACTGCGGTTTAACACAGCTGTCTTATTCGACACTGTTATCAAGTTGTACAAATACAAAATGGACAGAATTAGACACATTGCAAAAAGAGTGGTAACATTCACAGAAATAGACCAAACATTATAAATAATGTTATAAGTCTGCTCACTGCTGACACAAACCTGAACAAAAGTCAGAGATTATTTCAATTCTCATTTGTAACCTTGGTAATAATTGTAAAGGAATTTGTTAACAAGCTACTAAATTATGTTCAAAGCCAAAAAAATCTAGTCTGTGAACTTCACTTTAGTGTTGTTCCAGCAACGCTGCTCAAAGCAAATGTAAAATATAAAGTGAATCCTCAAACAACTGCTCCAGCAACCTCGTTAAGACATTATTTACTTTCATCGTTAGCCAAGGAAGAGGACACTAAAAATCTGTCAGCAGCCTGAAACGCCTGCTCGAGTGTCTGAGCACTGTTTAATTGTGCCATTTATCAGCCAAAAAAAGCCTACACACTCATAAATAAACACAATACCCGTGTAAAGGAATTATAAAAATGTCACGACGAACCCACAAGTAAGGCCAGTGTTGATGCATATTAAGCGGTTTAGTCAGTGAAGGAGTGGAGCAAAAATATGATGGTTAATTTAGGAGTCATTAAAATTGTATGAATGTGCATTGCGCTTGCTTGGAGTGGGATTTTCTCTGATCTGTAACGAAGTGGGAGAAAGAGCAATACAAGCTGCCACACAATGTGGTCTATAAACTCACTGATTGATCATGGGAGGCGAGCAGACCTGAGAGGGAGGCCCAATCAATGTTTCGGAGACTGGGGAGTGTGTGTGTGTGTGTGTGTGTGTGTACTTACATGCAAGTGTGCACTATTTTGTCCATATATGTTTACAACTTTGTGAGATCCATGCATATTGAAGTGTGTGCGTGTGAGGCCCTGTGTGTGTGAGTTTATGGCCATGTTTGTGCGATTGTGTGCTTTCCTCATTTGAGGAAAGACAATGTTCTACATTCCACAGGGGAACAGAGTCATTACCGAAGCAGGAACTCAAGCCTGGAGGCCACGGCTCTGCATGTAGCGTGAATAGATCGAGCTAGTTTCTCACAGAGACGTGCTGTAGAACACACACTCCGCCATTACCAGTGCCCTGCAGTTCAAGCCTCACTCCCACCTTATGTGTCAGCTGGGGGAAAATAGGTAAAGTTGACAAAAACAAACAAGTATCTGCAACCGTGGCAGCTCCGAGGTGAAGCCATGATTTGTTTACAGGCACAAGCGCTGCGTTCAATCATTTTTAATGTAAAGTTAGGGTTCAGTGGACATGTGTGAGGTTACGAAACAATCTTCTGAGAAAGGAGACTGAGCTTTGTGACCGGCCTGTGAGGGGGCCATCAGCTCCGAAGCCCTCTGCTGCCCTCTGTTGGCGGCTGATACTCGTCCTGCACTGTTTCCCACGCGGTGCAGGTATGGACATACTGTATGGCAGCTGTCTATCACTACCTAACAGGTGTGTGACTAATTCTCCCTTCTTCCACTCCTTTTGTATTATTCCCTCCTGGCATTAAACAGGCAAACTATGGCTTGGGTTAATTTCCCCTGTTGCTGACAAACACAGGTCGTTAGCATGGCCCTCAGGAAACCATTGTTTTATCATAATAGATAGCAATCAGAGGTGAGGCCTGATAATGCCTGCTGTCACCTGATGCTCTGTCCTTCTGCCTCTCTAATACTATGGCTCTCTTTCCTTCTCCCATGTGTTAAAGCATAAGTGCAGTTGCATGTGATGTATTCAACATCGCAGATATATATTGTACATTTCACAGTAATTTGTACTTTTTTCTCCCCCTTTCTCTAGTACTCTTAGCCACTAAATTAAGCATGACATATCTGGGTTGCGATAGCCCTATAACACAATAGTTAATGCCTCTATACTGCACCAAGTCTCTTTTGATACCACAAATGTACACACACACACCAGCCCTAACACACACGTCTTTTAATAACCTCCATGTGTGCCGAATTTCCTCTTTCCTTCTACATACATCCATACTTCCTTTTTACCATATTATTTTTGAGACCTCTTTTTTTTCTTAGTCCAGATTTCTTTCTGCATTTATTGGCATTCTTCTAGTACCAACAATGGGTTTCCAGGTCCTGCAGTCATACACATTATTATAGACTTTCCCACATGCTCACAGTACGGCACAATAGTGTTGATTTTGATTGACACCACAAGTGATGTGTAAAAAAAAAGAGAATATTTACAGTATTAGTATTAGTCATGGTAAAAATTCCAGTCACATCACATACATACGCTTAAACCACCCTTGATCTATAAACAGACTGAGAATGAAGGGCCTTGATTGGCTGAGGGGATGATTGACAGCTGAACGAGTGGAACCTTTGAATGTGAAACTCAAAGGAAAGATGGGAAGCGTGTTTGTGCAGGTCCCAGGGGGGGAAAAGCCTGGGTTTCACACGCGCACACACAAACACCCACACACACGCGCACACACACACACATTGTGATCTTGCTCTACTTTGGGCTGTGCTCCACATGAAAGCATCGATGCTTCCTGCTGTTTGAGACGAGCTGCACCGCAAAGGAACATACAGGTCTGTATATACATGGAGACGGACAGAGCAGGTGAGATTGTATCCATCCACAGTGCCATGGCCTTTTTGAAATGTCTTTATCCATGTTTTTTGTCCTTCTCTGACTCATTTCCTCTTCCTCTATTCCTCTGTGTCTCTTTTTCCAGTCTTTTTTAAATATGTATTTATCTGTGTCTTTTCCTCTCCCCTTCTTTTCCTCTCCCTCTCCTTCTTGTCTTCTTATTGTCCCCAGAGACAGTTTCATTCACATCCTCAGATACACTCAGGTAACACAAAACAGCAAAATAACAGTTGTCCATTCAGTTTTTAGCATGCAATCTTCGTATTTCTACAGTGTAAATACAATCATTTTTCTTTCTGTCTGCCTGCTACTGACTCATCATTCCCTCAAAATAATTTGTAATATAGGAAGTGAGCATAACACCGTGTTCTACAAATGGCGTTCTGCAAATGTGGAAGCACTGTGCCCTTGACTATCCCCCTGCTGAAAGTAAGTCTTAGCCAATTAACAACGTCTTCCACTAGGTCTACATGCACACACGCACACACACATGTGCGTGCACTCACACACGCCCAAACCTCGCAGCTCATGGGACTAAACCTCATTAACTGCTCTGAGACAGACACTCTCTCTTTAATCAATCCTTTTCTAAGACTGCGTGCACATGGAGGAACGGTGACAATACAACACAAGCACACACACATATAGGCAGCGAGAGGAGCTTAGATACATTCACACACAGATCTCCCAGAGAGAAAAACATGGTCATTTGCCAGGGTGATTCAACTCTAAAACACCCTAATTACATCGACAAAGCCACTTTGTTTTGGTGCTGGATAAAATGTGAATGATTTAGCATATTATTATTATGCCTCTGAAATATTAACCAACCCCGAGGGACTTTATCTGCTCTTTTAAATATATGCAAATTATTTTATTTTGGTTTGGTTTGTTTCCAATGACTTTTGTGAATTGTGTTTGGATAATTAAATGAGTGCGTGCAGATGTAGAATCGCAGGCAGTGCCTACACGATATGATGATCTGCCAGATTAGCATACAAAGTAGGAATGTTGCACCTCGACTGCTAATCAACTAACTTTTGTTTTCGCTTCAACCTTGACCTATTTGAAGCATCCACCCAGTGTCTGGCCTTGGAGTGGGAATGTACACTGACTTTTAATTGATAAGGCTCATTTGATATTGTCCTTCATTCCGAACACATTCGCTCGTGTCAGGCTCTTTCAATTATTACTCTTACTCTGTGTTTGTTTTTCCTACACCTCCACTGGATTGATGTTGAACTGGAGATCTACTAACAGTCACTCTACAATGAGTTAGCATTGCTAGATTAGTGGGTGAACCACACTACTTCAGGTACAATTATCTCCTATCCGAGGTAGAGAAGTTCTTCCAAATGACGTCGTGGATCTGGAAGCGTTGATGTGCAGAGCGCCAACATTTCAGCTCTGCCTTACTTCACTGATTGCCTTGTGAATCCCTGATGTGTTCCGCTTCGTACATAATCATTTCCCTAACATGGGATAATTTGATTCTATTACTCTAACAACAGCGCAAACAAATTGCCTATGTAATTTATTGTGCCAATAATAGAAAAAATAGATGTGGTAATGGTGCTGCGGCTTTCCAACCTCACATTTATACGGACTTAAACCAAACTGGATATAGTGGTTAAAATACATTTATGAACACCCTGCCTCACTTGATGCATTTTCTGTGTCCAAACATGCATAATTATGGTTTGGCACAGTGGTGATACTCAGCCTCTGTTTCTTAATTCTTACACCCACACAGCTCCAGGGCTTTATCCAAAAAAAGCGAAGAAACCCCGATCAACCCAAGGTCTTTTTTTTAACAACTCCCCTTGCTTTTCCACATTCTTTTCTCTGCTTATCTGGTTGATTTCCTGTGAGGAGGTTCAAGAAACAAACACCATCCATGTATCTACTGAGTTGTATTATCTTTGCCATTACTGCATTTCCCTCCCCTGCAGGATCTCACCGGCCCTCTCCCTGTACCTCTCCATTTACTGTGTTCCACACGCCCTCTAAAGCCCTCTGCTCTGTCCCATTTCTACCATTGCCTCGGGTCCTTTTTGACACCCCTGGCATGTTAATGGGCCAATCAGAGACACTGTCCTTGAGAATCTCACTTTGGCTCATTTTCATATCCCCCCTCTCTCTCTCTCTCTCTCTCAGATTTATAACCTCTGCTGCTCACAGCTCCAGATGTTTTGTTCTGTTTTTTACTCTCTGTAATTGCTAATTCAATCTGGTTGTAAAGGAGCAGATGCTCTCAGGACTTGAGCATACCTGTGTGGGTTTCTCTGCGTGTACGTGTTCCTCGCCCGTGTACAGAGCAACAGGATTTACTGTAACACCCTGACTCATAAACATAAGCCTTCACAATTACACCAAGCTCGTTTCCTCATGTTAGGGAATGAGACAACAGCAGTTTTAGCTTGCTATGTATTGCACACTAGCATCACCTCCCATTATACATTGAATTACAGTCACCCTTAAATCACCGCGGCTGAGGTTTGCCGGTTTAGTGGGACTGACAGTTGGCTTTGGAGGTCTAAACTATGGTGGGAGCCTCTCTCATCAGCCCCCTTGTATTGTTTTTCTATCATCTCTCATCCTTTTTCTCACCAGGAAAAGTGGCAATCCAGTTCAGTTTAGAGAGAAAAATAAACAGACTGGTTATCCACAGGAATGTGAATGCTACTTTAGTCCCATTAGGAACATCTGTGTGTGTGGTTTGAGATCACAGCGGGTTTTCTGTGACTTTGAACATGTGACAAGTGGCCTCATTGTTTTAGCATATCCAATACCTACATACTGTGCCAGATATGCTCTGTGCACTTGCAAGAATATCCATGCACATATTTACTACACATTCACAGGAAAAGCGCACACACATCAGTCCTTGCTCACATTGCCCACACACACACACACACACACACACACTCGCCCCACAGTGGACCTGTCATGTGTCATGGAGACAGGGGTCAGATACTGTGTGATGTGTGTGGGGGTTATATCGCTTGGGAAAAGGACTAAAGATCTTACCGGGGCTGCAAGAGGGCCAACAATAACAGCCTGAAATATAACAGCAGTGAAGGAGCCGGCGCTCTGACAGGAGGAAAGCTGGGCCCCATGCAACTGGCTCCACAGATCAGAAACTCTTCTGCGGGCACAAAGACGGGCGGGGTTGTTAATTCATAGCAAACAAGCAAAAACAAAGACAAAATGTTCTAATGACATTGTAAAACTGGACCAAAAACAAGAGCACCAAGTGTTTAGAGAGATTGAAAGCACATGTTTGTAGAGAAAGAATAATAGCGGAGTTGTAGAGTGCATTCCCATATCGAGATGATGTTCTGGCCACATTTGTCATGGGAACTTCAGCCATGTAAACACACAGCCTTGACCCCCAGCGGTCGCTCTGACTGACACACACTCACAGTTGCAAAGACATTGAACACACTCACCTCCTGTGCAATGAGCAGTCCCCAATACTAGAAAAGTCAGAGTGCCCCCTAGTGCTCCTTGTGTTATTACTACATCATGTTTATCTGGCTTACTTTTTCATCTCCTTAAATCCAAAGTTGTTAGTGACAACTTGGTCTCTGTAGACCGAATTGACGATCAACCGAAGAGCAAGATGATGAATGGAACGTGGTTATAAAATATGATATATCAAGGAGAGCCTGACATTTGTTTCCATATCTAAAGAGAAAATATGAGTCTACAAGATTTCCTGCAGAGAATGTTTTGTGCCTTCTTTCTTTCTGAAAATTGTCCAAAACAAAAACAAACTCCATCGCTTGCTTTGACAGAACTAGTTAACATAAATGTTGTTTGAGACGAGGTTTCTGCAATTGGGCCTTCTGCTAGCTCTGTTTTCCCTGCATGGCACACCATACTGTATTTAAAAATCATACAGACTGACCCCTGCATCCACACATTCACCCTATTCATCAGCGAACAGATTTCTGATCTTAAAGGACACAAGGGTTTTCAATCAAAGCTTGATTGAATACTTTGCCATCCTCAGCACTCACACACTCAGAAATACACACACATTGTGGACAGAGTGTCTTGAGCAACATCATTTACCACTTAGGCCCCTCCCCGAGGACAGTGCCATTCTTAATGCGTGGCAGATAGGTTGATAGCTCTGGTTTCTGTCGAGAAGTGCATGTCAATCAACAGCTCGTGTCAACGTCACTGAGGCAAAGTGTTTCTGAAAGATCTTTTTACTGAGTGCCTTTCTATCCATCCTTCAACCCACACACTCGCACAAAAACACACTCACACATGCACAAACACACACACGGCCATTTCCATCTCAGCAATCACTTCTCCTGGAGTTCTCCTCTTCGGACGTGTAACAGTAATTGAGGTGGTTCCCTCGGGTGCAGTGCATTCTGGGCTGTTAAGTGCTGTTTCTTGTTGTTTTTTCCTCAAATGGGTTGAATTGTGGCTATTGTGTTGTTTCTTTCTGCTCTCTTATAGAAGTGTAAGCGGTGGGCCATATTTACACGTATCATTAGAGAATAGGGACCCCATCAGATGTGGGGCAACTGAGGTCTTATCATGCCCACTGGAATATCAATCAATACGACAAACAGTCTTAATGCTTTTTGTATACGCCCAGTCACAGGAGAGTACAACAAAAATATTTCAAGGGGGAAGAAATGACTTCTTCTAACAATCAAATAAAAAAAATGTCTTGCTCAAAAGCCCACTGCGTCTATTCAAGATGAAGCTCAGTCAGTCAAGGGTATTCACTTGCTCTGCTGACCCCCCTACTCACAACATCAGGCCTGGCTTGAATACACCCTGTGACCTTTCTGCCCGTTGATGACGTTGTCCGTCCAGAAGAGGGAGTGATTGATCTGGATTGACACAAACAGCCAGTGCCCTGCCAGACCTGTCACACAGCATCACTAGGTCATTGTAGCATGCCTGAATGCCAGATGAGGAGGGATGGAGAACACACAGGGCGGTGACCTGCTGATGAGGATGTAGGCTACACTTTTGAGGTAGCTGGGGCACATTTGGATTAAAAAATAAACAGGTTTTAGTTAGCAGTGTGAAGTGAAAGCCAAAGAATATCCGTTCAGAATGGAAACAAATATTACATTAAGGTTTATATAGAAGTTGTCTTTCCTGGATAATATTGTCCCAACAACATGTAATTTAAATGAAGTCTAAACATACCACACCTTTTTGAAAAGGATTCCCATTTTTTTAATCCAATACACTTAAAAACAAATGTCCATGCTCTATTGACTGTCTTGATTGACTAACTATGTATGACATTTCTCACTCTCACCAGCAAAGATATATTTGGGTTTTCTGTGCTGCAATTTCTTGTAAAGTTAGGCTGCCAATATATCTGACAATGAGACAAATCATATTATCAGTCACACAAACCACGAAATACCCTATGCATCAAGAGATCTATGCAAAAAATAACAACAATAAGGGCTGAAATTATTTATATTCTCACAATAATGTATATTGTACTCTCAGGGTATCTTTTTAAATTATTAAAATATCGATTTTTTTTTTCAAATCCAGACCCCATACATCTTTCATAGGATTGTAAAAACTGTTTAATCTCACTTCATCTGGGGCAAATAGTGTTCCCTGTTGTTTTACATTGCAGATGGCCACGGCATTTTTTTAATGCCCCATTCAAGTTCAGCGTATTTACAGTAGCAATGGTGGCAATTAGAAAACTACAACTCCAATGCTGCTTCACGCAAGTTGGTGACGCTACATGGGCATTTCCCGTAGTAACCTTTCCTGTCTGCCCGGTGGTGCGTTTGCGCCTCCTGTCTTGAACGAGAGGTGAAGAAGAGTTTACTTTTAGAGAGTTCAAGGGTTTGGTACGGTGTTCGTGTGGAGTAAAGGGTTTTGTCGAGGCAGAAAGCCCATTTTCACGGAGCCAAGATGCTGAACATGTGGAAGGTTAGGGAGTTGGTTGACAAAGCGTAAGTATCGCCTCGCTACATAACGCCTGGTTTGCGTTGTTTGTGCTTTTAGTTTACCTGTTTGAAAGAGACACGTACCCAAAACTCTGACGTCACTTGAACAAGTTAGCTAGCCTGTTTGCTACTAGCCAGTTAGTTAGCTGACTTTTACAAACACGGTTTCTCACGAGTATGAGAGTGCTCTCTTAGTCATCTTCAGTTTGCCTGGGTTTTTGTTTGGTCCGAGATAACATTAGCACTCCTGTGAGATGACTTGTGCTTGTTGTTTGTGCGTTTTCTCCGACAGTGCAAGCTAACTAGCTTAGCTGACAAGCTAGCTAATTACCTGGCTGCTTGCTATGTAGCTAGCTGACCGGGCTAGCCAGCTAAGCTAGTTTGACAGCTCCTGGACTGCATAATACACGGTGAATGCTTATCGAACTAAACGTTAACTCACACAATCTTATTTTACGTTACCACTGTCTGTACATATCTTTAATTACGCACTTACGTGTAGTAAAGCGTTAAGGTTACTCTCCGGTATGATTGTTATGACACTTGTAGCTAAGTTACATGAACGTTACAGTAGTAGTTTTACAGAAAATTAAGTCTGTTTCAAAACGTTAAGTTACACCACAAGGCTGGATTACTTCATAACCAAGTTATTACTTGTTTTAAACCCTAGACTGTTTGGCAGGTTGGACTAGTTAGTCAAACATCAACTCAGACTTCAATGTGTACATATGTCGTAATATCTCATACATTAAGATATGACACTTTTTTCCACAGCAACTATAAACACGTCGGTCCAACATGCAATATACAGCGATCTTATCAAACTGGTTTGTTATATTTCTACAAATGGTGGCTGAGTTATAATATTGCGATCTGCGACACCAAAGAACAACAAGATAAACACCGGTACCACAAAGGGCACTTGTTAATCAGTGACCAGTGATTCTGCAGGGTTTTGCAACTTGTTGGTACCTGTCCAGCTGCGAGCTTAAATTCAAGGATTTAATGATTTCAGTTCAACTATACAAACCAGTTACTTATCATTCGGGTTTGAAAATAATGAAGATCGAGTTCAGCATGCAAAATGTAAAGAAAGCGAGAAAAGCATTTAACATGTGTACACTCACTGTGAGTCATTGAAGCTGCATGACTACATAATTGTTCATAGTTTGATGGCAGTTACCCTGCATGTCCAGCAGCAGTGTTCAAGCACCTTGAAGTAGTTACCTGTCCCAGCACTGAATTTAGGCAACATCTTGTGGAAAGTGTCTTTTGTTCTGCTTTGGACTCAGGTCTGCTTTGAGCTGCTGACCAAACGTTGAATTATTGTCTTACACTGTATTGCTATAGGTTATTATGCAATATGTCGCCCCTTTGCAAGGTTTATGACTAATGTTACCGACACCCACAATAGGCTGTTCTTAAGTCCCTCCAAGAATGCATTCCTGCTGATTGCACTTATCTCCCTGGAGTGTGTTTTCCTGGAATACGGGTTGCTTTCATGAGAGACACAAAGAAGGCCAGACCAACAAAGAAAAAAAAGTGCAAGTTTCAAAGATTAAAGGATAGGGAGTATGCATATGGTTTTCCTCCTGGTTTCTTTGTAAACAGGGTGATGCAATAGCTTGTGTTTTGTGACATTCAAAAAGCGTCACTTTTGTGTTGACTTTGTATTAAGTGTCACCAAGCTGTGAGTCATCCACACTAACAGTATGGCATAATGCTATATTTCCTGTTGTATGATGAAGGTGAGGGCTTTGCTAAGGCATGACATGCAAGCAAAGGTTTTATCATGTTTGAAAAAGAACTTGCAATGAATGCAAGTAGCATGTGTTAGATGAAGTATATAATACAATTGGGTTAATGAGTAACTGAAAGCAGGTTTGTTTTTTATAAAGGAAATCGTGATAGTGTCACTGTGACAGAGTATCACAACTTCCGTTTTAACGGCTGATATCTAGAACGAGGCCGCCACTATGAAGAGATAAGAAGTTGCATCACTACCTCATATCCTCTTGGTTTTTGCCATAATTCATGCCAACATAATTCTGTGTGCAGTATCAATAAATGCTAGAGGGACTCGGGCCAAATGAAGTTGTAACGTAGTAGCAAACTAATCAGAAAGACTCCAAATAAATCAAATCAGACCTAAAACCTTCCCAAACAGAGATGAAGTCAGCATTGTCCTTAAAGAGCATTGGCAATAGTATTCAGTGTGATACAGGACAGGGCCTGATTGTTTGTCTAGGATCTCCATCTCCATAAAGTTACTGTAACTCCTGATCCAACTTGAATGAAAAAGCATAGACTTCATTTAAACCAAAGAGAGCATGTTGTCATGTAGAGTGGTAACCAAACCCTGCAGGTTGCCGTAGTAATGCAGCCTTTCTCCTCAACCACAGAGAGGATGTATCTCCAACCATCAATCCAATGCTGCTTTTTCAGGCCCTGTACATTTTATTGCTGATGTGGCAGTAGTGAGGGAAGACTAAGGAGGCACATGGTTCACATTTCTCTCCTCACTATGTGTCGGCTAAAGTTGTGACACTTTTTCTTTTCGAATAAGATGCCGGTCTTTTAACAATTATATATCTCTCTCGAGTCCTGTAAGAAACCTTTCCTACTCGAGGTAGTAGACTAAAAATCAAAATACACCAAGGCCATCTGCCTTGAAACATGTATCTAATCTCTTTTAACAAATCATTCACGTTCCAATTTGGATTCAAAGTATTTTCTGCAACAGTGTTCAAACATATCCTTTATATTTCTAGAATGTTCTCTGCCTGGAAAATCCTTTGTTCTTAACACCTGACATGTCTCCTTTACAGACTGGACATAAGAAATTACATTTATTTTTATTTATTTCAAAAATTCTGGTTTATCAATACTTTGTAGACCTATAAGAGAAGCTTACATGTATGGAGTCTGACTGAATATATATTTGGTAGTCTGTTATATACGTTAACAGACTACCAAACCCATGATCTGGAAAACCTGCCCTCTGTGTCCCTGAGGTTGTTAGAAAATGTGTCGGTTTGTTCCCCCTATTTTTTTTTTATATAAGAGCTCACCCACAGAGAGCACCATACTGTTTCACACAGTGCCATCTGAGGTCTCATTTGTGTGTTTATATTGGACACAGATTTGCATTTGCTTGTTTATTCCCCTATTTTCAGAGCACACCCATGGGCACTCCCTATTGTCCCATTTCTTTTAGCCCCTGAAAGGACATGTGCATGGGCGTGGCTGAAATAAGAGCTGTCATCTATTATCCATGTTGTGGGTTTTTTCATGGAGGCCATATATTTTGAACTTAAATGATAAATGCCATGTATAATACTTCATACAGGCATGATGAATGAATTGGCTTTTTTTTGTTCCTACTGTATAGAACCAATGTGGTGATGAACTACTCGGAGGTGGAGTCCAAAGTCAGAGAGGCCACCAACGACGACCCCTGGGGACCCTCAGGACAGATGATGAGTGAAATCTCCAAGTAAGGACAACATGTAGCGTTGCACCACTCGCTGAAAAGCATCAAGGTTATCTGTTCATAAAATCAAACTGTAGAAAGATTATCTTAAAGCCCTTTTTCTATCGAGTGAACTTTTGCAGGAACATCTTTCAGGAAATTCACCTCCATTTTGACTTTAGGAACCTATTTTGAGCTTTGTTTTTTTTAGCCCTGCCCACAAAACCCCCTGTTTCCAGGGTAGTATTTTCTTCCAGAAAGAAACTGCTGTTCCACTGTCTGCTGTAATGAACACAGGCCCTACAGCTGCTGTGACATATAGCATTCATTAAAGGGCCCATGTCATGCTGGTTATTCCCCGTCCCCTTGTGAGTTATGTAGCTTTTTCTGCATGTAAATGGTCTGCAGAGTCACAAACCCTCAAAGTACACCCTGCAGCGAGTAAAGCTCTGACACAGAAAAGACCTGTCCATGCTGCCCCAAAACGCCTCGTTGGAGATTTCTCTTTTTCCATTGTTTACTTCTTGGATATAGTGACGTATTTCGGGTATAGTGACGTAACGGAGCCGTTACATTTGGACCAATCCGCGGACTTCCTCACACACACACACTCGGCGGGACGTTGCGAGGCTCGCTGCTGCGAGGAGCGGGACACTGTGAGCTGGCTCACTGGTGTAGGGTCGGCGAGACACCGTGGAACTCAGCCTGGGCACACACACAAACTCCCAGCCAGTAAGCGGGTGTGTGTGTTTGGGGCTGGGTTTCGCTGTCTCGCAGACGACCACTGGGCTCACAGGGAGGGGGGGGGGGCAGGAGCTCCAACAAGCCGTTTAGGACAGAGAGTGAATACACATACTATACAGAGATGCTGGATGAGAAACCAATGTGAGTTTGGAAAATTGCACAATAGAAATCTATTCTAGTTTACCTCAGCAATGGAATTATGATCAGTAGAAATGGCCATGACATGGACCTCTAAAGCTGACGAGACCAGTCAAATGTTCTGTTCTTGACGTATACATGCTAGTGATGTAGCTGACTACAGACAGTGTAAAACGAAATACTAACAATATCTTTGCAATTTTGGTTGGAAAAAGTCCCGATTCAGTTTTTGCAGACTCATTTCCCCCCTTGTCATGTCAGTTTGCTACATTAGTTTAGACATTAAAGTTGTAGAAAATGACAACACAACAATGACCTGAACCTTCTCTAAATGTACACTGCTGTTGTCTGGTTGTATGCAGGTGCAATTATAAATGTTTTCCTCTTCTTCTGTGAATCTTTGTTTATCAAGAGCCACGTTCATGTATGAGCAGTTCCCAGAGGTGATGAACATGCTGTGGGCCCGCATGCTGAGGGATAACAAGAAGAACTGGCGGAGAGTCTACAAGGTCTGCCTGAATACTGTTGCGACATCGCACAAACACACATGCCCTATATCACACAAAGCTTTGAAGGCCTTAAAGCACCAAAATGAGATACTTCGGACCAGACCAGATTGAACTCTTTTAAAATGAGCCTTCTGTTAACATTTATGTGAATTGTTTTGTACTCGTATGTACAGATAACAATAACATATTTGTAATAGTTTACAACACAAACACTGTGCCTTAAAAAGAACCAGTTGGATGTCTCATATTGTTAACAGGCTCTGACCTAACACTTTTTGTGTCTGTTTCTCAGTCGATGCTACTGCTGGCCCATCTAATCAGAAATGGATCGGAGAGGGTTGTCACCAGTACCAGAGAACATCTGTACGACCTGAGGTCATTAGAAAGCTACCACTTTGTAGGTAAGGTAACATTCTGGTCTTTCCCCGCTGTGTCTTTTCTCTTCTTTAAACCTTTGTTTTCTTTACATGTTGGAGAAGCATTACCTAAGAAGTTGCTGAACAAAAAAACACATTTGGCTTTGATTAGTCGAGGCACTCTTTACACCTCAGCATTTTAGTGTTCAGTGTTTATTAACAATAGCTTCAGTGTGAGCTGTATTGAATGGACAGGGGCCCTAAGCACCGCTTAGTCCACAAACCCTTAAACCACACACACACACACTTCCCTAAAGCTGCTTTCGCTCTTCCCAACCATGTGTTTATTTGAGGGGAAGTTTACAAAACAAGAAAATGAACTTTCCTCATACAGAGATTGTTATATTTAGAAAGTTGCTGATCCATTCATTATATTGTCTGTGTTTTCTCTGTTTCCACCTCTGTGTTTATAGACGAGAACGGGAAGGATCAGGGTGTGAATGTGCGTCAGAAGGTGAAGGAGGTAATAGATTTTGTCCAGGATGATGAGAGGCTTAGGGAAGAACGGAAAAAATCGAAGAAGAACAAAGACAAATACATCGGGGTTTCCTCAGACAGTATGGGATACCGAAGCTACAACAGTAAGTCCTTCATTGAGTTATATAAACTGTAATGTAAAATACTATTTGGGATTTTATTCTATTCATGTCCTCTTCTTCTTTATTTGATCTCCTTTTCCACCTACTATTATTCCATCTCTCCAGCGGGGGACAAGTACGACTCCAGCGACAGCCGGGGGAAGTGGGACGACGACTGGGAGAGGAATAAAGGGCAGTTCCCCTTCAGCGAGAAATTGGGGGAGATCAGCGACAAAATCGGCAGCACCATCGACGACACCATTAGCAGATTTAGGAAGAAGGAGATGGACGACTCACCAGATGGATTCAGGTTAGAGACAGACAGACTGGTTCATTTGCACCATACACCTGCAGATAACATTTAAAAAAAGAACTGATCAGGGGCCTCATTTATAACGCTGTGTGTAGGATTCACGTGGAAAGGTTGCTTACGTAGTAGAAATCCAAAAAATAGGTACAGAAATGTTCCGACATTTTCCGATTCACCAAACATTGCGTACGGCAATTCCTACGCCGGTTTGCCTTTTTATAAATCACAATCGACTCGAAAAAATGTTTTTATCGTTCCATTTATGGTAGGGCTGCACGATATTGAAAAAAACTGACATTGCGATTTTTTTTTCCCTGCGATATATATTGCGTTTTTTTACTATATTTAAGGTAATGTGCTCCTGTGCCTTGCTCATTTTTTACCCGTGTTTTGATGGTCTGCAAACTAGCGGGCGGGGCCTGCTGTGATCTGATCAAGAATGATTGTGATTGGTGGTTTGCTGTGCATGCAGAGCCTGCATGTCACTCACTCAAGTACCCTTGACATGAGAGCCGCGCAAGTTTTCCTTTTGTAGCAAGCAGCAAAATAATTGTAACATGACGTGTTTGAGTTAATTCACCTACTTAAGCACTGAGCCTGTTTTTCAGGTCTCAGGCTCGAAATGACATTCCCAGAACAAATGACAATATCTTCACTTCTAAAAGGGTTAAATTAATCATCTTTTCTCTCAAAGTAATGATAAACCTGTGAGTTGGATGTAGAAAAGTCAGAATCAATATAGATGTTTTTTATTTTAAAGAAAATTCAGATTGAACATGGTAAAAAAACTGTAAATTATAGTGTCCGTCCAAAAAACATTTTGTACTTATAGTGAAAACTAACCTTGGATGATGGGTTAGTAGACTAAAAGCTTTAGGAATCCAAAGTACAACATGTAACAAGTACCCTGTATCAAGATTGATGCAAAACAAGTGACATTTGACCTTTTTAGACAGATTTAGCAAAAAAAAACACTTCTGGGGTCATTTGGGTGGATTTACCATATCTCTGGCCCCCCTTGCTGGATTTTGACGAATGAAATCTCTTTATAACCGCTAGAGCCAATGGAATCGAGGGGAAGTTCTACACACACCAACACATGAACAAATAAGGAGTGAGAGTGACGCGTAGCCAAAACCGGAAGCTGCATACACTCTGGTGGCTACCATTAGCAGCTAACTTTTGTGCTCTGATTTTTACATAAAAATGGAATTATGGATTATAAACAATTGCTTCAAAGCCACAGATACATTATTAACCTATGGATCAACCAATTCAGCCGCGTTTTTTCTCGTTTTAATGCCATTGAACACGTCTTTTGATCAGATTGACAGCTACGGTGAGACGATCTCCCCTAGAAGCTCCGTAAAGGTACGTGTTGTGATGTCTGTCTTTGCTTCCCCTGTCGTGAGATCGGATCGCTTAGTGATGATACTATACTTAAATAATCTGTGGAGTCTCAGCTTTAATCGGATATATTGTATGTGCAGTTTCGATAAGTGATAAGGGTATCTTTATTTTGAATTCTGTGCTAAAGTGCGTTAGCATTTTTTTTTTTAAATGAATAAAACCGCACGTCCCTGCGATGTGAATATCGCGCATGCGCATATCGCGGTTATCGCCATGACACGGTATATCGTTCAGCCCTAGTTTATGGTATTATTTCCACATATTTCTCTCCATTCTTCCTTCTGCCAACGGTGTCGCAGTTTCTCGTCTCTCCCGTTGTTGTGCTTAGTGCGTACGCATGGGTTAGAGTTTGCGTGGAGGACCGCGCATTTTCCCGTCAAGTTAGTATTGTATAAATCGCAAACAGTGCGTAGAAACTGGCGTACGCCATTATTTGAGCGTATATCCCTTTTATAAATGAGGCCCCAGACCTTGAACAAAAGAGAGAAGAACCCCCACCCTAACCCCGAAACATTCAAATGTCTTTTTTAGCGACAACGAGGAGGAACGGGGCCGCTCGTCTCAAAATGGCCAGTCGGGAAAAGAGTTCAAAGATGAAGAGGAGACCGTAACCACCAAAAGTGTTCACATAGTCCAAGCAACAGAGACAACAGCAACAAGGAAGAGGGGGGTCCCGTCTAAGAAAGTAGACCTGGGGGCCGCAGCCCACTATGTAGGAGACAAGAGCCCAGACACCACCCCCAAACAGGTAACAATAGCACATGTGAGCACATAAGGTCAAACTGTATCGATATGTGTATAATGCATGGAGTGTTCCTGAAGTGTTTATACAGGGCAACACAGATGCATTTCTTAAATGTATTATATATATGTTCTATAATTGTTTTATATTATTCTTCAATCTAGGCCCAGCCAGCCGGCCCCCAGCCCGCCAGCAGCAACCTAGCTGACCTCTTCATGGTGGACACAACACCAAGCCAGCCTGCTGCCACAGGTATTATGTCATTTCTTCAGGTAACATTTAGTTGAATCTTCTTGTTGCCGTGCCGAAACCACAGAGAAGCAACTGATCCCAGACCTGTTCAGCATAGTCTAGCACCTTAGAAACGGCTTGAAATGGAACACATCGCCTGCTATCATCTTCAAATATGTTTTATTTACATGTATTTGCGCAAACAAGAGACACCATCAAATCCAGGAGTGACCTTCTTGCTCAGTGTTGCTGTTCAGAGGGAAGGTCCACTGCAGTGACGGGCCCAGCTGCTGAGGCTAGCATCAGTTTTTGGGGACAGCAGTGGGAGGGAGTGGATGTATAGGAGCTAAGTGCACCAGATGTTTTTGGAGCAGCCCCCGGTGAATGGAGAGGGCGGGAGCGCTGAACAGATGTTTGCTCCTCTCCACCTATCCACTGCTGCCCCCTCCCCTCCCCTCCCTCCTACACTTCTGACACTGAAGGAATGCTAACTATGGTGGAATGACACCTGGAGCTCTCTTGTTTAAAATTGATGTGTTTATGTCTAGTTCTCAACGCAGACCTGATGAGTGGATTCGCTGACTTCTCCGCACCGGCTGCCTCCGTCGGCTTCCCCTCAGTATCTGGTGGGTTTCAAGACTTTTCTTTTTCTTCTCTTTTTTTTGTTTGTTAGTGTGTGCATGTGTTTGCTGTGCTGTCGCAGCCATACTGCTAGAATATTCAGAGAGATGCTGTGAGGAAGCCCTGGCCATATGGAGCCTGCTACCTGCTCTGCATAACAAGAACAGACACACATCAACTCCTGTTATGGATGACAAGGAGACGGGGACAGAGGAGGAAGATGGAGGGGGTGGAGGGAGCTGAGAGAGATCGGAGGAGGGATGGAGACAACAAGCAGGGCCAGTTCAATGACAATGTAAAACGTGGCACCAGTGGTCACTGAGGATGCCCTGAATACAGCCACACTCACTGAAGACTCAACTGTTGTTCGTAGTTGCTATGATGGGTTTAAATTAGCTTGCGTTGGCAGCACATTGCAGTTATTTACAAAGCTCACAACATCACTGTTTGGATAGCAAACATACACATTTACCCAACCCTCTTATATCTGTCCTCTTTCTTTTAGCTGCAGCACCTTCCTCTAGCAGCAATGGAGAATTTGGAGAGTGGAACGCCTTCCCCGGAGGTCAGATGCCAGCGTCTGCTCAAACTGTCGACACCAGTGGAAATGACCTTTTTGCAGCCATGACAGCACCTGCAGCCGCCCCCCCCCTGGCCCCCGCCCCGGCTGCAGGCTCGGGCCCTGCCTCAGCAGACCTGTTCGACCTGATGGGGCCCACCCACTCACTCAGTTCCTCCCAGAGCCTCAACTTCAGCATGAGCTCTTCGCAGAGCATGAGCGCCACGGCGATGCCCCAGTCTATGTCCCAGGTATGCATGACCGCACTCATACAACCCACGCTTCCTTCTTTAAATAATTTATTATTATACATATCATTACAAGACTCATGATGGGGACCTAAATTATACAGGTGGAAACAAAACATCCTCAGGAAAATAACAATGCAGTTTATGACTTCAGATTTCATCAATCCCAAGCTAGACTGATACATTTGATGTTTTTGTAAATACATCAAATAAAGACGGTATTTGAAAAAGCATATCATTGTAATAAAATCACATCAGATTCTTTATTTTTGATATCGATGTAATAAACGGAATGACTCTGGTACTAGATCAAACATTGTCATCATACATTTGAGCCAGCGAGCTAAAGCCAACCTAGAGTTACATTTTTAAAAATCACCGTTTTTGAGAGCTGTTGTGTTTGGAATGTTCTAACCCCAGGCTTGTTGATTTGGCCTTGGCATGGCAAAATGAGTAATATTCTGGCATTTACATGTTCACACAAATAACCTTTAAAAGATTTTATGCTTCAGTTTGAAGCGGGAAATAAATGAGATTCAAACAAGGGGAGAAGAAGTTCACTTGAAGTAGTGTTCCAGTACAAATGTTGAGAACATTTCACACATTTACTCCCAGCATTCAGTTTCCCCGTTGACATAAGGAGTCGGTATGCCTGTGTGATAAAGACATACCTGGTGTGATTGAGAGATGGAGGACAAGCATGATGGTGGAGGGTTAGCATGCAGCCTCACCAGATGCTCCTCTCCCCCAGAGACTGCCCACTAACCACCCACTCCTCCTGTTTCTGACACACAGAATGAGAAGAATCAGGTTTGAGTTACAAAAACATTAAAAACCCAACCAAAGCCTGTGGATGTGGACTGTGTTCCATGTTAAAAGGTTGTTGACCTAAAAAAGAACCGTTGTCTTTGTTTCACTGAGCAGACGCCCACCACTCTGTGTTTTAATGAGCTCAGACACAGACAGAAGCTCATCTCCCTGACAGTATGGAGGTTAAGTGGAGGTTTAAAGGCCCTGAATGAACTTTAGCTTTTCATAAAGTATTTCATAGTTGGAGCTCTGATGTGTCTTATCGCAGTATGTTTCTGTGATTTCAGCTCGGATTAGCTCTTTCTGACATTGTAACTCTGCTTGTGTGGGTCTTTGCTGCCCCTACAGAACATGGGAGGTCCTCTTCAACCGCAGTCTATGCAGCCAATGCAGCAGGGGGGGGCCTCTCAAGGAGCCAAAGCAGCCCTCCCTGCCACCTGGTCGGACTCCTCCATTAACATCAGCCTGGACTTCCTGGGGCCGGGCGTGCAGCCTCCCAAGCAAAGCCAGCCCACCCTCAACACCCTCCAACACGGTGAGACCAATGGGAGATCTGGTATGAATGGTGACACTGTAGCCAATCTGGGAAAATGTATAAACTTTGCTATTGCAAGTTTTTTTACATAAAGGTTTTTAATCAATTTAAAAAATGTCTTAATATTAGCCCCAAAATCCACTGTGGCAGCTCATTGAGCATTTCTACTGGCCACTCAATCTAAGGCTTTAGTAAACACTGAGTCAGTGGTACCAGCAAAATAAATATAGAATACTTCATGTAAACTTAATTCCTGATTATTTCTAATTTAGGGTTAATTTTAAAAGTAAAGACAAATCTGCCATGTTGGAAGGTGACCTGAATGTTTACCTGACACAGCCAAACATGTTGGGGTTCACACATTGTCTGAAAAAGCAGAGCTACACATGCTGAAGCGACATTCAGGTTGAATGCATGCAAGCTGATGGGGAAAGCTAGCAACAGACTTAGCAGAAGGATACGCATGTGACAACGTCCGATTATCTAAATGAGGTTTAGAATGGTATACATTTATGGATTTCACGAAAAGCATAAAACATGATAAGTTTTATACTTATTACTTAATTTAAACTTTTACATTATATATTTGGGTTGATAGAAATAATTTGAATTCCTAAAAATCATATATATTTGAAATAAGGACACAAAAAGTGAAATAGTGAAAAAAACAATGCAACATGTATAGAATATGAAGTTAAGTAATGTACATTAAGACAAAATGAAATACGGTTTGTTGCGGTGATAACTATTTATATACATAAGTAGATTGCAAGATGACGACAAACAGATGAATGTTTCTCGGTGCACTTTCTCCCACGGTCTAGTGGTAAAAGATATAACATAAATCATATTATTGAATTGCTATACTTAAAACTCAACTCGAGCAATAAATATCGAAATAGCTCCCAACTATGAAATGATCTGACTATCCCAACCATAGCAGCCAGACTGTCCTATACATCTCCTCATTTATGAGATTTGAAAATCTTGTATAAATTGCCTTTGTTCTGTCATTTCCAGGCGCCCCAGTACCCAGCAGCATGCTCCCCCAGGGGTTTGCCGCCATGAACCTTGGACCTGCTGCAGTCAAATCGCCTGTCAGTCCCATGATGCACCCCGGTGCTGGCATGGGGATGTCCCCCAACCAGGGCATGATGGGGATGGGCATGGGGATGTCTCCCAACCAGGGCATGATGGGGATGGGCATGAACATGGGGATGCCACAGATGGGGATGGGGATGAACCAACAGCCCAAACACGATGCCTTCGCTGACTTTGGCAACTTTGGAAAGTGATAGAGCCAGAGAGCAAAGATGATCTGGTGGAGTGATGTTGATCTCTCTCTTTCTCTCTCCGTCCATTGGTGAAGGATTGTCACTAGCTGCAAACAAAGAGTACTTGAATAATGTCAACTATCACAATACAAACACCCTGCAATCGCCTTTTTTTTTAGTTTTTTAAGGAATGCTGTGTAGTGGATCTAAAATAATTTGTGTTTGAACCAATGAGCCGTCTGGTCCTGGGTGACAGTGGGCCTCGTTGGTTATGAAAAGGAAGAGAGTGCCGCTAAGAGAATGTTTGGGGGGGGGGGGGGTCTGCTTTATAACCTCAATCAAGTTAAATCACCATAATAGCAAACAAAGATCAGTAGCTGCGTAATTATTTTGAGATGCTTTCTCAGTCATTTTACTGATTTAAGTTTGAATAACATGATCAGCTATTTTAACTTTTCTAATGTACATTTGAGAATGTCAAGTTACCTCTTTCCTTCTTTTTCCATTGCTCTTCCTTTTGACCTGTAAATAGAAATCTGGAGCCCTTGCAAATAAGTTATGAAGTTCCAATATGAGAGGCAGTGAGGGTGTGAGAGTTGTATCATGCAGACCAAATCTGATGCGAACCAAGACCCGGAGCACAGCGACACCTTCTCTATGTACATACCACACACTCCAGACGTGCTACAGCTAATGAATGAGTGTTTGGAGTGAAAATTGATTCATTTAAGAAGTTATCAGACCATCATTTGTGGCCTTTCTTATTGCTATATAAATATATATATTTTACTTATGAAGAATATAATCAGTTTGCATCCAAATGAGATAATCAGTAGAGCCTCGTACAGGGGTCGAGGGTTCATTACAGCAGAGTGCCTGAGAGACCCTTTGCCTTTTCTCTTCAGTTCACCTCTAAAGGAAACGCTGCGACTGCACAGAGCGCCTAAAGCCAAGAGTACTGTCTGTACAGATATCAGATGCAATCCTATCATTATTTTTGTTTGTCCCATGCACACTTTCATGGTTTATTCAGGTCAGATAAAACCTTCAGAGCGCAAAAAAACGGAACTTTGAGTGTTGCGACTGTTATGAAGATGTCATTGTAAATGTCCAACAGTGCATTTCTGTAAATGCTGCCCTCTCACTTTCAGTCATTTGTAACGTAACTCATTAAAAACATCATAACCGTCATCATTAAAACCAAGAAGATAGTGAGAGGACGCACTTTTTAGGACGCACTTTGCACCCAGTTTGATAAGCCGGTTCCATGACTGTTAACGCATAATTAACTGCTAGGTTAGACGTACAAAACAGTGCTCTTCAGCGGTTCGAGTGCGTGCCGGTGGTTGCCTCCTGACCCTTGTAATGAGTGATAAGTCAATCTTGGCTGCCTGACATTTTGGGCATGTCGACGATTGGATAAATAATTCACTGAGCAGAGGTGAAGGCGGTGGATGTGCGGCCCCGAGAGCATCGAGGCTTTCCTCCCGTCTCAAGGGCTGAGGCAGAGCACACTAACACATAGTAGCCTTGCGTCGGAGTCTGAAACATCAAAAAATGACCAAAATCTGTTTGCTGTTTTTTCTAAAATATAAGTAGCAGTTGTTTTATTCATTTTTTTTTTTTTTCTACTTCAAATTGTTTTTTTTGATCTTCTCTAATATGGGATTGTTACTGAAACACTAGCATATGCAAATGTAAGAAAAGAAAATCCTTTGAGAAAATGAATTTTTGCATTATTCCCATTTTGATTTACACATCGATTCTTTATCTACAACATTAAACAGTTGATTGAAATGTGTTAATGGCGTGTGTTATTTGGTGTGCTGTGTCATTAGCCTCATTCAAAAGAGCTTCAAGCAGCAGATGTGAAATTACATTTAGTTCATGCCAGTTTGTTAACCTCATTGACTGAGGTAGTCACGGAAAGTCTTTGATAAATATGCACATTTACAAATTAATAGGGCAAAGAAGAATAAAAAAGCGTACAATACAAGCAAATCTGCTGAAATGTAAGTATGCTGGATACAAAATCCATAGGTTATAACAAAACATACTTCTAAGACTTAAAGGGGCCTTGTGCTAATTTGCAGGTTCATGTGTGTATATATAGTCTATGGTTGTGCCTCTGCTGTGACATGTTGAAATTACATGATTTAATGTTCAAAAAGCTCTTCACACTGCTGCAGCACCTCTTTTCACCCTCTGTCTGAAACCAGAGCCCAGTCTGCTCTGATTGGTTAGCTGGCTATGTCATGTGTGATTGGTCAACCGCGTAGATATGTCCCGCCCCTTAGCCTATCACCTACAATTTGTTGGAGCGTTAGCCAATAGATGTTAGTAATGTCACTATGTTATTGAAGTAAACAAAGGAGTCCAATGGAGGAGTGTGTAGGAGAGAAACTTTGGATTTTAGCCTTTGCTAACTTATATATATATATATATATATATATATATATATATATATATATATATATATATATACACACACACTACAGGGGAGGAAAACCCCCAACACCATAATAGGGGCCCTTTAATGTTCAGAGTAAGGAGGATGATCATTGTTGTGTTTAAAGGCAAAACGTGTTTTTAAAATCTCAACCCTTGCTTAATTTAAGCTTAGTAGCATTCTATGAAAGATTCTATAAAGGAAGTTGGTGTTATACTTTAAGAATGTATACTTTGTGTCCTTCAATACCCAATATATATCAACTGATATTTACAGTTTGCCCTATGGGATGGATGGCCTGATTACTCTGGTGATATAATACACTCAAGAGAAGATTGTGGAGTCTAATTGTGGCTCATCTCTTCACCACAGTGCCCTTCTCATATTTCATCAACACACTAGTGTGACAAACACGACTAAAACACAGCTTGCATTAAACAATTGACCCCGTTTTCACTCTCTGGAGAGGAAGACTGTTAAATGGGCTACACTAATAATATATATACATATGAAAAGTAACAGCATATAGATGAAAACAGCTCAACTGCTCATACCATTTTTCCTATTTAGGGCATACAAATATATAGAAAGAGGGTCAATTAAACTCTGCAGTCAAATTAGAACAATCTAGAATAAGGCAGAGCTAGAAATACAGCAACATGCAATCATGCGGGGCAACTCATCATCCAAAAGTAACCTCTGCCATTTAAAAATAAGAAAAAACGCGACATCTTTACAACTTCCACAAGATGCAGTAAATTGTGCTTTTATGGGTAATGTGCCCATTAAAGAGTAAAAGCAATCTGAGACGTCAAGACAAATGACAGCTTTTGAGTGCCATCTGCAATCTCTAGCTTCACAAACTCAATTATTCATAATGCATTTATGAAGTCCGCTGAGACTGCGCTGTCATTCCTGTTCAAACTAACGGGAAAAGCAACATAAAGGGACAAGCTCTTTCCGATGACAATGGCCTCACAGATGGCACTAATGTGTTTATGCTGCCACCTGCTGGGTAATAACCATAACACCGCTGTTTATGCTGTGCCATAACGGTGTCAAATACATTTCCTTTAGTGACTGTCAGACAAAAGGAAAAAGACTATAATTAGAACTAAGAAGCTTTTATTCCTCAAAATCAAAATGACTTCTCTGGTGGGCAGAGAACCAGCTCCATATCAATATGATATAACAAACGTCCTCTTTTGATTCCTCAGAATCTAATTACATCTCTGGCAGTTCATCTTTCACACCCATCATTACAGATGTGCAGCGTAAAATAAAACTTTCATTGATTGTGGTTGTAGTCTTTGTATCCAGGGGTTACATCAAACTGAATAATCAGAGCGGCTGGGGGTTGACCAGGAGGACGCTCTCCCCCCGGATGAAGAGCTGGTTGATGTGGCGTGTGTGCACCTTGCCATACTTCTGGGAGACTTTCTTCTGGCAGACCTCTGGCCCCTGGGCCTTCGGCGAGACTTTGTGTTTATCCGTTCTGATTCTAACAGCGGTTGACAGTTTGGACTCCGTCCTGCTGTCCTGTCTCCGGCTGCTAGGCTGAGCAGCAGACGGGGGTTTTGGAGCACTTTTTGGGTCTGCAGGCTGATGCTTGCTGGCTGTTTCCTGGGCTTCGTGCTTCTTTGCTGGCTCATCATCTCCTGGACTCTCCTGGAGCCTCAGCTTCTCAAAGAGCTGCACACAGATGTTTGTCACATAAATAAATTAGGGTTTGGGAGGAGCACCTCCTGGACTTAAAATCAGTTTTATTTTAGGGGCTTTTTGGATACATTTAAATGCAAAAATTACAACAAGCTAAGGCACTCTATTTTGAACAATTACAGTGCTTTCAATATAATGGCACATGACAAAATACATCACATTTCTAATTGCTGCTAGTTCTCAAAGTAGTCAAAGGAAACTCGGGGCATTTGAAAAAAACGACATCGTAAAACTACTGACATTAAAGTCAGCTTGCAGTTACAATTCTTTATCACTGACTTCTTTATTAAAACAAACATAACTGATTGTAGCTTTTACTATTACAGAGTGCAAATATATTTCTGTCAGATTGAAGAATAATGCCTACCCGGGAAATGGTGAGGGCCTTCTCATGGTAAAATGCCTCTCCAAGCAGAGGCTCTCGGTATGTCTCATCGACATCCACCATGGCCTGACAAAGAGGATAAAAACAGATAGTAAACATTCAGTATAAAAAGACACAAACTTCATGGTTTCAAGTAAGATGTGGATTATTTGTTCAGCATATGGCAGCTGTTAAATAATGAATGAGCGCTCACCATGTTCCAGAACTTGTCGAAGGCCACAACAAAGCCCGAGCAGACTCCCCTCAGCCCCTTGAAGGTCCTGATGTGAACTCTGACCCTGATCTTCTCCTCCACGCATCGGTACAGCTCCCCCAATGGACTGCCTTTACACACTGAACACACATGACAAAGGAGTAACACAAACAAACAGTTAGAAGGTATCACAACAAGCTTCTGCAAAAAAGGCCAACAATGCTGGGTTCTACTGGATTTTTCACTTTTCAATTGGTTGATGTACAAATATTGTATGGTTTCAGTTTCTGAGATATAAAGTTCAATATATGTATTCAGATTATTAGCATTATATAACAAATATCTTTGAATTTTTAATGTTTGCTGGAAAAAATAGCAATTATCTTGGCTCTGAAAAGTGGTAATGGTGAGTTGACATTGGTTTGTCATATTTATCCATTTACATGTGTACAAAAAAAAGGCGAATCGTAAATATATACATTATATACATTTTAAACGTTTGCTGCAGCCCTTATAAAAACAAAAATGGTATTGTGTTCCTATGTATTTTATTATTCTAAGTTCATAAGGTATAAGTCAGTTAAACACTACAGGACTGTGAGAAAAGTACAACAAGTTTGAAATGAATGTTTATCCATAAGAAGAGCAGGACAATCTCCTTCTATAAATGAAAATACTATGGAGTAACAACTTATTTAAAGCTTATGTTTGAAAGGTTTTTAGCGGCCTGTATGTGGAGTTGTTGCAACTTCCAAGTGATGGCAAGCGGGCCTATCCTAAAAGTCAACATGATAGCATCCCACTTGTTGACATTGAATAAGGAACTCCCAACAAGTCTCAATGTATGCAGTGATGTAATAGAAGGTCTTATTGAACCTACAGGGCATCCTTGTGAGGACATTTTTCACCGGCTTGTGCCTCCTTCTCCGCGGTGCGCTGCTCTCCCCCTCCGGAGTCACCGGGTTGTTCACCATGAGCTTCTTCAGCCTCTCGATGCGCTCCGGGTCCGCCACCCCTTTCATGGCCTTCTGCCGCTTCTTCTCCACATTCTCCGGCTTGGCTCTGCCCCGACCGCCCTTTAGAAAGCTCTCGTAAGCCGCCACATTGTTAAAGCTTTTGATATTTGGAAAAGGAAGCGACACAGTGGGAGAGTACAAGGCCAAGAGAGGGTCGAAGTTATCCGAGCAGACATCTGTTTTATCTGCGCCACTGCCCGCAGCTTTACCGCAACGCTCCGGAGCTGATGGTGTACTCGAACAGGTTGCAGTAACCGATTCGTTGCTGTGTCTTTCCCTCTCCTCCATGTTTGAAACGCAGATGGGCGCGCACACACACAGTGCAGCGAAGAACCGAAGAACCCTGGGAAAGTGACTGACGTAGGTTGAGAATGAGCTCTCACTCTGCACCTATTTCAAGAGTGGTGGCGAATTTCAATCACGGAAGCCTTATTTTTGTGTGGTGTTACAATTTTTTCCTGTGATATTCTGATAGTGATTACCTATTTCAAATCATAAAACAATCATTAAATAAATAATTCAACCCTCAGAAAACAGTACGTCTGGACTACGAGTTCCGCAATACGTATTTCCGTAACCCCTTATACACGATCTTTGGTTGCCCTTCCCCTCACCTAACCACACGATGGCGCCAAAATACAGGTTATGTTTTGGTAGCTTGTAAATCTGCTTTGATTATTTTAGCAGTATCAACATAACAAATTGGTAATTGACGATGTTCGTTGATAGTGTGAACAAGAAGTGTCTGAGAGCAATATGATATTTGTGATTAATGAATTATTTGTTTATGTATGTCCGCTCCGGAACCTTAGTGTGTACTGTCTCCGGCTCCACTACGACATCATTCGTTGACGGACTGTATACAACCCAGCGTGTGTTAGCGGACTTACTCTCAGGATAAATGTAGATATCAGTTTATTGCATTACTGTTTATCCTACTAAATCAAATATTGGTGTTTGTGTAACTAACGGAATATATAGATATTAACGCATGAAGACAACGGGTTTAAGTAACTAACCTACTGGTCACTGTACGTTGGCTAACAACACATCACCTCCAAGTGTAAGTAATAAATAATGTTATAGCAAGACAAACGAACATGTCTCTTTAATAATTATTCTATAATTAGGTGGATAGCCTTTTATATTGAAATAATAAAAATAATTTGTGTAAAGGTTAAACCGAAACTATGTTCATAGGAGAGACATGTCTACATGTATGAGGTGAATGCATTTTGAATTGCTAACTTTGGAATATATATTATATTTCAATAACATCATAACCATTTGACAACAATAATGCATTTTTGACTTTTACTATTCAATGGTTGTAACTCAACACAAGACTATTATTCAATTACAAATTGACAAATGTGACTTTTTTTTATAAAAAGGGCATCACTGCAAACACAACAGCAGATATTTGGACAATGATACACCCACCCATAGAAGTGACCATTTGTGGAGTGTAAAATTCACTCCATTCATGCTGTAATTGTGTCAGCTTCATATTTGCTTTTGATTTTCAGGAACCCCTCAATGCTGTTTGGAAAGGCCTGCATATTAGGTGGACGTGCCAGGTATTGTGTTGTCAAACCCTTGGCCTGTCTTTTTACGACTTCCAGCAACATGGCCAAGAGCAAGTTTGAGTACGTCCGCAACTTTGAAACAGATGACACTTGTCTACGGAATTGCTACATTGT
Source organism: Gymnodraco acuticeps (assembly GCF_902827175.1). Taxonomy (NCBI): domain Eukaryota; kingdom Metazoa; phylum Chordata; class Actinopteri; order Perciformes; family Bathydraconidae; genus Gymnodraco; species Gymnodraco acuticeps. The sequence continues at coordinate 725,155 of NW_022990027.1, read as the reverse complement.
TGTGAGATTGGATGGTCGCAACTTTCACAAGTGAGTTTCCTCTTCAAGTCAAACCTACTGTCATCTCTGTGAAGACATAAATAGCATGATGGATCCTTCTCTTGTTTTGAGTTTCTTCTTTTTTGTTTCAGGTTTACAGATCAGCACAAATTTGCAAAGCCCAACGACAACAGGGCTTTGGGCCTGATGAGCCGGAGTGCACGCTCTGTCATGGAAGAGTTAGAGGATATTGTCATCGCTTATGGTCAAAGTGATGAGTTCAGCTTTGTTTTCAAGAGGACTTCAACCTGGTTTAAGAGGAGAGCCAGGTACAGTTTTGCAGCACTGTGAATGTATCTGATTTCCCCACATGCTTTCCTCTCTCTGACTTCATTCCTCCATCTTTCTCTTCCTGCAGTAAGCTTATGACACATGTGGCCTCCCAGTTCTCATCCTCATATGTGTTTTACTGGAAGGAGTTTTTTGGGGAGGACCTCCCCCTCTTGTACCCCCCCAGCTTTGATGGACGTGTGGTCCTTTATCCTAGCAACCGCAACCTCAAAGACTACCTCAGCTGGAGGCAAGCAGATTGTAAGTGCACACTGTGCCATAACTGTTTTACAAAGTCACTGATTTTCTTGTGTTAAACCGATGAGGATACCAGACTGTGTGTGTTCTGTCTTTCAGGTCATGTGAATAATTTGTACAACACGGTGTTTTGGACTTTGGTACAAAAGGGAGGACTCACCACAGCCCAGGCAGAGGAACGCTTAAAGGTGAGAGCGTCACAAAATCATAAATGAACAAAAATATGTTTGTGTGTTTAGGAATATTTGCTGTCTTTTTACAAATATGCTGTTTTGTATAATATTTCAAAGGTTTTTTCCTTTTACATTTCTATTAATAACTTTATATGAACAGCAAGACCTTCAAAATATGAAAAACAATAATAAGGAGAAAACACCTGCACATTTAGAGTTAACATTAACTAAGAAATTACACTGTCTCAATTTTGGTTCTACTTTTCTGAATGTGCACAACATTTACTGTGTGGACTGTGCTTTTAATTGCAAGCCATTTCCAAGACAGCCTTATGAGGACATTTTTGTATGTATTGTTGGTGAAATAATTTGCTGATTAGTCAATAAACAGGAAATTATTAAATTAAAGTTAAAGAATACGGCCTTTAACTAATAAACAGGCCAAACATTTTCTGGTTCAGCGATTATGAATTATTAAGTTTGACAATGTTGTTATCTGTTTCACATCATTCTAAATTGAATGACATTCGATGATACAAACAAAAACAAATTGATCAAGTTGAAGACATTATTTTAGAGTCTGATATTAAATAACTTAATATTTCTCACCTTGTCTGTCCAAATGGAGACAATTAATGAAAAATAGAAATATCATAGGATAAATTGATTATGAGAAGTATAGTTATTGTGTGAATATTTCGACAAAAATGTCTCCGTATGTACTATTTTCTGTTTGAAAGTTCTTCTGTAAACTTTATTTTATATTACTTTATTAATGGGTAAAGAAGATATGATCCTTGCTTGTGTAGCTTTTGTGTGCTTTTCATTAGCCGATTTTTCACATGGTGACCAGCTTATTTACTGCTGGTTTATTCTGGTTGGAGATGAATATCCGCTAGGTTAGCGGATTTTCCGCTAGGTTAGCGGATTTTCTCTCTTATCTCTTTTTTTACTTGATACTTGTCTACTGAAATGTTAAAGTGAGCTGCAATACATAACATGTCATCTTTGCGACAGGAATACAACGTATCAACACTTGGACTTTCAATAAAGTCCTGTAAGTCAAACCCCATTTTTCAGCCTATGCACAACACCTACAATGACTTCTCAATTATTGGTTGTTTTTAGCTCAGGAAAATAGATATCCCGGACGAGCCCCCACTTGTTACGTCCCCACTAAGGTCTAGGGGACCTGGAGACAATAACATACAACCAATAATTAATGAGGGAGTCAGCGTAACAGTTTACAAAAGGTTTATTTTCTTAACCCAGAACCGAACAGACATGTAACTGAACCCTTAGTTGGTGAGGAGGAGGAGGAGTCAAAGGATTGCGCCAAACAAAAGAAACAAGCATAACAAAACCAGGCCTATCTCTACATCTATCCTTTGAAACCAAAACTCAAACAAAAACCCTCACTAACTAAACTACAAAGACTTTGACAAAACAATATACAGGGGTGGCAACAATCCGCTAACCTAGTGTGTCTAAACATTAGTTAGCTACGTGGTGAGAAATGTACAGGGTACCCCAGACTTACCTAACTCCTCCACCTCTCAACACACTTTCAATAAGGTCAGACAATACAAAGAAATTTAGTGGCTAAATACTGCAGGCTCCTTCATCAGCAACAGGCCCAGAGTGAGAGAGCGAGAAGACTTCCTGGGTGCCTCCTTTATGGTCGGCCCTGGCTGCTGATAGGCCAGCTGAGGGTGAGAGGATCCAATCAGCCATCAGACTCAGGTGCACAGGCAGCTACCGATCAGCTGCTGATTAGCTGTGCAGAAGACAGGGAGAAGAGAGAAACACAGGAGGGAAGGAAAACCACACCAGTACAGCCTGCCTGGCACGTAACAATGCCTCTGACTGAAACAGCTGTTCTCTGGAAGTCACTTTATTCTCTGGTAGTCTGTAACTCACACAAAGTGATGACAGCTGACGGGTTGTGGAAAGTGTTTATTCTGGATGAATGAGTCATTCACAATCCATCAAACCGCCATGTTTCTGGTTACTACTAAAAAACAAAACAAAGCAAAAATAGAACCAGTTGTGGGAGGTGTGGATGATAAGATTCCAGTGAGGCCTGACGAATCAGCTGATTTTTGTCCTGCATAAATAACGTTTTGTAATATAAATTGAACTTTGTTGTTTCTCCCCCCAGGGAACACTAGCTGCAGACAAAAATGAGATCCTGTTCTCTGAGTTTAATATCAACTACAACACTGAACCTGTCGTCCTCAAAAAAGGCACCACTCTCATCTGGGAAAAGGTGAGCTGCTGAAAATGGTTTCATGTTGCAAAAATGACAGAGTAATTTACTGGGGAAACTCCTACTCATTTTGATATCTTTGGTTTGTGTGACAAAAGGCTTTTAATATCTCACCTCAGCCACTTCCACCTCACACCTCATCTATTTCTGCTTTAGTCAGTGATAGCCGAACATTTCCCAACATGACTACTGTGTGTGAGGTATCTGCTGATAACTGTCTCAGACAAAACACAGCAGAAAAGATTGAGTCAGGAATAGTTGTGTGCACTTGTCTGCAGTTTGCAGGTTTGGCTGAAATGTCTACTACATTTACTATTTATTTTTGGGAAGCTTAATTGCCTTCTGTGCATGTTTACTTACTAATAGTTTTTTCCCGGACATACAAATATTTTGGTTGCCTATTATTTGGTCACAGTTGCCATATATTCATGTGGTACAATTGCTTTCAGGTGCCACTTACAAAACTTCCCTGTTAGGGTTTAATTCTCAGCTTCACTTTTCAACAAGTCCCTGCTTGCACTAAATTGCCAAATGCAAATAATGTAGTTTAGCTCTTAAAATAACATAATTTTCCCTATGTAGGAAAACATACACATCTCAAACAACTTCCACGTTTTATTATACCACTTCATACCACAGTGAAATAAAAGGAAACTAAATGAATTAATTCCAGGCAGGTTTAGAATAAATATAGCCGGTTACAAAAGGTGGCTAATATTATTGTGAATTATACAGAATTCCACGTGCTGTATACACAAGCATTACCTGAACGTGGCATTGCATTGTGGGTCAGTAATTACCAGAAAAACAAATAAAATCATTAACAAACCAATGTCAGAAATGTCTCAACAGTACACATTTTAAAATAGTTCTTGATATTTTTCAATGGATAGTTTTTCAATATACAGCAATTTTATTTATTTATTTTTGTCCAAGAGGTTTGATACCACAGATATGAAACAAAGCAGTGGGCAGTGGGCACTATTTCGCTGACGTTGTCCGTGTCAACAGGAGTGACAGTCCGCACACACACAAGACCGCAATTATGGCAGAAGCAAAAAAGCCCAAAATATATAATTTTCACTCCGAGTGGGAGGATCATTATTTGTGTATCTATTCCAATTCAAAGTCCATCTGTCTCATCTGCAATGCGAGCGTGGCTTTATCGAAGAAGGGTCATTTAGGAGCGGCATTTCAAAACAGTGCACAAACGCTACGAGACAGAATTCCCTCCTAATTCTGCCCTACGCTCCCAAAAGGGGAGGGGCCTGAAAGGACAGCTAAATGCACAGCAGTCCATTTTCACCAGGCCCAACAACAAGAGCAAGGCTGCTACCATAGCATCTTATCGTGTCAGTCACGTTCTTGCGAAACACATGAAGTCTTTCCAGGCCCGGCTCCAGGATGAAATGACTGAGGGGGCTGTTCAAAAATCCGAGGGGGCGATTTTTTCTCACAACAACGAAAAATACTGGCAATGTAATGAATTGACACACCAAGTTTTTTTCATTCTCACTGCTCTACAATCTCTTTGCTTCTTTATTTGTATTCCGGATTGACCCTCTCATTCTGTTATTTTCCTCTGATCTTTAACTTCGTTAGTCACGTTAACAGACTAACATTGATTTCCTCAATTTATAAATGGACAGGCTCTGTAATTATACCATAACCTTTTCTCCTCTATCCCTTAACTCGTCTTCCTATACAGATTTACTTACTTACTATCTACTCTAGTCATGTCTGGATTAAAGAAAAATGTATCTGGTTGATTTTTTATTTTCAGGATTGAATGTTCAAACCAAGACCTAAAACCTGGCATTCCATAAGAAAGTGACTAATATATAAACCAAATGTAATATAGGATCAAATTCTACACCAAATGGACAGACACAGATAAAAAAATCCGTCACTAGATGTCGCTCATTGTACTAATATGGTTTATATACAGGGCTGCACATAACTGGTGCGCAGGTGCGCATGCGCACCTCCGCCAAAAAAAGAGCACCGGGTCATTTGAAACAAAACGCATTTGCGTACCAACATTGAGAGAGGGAGAGGGAGAAGAGAAAATAGAGGAGAGATGAGAGAGAGAGAAGAGAGAGAGAAAGATATTTGCGAGTTGCATACATGTATGAACCATGATATAAACTCAGGGTCGGCCGTAGCACTGGCTAGATGTTCGCCTAGGGCGCCAGATCTGTGGAGGCGCTGCGCTGGCAGTTCTGGGAGGGAAAAAAACATTTTGACCGTTGGGGCTCATCCTAATTTTCGGCCTTGATGTAACAATATTCATAATTAAATAAATGTAACACCCTTTTCACCCCGGTTACACGTTTCATTTGCCCTGTACGATGGGCGTTGTAAGTGATAAAAATGGGGGATGTTGGCTTATCTGGCGCCCGCAGCTCACAGCCAAAATGCGAGTGAGCGAGGGAGGGTGCACCGGTACCAGCGCTGTTGTTATTAGAATCTGGTGCTAGCTGCTCTAACGGATATAAGAAGAAGATGTTTCTACAATAATGTGGAGGGAGAGTCCTCTCCAGTCAGACTGATAACTACAGCTCAGTGAGGTAAAGTCTAAGTTCAAACGGTTTGGTCGCAATTTATGTAAACACATATTTCCAAGGCACTCCTTTATAATTATTGGGATAAACAGGTTTTAAATCATTCCAATGTATACTATAGGACAGTAACCAAAAATATCCTTTAAAACTGGAGAGATACAAAAAAATGCATAAATAAATGTTAAGATATGAATGAACAACACAAATAAAATAAGTTACATTCATTTGTTATTGGCTATGGTAGGTTATTGGTTATGTTCACATACTTATTTGATTACATCCACTTGTCTAAGATGACAACAGAGACTTTCGACCCAAAACCAGCTGTTGACTTGTGGATGCAAGCATCTAATCGCAGACTCAACCAGAGAGGAAGAAGTAGGCCTACATCATCAGCTACCATGTCTGACAGAGAGGAAGACAGTGAGGAGAACAGTCAGGAGGGTAGTCATGACAGCTTGTAGGATTACTGCTCGTGCTAATGTTGTCTTGTGTTCACCTCTGCATGTGTGTTATGTGTGCACCTCTGCATGTGTGTTCAGTGCCGTGTGTCTGGCAAATAAAGTCAAGACCCCCTCCAAAGTTACGGTTTATTTCATTTTAAGGATGAGCACCAAGCAACATCTCCAGGTGCTCCTTTGAGAACCAGGGCAAAAAAGTTATGTGCACCCCTGTTTATATAATAACATATTATTATTATAGTAAAAGGGCTCGCTTTGGCAAAAACCTGATCCATACAGGCAGCCCTAAATAATAACAGGTAAGCATCATGTGTGGTGCTATCTGTAGTTGTCTTATTTTTTGTCGATTTCATCTTGTTTTCACAGAGCTGTGGAAATGAATTTCCCCCTGGGGACAATAAATCTAATCGAA